>NC_141083.1:25578046-26778046 GCF_041138505.1 Cibotium barometz
TACATATACATATACATATACATATACATATACATATACATATACATATATATATATATATATATATATATATATATATATGTGTAGGCTATATAAGGGTGTATAGAAAGCTTCAAATCTAGGCTTATTGTGCACGATGAAATTTATGAGCATAGACGAGAGTTTCCTACTCTTAGGGTGGTTTCAATAGCTTTAGATGCTTAAGCTCCATACTGACAAGGGTGGATAGCTAGATAGCATGAAGCATCCATTTCATTCGGCACACCTGTATAGGCCTCAAGGTAGCATACATGATGCAACGATGGAAGTGTGAGCTTCTTGAGTGGAGGGAAGGAATTTGATTTACCTATTTAGCTCACATGCTTGAGTGTAAGATATTTACTTGTCAGACGATTCTTTATCATAAAGCTCGTGCTGAGACTCGAACAGAGAATCGCTTTTTGTTTTCTTCTCTGATGAACTATGCTAGAAGTGCATCTATTGCTCTTTAGAAGGTGGGAATCCCCCACACCTATTCAACTAACATGCTCGAGCTTTCAGACATAGCGTTGCTGTGAAGTGCATCTCTTGACGAACAAGGGGGCTGCCACTACTGTCTCCATGTGAAACCACCCTTAGAATTGGGGCGAAGACCTTAGAGACAATTCATGTGCAATTAGTGATGGATTTTGTAACTAAAAATGCGTACCTAGCGTCCTATCTGTGAGGGTTTTCTTGGGTTCTGCATAGCACAGCAGCAGGTCAGTTAGAAATGCTGCATCAGCTCTGCTGCCTGAGAAGTGGCTGCACATCTTGAGATATCACAGACCCTCTCAGGTATATTTTTCTCTCCACGCAATGGTCATTAGGTTTCTATGGCTATGGAGACTAACTCGTCTTGGAGTTCTTGCAGCGCATCTCGTTTCTGTTGTTTGTGAGATTTCGCAACAGGTTAGTTTCTCAGCAAATCAATTTCTGAGTTTTACCTTCTTTTTTAGGGTTAAGGTGAACCTGCTAGTAATTCTCGTCTGTTTAGGGTTTAGCATACAAAGGGTTTATGATGCTTGCTTCTGTGCAGCTTACTATGTTCAAAGGTTCTTAGGGTTTAACGGGTATACAGCTTGATTTTCCTAGAGTTCAGCTTGGATTTAGGGTTTAGCGGGCTTTGTGGCCTGTTTAGGGTCAACAAACTCTGTTGCGGGCAGACTCTTCCGCTAAACGATTAGCCATCAACTAAATTGATAACCCTAAAATAGGCAACAAAGCCTTATGAATCCTTGGTCTGGAAGCAGAGTCTGCTAATCTTCAAACAGTTTTCTGCGTGCACAGAAAGATTGCAAACTGCGTTGTTGTTTTCTCAAAGTTCATGCTAACGAGGGTGCAAATTATGCTGGTAATTAGCTATGTACACAGCAAAAGCTAAAATTTTTAGGGCTCCTCTTATGTGTTGAGCTGCTCATGTCTTGGTTAGCATTTGTAAATGTTTCATAAGTTGCCATGCATTTTTTGAAGCCATGCCTGCCATGGTTCCTTCTCACTTAGGTCAGAGGGCTTGGTGTGCTCTTGGTGTGTGGGTAAAAGGGGTTAGTAAGAAGCCCCTACTCAGGTTCTCTGCTTTCTGCCCATTTGTGGTGCTTCTGTTCCATGTGGGGATTGAAAAACATCTGCCATGGTAGAACCCACCATTATGATCCTGTAATGTGAGCTGTTCTTTCCCACCCTCTTCAAATTTGGGTTTTACCTATTTGTCTTGCCTTGGCCCTTTCCATTTACAATATTGATCAGCCCTTTACAAATATTAGCTAGGAAGAAATATTTTCCAAGCTCTCGTCCAGGCTGCATCTTCTTCAACTTCAGATGGGCGCCCATAAAGTTGCTTGTCTTAGTTGGATAGATTGGCAAACAGAAAACTACCCATGGTGTCCTCATTTTTCTCCTATGGCTGTCTATAGAATCCTTTTTGAATGTATTGCAAGTGCGAACTTGTTTATGTTCTTGCATGGTTGTTATGGAATGATAGATTCCAAGAGCCCTTCGGTACCTTCCCAACAACCTTGCACTCTTGCTCATTTCATGTAGAAGAGATGTGCACTGGTTGCAAAGGCTTTTAGCATCAAGTAATATAACACTTCATAATTCAACCCATCTACGGTCCTCTGTTAATGCTGCATCTAACCCATTTATTGTGCTCGGTAGATGCATAGATGTATTCGGAGCACATAGTCAAGAGTTGTTACAAATCTTGAGGCCTTTTTATGGTCGAGGAAAATGATCGTTGTTCCCTTGTGTTGGGTAGTCTATGCTCTTCATGGTGCGTTTATTACGAGAGACGCAAAGGGTGATGATTAGATTCTTGTGAAATAGGGTCCATGCTAGATGAGGCAGTTCATGATAGATAAATGTGATGGATAAGTGTACTAACAACACTTGATCCCTTGGAGGTTGTGATGCTTGTGTTCTCTTTGTTGTGTGCTACCAACCATTCGGATGAGAGTATGTCCATGTGATGTTATATATGCATGGCTATGAGCAGATGTCTTGATACCTCCAATGTGTTATGCATCCATCACTTTCATCCATCCTCACTGGGTGGCTATCATCATTAATATTTGCTTTTTGTGAATTCTCAACATGGGCATTAAGATTCTCATAAGCAAAGCTTATGGATGAATGCCATGCATCTTTGATATGAGGGCATAGAGGTATTCTGAAGGTGATCAAACGATATTTCTTTTGGCCTCAATTGCGCAAGGATATTGAGAAGTATGATGCTTGAGAGTTCTTGATTTGTCAGAAAGTCAAGTACGATTGACATAAGGCTATGAGGTTATTGTAATTCCTCCGGAGCATGAGATATCATTGCTACAAATTTTATCATGGGATTGTCGAAGTCTTCTTTTGGCAATGTGGCTGTTTGGACTCTAATTGATAGATTTAGCAAGGAAGTGCATTTTGATTCGCAAGACCATTGTCATGTGTCGTACTTATGTGAGTGCCATGTGGACATGGTGAGTAGGCTTTTGGGCAGGTTAAGAGGCCGGATAGGCACTATTAAGGAGGCCCAAGTGCTGCCTAGAAGTTATAAATAACGAGATGGTGTCTAGCTCCTAGGTCCAGAAGGTGTTGCCCATAACGTGTATTGTCTGGCCCACTGTCCTCTGACATCCTCGTGGTCCCTGCATCTACATCGTCTAGTGCCTATAGGATGAGGGGATCTGTGAAGTCGAATGATTCACTGTCGATTCTGTGTGCGTGCATTGAAGTCCCCCATGAGGAGAACCTCCCCCATGGTCGAATAGTGTAGGATATTTGCAGATAGAGTGGCGTATGGAGACTCACTAGGAAGGGCCCCTCTCTCCTCTCCTCCTCCAATCTGGTCCTCCATGTGACCTGTGTTGAATCTCGACCCCTTCGGCGGGAAGTAGCATATTGCCAAGTAAACTATTCTCACCTCTGAGAGCTGTAGGCTAATCCACATGTAGTGTGCCTCTGGGTCTCTCGACACCACCCTGATACGTTGGTGTAGTGCTTGTCTGAATAGTATAGCGATCCCACCTGAGCTTGTGGAAGTGCCCTGTCGCATCCCTTGTCTATACACTGATTCCCACTGGTACCCTGCTACCCGTGGTAGGCCTCTCTCTGGGCTTTCATGTGTCTCTGTCAGAAACATGATGTCCTGGTTCTCCATAACCTCCTCTAGTCTGCTTGGATGTGTCCATAGAGCCCCATTGCAGTTCCAAACTGCTGCATATATCTCCTTGTGCTTCTTGATAATTTCCTTTGTCCCATAGGCCATATGGTGCTATGCCACCATCTTGAGAGAGAGAGAGAGAGAGAGAGAGAGAGAGAGAGAGAGAGAGAGAGAGAGAGAGAGAGAGAGAGCGCTTGCTGCTTAAGCTCAAGAGTGGGAAGAGGGAGTGGGGCGGCTGGCCAAGTTTGAGAGAGTGGGAGAGAGAGAGAGAGAGAGGAGAGCTCAAGCCTTATAGGTGGCTGAGGGCTCCAAGCCTCAAGGCTCATGCATGGTGCGGGTCACGGGTGACGGCAGGCCACAGTGCCAATGGGAGGAAACGGGTGCAGCTGCCAGCCACCAACGGGCAGAAGCGGTAGAAAAAATGGCGAAAAAAAACTGGCGGAAAAAAGCAAAAAAACAGCAAAAAAAAAGAAGCAAAAAAAAACGGCTCAAAAAACTAGCGAAAAAAAAGCGTTTCGCCGTCCCGTTCCAGACCCGTCCCCGACAACGCACATCCGTTCCGCCGTCCCCTTGTGACGCAGGTGCCCGAGGCGTCCCGCCCATCCCCAGACCGTGTCGAAGCGCCATGCCGATTCGGGACGGCGTTTCCGCGTCCCGGCCTCCATCCCCTGTTACTATGGTTTTTGTTCTGCTTTGTTTTTGTCTCATTTCCGCTGCTCGTTCTGACTGGTACACCCCTTAACAGAAATAAACTGAATGCCCAAATAGTAATGCAAATGCCCCATGTTTGTGACATCAAAAGCTTGCTGTAATTCAGCTTTGAAAGCTGTTAGTTTTTCCTCATCAAGACTACTAATGAGCATGTCATCCACATAAAGAATAAGGATCAACAGATTGTCCCCATCTCTGCGAACGTAGAGAGTACTCTCAGTTAGACTGTTTTGGAACCCATTAGCAGTCAAGTATGTATGAATTTTTTGGTACCAAGCACGAGGTGCCTGTTTAAGGCCATAAAGTGCTTTATGTAACTTGCATACTTTCTTTTCTGCCCCTTTCTGAACAAAGCGAGGAGGCTGAGATACATACACTTCCTCCTACAAATCGCCATTAAGAAAAGCAGTCTTAAACATCCAACTGATGTACATACCAACCCTTGTGTGCAACCAAAGCAACAATAGTACAAATGGTAGTCATACGGGAAGTAGGAGCAAAAGTCTCTTCATAGTCAATGCCTTCATGGTGAGCATAACCTTTGGCGACCAAACGAGCATTATGATGATCAATAGAACCATCAAGCTTACGTTTAATCTTATATACCTAGTTAGTGCCAATGGCACGCTTGCCAGTAGGCAAGTCAACATAAATGTAGTGTTCTTTTCAATGGAGTCCCAACTCCGAGCACATGGTTGCAACCCACTCATCCTCCAAAGTATCAACATGAGAAATAGGTTCCTCATTATGCGGTGGCAGCAAGAGCAGTGTCAACAAAATGTGAAGATGCATGACAAGATGCAGCACGAGTAGGACCAGGCATACGAGTAGGATGTTTGCTATCACGCAAAGTGTCAATCAGCCAACAAGATACATTCCTGGTCTCACGAATTGCTGCATTTTCATTGTCCAATGCATCACCTAGGGTCTCTTGATCAACATGTGGCACATCAGGACCAATTTGAGTAGTGTTAGGTGGCTGAATTTCAGGAATTTCAGCACTATGTGATGGCTGTAAATGAGTCAAAGCAAGCTCTACATCATCAGCATGTGACCCAATTAAAGGCAGCAATGTATCACAGACATCTTCTAGTCCAATTGATGGCTGTTTTTGACACGAAAGCAATGGTTGAGATGCTCTATACCCTTTGCTTTCATTGCTGTAGCCCTTAAAGATACATTTAATGGCCTTTGCATCAAGTTTTTGTCTTTGTTGTGCTGGTACATGCACATAAGGCAGACAACCAAAGAGTAATCACTGGGATTTTGCCATTCCAAGCCTCATAAGGTGTCATAGATTTCAAGGCTTTAATGGCATAACGGTTTAGCACATAGTTGGCACACATGACCACCTCAAACTAAAATTTTCTGGGCAAATCCTTGCTTTTAAGCATACATCTGGCTATCTCCATAAGAGTACGATTACGTGTCATGCGGAAGCTCTTGGAGTCTTCTTTTAGCCCTAAACACCATCCTGGAACAACCTGATGCAAAAGCAAGCAAGAGAGAAGGAGAGAAGGGTGAGAGATAGCTGAGTTTCCATATATTCATATGGTACAAAAAGGAAGTACAAATCTTGCGACCCTTGGTTGCCTTAAAAAGGTAGAGAATACCTAATCTATGCCTAAGTCTAAGACCCAATCCAAGAAGATTTGAATGAATCAAAATGATGAGTAAAGTTGCCTTATATAGGCCTTGGGACTTACTTGTGGACTGACTGACTGTTGGTCGGTCAGGTCTTCGATAAATACTTTTTGAATTGCTGCAGCCGACTGGTCCTGAATCTTGTATGTGTTGGCTGACAGCTCTCCCTTGTTCTCCACTAGTCCTTCCCTGTTCATAGTAGCTTCTAAATCTGGTTCTAGCCTAGTTCTTTATCTTGTTGCCCTTCAAGATTAGTCCTGGGATTAGCCCTGCACATGTCTTGCACATGACATCCCCCTATGCTAAACTTGATGACGAGATTTCAACTTCTGTTCTTGGATGATTGTCATCATTCCATTGTCTATTCCTGGAGTCCCCCTGTCATGCTTCCCTCTCTGGCAATCTTTTCATTGAAAACCCTGCCCGGTCTCCAAATCCACTCTTAACTCCGATGAGGATCTATGCATCTGTTCCATCCTGTCTCCTTTCCATTCATGCCCTGTTCTTGAACATTTTCTCTGGTCTTCTTTTCTTGAGTATCGAGTCTGGCACTCTCACCCCACCCCTTGGAGAATCCTCCTCCCTTGGAACTGTTGCTTGAAAGCTTTCCTAGCATGCCCCAAGCATAGTTGTCAAGTACGAAACGAAGGTACGAAAAACCGGTATCGGTATGGAACTTTTAGTTTTCGGAAAATAAGTTCGAATGAGGTACGGTCCACTTCAAAAAATACTTGAAAGAAAGATATTTGTACACATTTAGAGATGCAAAGTCTAGAGAAGTTGTAACTTGTCATAAACTAGAAAAAAGTTAAAACACTAGTACAAAGAGTTATGAATAGGGAACATATGTGTGCGGCATGCTCATGAATAAGAGCTGTGGCTCATGGCATGCAATAAGAAGTACAAAAAAGTGTGTAGTGACTAGTCACAACACTAAGTACAAAAATGTCTAGAGTCTAAAGACTAGATTCTAGTTCTTCTCCTCAGAGAAATCACTAAGGGGAAGGAATGTCCTCGCTAGAGGTGCTTCCATCATTAGAGGCCCATCGTCATTGTACTCGGACTCTCTGATGTTTGGAATAGGAGCATCCTCCTCTTTGGCAACAGGTGCCGAAAAGCTTCTCGAATTCGAGCCATGCCTCACATATGTAGCCACCGGGCCGGTCGAAGCAGGGCGCCGAACAGTGCATCCTCGGTCTCCTACTCGCGTTCCACCTCTAGTTGCGTGATCTCTATGAGTACATGAAACTCGACGTTCAATCTTCTCTAGCTCCCTGTAAAGCTCGATATATATAGCCTTCTCATCTGGATCTTTCTCCTTGTGTCCACTGTCAACTTGAACTCCTCGACATTCACCTGAAAGCAAACATTTATAAATTATTAGTTACGACTCATCACTCATGACATGCTATGAATCATGAATCGAATTTTGAACTCTAGAGATCTCTACCTGTTTGGAGATCTCCATGTCATGCATCTTTTCCGCCATACACATGTTAGCGCGGCAATATACAAGCCGCTCTAACTGCATGGTGCTTAGCCAATTTTATATCTTCATGTGTATGAGTGAGTAGGAACTCCAATGCCTCTCACATGTCTCCGAAGAGCAATCCTATGAGAAAATAAGAGTTAGAATGTAAGAACTAGTTACTACTCTAGAGTATAAACTTTAAAGTTTAAAGTCTTGAATATTCAATACCTGTGACAAGACTTTGAAAGCTACTCTTTGTACGTGAGCCATTTGATAACCAAATGACTCCCACCAAAAAAGTAGCCAGACTTTCTACTCGAGCAAAGTGGGTTCGTGAAAGCGGCTCTCCTCTGATCATTGTACCGAATGAGCTCTTGGAGGAACTCTCTCGTGGATAGGAAGTATCTTTGGCAAGTAGGCATCTCGATCGGAAAGTAGCTCCTCATCGGCGAAGCGTCGTAGGTGGGATGCAACAAGGCCGCAAGACCATGTATAGGTCTGCATCCACCGCCGCCTCCTTTCCACAAGCTTCACAAGCTCCACAAGCGAATCACGTCGTGGAGTGGGTGGAGACTCGATGGGATCCCTACAATGCAAGAAAAGCACTTTAAGAAGGTTAATAAGAAATATGTATTAAGTATAAGGAAAAAGAAAGAGATTTGAAAATGAGATTTGAAACATGGGACCTGGGTTTACTTGATCTCCTTCATAGGAATGTCGGAGTTCTCCTCATCAAGCACGGTGGTCGCACGAATCTTGGCTAGGGCCTTTCGCATGAAGTGGGTGAGTAGTCCCAATGTGGAGCCCTCCATGTCGGGCATGCGCAAAACCCTATACAAGGGAGTCACTACAATGACAATAGCACGCACCTCGCGCCAAAAGGACTCTTTCATGCATAGCCGTTGAACGGCTCGGACCTTGTCTGCACTAGTCCCCATTTCTTCTCTTAGCTATGTGACAAAATCTGGGGAGACCGAGCTTCGGTTGCGCGTCGTATAGCTGCTCCAAGAGAAGCCACATGTAGGCAATGGAAGAGGGCTTCTTAAGCTCCAAGTCGCTTTGCTCGGAAACATAGTGAGCACCTTCACCTTCTTTGTGAATAAATTCACAATTGATAGTCCTTGTGTGACCACCCTCTTCACCCACTCTAGCTTCCTCACATCCTCCATGAGTAGGTCTAGACAATGGTAGGCGCAAGGAGTCCATACACTGGATGGGAACTCCGCCTCTACCAAGCGTCCCATTTTGCGGCAATTGGACGCATTGACTGTGATGACTTGAATGACGTTTTCATGCCCAACCTACATGTAGTACAATGGCAAATGCGATGACATTCTTAGAAGCTTGAACCATAGATACTAGAGACTTGAGAGTTAAAACTTAGATCACAATGCACATACTACATTTAAATTTTATCTTTATGATGGCTTGTCGGATATGACGATAGATAAAGTTGCCCGATATTCTTTGTCCCGCCTTTCAGGTATCCACGATGCGTAAGAAGTATGTGCTGAGAGCGCATGAAACAAGGATATTCATGGTACCCCTCTTCTTTCGATCACTCCATCCATCGGAGAGGATAGCGCAACCATACTTCGCCCATCCTTCTCGCATGGGTGTGAGTTTATCGTTGATGCTTTGCCTCTCATCATTAAGCGTGGTGGTGCACTTCTCATGGTAGGTGATACTATGCCATTCGCCAAAGGATGGCCCCACCTCCGCAATGGCCCTCACCATTTTGTGCCATTGTGGAACCTTGAGCACACGGAAGGAGATATTGCAATCGATGATCATGCGTGCAATCTCCTCATTCGCGGCTTTCATCTTCGCCTTCACATATGTGAGTTTGTTTATGTTTGCACCGATGGCGGTTTGTCTCATTGCCGGAGAGCTATCTTCCCTTGGCCTCTTTGATTGGAAGTTGGAATTGGCTGAGGTGGAGCCGAAGCTGGATGGGACGGGGGAAGGACTCACGGATACGGAGGTACCGGACATGGAAGCTCCTCCACGTCCAGCTTTGCCTTGGTTGCAGATGAGCGAGTACTTCTTCACTATATCATCCGCAATTTCTTGAGGAATCTCCTTGCGCGGTGCAACTTCCCCACCAAGCTTAACACACGTGCAAGGAGCCTCGTGGCGCTACTTGTGTAACCCTTCCCGCAAAAGCTGCATGTTCATTTTCATGACCCGAATTACCGGTAGGTTTCTCGCCGGTGGTGGTATAAAAGGGAAAAGACTCATGCTTTTCCTTTCCTTTGGACCTCATTGAGAGAGAGAGAGAGAGAGAGAGAGAGCCCAGGCCCTAGAGGGCGGGACTCGGGATGTCACATGCACACCTTAATCCGGTGCCACGTAGACATGATTATTTCTTACAGCCGCCTTAAGGGCAAAGTTGGAGGTCGTATATGGGCAGTTTGGAGCCAATTTGGTGGCCCTATAGGTGCTCGGAGGTGCCCAGGACATGCACCAATGGTTGGGACATATAATGGGCACAATATGAACACATTTCATGACATTTTTGATGACTTTTTATGGCCTGAAAAGTGAAAACCGACCTGATTACGACTTGCTATCACTTTCCTATATAAAGCTGTGTATTCGAGACAAGTACTACATTGTGTGCGTAAAGCATCAAAGCTACATATAGATCTGCCAAAGATGATCCATTGCCTCCCCCTCTGCCCACAAAATCTGCTAGCTCATCAATGTATAATCCAAATAAGGTGGGAGATAATGGACATCCTTGCTTAACACCAATAGTGCTAGCAAGCTCCTCTCATAATCTGCCCGGGCATCGCACACGACCCACAACTCTCTCATACAAAGCAATAATCCCCCATATCATCTCTAACTGTACCCCCCGTGTCTGAAATCTCTGCATAAGTCTGTCGCGAGGCACAGTGTCAAATGCCTTGCAGAAATCCACAAAGCAGCAATATAATCTGCGTCTCTGTGCCTTCACCTCCTCTATGAGGCTCCTGAGTGTGAAGATATGATCAAGAGTGGAGTGGTTTCGGCGGAAACTAGCCTGCCCAGTAGCTCTGAATGCAGAGATCTCTACCAATTTACTGAGCTCATGCTCAATGACCGACCCATAAAGTTTGGCCAACGTGTGGCCTACCATCACAGTCCATCTCATCAATGTACTACACCTTATACTCCTTAGCAAAACAATGTTGCTGAGAGATGTAATGTCATGTGCAAGACATGTGCAGCCTGCAGGGCTGACTAATCCTGAAGGGCAACAAGATAAAGATCTAGGTTAGAACCAGATTCAGGAGCATAGGTTGCTATTGTGGACAAGGAAGGACTAGTGGGGGACAAGGGAGAGCTGTCAGCCAGCACATACAGGATTTAGGACCAGTCGGCTGCAACAATTCAAAAAGTACAAGACCTGGCCGACCAGCAGTCGGCCAATCCACTAGTAATTCCCAAGGCCTATATAAGGCAACTTTGCTCATCGTTTTGATTCATTCAATCCTTCTTGGATTGGGTCTTAGACCTAGGCATAGATTAGGTATTCTCTACCTTTTCAAGGCAGCCAAGGGCTACAAGATTTGTACATCCTTTTTATACCATATGAATATACTAAAACTCAGCTATCTCGCTCTCTCTCTCTCTTCTCTCCTTCTCTCTTGCTTGCATTTTGCATCAGGTTGTTCCAGGATGGTGCTTAGGGCTGAAAGAAGGTTCCCCGAGCTTCCGCATGTGACATTGGTATCAGAGCATCAGGCTCAGCAAGGCACTGATTCAGTCCCAGAAGAAGGTGCACATGTCGAGGTACAAGAGTGCACAGATTCGAGGCCCAAGGAAAGAAACACAAGACATGGAAGAAATTCTGAGGAGGTTGGTTGGTGGTGTTCCACAAGATCCAAGGGGAACGGCAATCATATGAGTTGGGTGCCACTTGGGGCCATAGTGTCTATAGGACGCGTACCGCACCGACAACACGTAAAAAACGAAACAGTACGAAACGAGCTGTTCGGGACGAATGCAGGACGTTTTTTTCAATCGCATTTCACTGTTGCCGTGTGAAACGGTATATATGTTTCGCTATGTACGGTCCGGTACGTTTCCAAAACATACCTATGGAAAAAAACTAACTGTTTCTGACCTTTTTTTTCTTCCCATTTTTTTGATCGTTTTTTTTGCCCATTTTTTTGGCTGCTTTTTCTAGCCGTTTGGGGCATGGGCAGCTGGGCCTCGGCTCTCTCTCTTCTCTCTCTCTCTCTCTCTCTCACACACACACACACACACACACACACACACACACACACACACATTGCACACAGATAGATTTTGGAGCATGCCCGAGAATCGGTGGTATGATGATGAGTGTATACAGACACCTCCGTGCCGAGAGAGCACTAGGGACCATTACACAGAGACAGGCGAGCCGACAGATACGGACCCTCACACGTCGAAAGAGGCGTGCATACAAGGAGGCATAGTACTGGGATATGTACCACCTTTTCATGAGCAGAGATACAGCCACTGCATGGCGCAGGATGAGAGAGCCTCGCCCTCGTACCCCGATTGAGGATCCACACACATCGCACACATATGCAAAGAGCCTCTACCATATCCCTCAGCAACCGCCCATACCACAGCCACAGGAGCCCCGCCCTACCACCACCTCTACTTTCTTTACCGCCTCGATGGTAGAGAGAGCTATCCCCCGCTGGTTACAGCATGGGAGATCAGCTGACCACACAGGTATACAGAGTGAGCATCTTATTTGTGCAGCTGACACACTGGCACCCTTTGTTGCTCACCTCTTTAATAGGGCACTAGTGGAGGGCCTACCAGCTGAATGGACTATGCACACCATTGTGCATCTCCACAAAGCGGAAGACATGCTAGACCCCAGCAACTACAGGACTATCATGATTGGTCATACATTGGCCAAACTTTATGGCGCAGTGCTCGATGCAGAGTTGAGCTCATGTGCAAAGAAGGAGGGGCTGCGAGCACCAGGGCAAGCTGGATTTCGACGAGCTTTCTCCACTATTGACCATATATTCTGTAACACGCGGAGAAAGCAACAAGAAAAAGCAGTTGGACAATGCTAGTTTTCCATGTTTCTTGGCTAAAACCATATGTTGGTCCAGAAGTGTTTGATGTTTCAGCAGCCAGACGTGGTAGACGAAGCAGAAGTCATTGAGCCCGAGCAGATCCTTCTTCATCGTTGGAAGCATGGTTTCGGTCAACGGATACGTCAGTTCTATATGAAATTCCGAGATCGAGGTACCCACGAAGCCGTATGGCTAGATGAGGAGTTCTTTCAAGAGTACCCCCAGTTGTTGGCGGACTACTTGGAAGCCATGAACTTGCCGCCAAGCTATGCAGGAAGGAATGTCACATGCACTCTGCACTATAGTGCATGGTGACAAGCTGGCTCATCATCAGCAGTGCGACATTTGTACAGTATTAGTTCCATTCAGGATGATATTTGTCGTACGCTGTGACCCCATTGTATATCCTCAGTCCAGGATCAGTCAGGCACGAGCTACGTAGGTCATTCTCAGCCATAGTCAGTCAATTAGTCAGTCTAAGTCCCTTTATAGTCAGTAGAAACCTTAGGGTTTGCCTTAGAAAGCATCCTGCATATTGCACATCATTCATGCATAGCATCTAGACCATTGCAGGAACCTCAGATAGCATCTACGAATTATCCAGGATTTATCTAGGATTTTTTGGTATTTTTTCCATCATTTTCAACATTTATGCATCATCATTAAGCATTTAATGTTTATATAGCAGTTGGCCAGCATCTAGTGCCAACCGACTAGCAACATCACTAGTATAAATAGAGGCTTTGCACAATTATCTATTCATTCATCATATTCAGCAAGAGAGCCATCAAGCGCTTGTCATCCTCAGCATAAGGAGCATAGGCGATTGCAGTTTCAGCCATCTGTCTTCATCGTTTGCTCCTATAGCCCTAGGCGCCTCAAACGCATGAGCATTCAGCCATCTACATCAGTAAAACGCAGCAGTTCAGCATTTAGCCTTCAGTCCATCTTGCGTTTTTTGCATCCATGCAGTTTTTAGCATTCATTCATTCATCGCTTTGCTCCAGCCACTTGGTGAAGGTAAAACACAGCATTCTCATTCATTTACAGCATTCATATACAGTTTAGAACAGTCCCAAACAGCCCCTCTCTCAGCCCTAGCTTTGCATCCCTCCCTCATACCATTTGGAAGAGTGCATAGGCCCGAGATTGGACATCTTTGGTGCTTCTACAGCAGTGCACAGTTCAGCCCAACACTTGGTCTTCAGAGGTCTTGCGTTTGGCTTATCGTGAGTCACACCTTCAGTCTCTTTAAAGATAATAAAGCAAATACTATCTCGGATACCTCATGCACTGACAAAAGATGAAAGCCCAGAGCAGGGACATAAAGAACACGGGAAGCATGCTTGCCCCCCTTGCCGTCGGGAATGATCTCCATCCGGCCCTCACTATGAATCGGAATAGTGGAGTTATCACCAATAAAGATACGACCTGACTGCCGCTTCAGATCCAGGAAGAAGTCACGGGATGGAGTCATGTGCCTGGAAGCACCACTGTCGAGAATCCATTCCCGAGTATCCTTTGTGGTGAAGCCAACTGCCTCCTTGCTCGAAGATGATGAGTCATCGGAGTCCACCATCTCCAAGTGCACAAATGCCGGAGTCTTCGCAGCTGAGGCTGAGGACTCAGCACTCTTCCCTGTCCGCTTAGGGCACTTCCTCCAGTAGTGGCCTTTCTCGCCACAATCATTGCAAGATCTTTCGGCCTTCAGCTTCTCTCGTTCTGGATCAGGCTTCTTCTCGGAAGACTTATCTGGTGAAGCCTTCCCTTTGCCCTTGTTGGTATTACGGCCTTTCGACCGTTGGCCAGTTAAGGCCTCCGAACCTCCGCCGTGAGGAGGGTTCGTAAAACGTTCCTCCTGGTCCAAGACCATTGGCACAAGCTCCTCCCAAGTAATGGTGCTGAGCCTGCCACTCGTGATCAACGAGGAATAGAAAGCAGAATACTGACCAGGCAAGTGGGAAAGTAACGTGATGGCCATATCTTCGGACGATATCTCTTTCCCAGCTTGAAGGACTTCCTGCTGAAGGGCCTGCAGCTTGTTAATGTGTTCCCGCATCGTCGAAGACTTTGCAGGGTTCATAACCCGCATCTGCACTTCCAAGGATATCCGCTTCATGGGTGACACCCTCTTGTACAAAGAAGCCAAGTGCTCCCATATGCCTCTCGCCAGCGTCATGTGCTTCACATGGTTGATCACCTGTGGTGTGCAATTGAGGAATATAAATGACCGGACCCTGGCGTTGACACGGTCCCACATTTGTGCCTGTGCCTCTCGGTCCTTCCTCGCGGATAAAACCTCCCCTTCCTCAGCTTCCGGCCTTGGCACCCCTTTGATAATAAAATCAGCAAGATCATATGACTCCAGAACTGACTCCATCATGACCTTCCAGATGCCATAATTGGACCCGTCCAACTGCCGATCCACTAGGAACGTGGGAAGAGTCGGAATCTTCACCTGCTTCTCTGCCATCTCGAGTAAATCCGCCATCTCGGAGAGTAACCTGAAAGGGTGGGTGGGTGGGAAAAATCTGAAAATCAGAATATATGCAAGTGGCTGTCCAGCCCCTCTGCCCGCCTTCCTCTTGCACCTTCACTTCCCGTTCAGCCCGAAACAGTCCACCGATCAGCAACCTGTTGCTCCCCCTCTTGCTCAGAAAAACGCCCAAGATCTGCTAGAGCCTAGGGCTCTGATACCATGTCAGAATATGCAGCGGAAATGATATCCAAACTTGGGTAGACAAGAGCAAGTAGACTGCAGAAAATAATCAGCACAAGAAACACTGAGAGATGTGTGTAAACTCTTCTCTATACACAAGATCCCGGAGATAACTGAATGAGAAAGTGGAGGAGGATGGGGGGCAATATATACAAGCCCATGAGGGCAGTCGGCCAGCTCTAAAAGAGGCCCACGACTGGACAAAACCCACGACTGCTGAAAAACAGCAGTCGGCCAGCATCTGGTGCCCCTCGTCTGCACAGAACAAGTCGGCCAGCACTCAGACAGCCCACGACTGCTACAGATGCAGTCGGCCAGCTTCAGAGTGCTCCTGGCATCACCTGGCAGCCCTCCAGCCACTAGGAAAAAATGGGAAAAATAGGGAAAAAATACGGGGAGTGTGGAAAAATGATATACGGGCGGGCACACCCACAACAGAGGCCCTGGTGTATACAAATAGACAGGAGATGACTTCTAACAGCACACTTCCAAAAGCCCCGCACGAAGGGGTGGTTGTTTGACACACTAGTCACCCCTGCTTTGATGTATGCTGCAGCAGTATGGGCACCTGGGCTCGCCACCTCCACATGGTCTCAGATAGAGAGGCCTCAGATTCTCATGCTCTCACAAATGATCCGCAGCAAACCCTCCGTCCCACATGACATTGTCCGAGCGGAGTTTGTTGCACCTCCTATGCTAGTAGAGGCCCTCTTCTAGACGATTTGCTTCATGCTGAGGATTAGAGATATGCCATGAGATCGACTCTCACATAGAGCTTTTGAGGCGTCCAAGCAGCTCACAGCAGAGAGTGGAGATAGGAGATCATGGTATTCACAGATGATACAGTGGCTCACTCAGCATGGTCTCCACATAGATCACCTGCCACCTTTCCAGTATGATATACATGCACCACACATCCAGCTCTCTCACAATGAGAGGAACAGAGTCCTTCGACAGGATTTATGGCAGCGATACACCCATGAGACTTGGATTACACCTAGTTAGCCTCTACCGTCGAAGATGCTATACTAGAGAGATCAGTTTATGCGTATCTCAGCGGATGGATTCATTCAGCAACCCGGATATATGGATGTGTACATGCCTCTCAGTGCCTGAGTGGCGATTGGCCAACTCAGAGTGTCATCACACCAACTTGAGATTGAGGCAGGTAGGGCAGCACGGATCCCCAGAGCAGAGAGGATATGTAGACTATGCCAGGAGGAGGTTGAGAGTGAGGAGCATTATGTATGCAGATGCAGAGCATATAGTGTCATTAGAGAGAGATACACCACCATCTTCAGTGGACATCCCTCACTCCGCCAGATCATGGAGTCCGCAGATCATCGCAGATTTGGCCAGTTCTTGCTAGAAACACAGTGCCACAGAGAGACACTGCTACAGACTCATACCACAGGGAGAGGTGGGCGACAACTCCAGCTCAGTGATTTCTTCCAGAGATCTATCCCCGTGCCTACCATGACACAGGAGGGGGTTATACTTCAGTGCGCTGCAGACCTCTGAGCCAGACGGAGACCGAGAGCACCAGGCTACCAAACTCCCTGACTACATCAGAGGGAGATCACATAGATAGGGCTCGACACATCCTTCTAGTTCTACCACTTTACCTACTACTAGTACATCACTTCGCCCAACTGTATATTTCACACATGATTGTGATCATCTATATGGTACTTCTATCTACCGAGGCCTTCTTCATCTAGACCCACACTCACCTCTTGACACTCTTACTACACAGCTTACAGATTTATTACATACATCCACCCTATTGAGCCTCCCACATTCCTGTAGGAGTACTGCCAAGAGTAACACTGGAAAGATGCCCCAAAATAGTTGGTACAATGACGAGTGTCGGGCTACTGTCCACGTCTCAAATGGGAGGTAGAGAGAGGTGAAATCTCGGGCCACAAGGCACAGAGACTTAACCAATCTTTAACTCGCCGTAAGAAACGCATGTTCGAGGAAACCAAACACTCGGACATGTACCACTTATTTTTGAGCAATGAGTCAGTTGAGGCTTGGCGGAGGCTACGGGAACACCGTTCACACACCCCTATCTTTGACCCCAAGATCTGGCATACGTATGCTTAGACACTATATGATGTGCCAAATAAACCGCCTGTACCCTATCCTTCAGAGCCTCGGCCCACTCACTCTACTTTCTTTACAGCAGATATGGTGGAGAGTGCTATATGCCGACTCCAGCACAGACACGCGGAGGACCACACAGGCCTTAGAGGTTAGCATTTTTCATATGCAGCCGACACGGTGGCGCCATTTATAGCACATCTCTTTAACAAGGCTATTGTAGAGGGGTTCCCGCCCGCATGGACTTTACGCACTATTGCCCCCATCCATAAGGCTGGTGACCCTATGGATCCGGGTAACTACAATGCCACGAGACTGCATAAAAGCTGGGAACTCATTGGATAAATATTCCTCCCCAAATTTGTACGCAAAGCAACAAGCTTATGGCCACAAGCATTTTCAGCCAAGGGTAAAAATAGCACGGATAGATGCAAGCACATCTGATTTGGCTCGCAAGCCATACACCCAAGTGAACTGAGTGTAGTCATCAATGAAAGTGACAAAATATAGATGTCCCCCAAGAGATGGAGCCTGCATCGGGCCATAGACATCACCATGCACAAGCTGCAAATGATCGAGTAACTCGTACAGCGGTATCTTTGGGAAAAGAATGTCAATGAATCTTCCCAAGTAAACAACCCTCACATACATGCTTTACAGGGAGCTGCAAAGGAGGCAGCTCATGGACCATGTTATGCTTTTGCAACCGCATAAAAGATGGGAAATTAAGGTGACCCAACTGAGCATGCCACAATTTACTGTCACGTAGAATTGTAGGGGTAGAGATAGCTGTAGCATAATGAGACTCTTGTATCCTATATCCACTTTGTACAAACCATTGCACAATGTACCAAACATGACAATAGAAGCTACATCTTGTGTAAACCGGCCTTCAGAGAACAAAGGGCGGTGAAACAAACACTCGCACATAAAACACTTCAACACCATTGAGGACCTAGAAAAGGAAAACAAACAGGGGGAGCTAGAGTGCTTCTGCAAATAGTACACGGACACCGATTGGCCCCAAAACACAGTGGCGCCCCTTGCGGTATTTCTTTAATTGATTAAAAGAGCTTTGATTACAATATAAGGCTGGAAACTCAGCCGTCCCAGTAGAACTCCTAAAGCCTGCAAAGAACCTGCATCTGGCTTCTTGTCCACACGGCATTCACAAACAAGTCCAGCCATTGCTCACATCGAAAGACTCTCTCACATTGAGTCTGCATACAGAAGCTTTCTCCCATGATCAAGGCTGCCACAACCATCCATAGTGTCTCACACTATGAACAGCATCACACCCAGACACATCCAGTGCTTCTGCATCACAACACAGACTCCCAAACTGTCTCTCAAAAGAGTATCACAGCACAGCATACCATACAATCGACACACCTGTACAAACCCTCTCTACCTTCCAAGGGTAAATCCATCTCTGTCATGGATTCCCTGTCCCCTGTCTTATCAGTAGCAAGGCTGTACCATACATGTGTCCATTCCTATACCTTCTGCCTGCATGTGACCTATCTCCTGGAGAAATCCAAAAACATGTCTCTTCGAGAAAACCTACGACCTGTTTCCACATGAAACCCTTAGGCCTGTTTCCCTTTGAAACCCTTAGGCCTGTTTCCCTTTGAAACTTCTGTTCTGTTTCCCATACATCTAGTTACCTGTTCCCTCATGAAACATCTGGCAACATAGAGATGCCCATAACTGTAGTTCCCACTGTTCCTTTCGAGCAGGAAGAAAACAATCTGCTCCATGAGCACGCAGCCATGCGAGCTTGCTTCACTCCCATGCCAAGAAACATAACCACATGACCTTGTACTTGCAGTCAAAAACCCAAGCACATAGCTGAATTTGCAGCCAAACAAAAACAGCCCATAGACTGTCCCAAAACAATCCCGAATCCAAAGCAAAGAGAAGCTGAAAGTTCCATCAGTTGAACGCCATCGACATGATGTCTATGTTCATGGAAAACCAGCTCCCTGTTCAGTCCAGTCCTCCGCTTTTGCACCAAGAAAAAGATAGAAAAGCGCCTGCAGCCATGCGCTTTTTCTCCTATCAAAAGGTGCCCTGAAAACTGCCCAAGCAACAAACAGTCCAGCCTCCTGTACGCTGCGCCTGAAATCCAGCCCACCTGTTGGCAAGGAAAAGAGAGAGAGAGCACGCCCAGCTCTGTGCGCCTGCTGTCCTGCAGCCGCCTGCAAGAAACGCAGGCCCTGCAGCCCCTGCCTGTATGCGCTTCTTTTTCAGAAGACACCCCACGCACAGCAGCCTGTATGCGCCTGTTTTCTGTCCTGTCCGTACAGCTGTCCGTACAGTCGTACAGACCTGCAAGCAATCCCCTATGCGCAGCCAGCATACAGTCCAGTTCTACGCAGCCAACATGCATCTTCAGGCGACCAGCCCTCCTCAACAAAGAAGCACACACGTCAACCAGAGAGATAGGCGCCTCCTTTTCCTGGTAGCCCCTCCTTTTCCCCAAAAAGCACACGTGGCCCCAAAATAGCTTAAGGGCCACGTTTTTCTTTAATGAAGGGCTTTTAAAACGATTACAAAGGTTTTTAAACCTTTTTAAGCTAAAATCTTTTTGCCCCCTTTCACACATGGGGTTATCCACACATGGGCTTCCATCTTCACTCCCACCTGATGCCATTCACACTGTCCACCATGTCCCCGTGCACACCTGCATATTATCCAGAGAAAAACAGAGGGTCGTGACATACCCCCCTCTTGAAAAATGGCAAGCGTCCTCGATTGCACTCAATGGCACAGTAAAGCATCTCATGAGCAAAGACACCCATATGGCAAAAACAATGGCCTTCCAATGCATCTGGATGATAGAACAATTATCCTGCACAATAAGCCACACTGTCCTCTTGCTTGTTCCTTCAGAACCTACAGCAAAAGTCTAAAACCAAATGGAAACACGTTAACTGTGTTAGCCAAAAACAAAACCATGCATCATTCTACATATGACACACATATGCATGACACACACATGCATTCGCAAACAATATGCTCCTCAAAATGCTCTACCTACTCCAAAGTAATAGTCTAAGGGCTGCTCGCAAGCCTTACACCCATGGGCATCCCGCAGGACCCACGACTGAAGGTAAAACATGAGCATATGCAAGCACTCAATGCATCCAAACACTACATCCACTAAGCACTTTCCCACATATGTTTCATGGCCATCCCGCAGGAGTTACACCCAATGGTGCATCCATGAACATAATAAAGCACTTGATGTATCATACCAACATACATGCAGCACATGACACAATGCAGAGTATTTCCCAATGTATTCTCAATGATACCAGGATCCAATGGCACCAGAATACAAAAATACCTCTACCTCAAAAAGTGTATGCATACATGCACAAATAGAGTTCGATCCATATTTCCATGAACCAAACCAACTCTAGGACTGCTCGCAAGACTTATGTCCTCCATAGAGTTATCCATAGTTGCAGTTAGAGTTCCAGGTGCGCGCGACTGTGAACCATACTCAACCACCATCTCAACACAATATCATAGAAGTCCCATAAGCAGATGTACTGTCAGCCTCAGTACCTTCGGGTGAATACAAAGATGTCACCAAGCGACTCCTAGATAACAAATGAGCCTGTCTGTAACATCAAGGGAGTGGAGGTGCTACCCCCCTCTTGAGCATCAGGCAATGCTCCAGACCTATGCTCTGCTGAACCTGAACGAGCCGTAACAAGAGTCGACTCCAACTCATAGGCATCAAGATAAAGCTGCAACTCCTGAGGTGAATCTGCTAAGTCACCCTCCTCCATCCACTTCGCATCCATCAGTGAACCTCCTCCATCCACTTCGTATCCATCAGTGAACCTCCTCCATCCACTTCGTATCCATCAGTGAACAGCTCTTGAACTTCACAGGATAGCGACGGGAAACTTTACCATGTACCTTTCTTTCCTTATGTGCCAGAATATGCTCAGAAATAAGAACCTCGTCAAGTTCCTCCACTTCCATCTGAGCCTCATCTCATACATCCTCAGGCACCCAAAACCTACTTGCACTCCACCCAAGTGATAAGCACAAGTCCTCGATGAAGCATAGTAGATCACCACTGCTAAACATAGAAGGAAACTGTTTTCTGAACCCATGAAGCCTCTATGAAGATACCACCGGTGACAAACTGTCGAAAGCCATAGCCTTCAACGCATCTCCTGCACCATAACACTTCAACTGCTTCTTGTTCCTGGCCGACTACTTCTTGTCCTTGGTGTCTTTTCTCCTGAGCTTCATCCTCAGCTTTTGCTCTTCACCTCATATAGGCAAAGACACAAAATCCTGTACTGTGTCCTGCACTTCCTTTTCACTTTCCTCATGTTGAAGCTTTTAATGTGACTCTCATGAGACAACCACGAGCTCGCCCCCTTAGGAAAGTTGGCGATTGTCCCAACCAAAGCAACCACGGACTCGCCCACTTGAGAAAGTCGACGATTGTCCCGGCAAACGGAACCTTGTAAACCGGCCTTCAGAGAACAAAGGGCGGTGAAACAAACACTCGCACATAAAACACTTCAACACCATTGAGGACCTAGAAAAGGAAAACAAACAGGGGGAGCTAGAGTGCTCCTGCAAATAGTACACGGACACCGATTGGCCCCAAAACGCAGTGGCGTCCCTTGCGGTATTTCTTTAATTGATTAAAAGAGCTTTGATTACAATATAAGGCTGGAAACTCAGCCGTCCCAGTAGAACTCCTGAAGCCTGCAAAGAACCTGCATCTGGCTTCTTGTCCACACGGCATTCACAAACAAGTCCAGCCATTGCTCACATCGAAAGACTCTCTCACATTGAGTCTGCATACAGAAGCTTTCTCCCATGATCAAGGCTGCCACAACCATCCATAGCCTCTCACACTATGAACAGCATCACACCCAGACACATCCAGTGCTTCTGCATCACAACACAGACTCCCAAACTGTCTCTCAAAAGAGTATCACAGCACAGCATACCATACAGTCGACACACCTGTACAAACCCTCTACCTTCCAAGGGTAAATCCATCTCTGTCATGGATTCCCTGTCCCCTGTCTTATCAGTAGCAAGGCTGTACCATACATGTGTCCATTCCTGTACCTTCTGCCTGCATGTGACCTATCTCCTGGAGAAACCCAAAAACATGTCTCTTCGAGAAAACCTACGACCTGTTTCCACATGAAACCCTTAGGCCTGTTTCCCTTTGAAACTTCTGTTCTGTTTCCCATACATCTAGTTACCTGTTCCCTCATGAAACATCTGGCAACATAGAGATGCTCATAACTGTAGTTCCCACTGTTCCTTTCTAGCAGGAAGAAAACAATCTGCTCCATGAGCACGCAGCCATGCGAGCTTGCTTCACTCCCATGCCAAGAAACATAACCACATGACCTTGTACTTGCAGTCAAAAACCCAAGCACATAGCTGAATTTGCAGCCAAACAAAAACAGCCCATAGACTGTCCCAAAACAATCCCGAATCCAAAGCAAAGAGAAGCTGAAAGTTCCATCAGTTGAACGCCATCGACATGATGTCTATGTTCATGGAAAACCAGCTCCCTGTTCAGTCCAGTCCTTCGCTTTTGCACCAAGAAAAAGATAGAAAAGCGCCTGCAGCCATGCGCTTTTTCTCCTATCAAAAGGTGCCCTGAAAACTGCCCAAGCAACAAACAGTCCAGCCTCCTGTATGTTGCGCCTGAGATCCAGCCCACCTGTTGGCAAGGAAAAGAGAGAGAGAGAGCACGCCCAGCTCTGTGCGCCTGCTGTCCTGCAGCCGCCTGCAAGAAACGCAGCCCTGCAGCCCCTGCCTGTATGCGCTTCTTTTTCAGAAGACTCCCCACGCACAGCAGCCTGTATGCGCCTGTTTTTTGTCCTGTCCGTACAGTCGTACAGACCTGCAAGCAATCCCCTGTGCGCAGCCAGCATACAGTCCAGTTCTACGCAGCCAACATGCATCTTCAGGCGACCAGCCCTCCTCAACAAAGAAGCACACACGTCAACCAGAGAGATAGGCGCCTCCTTTTCCTGGCAGCCCCTCCTTTTCCCCAAAAAGCACACGTGGCCCCAAAATAGCTTAAGGGCCACGTTTTTCTTTAATGAAGGGCTTTTAAAACGATTACAAAGGTTTTTAAACCTTTTTAAGCTAAAATCTTTTTGCCCCCTTTCACACATGGGGTTATCCACACATGGGCTTCCATCTTCACTCCCACCTGATGCCATTCACACTGTCCACCATGTCCCCGTGCACACCTGCATATTATCCAGAGAAAAACACAGGGTCGTGACATCTTGACAGTCATGACCTGAGCAACAGTGACCAGAAAACTGAACTTTAAACCCAATTTTAGCAAGAGTAGATAAGAGAGATGAGATTCTTATGAATTCCAGGTACATACAATGTGTCATGTAAAGTGAAATTGCATGCTGTCAAATCTACATTCCCAA
Organism: Cibotium barometz; assembly: GCF_041138505.1. Taxonomy (NCBI): domain Eukaryota; kingdom Viridiplantae; phylum Streptophyta; class Polypodiopsida; order Cyatheales; family Cibotiaceae; genus Cibotium; species Cibotium barometz. The sequence goes on from NC_141083.1 coordinate 25,601,904, forward strand.
TGCCTTTAATGGCATACGATGCATTATTAGCACACATGACTGTACCACCATTAGGTGCATCCTGCAAAGTGGCAAACTTCTTACATGAAGTGATGTGCTTTGTAGCACCACTATCAAAGTACCAATCAGCATAAAAAATTGACATAGAGGAAGAAGGCATAGACGGGATACTACATGTGATAAGCAATGCATAGCCATCATGGGCCAAGTTGGCCTCTTCCTTAGTGTCATCGGTGGTAGCAGCTAAACCTTGCTGCTTTTTCTTTTGCTCACGCGCAATACGCTTTTTGCATTCTTCAATGACATGTCCAGGTTTTTTGCAATAGTTACACCGTTTCTTCTTGTCTCCACCCTCTTTTGACGCATGAGGATCTGAACGGGTAGGTGCCTTGCCCTTCGGCTTAGCACTAGAAGATGTCCCAAATTTCCCTTCGCCACAAAAAAAGGCAGCAAATGCTTGATTTGCAGCAATCATGCTATTTTGGTTGGATTGGGATTGCTCTTCTTGTAACAAGAGAGCTACCAAATCATCAAATGTGTACAAATATGAATTTCTCTTCGTCAGGAGCCGAAGAGTGACAGCGAATCCTTGATATGATTCAGGCAAACCATTGAGAACCGTAGAAACAAGTGAATTGTCAGGTATTACCTCTTATCAATATTGATTAACCACTCTCACAAATCCTTAACACGGATGAGAAATATATCCATAGAATCACCCTCAGTCATATGCTCCGTGTGTCACGTGCACGCTCGTGCCATGGCTAATCTTCGGCATGAACTGTCTAAATCCTTGATTAGTGCAGCAGTTAGCAGTAGCATCATCATTATCATCATCATCATCATCAGCAGCATTAACATCAACATTACCATCATTGGAAGGCAGGAGTACCTTGTCGGCAGTCTCTACAGTGCAGTCGGTAGCCTTCTGGTACCCCTGTAATAGCAGGCGGCTAGGTGTTATCTGGCATGGTAGCAGGTGTGGGCAGTGCATACAAGAAGCGTAGCATTTAATAAAAGATTTATGGCAATTTCATGTCCACACAACAGGTTGAGTGCAAATATGTTGGCCGACCAGACCCTTTCTCACATATACTTGGCATTATAGACCACTTGTGTGGTTATTCGCACCCCCTCCCCCTATATGAGATAGCCTTCTCCTCATAGAGTGGCCAGCCGCAGGAGAAGTGCATCTTTCTCCACCTCTTGATTATTTGTTCCCCTTGCCGTACATGGAGGCGAGTTTGTATCTAGCCCTTTGTGGTTTTTAAAAAAAAAACTAATAGAAGGATCTTTTTCCTGGAAAAATAAAGGCTTTATTTTTCATCAGCTTATCATTCTCAACCAGATGGACAAAGTGAAGCTACAAATTCAGCTGTAATAGACTTGCTTAAATGCTATGTGGCCGATCAGAAAAGTTCTTGGAAGAAGTATTCATTGGGGAGAATACACAATGCATTTCATGTAAGTCTCTTGCGCAAATATGTGGGACTAGAGCCTAGAGAACCAGTTATGGAAGATCCACCTGACGTGGATGAGCTGGAAAGAGGCGTTATGGCCAGAGCAGATTGTGTTTCCAGGTGGCAAACTTCAAAGACGCTACCTTATGAAGTTCAAGAATTATTCACCCATGGATGGCAAATGGATGGATGAGGTGTACTTCCAAGAGGCTCCTAGAAGCATACTTGGAAGCTTACCAATTGCAGCCAACTGTTCAGAAGCCGAGGGGAATGTTAGTAGTTGGGCATTCTCTACGCCTCCGGACCTATGGACAGGCTCCATAGTGTGGACATGACACTTTGTGGTAAGTGACTTACGTCTACGCCAAGGGTCATGTGAACTGGCACCTCATGGTAGGGCCCAGGGGACTGATGTCTACACCAAGGGCCATTAGGCTGGATATGAGAAGATGGGGATTTCAGTCCACGTCCATATCCAGATTACGTCATTCTGGTTGGCGTGGGCACTGGGGACATACTGTCTATGCCCATGCCCGGAATGACTGCTTGCTACAAGCTAAATGAAAGGGAGATTGTCCAATACATTCTTATGCATGGGATACTTGCATGCTTGGAATTGTTTTTGGGTGAAATGTTGTATTGCCTGCAAGAGCTGCGTGTCTAGTTTACGGACCGGGGACACCCTCTCGTGAACCGTGTGAATCTGCACTTTGACTCGTTTGTGGGCTGTAAGTAGGTGGTAGGTGTGACTCTAAACTCTTTATTTAAGCTTATTTGTGTTTTAGCTCATTGTGCTGCTTTGTAAGTCCACAGTTCATTAACAGTTGAAGCAAAAGCTGGACTTGGAGGCCACGGCAAGTGAAACCTTTGCCGACTTTATAGAGACAAACCTCATGGATACCCCACAGGTCGGTAGTAGCCACAAGTCCAAGTGCCAGTTCGGCCCATGGTGGGACAGTCCCATCCAGTGACCCATCCCATAGCGTCCTAATAGTGTCAAAAAAGCTGTCAACTTCAAAAGGCAACCCTTTTTTACCTCCCATGGGGAAGTACGACCGGACAACTGATAAGTGAGTTTGGGCATTCACACTTCCTTAAAGACTGGGCGGACATTAAAGTACGACCTAATAGTTTAGAAGTGAGTTTGGGCATCCACACTTCATTAAAGACTGGGCAGAAAGGTCATAAGTGAATTTGGGCACTTATTGGATGGTGGCTGTCCAAACTCTCATTAATGAAGCACTCTTTTAAATAAAAGAGAGTGGACAACTTATTGGGCATCCTCTCCACTTATGGGAGAGGTGTGGCTCTTGTTGAGGTGGCCCAATGGCCGCCCATTATATGAATGGAAAGACTTATCCTCTCCCTCCGTTGTAGGGAAATAGGCGCCTTCTTCATGAGGAGGTGAAGGAAGACAATTTTCAGCATAATCACACACATACTTTTTGGCATGGTTTCTTGCTTCTCCAACTCTTGGATCAGCCGGAAAATGAGTGCTTCACTGCTGTCCAGCCCTTGGGAGTCCTTTTCAGCTGCTATCTCTTGGATATGTACCTACTGAAAATGCTTTGGAGCATTTCTATTGTGGACAATTTGATCAAAAGCTGAGTTCTTCTCTCAAAATCAGAAAATTCAGCGGTAAGAGCTTCTTCAAATTCTCTTCACCTACTCTATGTCCGCGTCCTTGACCATTAAGGTCTTCTACGACTCGACCTGGCACACACATGCTTGTGTATTGATGCCAGTGGAGCATAGCTGCTTGTGGCAAGGCATTGCGGATTGGGGAGTGAGGTTCTCTACGACAAAGGCTGTGGAATCAACCCAGACTTCGACAAAACATGTTTGCAAAATGTTTTCATTGCATGGATGTCATTGGAAATTTGGCATGTGATGCCCAAGGGTGCGAATCTAGCATTAGAGGGTTGCTACAGCTTGCCATATCATTATTTCTAAAAACCCTCTTGTTTGGAAACCGTAATTTCCCTTGGACATTATTTGGAAGGGATTAGACACTAGCATTGGAATTTTTTCCTCTGTTCAGACCTTCCCAAAATCTTAGCATATCATCATGGCCGCCCACATGTTAATTGAAAAGTTCAATGGGGAGAATTTCCACACCTGGCAGACTAAGTTGAATTTTAGTATCATGAGGGAGGGCCTCTTGCCTTTCATTGAAGGAGATGATAAGAAGATGCAACCCTGAAAGCATGGAACTCAAAGATCAAAGAGCCTTTGGCCTCATAACCCTTGGTCTCTCTGATAATTTATATACCATGTAGCAGATCTTTCAACCTCCAAAGAAGCCTATGAGATGTTTGACAAGCTTTTCAGAGCTCTGGCAAGAAACTCCAAAGTTTCTTTGCAAATAGAATTGATGGACTCCCAATGCAATTGCATGAGAGCTTTGATGCTCATGTGAACAAGATGAAGGCTCTAATGAAGCAGCTTGCATGACTTGAAAGCAAACGTGGAAGAATATGTAGCCCTAGCAGTATTGATGAAGTCAATATCTAAAGAGCACTACGACAACGTCATCACCACACTTAAGAACCTGCCCAATATCACCTTGGAAGGGGTCATAACCTCTTTCAAGGAAGAAGAAAAGAAGATAAAGAACAAAGAAGCAGGGGGAGATAGCTCCTCCTTCACAAAGAACAAATACAAAGGTATAAAGTGTTCCATGTGTGGAAGAAACAATCATGGAGAGGACTGCTATGCTAAGAAGCCTTGTAAACATTGTGGAAAAAATACCCACAATGAAAAAGACTGCCATCATAAGAAAGCACAAGCTAATGTCACTCGAGAAGAAGAAGTATGCAAAGAAGATGCAAACTTTGCAAAGTATGAAGACTCGTGGGCCTTTTAAAAGGTCTACTACAAAGAAGGGCTTTCCTCTTCACAAGACCCCTAGCCATCCGAATCTTCTAGGCGTCTAGGAATGGGTGAAACTCGAAGTGTAGTTCTGGTGGTTGAGCCAAGAGTCAACCATCTTGTGGGTCGTGTCCTTTTTCTCACCTATAAAAGTCCTCTCCTTTAAAGCCTCGGGTGTGAAAGGAGGAGCTACTGTGTTGCCGGTTCTGCAGGAGCTGTTGCACCAATCACTGCCCGTTGAAGTAAAATCACTTGGTCTTGCTAAAAGGGGATCTCTGCTTGGAACTCTACCCAAAGTTGTGCCATCTGCTCCTTGAAGTAAGGTTTCTTAACCCCTTCTACCACCTCCAGGTGTTACCTTGACCCTTGAGGATGATCTTTCTCATGGTCAGAAACTTCATCAACGAAGTGGAGTTGTGCCGCCATGGTAAAGGGACAAATATAAAGAAGGAAATGTTTGCTGTTGCAAGCTACCTATGTGACCAATTCTGAAAATTCAGAAAAGCTGGGGAAAAAACATATGTTTCACCTAAGAATCAGGGGAAAAGCATGCAAAACAAGGTGACCCACCTTTACTTCATGCACAAGAGGAGATGGGCCCGCTGAGAATCCTCGCAACAGGCTGCCTTCAGTCGATTTCGTCATGGGTTGAGTACAAGAGACCTAAGGCCTCCTCTTTTATGGCCCAAAAAAAAACATCTAAGTGCTTTTTCCCAATAAAACTGAGCCTTTTTTTAATTGTGTGCTAGCACCCCCCCGCCCCCCCCCTCTCTTTCCCTTCTTGCGTTTTATAAAAACAGCCTGATGCTTTTTTTATAGCAAAAAATAGCATTAGCTTTCTTTATTAAGAAAAAAGAGGCAACCCCAATATAGTTGGCTGCAGCCTGCTTTTTCAGCAAAAAACAGTCCGCCATCTATCTCTGCTCTCTCTCTCCGACTGTCCTCTGCCTACTGTCTGCCAGACTGCCCATCTGCGCCAGCATGCCACATGGCCTGCGTATGGCAGGGAATTTTTTTATAGCAACCCTTTCTTTTTTCTAAAAAAAAGCAGCAGGGATTTTTTTTGAAATGTTTCATACTTTCGCCAAGGCATGAAACGCATTTCGTTGCACTTACAACGGTAATCAATCGCCTAATTTGGTGAGTTTGGATTGGGTTTGATGTCTCTTATCTAGAGAGTCTAGGTAAAGATGTGTGTTAATGGCCTTTTGAATACAATGGATTATAAGATGGGAGAACTCTGCTCATGCATGTGCGTGAATAGCTCTTCATTGTGATCAAGTCATATATGATGCTTGGACATCTGAGTGCGTGAATTGATTTCTATGCAGGGACATTGGGAATTGTTTATGAATCAATACTAGGGACTAACACATCCTCGGTGCAAGGATAAGGTAAGTGAAAAGGTAATAATTTGTTATCATTTTACAAGATAAGCTAAGTTGGGTTATAATTAAAATCTTTTTTTTATTTCATGCTTTTTGTCTAATGTGCTCTCATATATAAGAGACCAATATCCCACCTAACACACACACCTTGCCCCCTTGTAGGAATGCACATCCAGCCTATCCCTTCTCTCTCTCTCTCCCATGTTTGATGTCCATGATGAGACTTCCATGGATAGTTTTGTATCACTCCAGAGAGAGAGTTTTGTTCTGTTTCTATTTTATTTTCCTTTCCATGATGAGATATGCCATGGACATCATTGTATTACTTTGGTCTCATAGGCCCATTGGGTCTTTAGTAGACGTTTAATATATCTTTCTTGTAGGAAAGCACATCCAACTTCTCTCTCTCTCTCTCTCTCTCTCTCTCTCTCTCTCATATGTTTCATGTTCATGGTATTCCATGATGAGATTTCCACGGACAGTTTTGTATCACTCCAATTAGATAGTTTAGTTTTGTTTTGTTTCTATTTTATTTTCTGTTCGATGATGAGATATGCCATGGACATTATTGTATCACTTTGGTCTCATAGCCTATAGGCCCATTGGTTCTTTGGTAGACGTTTAATCTCTCTCTCTCTCTCTCTCTCTCTCTCAGCCACCACCATAGTTAGACAACCTTACATGATTCTGGCATAGCGGAGGTTCTAGTATGGTCGATTACCTCATGGGGTCTCGTGCTCTCATACCACACATCCTAGACTTCACCATTCTTTCTACCCTCATACAAAGACTTCTTTCACGATCTCATGCTACACCTTAACCCCCACACCCACACCCCTTGCCACCACATTTATCGGCATCCATTTCCATCACGATCTTGACCACATCTATGAGGACCACCTGTCCCACCACACGCCAGCTTCCCTATACCACATGCTCCTTAGCAAGTTTGTTGGTGGGCTCCCAACCCGAGAATGGGTGGTATGACAAAGAGTGCAAATCCACCATGCTCACATCTCACATGAGAGGAAACATGGGCTAATTTCAGCATGTGAGATGCAACACATCTTCCATAGACTCACTCGTCTCGAAAGAAGTGCATGTTTCTCGCTAGACGAGAACATGAGTTTTACCAGTTCTTTTTGAGCGAGGATAGCTCCAAAGTTTGGCACATTCTTGAGGAAAAAAGAACTCCTACACCTATCACAGATCCTAACCTTTGGGAAGCCTATGATTTACGGGACCAGTTATACCACAGATGTCACACATCCCTTGAACCTACTCATCTTACCTATTCGATGCTCTCAATGTCACTAGGGCTCTTAAAAAGCTGCATAATGGGAGAGCAAAAGATTACGAGGATCTCCGCGCAGAACACTTTCCCATGGGCACCATGCATTGGCTCCCATTCTTGCAAATCTTTTTAACTGAGCACTTTGTGAGGGCTTCTCCCCCTCTTGGACCACCAACACCATCATCCCCGTCCACAAAGTAGGAGCCCCTAGGTAACTACAAGACTATCATGATTGGCCACACAATGGCCAAGATCTATGGAGCAGTACTAGAGGACATGATCAGCTCTATGTCAAGAGGATGGAACATAGAACATTAGGCCAGGCATGCTTCAGGAGAAACTTCTCCATGCTAGAACATATATTTACATTACAGGCTATCATAGAGGAGACGAGGTCATGGTAGATGTATTACTACTTTGTGCAAGGCCTTTGATTATGAGGCCGTACTTGGCCGAGTATGTGCACCCGGTGGCCTCTCGGGAGACATGTGTAGCAAAATTGGGGTCAAGTAGGGCTGCCCACTCTAAGCCACGTTCTTCAGTCTATACATTCATGAGATTGCCGTATTTATGAACAATTTTGGAGGTAGAGGCTCACCATTGGCCCATACAGGAGTGCCCATGTTGCTATATGCTAATGACATTGTCTTGATCTGAGATTCAGCCAAGGGTTTGCAGAAACCTTGGATGAATTGGACAGATCGCATAGAGAGACCTTATGGTCAATTTGGGCAAAACCAAGGATACGGTCTTCAACACATCTTATGTGGTCACCTCATGATTATCTTTCTTATACAGAGAGGGCCCAATGGAGATTGTGCAGAAGTATGTATACTTTGGAGTCACTCTTACAGATCCCCAGTTTTGCATGACAACGGACTAGCAAGGGAGCATGACTCTCTAGCCCGTATGGAGAGAGAGCGTGTCTAGGCACATTTTGAGGAGCCTCCTACTAAGTGTTGGCTTATTGACACTTAAGTACGACACATCTTGCACAGCTGTATGGAGTGCATGCGCACCGGTACAACAGCAGGGATCCGGTGAATCAGCAGCTGTATGACACTTGTATGGCCAGAAGGGAACTGTGCAGAGTAAGGACTGTTGGACGGGCACTTGAAATTAGGTTACAGGCTGATTTGGGTGTGTTCCTACCTTCCTCTAAGTGTGTCGTTGAAGAATCTCACAAAGACGTGCACTTTTCCAGAAGTAAGGTGTTGGACTGTCTGTCAGTCCGGTGTATGGAAATCCTTTGGCTCAAAAGCCAACTTTGCAGTTATTGGTATTGATTTTATTGTGTGCACAATGGATTTGAGGACAGTGTATGTATGCCTCTACAGAGCATCGTAACCAGATTTCCGGAATAGAAGTATTAGGGGGGTGCATCTCCACTGCAGTGCCTGCGCATGAAGCAAGCATAACCACGCACTGAGTTTTCTGTTGCATATCATACATGCATTGGCTCGTCGTTGATTAAGTGAAATTATTAAGATCTTATGGGAAACCTTGCAACACTGTCCTTGATAGAGTTTGCATGCCTTAATCGAATTTGTGGAAACTCGCTTCACGTGCACAATTTGAACAATGTCGTGAGCAAGGTGGGCAGTAGTGGGCTAAGAAGGAAAGCTTTTTTTGGTGGGTGGAGAGGGTGTTTATCTTGACAAGTAGGGCTGTTGGAAAATGATGGCTTGGTAGGGCTGGTGGCAAACTACGAGTTTTTTGGAGGTTGGAAGGGGGGGGGGGTAGTGATAATGATGGCAAGAAACAATTTTGGTAGAGCTGGTGGCAAACTACGAGCATAGTTGTTTCTGTACGGCGTACGACCGCTTAACGTACGACATATCGTACGGTCCTGTTTCCAACCGTTGTCACTTGTGTGCAGTTTTGAGAAGTAGCCGTTTTTGACCGTTTGTGAACGTTTTCGACCGTTTTTTTCCCATTTTGTATGTTTTGGGCCTTGTCATATATGATATGCCATATGCTATAGCCTAATACCTATATAAGGCTCAAGCCTCAAGCCTTCAAGCTCTTAACTCTAAGCTCTCTAGCCTCTCTCGCTCTCTCTCAAGCTCTCAAGCTCTCACCTTTGAAGCTCTCTCTCAAGCCTTCAAGCTCTCAAGCTCAGGTGGGATTGCTATACTATTGAGACGAGCACTACACCAGCGTATCAGGGTGGTGTCGAGAGACCCAGAGGCACGCTACATGTGGATTAGCCTACAGCTCTCAGAGGTGAGAACAGTTTACTTGGCAATATGCCACTTCCCGCCGAAGGGGTCGAGATTCAACACATGTCACATGGAGGACTAGATTGGAGGAGGAGAGGAGAGAGGGGCCCTTCCTAGTGAGTCTCCATACGCCACTCTATCCGCAGATATCCTACACTATTTGACCATGGGGGAGGTTCTCCTCATGGGGGACTTCAATGCACGCGCACAGAATCGACAGTGTGAATCATTCGACTTCACAGATCCCCTCATCCTACAGGCACTAGACGATGTAGATGCAGGGACCACGAGGATGTCAGAGGACAGTGGGCCAGACAGTACAGGTTATGGGCAACACCTTCTGGACCTGGGAGCTAGACATCATCTCGTTATTTATAATGGGATGTCACAATGGCCAGAATCGGGAAAACTCACATGTTTCCCATCATCAGGAGGCAGCAGCACTGTGGACTACATATTGGGCTCGCGGGAGAGCACAGACCTGATAGACTCTTTCACTATCCCGACATGCCCCATTGGTGCGGACCATACTTATTTGGCTTTTTCTCTTAGGAGCTCTCTTGATCTGCCACCCCTGACCACTCAGGCATCTCGTACCATCTTCCACTTTACCCGGGAGCTTGCAGACATTTATGATTCAAAAGTACATGATGGCCTCTTTGGTGTGGACCCTACAGCACCCATCGATGTACTGACGGCCCAGCTTTCACACGTATTGCACACAGTAGCTAGCCACAGCTTTCCACACCATCTCCAGATAGGGAAGCCACCTAGATTTGGGGACATGCCCCAGAATAGATGGTATGATAATGAGTGCAGAGAGCTTCATCGACATCTCCGAGCCCAGATAGCGAAAGGGGAAATAACACAGCAGCAGGCCAGTAGACAGATGCGGTCTCTTACACACCGTAAGCGACGCACATATGAGGAGGCTCAATACTGGGACATCTACCACATGCTCATGAGCAAAGATGCAGCCACTGCTTGGCGACGACTCAGAGAGCCACGCCCCCCCCACCCCGATTACTGATCCTCAACGCTGGCAGAGTTATGCAGAAGGGCTTTATGATGTTCCGCACCAGCCACTCATCCCTCGCCCCACCGAGACTCCACCGACCTCATCGGTTTTCGTTACTACCGATATGGTATCTCGAGCTATACATAGATTCCAACATGGGAGAGCTGAGGATCACACCGGCTTACAGGGTGAGCATTTCATTTATGCAGCTGACACACTCTCTCCTTTTATTGCTTACCTCTTTAACAGGGCTCTGGTAGAAGGTTTCCCGGCTGAGTGGACGGTGCACACTATTGTACCAATCCACAAAGCTGGGGACATGTTGGACCCCAGTAATTACAGGACTATCATGATTGGTCATACCTTGGCCAAACTCTATGGGGCTATCCTGGAGGCAGAATTGAGCACACACGCTGAGAGGGAGGGGCTTCGTGCCCCTGGTCAGGCAGGTTTTCGGCGAGCCTTCTCTACTATTGATCACAATTTCACCCTGAGATGCTTGATTGACCAAACTCAGGCACAGAGACAGAGACTCTATTGCTGTTTTGTGGACTTTCGCAAAGGCTTCGACACAGTCCCGAGAGAGCGCCTCTTCCACCGCTTACAGACACTGGGCATACCCCTCGACATGATGTGGGGGATTTACAGATTATATGAGCAAGTGTTTGGACGAGTTAGATGCCCAGGGGGACTATCAGATATGATTGCTAGCACCATTGGTGTGAAGCAGGGCTGCCCTCTCTCCCCGACACACTTTGGCTTATACATCGATGAGGTAGCAGACCACATAATACACGGAGGAGGCTCTGGGATTGACATCTCAGGTACGACTGCACACATTCTATTATATGCTGATGATATCATTCTTGTGTCGGATCCTCGGACAGGGCTACAAAGGCATCTACAGGCCCTGGATACTTTCTGTGCGGAGCGAGGACTCACAGTGAACCTTGGGAAAACCAAGGTTATGGTCTTTCATACATCAGCAACAGTCAGATGCGAGACTATCCTTACACTAGCCCGGGGACAGGTAGAGGTGGTGGGCTCATATGTATACCTTGGGGTCACATTTACCAGCTCATCAGGGAGATTCTCTATGGCACAGGCAGTGTCACCAGGCACACTTCCAGGAGCCCCGTACTAAGGGGTGGCTATTTGATACACTAGTTACTCCAGCATTGATGTATGCAGCAACAGTATGGGCACCAGGTTTGGCTACATCCTCATGGACACAGATAGAGCGCCCTCAGATTTTGATACTCTCACGGATGATCCGCAGCAAACCTTCAGTACCACATGATATCCTTCGAGCGGAGTTTGCTATACCACCTATGTTAGTAGAGGCCATGTTCCAGACTATATCTTTTATACACAGGATGCGGGAGCTCCCACTAAATCGGGTATCTCGGGCTGCTTTTGAGGCATCCAGACAGCTTGCTGAGGAGGGACATACCTGGTCATGGTACTCCCAGGTGGTACAGTGGATATCATCACACAGGATTGATATTGACAGATTACCACCCTTACAGTATGACCTAGCTGCACCACACAGACGCCTCTCTCAGACAGAGAGGAACAGAGTCATGAGACATGACATTTGGCAGGGCCACATACAAGAGACTTGGCTATCTCCCAGTCAGCCACTCCCGACGAAGATGCTCTACTAGAGAGACCACTTCTTGAGCACCTCCACAGACGGCTTCATCCAGCGACCACGATACTTGGAGGTCCACTTATCACATGGAGCCAGAGTAGCCATTGGGCGACAAAGGGTCTCATCACACCAACTAGAGATTGAGACTGGGAGAGCAGCACGCATCCCTCGAGCAGAGCGCATTTGCATATTATGCCAGACGGGGGTAGAGACAGAGGAGCATTTTGTTTGCCAGTGTGGTGCTTTGCAGGAGATCAGGGCATGCTATCTTGAGGTTTTTAGAGGGATCACATCACTTAGACAGATCTGGGAGAGATCGGACCAGAGACAGCTAGGCAGACTACTACTAGCACTACAGAGACACAGGGAGATCTTACTTCAGACACCCGCACATCATAGCGAAGAAGACAGTCCCAGTTGACTGACTTCTTCTAGAGATTGGCACCAGTAGCTTAGCCACACACATTGGGAGTGACATCTCAGCGAGCGGAGGAGATTCGAGCTAGGCGATGACCCAGACTAGCCGGCTACCAGACACCACGGCTACACCACAAAGAGATCGCGGCCATCTGGTCTCGACACCAGCAGGAGGTCCAGGAGCAGCTGGCACATTTTCGCTCTGATCCAGGACGCATGTTCCAGACATTTACGGCATTCTCAGACCGGATGTATGACATATTGTACCCAGGCTATGCGACTGGATGGAGTTAGGAGTAGATCGGATGTATGACATATTGTACCCAGACTATGGGACTGGATGGAGTTAGGAGTAGATAACATATCATACTTGTATCACCCCTTCAGCATATAGAGATGCATTAGTAGCCCTAGTACTCCATCCACACCCTCTCGTTTGTACACCACCATTGAGTCTCTTATGGTCGTGTTGTCATACTTGTACATTTTATTCTCACTCCACATTTTCCTCTTGATGACTGGAGGAACATCATTGTACTACTTGGTTGTCTCATAGGCCAATTTTGGCCTTTTGCAGACGTTAATATATCTTTCTTTCTTTCTTTCTTTCTTTCTCTCTTTGCCCCCCTCTCCATCCTCTATTCCTTTGTCCTCAAGGCTCTATAATCCATTGCCTAAGCATAAGTTCCACCTTCCTCCCCCTCTCTCCACTCCTCTCTCTCAAGTCGCTTCTCTCTTCATCAATCACAATGACGAGAGATATGAATGAAGCTTTCATATTGCATGCTATCCATGTCTCACAAGCCGCCAGAAAATCAAAATCTATAGGTGGACATGTAAATATCATGGCAAGCCTTATGCGAGCGGCCTCACTAGGCTTCGGGAGCACATTGCAAAGGTGGGGGGGCAAGCTCAAGCGCCCATGATGAGGTCATTTCCTTGCCACAGGACACTTCCTCTCCCACTACCTCCGTTGTTATGACCCTGTGTTTTTCCCTCTGGACAACAAGCAGGTGGGCACGGGCACGGGCACGGGATGGACAGTGTGAACGGCATCAAGTTGGATATGAAAAGGAAACCCATATATGGTGGCCAGCCCAAGTGTGAAAGGGGACAAAAGGGACTTTAAAATTTATAAGGTTTTTTAACCTTTGATGATTTAAAAGTATTATTATTTATGGCATGCATTTTTGCCATCTTCTTTTGGCGTTTTTGAGAAAAGCGCATCGTATCTTTATAAAGCGAAGAGTGGCAAGCTGAAGTAGAGGAGATCGCCGGGTGGTGGTCATCGTTGGGCAGAGGTGGTCGCCATGTGGTCTACAGTGAGTGCCGGGTGCTGTGCGCAAGGGCTACAGCTGAAGCCTGAGCGCTGCTGCTGCATGGTCTACAGGGGGCGGGTGCTGCAGCGCTTGGGCTACAGGCAGCTGGCCCTGCTGCGCATGGTCTACAGGTGGTGAGCGCTGCTGCGCATGGGCTACAGGGCTGTGTATGGCTGTGGGCGCCAGGTGGACTTCAGCCAGGTGCTGCTGTGCATGGGCTGCAGCCAGCAAGGAGGCTACCAGGCGGCTGGGCTACAGCCAGCAACGGGCAGCCAGTCGGGCAACCAGAAGGAGGCGCCAGAGGGGAGGCGAAACAGGGGGGAGGCGCTGCCAGACAGAGACAGCCACTGTATAACCTCTCTCTCTCATCATAAGGGCCTGGTGTGTTTTCTCTTTTGTGTACCATGGATGTACGAGAGACTTTGAACAGGAGAACAAGCTATAGATGCACGGGACAATGTTCATAGGAGAGATGGTGTGATTTCTCTTCGTGTCGAACTTATATGTGCTCAGGGATTTGCTTACAGATTCTCTATTTTTCTCTCGCTTGGTGCTATGGAAAACAACCCTGGGTGTTTGGCACCGTGATTGGATGGTGCATATGTGGGTTTATCTGTCATGGAAACAGGACATTGGTTTTCGAGAGGAAACAGGACTATGGTTTCGAGGAAACAGGCCTATGGTTTATGGATACAGGTCTATGGTTTATTGGATACAGGTCTTTGGTTTCATATGGAGAACATGTCTCTGGATTCATGTGAACAGGTTCTAGTTTTCTCGAGGTTACATGCAAGCTGTGACTATAGGAAGGACATATGGTTTGGTACAGCCCTACTGCTGATTGGGAAAGGATTGTGGAGAGATGGAGAAGACCTTTTCAAGCAAGGAGGTGTCGTATAGGTGTGCCTTCTCTATGGAATGTTTTGCTGTAATAGGGAGAGTTCTTATTTGGAAGTCCTGGTTGAAAACTTCGAGGGATCCTATTGGTAGAGGATTCGACAAGTTGTACTTTGTACTCAAATTTTGATCAAGTAAAGAAATACCGCAAGGGGCACCACTGCGTTTTAGGGCCAATCGATGTCCTTGTACTATTTGCAGGAGCACTCTAGCTCCCCTGTTTGTTTTACTTTTTCGAGGTTCCCATGGGTGATGAAGAGTTTTGTGTGCGAGTGTTTGTTTCACCGCCTGTCAAATTTCTGAAGGCCGGTTTCATCCGCAAAGAGGCCAAGGTCTGACCAAGGCACGAGGCAACCTACATTAGTCGAAGCTACCGGGGGTTCCATGGGTCCCCTATCAGTTCTTTGAGAGCATCAACGTCAAGTGGAGATAGAGATCGCACGCACAGTTATTGAGTGCAATTTCACCTAGCCATTGCAAATGTGGGTCCGACATGATGGATGGACCGGCATCTCATACCATGACATGCGCACGAAACGACTTGACAAAGAGACGGAGAGAATTAATAATTCTCTAGCGCCCTTGCGAGCAGGATCGGCCAAGTATGGATGTAGCATCTTCTCTGATGGGTAGAGTGATAGAAAAAAGAGGGGAATCATCAACATACTTGTGTCTTCCCCTCTAGGCATATACTTTGTAGGAGCGGTGGATTCCGAGAAGAAGGGGAGGAAGACAACGGGCAAACTTCATATATCTCTATATCAAAGCAAGTCATCATTGAGGTGAGAATCATGAGGTGTGCCTTGCTTTATGCTCTTGAAAGTATGATTAAGTTACTTATTTAAATGTTTTGGCATGTATGATGTGATGCAAGTCGTCACCGATAATGCATCAAATTGCCAATAGATGGGGCGGCTGGTTGGAGAGGGATTATTTCTCCATATAGTGGATGCCATGTGTGTCTCATTGTGTAGACTTGCTTAGGGAGGACATGGGAAAGTTGGAGTGGATGAAGACGATCATGTGGCAAGCCACCTCCATCATCACCTTTTTCATCTCAAAGGTGAAGGTGCTTGCCATGTTCCGTGCACATAGCTCCCTCGAGCTAAAGAAGCCTTTCACCACGCGCTTCGCATGCATGTGGCTTGTCTTGGAGAAGCTATATGATGTGAAGACACCTTGTCGCCAAACGGTGGTCGGCTCCAAGTGGTTGGATTGGGATGAGAGAGAGACGAGTGATGCAAAGGACATGCAAAAATCGTGCTTGCATGAGGATTTTTGGACCGAGGTGCAGAGCATTGTCATTGCCATAACCCCCTTCTGTAGGGTTTTGCATCTGACTGACATGGAGGGCGCTACCTTGGGGCTCTTGGTCCACTTCATGCGAGAGGCCACCGTCGAGCTGCGCGCTTGTTCTTCCCTCGATGAGGAGAATTGCGAAGATCTTTTGCACATTGTGGATAGGAGATGGAGGTGGATGTGACGACCTATTCATGGTCTGGTCGCCTTGCTACATCCGGTCTACAAGTCACCCATCCTCTTCACCGACATTGAGTTGCTAGAGGACCGTGATGCCTTCTTGCCCAAGGCATTGCAAGAGGAGTTTTGGAGGAGGTTATTAGCTACAACGACCAGAGGGGGGAAGCTACACTTGCATCACCACATACTTGGAACATGGAGTATCTTGTGAAACCCCCTTTTTTGGTGGGAGACATTTAGCTACACGCTCAGCTGCCTCCAAAAGGTGGCTTTGAGACTCTTGGCTCAAGATTGCGCTTTGGGTGCGTGTGAGAGGAATTGGAGCACCTATTCTCTCATACATCCACAACGGCTTGAGCACATGACAGTTAGAGTGGCTAGTGTATTACCGCACTAACTTGGGCATGTTGCATGCCATGCACAAGATAGACTTGGCTAGACAGGTATAAGCTACAACTAGTTTCCCACAAATGACCACTTAAACGTTAAAACTTAAGTTGCAAACTTCTATCTTTTTTCTTTTTGAGTTTTATTTGATAATAACTATGTGTCAATGCGCATTATCACTTGTAGGTCAATGTGGATGAGTTCAAGCTCATAAGTGACTCTCTCAAGAGTGTCCACAAGGAGGTAGATGAGGAGGAGGAGAGATTGTATGCGAAGCTCTATGCTGATCTCGAAGAGATTGATTGACGAGCTTGTACTCGTCGTGGGCACTCAACAACTTGGCCTAGTAGCAGAGGAGTGCGAGCAAGCACTTGCGGATACACCTTGCGTCCCGGCTCGAGTAGCAGAGTGTAAACCTACACACGATGAGGTTCCGGTAGTTCTTTCTCTGCTCCTGCAAATGAGCACGCTCTGATTGCCTTGTCACAAGACATTAGAGAGCCCAAGTTTAATGACGAGGGCAACATCCTTAGTGAAGGTGACTTCGGCCAGCACTCCGATGGGCACTCTTCCGATGGAGATGATCCTAGTGAGAGCTCTGATTTTGATAGTGATCACTTCTCCATCTAGCCTCCTCCATCTAAATTCTAGCCTCAACCTTCTAGCCTCTCTTTTTTGTACACTTCTTCTTGTACTTACTACTACCTGCGCCTAGAGTGCCTCGCATTGTATGACTTAGCCTATGTATGTTTTCAACGTGGTTTTAATTGAATTTTGGTTTGTGACAACTTGTCTTCTCTTTGAAAATGAAAATACCTAAGTTTGTAAGTATTTTTTTAAAAGACTGTATTTTATTGTATGATAAGATTTTTTTTTTAAAAATATCATACCATATTTTCTCGTACTGTATCGTATCGTACGAACCAAATTGTATCATATGAAACTACCATGACTATGAATTTTTTGGAAGTTCAAAGAGAGGAGTGTTGGTGATTCTCTCTTGGCATAAGCAGAACTTGCAAGACATGAGATCGGAAATTTGGAGTACTGACAACACCCCTCTTGGCACCTCAATTTGGATAATAGGTTGAGGATGAGAATTAAGGCTAGCACATCATTCAATTACCTAGAAGGAATCCTTTTGGTACCCCCCTTTATCAACAAAAGTTCTGTTGGCTTCAAGGTTGGCTAAAGGTATGCTTGTGTCTACTTCATGTGGCATCACCTTGAGAAGAATCAAAACAACTTTTCAAAAGTCTCAACATTTGAGCGATGTCCTTTCATTGAAGTCTCCTTAAGGCTTTCTACAGAAATTGTGGTTCTAGCTTGGTGGCATTTTTCAATTATGTTGGGCTCTGTGGGGAGAAGTAGCACTATGCATGCTGCTGTGACATGGTGCTCAAGGTGGTAAAACTGAGCCGGAGCGAGAAAGTCGTGCGATGATGGGAGATGAGATGGCCCGGATCCTCTTGTAGGGGCGTGGCCGTGGGCGAGGGCCACTGGGTCTCGGGCGTCGAGCTCTGCATAACTCAGTGGCTCTGTCGAGTGTCACACATCTTGGCCAGTCAAAGTGCAGAGAGAGAGAGAGAGAGAGAGAGAGAGAGAGAGAGAGAGAGAGAGAGAGAGAGATCTAAACTTTTGTTATTTCAGGGTTTGCAAACGAGTTTCCAATGTTCAAAAGTCAGCTACAGGAATACGCTCAAAAAGCTGGATTGCCAGCACCAATTTATGATACTAGGAAGGAGGGACCTTCACATGAGCCACAATTCAAAGCTTCGGTAACTGTTCAAGGTGAAACCTATGAATCACCAGCATTCTTTGGGAATCTGAAGAAAGCAGAACATGCAGCTGCAGAGGTGGCGTTGGCGGCTTTGGCAACCAAAGCAAACACAAGCACAGCCTTTCCTGGCCCTCTGGTGTCTTTTTGTGCTCCTCTCTTAACTCGTGTATTTAGTGCTATGTTTGTGTGGGTAATGCTGAGTTTCATGTATTTGCTTGGACATTGTCCATCTGAATGTGTTAAATTTTGCATGCAGCATGAGTCCGGACTTTGCAAGAATCTTCTACAGGAGTATGCACAGAAGTGCAAGCTGCCTTTGCCAGTCTACAGTCTAGAGAAGTCAGGTGAAAAACAGTCACCATCATTCAGTGCCACAGTAGAGATTGCTGGGGTACAATACAAAGGAGGGGTTTGTAAAAGCAAGAAAGAAGCAGAGATAAAGGCTGCAAGGACTGCTTTGATAGCAATTTTTTCAGATCCAGGTTTGTGTCCAGTCCCATGTCTCTGCAACCACATCCAAGAATTTCATTAACTTTATTTGGCAGCAGTTCTGCACATTTGTTAGGATGTCAGTAGAATCTTGAGCTGTGTGAAGGGTTACATCCAACAAGCGGTGGGTGCATGCAGGTGGGTCCCCTTTGCAGGCTTTTGAAAATCAGCTCTCTTCTGTGAGCCAACATGGTACCCCTTCAGCATTAGTGAAATCATCTTCTGAAAAGCCAAACTCTGGAACCAAGCGCAAGAAAAGGCTTAGATGTGCACAAACGGGCAATAAAGACCGAAGAAAGCTGAAGTTGGGTGATGGACATTCTGAAAAGGTCGAGGAGTCTGCCAATGGAGATGCCCAACAAGCAGGTAATGATACCGGTGCTGCCTGTGGTCAAATGGATAATCTGCAACACACAAATGGATCCCATGTCTTACTGACAGGCAGTGCTGACATTCCAGGGATTACCATGTCAACGCTACCGGGTTCACATGCAGATCCTTCTACTGTTGAGACCCATAGTGGACAGCTTGTGCAGTCTGACATTAAACCTCAGCTTTGTTAGAATGCCCTTTCTATGTTGGACGTGACAAGCTGGTCTTGTTCTTGAACCGTCAACTATCTGCATATTAAAACTTTAGTTTTATGCAAAAATGCTACCTTTAAGACTATGGTTGAGGACACTGTTGATGGCTGCATCTATCTTGCTTTACTTCTACTGTTTTTATAGTAGTTCATTATGAAAGGGCTTTTGATGCTTAAGTATGCGTATGTAAGTCCCTATCTATGCCTTGGGAGGTCTCTATGAAGCCAACCCTTTGGAGACAGTTTCTTAACCATGTGTTTCTCAAAGTACGTCTGTTGTGCATAGCTGTTAGATAGTTGGTGGCCTGATGTATTTGGACTCTTGCAGTTTGAGTTGTATTTTGTAGTATTGTTTGGTTATTATTCCAGTACAGTAATGGTTTCCCTTTGAATAGTATTTTTTGGGGCCTCTTCCTGATAACAACTTTACTTTGAGGATATGGAAGCAGATAAAGTATATCTGATTGATGTGGCTCTCAATAGCCTTGTCTGTAAACTTTTGCTTTTTTTTTTCGTAGTGTTAGGCCACATTTTTTGTAGGTGGGATGTGCCTGCAAATGGGTTAATCCCACTCTCTCACGCTCTTACTTTAGTAAAGGGCATGTAAGTGTTCCTGATTAACTTCTGTCATCACTGGTCTCACTATCCAAAAAGCTGGAACCTACCAACCTGTGATTTTGTAATTTAGTGACTATGGAGACAACGTTGGGCCAATCAAATGAAGGGTGTGTACTTCTGAGCAATGATCCCATGTCCCATGAGAGAAAGCAAAAAGGGACCCTTGTGTCCTCTGCCACCAATAGCAAATGGGCTTAAACAAGCTTCAAATTAGGGTTAACTCTGGAAATGAAGGAGAACTTAGAATTCTTGTTGGTTTTTACATAGAAACTACTCTACCAAATCAAATTTGTAGAGTTTCTTCGTCTGCCTTGCAAAGGTTGGTATGGTGATGGATTTAGTTAAACACATTTGGGGCCTTGCAAGTGACGGGGTGCACTCAAGTTACATAAGAAACTATTGAAGCCAATCCATTTGCCTTCAACTCAATGATTTGCTTGAATGTTTCTTCTGACTCTATGCATACCTATCTTCTGGTAGCTGTGGTGTTAAACTAATTACAAAGCACTCCCCTTGTCTTTACACCTGTGGGGCTTGCAAGGAGCAAGGTGGTTGACATGCATTGTTGATGGGTCCCATTGAATGGCGATGTATTTAGATAGCTCCAACGTGTAGATGGAAATTTCCTAGGACGCTTTTTACACATGGACAGCTTCAAAAGTATTTGGCCTCTTACGATTAAGAGACAAGCAAGGAAATGAAAACAAATGCGGTTTCCTATTCTAAGCCAAGAGCTTGTGCCGAAGCATGTCATTGGAACTTGCCTTAGAGTTGCAATTGTGATTTCCCTATGTGTGTGCCTCATGTCCTCACTTCGTTATCACATTGGAATGCTTCTTTGCCAATGGAGTTATAGAAGAGTTCTCTTCGGTTAGATGGAAGCAAATTGAGATGGGTCTTCGCAGTGGTTCTCTCTCACAAAAGATGGGGGAAGACGAAGCTTATGGAAGAGGAAAGTCTACAAGCAAACCTATTCAAGTAAGCATTCATCTAGTATTCAGAAATCCAATAGCATAAAAGCAAGTAAGAGTAGAGAAGAGAAGAACTCACAAGTATTCTATTGCAAGGGAATGATAGTGTATTTCTTGTCAAAAATCACTTACTTACCAGTGACTACTTTTCACACGAGATCAGTCATCCTTGTCAAAAATCACTTACATACCAGTGACTACGTTTTATACGAGATTGGTCAAACTTAAAAATGATCTAGCCTCTATTACTAGCTTAAGTCACGAAGTCCTTAGACTTTTCTTATTTACACATATGGTGAGACCACTTTATATATCCTAGCGTCGTCTTACGAAAGATAACTACTCGTTCAAGTAGGTAGATGACAAAGCGCCTTACGCTTAACCTACAGAGTGGTTAACATATCCCCTTTCCTCACAGTGATTGCATTCTTGCGTCACCTAAGTTGTTTTGCTGAAGTTGCTGCTAGGGTGAAAAGATGTGGATGGTCCTAAATACGCCATGAAGTTGGTGTACATAGCCGTAGGGCATATTAGCAAAGTTTGGGTAGCTCCAGTGGTAGGCAACTTGACGAGGTTGCATGAAAGGTATAGACGATGTATAAGTTCTTCATGAAAGGCTGCCTCCTATTTTTTGTAGAAATGGTTGGGACCCTTTCCACATTCTTTATGGGTCCACATTTGGTACAAAACCCTTGTCCAGGGGTACCGTATACAAGGTGTATGCAAAAAAGAGTAGAAGAAAGCGTAATTCAAAGTGTCAAAGAAAGCAATGTATTGGATTTTTTGCTCGAAAAAGCTTCTACACGGACCCACATTTTGCCCAATGCCCATGCATGACACCTACCATATATTCACAGGCTCTGTATATAATAGACATATAGGCACCACTCTTTCAACAATTTGCATTAAGCATCCTCGACAATCCTCTAGATACATTTTCGGATTAGGGGACCATGGCAAATGCAAGCTTCATGACTCATTGCTTCGACCTTCCTCAAATCTGCAGGAATCTTTTGTACCCTCTTCGTCAACCCCACCACCATTGATCCATACTACCTCACAGTGCTCGATAAAACCAAATCTCTTAAGCAACAAAGGCTGCCAAGCTCCATCAAAGCTATGGGCAAAGTCTGTTTATATACTTGAACAATCTAATAATCTTGACTCTCCAAGAATAGGAATGTTGAGAAAATGTCAAAGAAAGGAGCAAAGAGAGTCGAAAAAAGCAGTTGACTTGGAGAAATCTTCAAGTTGGAGGAGTACACAAACAAGGGCGCACCTTCTGCCCATCGCCCATGCACGTCACGTGTATATTTCACTACAGGCATCAAACTTTTCCTCATATCTGGCATCTCATGGCACATACAAACTAATGCACCTACAACTAACCTCGTCGATGCTAACTCTCCAGGTAAATCTCTAGATGGGGGGATCATGGCGGGTAAAAGCCTGGCCCATGGTATGACCCATCACTTGGAGAACCCTCGACCTTACAAGTCCCTCCCAAGACCTTCAATACATGCAACCTCTACTTTGACTCCAATTCAACACTAACAAAAGCTCGCCCCGGTCTCAACGTATTTATGCCATGAAGAAACTCAATCTCTATGCATCACGCTATAAGCTTGGGGTATAATATCATGTCGCACCAAGAAGATTTGAACCACCATCTACCCGTGCAAATCATTCCATGGTGGTCTTGGTGCTCATTCCGCCAATCAGACAGGGTGCGAACTGCTTCAATTTTGAAGTAGTAGTAGGCAGGGGGCCTGGCATGGGATGAGACTTACCAACCTACATTCGTACTACCGATAATGTCTGGTGTCTCATAGAAAGACGTAATGAAGGGCTTGCACGATGGACACGTGATCTCAAAGGGCTTTCAAAACTCCGTATCCTCGACATATCTACAAAAGTGGCACTTTGCGGCTATGGAAGTATTTTGACCATGTTGTAAAGGTCTATCTATTGATGGAAATTGGGACCTTCATTGGGATCAAAGACCATCCACTCTTTGCTTATCCATTGGTTCTTGGGCACCTCCTTAAGGATGAGGATGAGGAGCTGGAAGAACCAACATATGGTGACAATGGGGTCGTGGGGACCTTAGTGTAGTAGAGATAATGAAAGTTCTTCATTTGGAGCCGCATCTCCACCATGGTGGTGAGGGGTGTGGGTCCATCAATGTATGGACCCTTTTCCTTCCATGAGTAGGAACACCTTCTTTTGATTGGCATGTACTTGGGGTCAATATTGACGTCTCTCGTTGCGGCCATGTATTCCTGCCACATTTGATGATCACTAAGGAGTTAGGGCATGCACCACTCAGGTTGGACTCTTATGTGTCATACAACCATGTATTCCTGCCACATTTGGTGATCATTGAGGAGATAGGACGTGTGCTGCTTTGGTGACCTACGGCTTGGGTGACATGCGGCCATGTATTCCTGCCACATTTGGTGATCACTGAGGAGATAGGATGTGCGCTGCTTTGGTGACCTACGGTTGGGTAGTCTCTAGGATAGCCTCCTTTGGTGTGTCATAGGTGGTTGATCTTCCACTAGGCAAATATGTGATCCATGTGTTGATTCACCAAACGGATTTAGGCTATCCAAAAGAAGTTACCTTGGAAAGTGAGATCGTGTTGCGTATGAGTGTTGCTATTCATGGACATGCAAGGACACCCCTATGGGTCCTTCCTGTCACCTTCATTGGCTTCTTCCTAAGTACTTGGTGGCGTTTCCTCATTGAGATCCAGTCCCTCATGGAATGATTCAAGGGTTGGGGGCTCGCGATATGTTTAATGAGGTGGTTGAGTTGTGGGAGAAGGTTGAGGCTTTGGGGTTAAGTGATAGATGAGTTAGGGGCTCCCATGGAATATGATGGGGATAGCTTGAGACTTTGATTAGAAAGACTCTGACTCTAATAAGAGAGACTCTAATAAGGCCAACTTGGATAAGCGTGAGTCCGTATCGGAAGAACCTATAAATGAATTAGATGTTGTAGAACCAGAATCAGAATTAGATGTTACAGTACCCAAAGAATTCCCTTCGAAACATAATAATGAAAAGGCAAGCAATTTTTACCTGACTACATTGAAACGCAAGACATTTTTCTCTCTGCACACTCCAGGAGGGTGTGGAGTTTAAGAAATCGTGAAGTGTGTTTCTCCCAGGGTTCCCGAGGAAGGAAAGGCCAGACGGGTTATGGGTGGGGGAAGTTGGGTTGGTTAGAGAGGTGGGTGGCTTTGGCTGGCTTTGGCTTCAGGGATTTTCTTTGTCACACTTAAGAGGGGGCTTGATTGGCTTACGGGCCTTCTTCTTTGGAAGACTGGTTCCCATTCTAGTTTCCTTCTGAGAACTCATCAGGGTCCTCCTCCTCATGGTTAGGCTTATGGCTTTGGAAAAAATCAAAGGCTTCTTGCACCTCATTGGCAAAGATATCGTGCTACTGGTAGGCCACATGGATGGTATGAATAGTTGCTTTGCCAGTGGGCTTCAAGGGCTTGTTTGAGGTAAGAGTAAACTATATGATATAGACAGAGGCTGCCTAACGGGTTGTATTGATTATTGGGTATGCTGTTACAAAGTTTGTAGAAAGTAGATTTCACTGCTCAGTGAGAACAAGGATCCTCATGAATAGGGAAGTTAAGGTCGGCTAGTGCCGTGAAGTCAAGGAAATAATCTTCCTCTCGATAAAGAGTGTACAATTCACGAATAGGTGACACCAAGTGAACAAGTTGGACACAAGTGGATGGGACTTAATGGAGTATAAGAGTGTGGTATCTATGAATGAGATGGCTTGATCGAAGAAGAAAAGGGTAGAGGGTGGGTTGTCGACAGTGTTAATGTAGTCAAAGATGGTGTGGAAGGTAGAGGTTGAAATGGGGTCCGATAGAAAGATATTGAATTGAAGAAAATCAAGGGCTAGGGTTTGGTTGATGAGGATAAGGTTATCCATGAGAGACAACGAGCTCATGGTTCACAACATGTCGAGGTTGGTAGCCCATAAGAGAAGCATATCTAGCTTCCTTTGGTCATGCCCTTCCAATGGGGTTTCATCCAAGGCAAGCGTTTCCATCTTATGAATTTCAACATGTGCCTCCGTGCGCTAAGGGATTCTCTGTGGTGGAGGAGGTCTTGGTAGGCTACTTCTTGAGTGACCGCTTTGCTGCATGATTATACTCGTTGTACTCCTCATGGAATGCATTGAGAGCTTTGGTTACCTCATCTGTTGTGGTGGCGAGAGCAGCAGACACTCCTTTCAAAATTGATAGCCGCACAGACTACTTGAGCTTCTTTGGCTTTAGCTTGCTTGAGCTCATCTAGGAGTTTGTCTCTTTAGGTTGTATATTACTGGGCTGCCGTAATCTTGGTGGTCTCTAGGGCTTGGTATTGAAGTCAGAGGGCATCCATGTCATGCTGGTGAGTGTGGGCTAGCTCTTTGGGTGGCTTCACTTGAGCTCATGCTAAAGCTCTGCGTGTGGTTTTCTTGAACTCAACTTCAAGCTTGGCATTCTTCTCATGGGTGGCTTGAAGCAGTTGTTGTTGGGAATGGCTAAGCTTCCAATGCTCTTTCCGTATATATGCATCTTGACTCTTGAGCTCTAATTGTTGCTAGAGGATGTGGCACTTGGAAACTTAGGTCGACCGCGTCGATGTCTGAAGTACAGGAGGGAGCCATAAAATCATGGGTCAATTCTAGTAGAATGAGATAGTCCATGGTGAGAGACCAATCTATGGCATCCTTGAGTGTATCACGAAGGTAGGTAAGTATAAGATGGTCCTAAGGGGGTGAAAGGTCAAGCAAAGCGGATGTCGTAGAGGGAGCCATAAAATCATGGGTCAATTCTAGTAGAATGAGATAGTCCATGGTGAGAGACCAATCTATGGCATCCTTGAGTGTATCACGAAGGTAGGTATAAGATGGTCCTAAGGGTGAAAGGTCAAGCAAAGCGGATGTCGTAGAGGTTAGGATGAATTAGGAGTTGGTGACAGATTCAAGGGAGGGTGGTGGGAGCTGGCTCATGGGTCACTTGTTTATTCTCTTGATGGGAATCATTGGCTTTAGGAAGGGTGGTGGGAGCTAACAGATTTTGGGAGGGTGGTGGGAGTTGGCTCTTGGCTCAGGCTTGGCTCACTTGGTGACTTTCTTGATGGGCATCATTGGCTTGGGCTCCATGCACCCCTCTATTGGATGTTGGTGGCCAAGTGCGACGAGGTCTTGAGGCTCAAACATTTCACTTACAAAGTTGAGAGGAGCTTCCTCATTAGTGGACTAGGGAATGGGGATGGTGGTGTGGCACAGTAGTAGGAGGTTCAGGTTGTGGGTAAGATGGAGCCACAATGGCATGTGGCAGTATAGGATTTCTCCATGGTTGGCCTTGGGGGAGAAACGGATAGAATATGTCCCCATTTATGTTTCTTCACATGAGAGTTGGGGCTTCAGGTTGTTGATGAGTCATTGCACCATAAGCTGTGTATGGGCTAGGTGAGACATGGGGCGGTGGAAGCTCTTTGGCCAAGACATGACAAAGGATCTTTTTGAGCATATGCACACAACGTACCTTGCCTACGAGGTTCTTGCAAGCTTTGGAACTCTTTGCCAATGACATAACAAAGGATCTTTGTGAGCATGTGAACACGTGTACCTTGCCTGCCAGGTCCTTGCAAGAGCTTTGTGGGTGAAGGCTTGAACCCAATTTATGGGTTGGATGACGAAAAGCAACTTGGCTATGATTGCATCACAACTCACGGCCATTCTCCAAGCGGGACTGTAGGGGTGGTGCATGTATATGCATCGGTATGCGTGTGTATGTGTGGGTGGGCATACATGCATGGGGTGCACTCTGTGCAAGTGAGTGAGCATGTGCATGTGCAAGTGATGTAGGATGTGCAAATGTGTGTGCATGTGTAAGTATGTGTGATGCACGATGTACAAGTGAGTATGCACGCACGTGTGGTGCGCACGATGTGTGTGTATGATGTGCAAACGTATGTGTATGTGTTTTAAGTTTTGTTTTGGGCCTTTTATGTTTTTAATCATTCGTGATAAAGGTAATTGTACACTTGAAGAGCGGGGGGGGTGCTATGTTAAATATGTACAATAGGGGCTTAGGGTTCCTGGCTTACCATGCATGCTCAATGGGTGAGGGCATAGAATCAGTTAGCCATCCATGACAAAACCTTGGACGCCACTATGGCCGACTTTGCTAGCGTGTGTGTCAGAACTTTAGCCTTCTAGCTAGCAATGTTATGGTGTGACAATGACACACGAGGGCGTCGTAGGACCATGGGGATCCTTTTAGGCGTGTGGGAGGCATAGTAGAAAACTTGGCACCCTAGGAGGTGTCTCGTTTGAAATTAGAACTTTCAGGACCACTGCACATGGCTTGGTGGCATGTCCATGATTTCTTCTGACTGCTTCATTGGCAGGTTTAGAATGCACATCGGGGGTGCGGCCATTCCTCTCCATTCTTGATTAGACTTTTGGGGTACTGCCAAAGGCATGGCCTTGGGTCTCTTACCCACTTGGATTTATTGTTCAAGGGTGCGTTTATGGGGGTTCGTGGCACATGTTTCTTTAATCTTGCACCCAAATGCGGGGGTTCCCTTCGTATAATCCTTATGCTTCTAGCAATTTTATCAGGATCAAGTGAAGAGTTGACTACTAAGGGTGGTACTGGATACTCAAGCTGAACTTGAATTGAGAGCACCATGTATGTGATGGGGGGTCATCCCGCTTTGCCGCTCTATGCTCCAGGGTGGGCTTTGGGCCAAGTGGCGGCTATTGTGCTAGGTCTTTACTTGGGTGACATTAAAATTTGCCTTGGCTAGCCAAGGTACTCTTGGGTACCCACTCCTTAGTGACCTCCTTAAGAGTCTATTAAAGTTGACGTTTGGGGTTGGTCTTCATCTTTGTTGAGCGAGGTTTTGGTTCTCCCATAGGATTGGAGGGGTGAGTGGCCAATCCGTCGAGGGAGAGGTGACTATTGTGCGACGTTAGAGGTTACCTAAAATGAAGGCATATAGTTGGATGATAAGGCTTGGGATGTTGATACCTTAGGGATGATCTCTTTTACTACCAAAGGTACCGTAATAATTTCATAGGGGAGCTCAAATGTTGTGATTCTTCTTTGCTAGCTCTATTGCTGTGCTGACGATGTAGTCACTAGTTGCGTTCCATCCCCTATCAAGGATGATGCTCTCTCTGTGGGTTTCTTTGTAAGGGTCACATAAAACTTGCATAGTGTAGGTTTAGATCCATAAAAAACTCCACTTCAAAACAACCAATGATCATGGATTGGGAATTATTTACCACACTAATGGTCGCTCTATGGATGGTGTGAGGGATGGGTGGCCTACAAAGTTCCAAGTCATCCAAGGCAAAACATTGTGTATACCCAGGTATCACACGCTCGCCACATAGTTAGATGTTCTTCTGAAAGGCGAGAAAGTTCCATCAATGTTTCTATTTTGGTCGCATTGTTGAGATCAACTACATGTACAGAGATCTATATGATTAGGGGTCCTACAACCTCTTTGGGCCTTCTTTTATCATGCGTCACATTGAGGTGTGCCCTCCATTTTTTGTTGTTAGCCTCTTGTTTCTCCTCTTTTTTCCTTATGGATTTAGAAAAGCATGTCCTAGGTGAGAGGCCCATAGAACTTCAACTTGTTGTAACCTTCCATATCAACCCCATCCCATGTCTTTATCTTTATTGCACCTTGAGAGGAGCCATTCCTATAACTCTATAAGACCTTGGCCTCTGTACTTAAGTTTTCGTTTAGTGTTCTTCACATTGTACATAAGCACCAAGTCTCCTACTTCCATCATGCACATGTTCTTTTGTTAGTTGTCGCGTTGCTCTTGCAATGTAGTTTTTCAACCATCAATCTGAAAGCGGATCACAATCTTTGCTTGTTATAGAAAATCACAATCTCTTCTCTAAGGAAATAAGCCTCTCTATATGAGAGATTTTCCCTTGAGGTTATTTTTGGCCACAATTGAAGGCTTGGAACCAAGTGTTCCATTGGCGTGATTGCATCAAGCCTGAATGCAAGCTGAAAGGCTATGCTATTGTTTTACTATCTTGGTGAGAAAGTGCATAACATATTGTTTGTCCTTCTGTTTTGGCCATTCACTTGTGGGTAGTAAGGTGGTGACTTTTTGTGCACCACAAGAACTCTTTGAGCAAGAATTCCACTACCCTAATTCAAGAAACTAAAGGTAATAAAATGTGTAACGTGATCGCTCACTATTTTTAGTGTGCAACAACCGAGTAATCACATTCTCATAAATGTGTATCACAATCACTCACTATTTCTAGTGGGTAACCAATCGAGTAATCACATTCTTATAGAGGAACCACTATTTCTAGTGGGTAACCAATCGAGTAATCACATTCTTATAGAGGAACTTGGCTATAGTAGATCTCACATAAACTTTTTGTGTAGCTATGGCCTGGACACATTTTGTGAAGTAATGTGGTGACGATGATGAAATGCACCTCTCAATTCCCTTAGCTTGGGCTAATGAGACCCATGAAGCATATACCCAATTTTTAAATGGTTGTTCCGAAATTGGGTAAGGGGGGCATTCAATCTTTCTCTTAGAATATGGCAAACCTTTGGCATTCACATCTTAATGTTTGACAAACTTAGTTGTGTTGTCTCCAAAGAGTGTATGCCACCACAGTCCGGCCTGGAGAAACTTAGTTATGTTGTCTCCAAAGAGTGTATGCCACCACAGTCCGGCCTGGAGAAACTTATGTCCATGACAAAGTGTCCTCCTCCTATGGTAGAATGGGCTTGCTCCACAACAATGTCATCTTCATGAATGCATGTCCTCATGATTCTAGGGGGGTACCTTCCTAATAAGGCATTATGGCTCCATCCTTTTTGAGGGGATGGTGAATGGGAAATCTATTGGCCAAGAAATGCATGATGTTTTCACTCCATTCTAGTACGTGGATAGGTGGTCGGCATGGACATGTACAAACCCCTTTTGCATGGTGAGTAGTAAAATTGAACTCCTAAAGAATGAGCAACCATTTGGTGATGCGTCCCATGGTGCAATGCTTATTCACCAAATACAACAATGCTTGATAGTTGGCAAAGAAACAAATTTGGTACCCATGAGGTAATTCTTGTACTTCACAACATATACCATGGACAACCCCTCTCTTTTAGTGATTGTGTAGTTGCATTCATTGAGTTGACAGCTAGCAAAGGTCATAGGGAAGTCCATGTTGTGCTCCTCTAGCTGTGCTAACACACATCCAATAGAAAATGCTAAAGAATTCGCTATGCACATGGAATATTAGATCCCAATTGAGGGGATCTTAAGGTGGGTGTCCTTACTAATGCCTTCTTCAGATTTTTATATGCGCATTGGCATTTTTCTGTGTATTTGAAGACAGTAGCAGCTTTTTCAAGGGCATGGCATATATGGCATAAAAGAAGATGAATTTTCTACAATACCCTACGTGCCCCATGAATCTCTGCATCCCTTGTAATTAGTGGCAACTCTAAGATCACACAAATCTTGTTCTCATCTATGCAGATGTTGTTCTTGGAGATGATGTGACCAAGGATGACACTGTGTTTAACTCATAATTGACATTTGAGTGGGTTCAACAAGATGTGGTAGGGTTTGCATCTCTCAAAGACTAGCCAAAGATGAGCAAGATGCTCTCCACTTTGAGTGCACGCATAGTTCATCAATGAATATCTCCAAGATCTTAAGGAGATCGTTGAAGGTTGTACACATTAAACATTGGAAGGTGGCGGGGCATTGGTTAGGCTGAATGACATGCTGCAATATGCATAGGTTTCCCTTTTCATAGCAAATACTATTTTGTATTGATTAGCTAGGTTGATCGCGTCATTTGGCTGTAGCCAAATTTGGCTGTAGCCAAAGAAGCCATCCAAGATGTTGTAAGCTTCTACTCCAGTGACTCTTTCCAACATGTGGTCAGTGTAAGGGGTAGTCACGAACTATGGTGATATTAACCTTTTTGAGGTTAATACTCACTCTAGGATTTTTGTTCCTTTTGGGAATGATCACTATCGAGATGATACCCACTACGTGTACTCAATCTCATACATAAATCTTGCATCGAGATTCTCTAGCTCTTCTTTGACCATTTATCAATACTTGGGATTAATGTGATATGCTCGTTGTTTAGATAGTTTTACTACTCAAGGGTGAGTTCCTTGGGTAATAAACATTGGCTCCAATTTTTTAGTTAGGCCATGAAGTTTTACTTCCTTGACCTCAATGAGGTCATTATATGAATCATGTGGCTCTATGCCTAGGGTTCGTTGAGCTTTCTCACCACATGTATCAATCTATCCCCAATGTTGTGGACTTTTAAAGGAGTCGGACACTTGCCTCAAATCTTCGTGTTGAGGCTAGGTGATCTCTTTGAGTTTTTCTTCCTTCTCTACCCCCTCAGCCTTTATCTTATTGAGCTTGTGTCCTGGTGGTTCATCAAAGCTTGGCTAGCTTAGAGCTCATGGGCTCCTCGTCACTTTTATACACTATTGGCTTGTTTTGAATGATGACCTTATTTAGGTTAGCTTTCCACTGTGTCAAGTGTACGTTTCATGTGAATCTATGGCCTCAAAAAACGTAGCAAAGCCAATGAATATTTGTCTCCATGGGGAAGAAGATACTTCTTAGGATGTGGTTTTTTCCTTCTTGGCTAGGTGATTATAGGCAATGTAGAAGTTGGTCCTTCTGTGGTGGTGGAGGAGCCCTCATCACTAGTAGATAAATTACTAGCTACTCCTGGATCAAAGCCATCGTTGGCTCCCAAAAGATATGTTTCCCTAAAAGGAGATGATTTTTATCCCATCTAGTTGTGTAAATCTTGTTTCAAGATTTTGTGGAAGAGTGTCCATGGTGGTGGCCAAGTTAGGTTCATCCTCACTTTGATGGGCTAGGACCAACTATTGTGTAATGGATGTGCATTAATCCTTCCCTAGGAGGTGGTGCCTCTAAGGGGGATAAAAGTCATTTTGATCACCTCAAAGAAAATGTTATGACTATGACAACCCATGGAAGGCCAACTTTCACCTCCCATTGAGTCCTTCCTCACGGCATCTAGAAATGTGCAACTGAGTTGGATTGGTGTTTCATAGGCAAGGGTTCCAGAACTGGTTCTAGGTTGTAGCCTCTTAAGAATAGTTATGGGTCTGAGGCCTATGGAAAACTCTGAGGTTCCCTTATTGGATCTATAGATCTGCTCAGGGGTGGAGTCAGAGGTTTGTATGCCTGATCGAATCCACACTTAAAGCATGTGCCTCTATAAAAGGAATTACATTGGGATTTAGCATGGATTCGGAGTGTTTGGAGAACCTGGGAGAACCTGGGAGAATTTGATGTAGGGTCTTTATGAGGGCACTCCACAATACATTATAGGCCTTTGAAAATGAAAGTATTGCATCAGTGGCCTCCTCTATGTACCATACTATTGAGGTCTTTCTCTCTTTGTTGCACCATGGCTTTGATGAATATAAAGGCATAGTTTGTGGATGAAGCCTATTTAGGATACCCATTGGGATAATACTATTGCTTCTCATATGGGTCTTATTGGTCATAAGACTCATAGATCTCTTGTGGTCACCAAGTACTAATGTACCATGCAGTCCTTGGAGGAACCGGTTTGACGTGGTAGTACCCAAGGTTGATATGGAAATTGGGGTAGTCTATACATACCTCATGGTATGGGGTTTTGATAGGCACTAGACCTTTTTCTTGCTACTATTGAGGAGTAATTTGCCTTCACTCAAGGAGCATATGTCATAGTTTTGGGTCTCTAACTCCACCTCCTTGGGTTTCCTTGGCACTAACAATGAGCCGTGTCATGGTTCTCATGGGGCTGGCAATAAGCACAAAATTTTTGCTGTCTAGGTCTCAACACTAGATACTCCAAACTTGTATGATTTCAACGATAACTTACACAAGGAATAGGTATGGGTGTCTTGCTTGAGATGCTGGGCTAGGGCTAGCCTTGAGGTTTCCCTTGGGGCTAGCCCTAAATGATTGAGAAAACTCTTGATGGCCTAAACGATTAAGCAAACTCTCTTCCAACTCATTCATGCTCATGTCTTTAACTAGGACTCTAGATGGTGTTGGTGATTGGGCACCCTTGGTCGACGAGGCTTTGGATAATGCACCTCTATCTCTTGTTTTGGGTGAATGACTTCTACATCCTTGTCTTGCATATTGTCTACTTGGCCTATTGCATTGTGGGGCAGCACTCATCGGAGATGTAGTGTCTACACCTATGGAGATAGTCATAAATCGTCTTGCTTGAGATCAATCAATGAGTGATAAGTCATCTAGTCTCTCTCGCAAGGGTGGCATCTCATGCGGGGATACTTGATTCTAGCAATGTAGTCCCACATTGTTTCACCCTCCCCTTACGTGAGTTTATAGATTTGCACTGGCTCCACTTGGCAAGAATCTCATACTGAATGTGTGTCTCAAGACCTCGTAGAGCTTGCCTTTTCATGTGGGTGTAGAGACCTAAACCAGTAGCTTGCTTTACCTTCACAAGATAAAGTCCAAATGAATAGACCTTGGTGGGATCATCAATCCTTCCCATGGCCTTGCAAATTTGATCAAACTTCTCTATACTAAATGGGATTTCGAGTTTTATAAAATTTGATCATCATCCTTGAGATATGGATTGGCTTTGTTTTTTCCAAATCATAGCCTCTAGGTATTACCCCCTCTAGGTATCATCATCCTTGAGATATGGATTGGCTTTGTTTTTTCTATAATCATAGCCTCTAGGTATCATCATCCTTGAGATATGGATTGGCTTTGTTTTTTCTATAATCATAGCCTCTAGGTATTACCCCCCTTCCCATTTCAAATGCCATCCTCGTGTGGAATATAAGGGAGTGGTTGCACAAAAACCTCTGTTTGGTAGGGTTTATGAATTCTTACCCTTGAGGTTGGGCTGTGTGGTTTTTTAACGTACTTGTCCTATGCTACTAGCCTAGCTTTGAGGCTGCACGCTCACTATGTGTATGGCTATGGATATGTTATGTGAATATCCTCTAGGTATTACCTTCCTTCCCATTTCAAATGTCATCCTCGCGTAGAATATAAGGGAGTGGTTCCATAAAAATCTATGTTGGCAGGGTTTGGGAATTCTTGCCCTTGGGGTTGGTGGGCTGTGGTTTTTTAACGATACTCATCCTCTCTGTTGGCAAGGTTTGGGAATTCTTACCCTATGTTTTTGGCATGGCTTTACATGTATGGTTAAGGATACGTTATGTGAATATCCTTGTGGATCCCCTGTCGTTTGAGATAGTCCTGGACATAAGCTCTTTATCCTTCCCCACATTCCATGTTTCTTCTCGTCCAAACGGAGAAGAACTGGAACTTGGTTCCGTACTAAAGACGCTTCTATAATGAGATCCTATGAAAAGTGGGACTCCTACTTCTTGCACTATGTGCTTGTTTGCTGCTCTATATTTTGAGGAACAATTGTCCCTAATGGTACAGTAAAGGAGACATGTCCTGATTGCTGTAATTGCACTTAATGGTCATGGTTAGCTTGGGATGATCCTAGCTCAAGATTGAGACCAAATGTTTGAAAGATTATGGCATCTAACATGGTTTGACCGCTTCTTAAGGGAGCAAACCTTGAGGTTCTTGGTTTTTCTCCCACTCTTTCATTGAAGTGTCGTCCAAAGATAGGGCATTTTAATGCTCTTTTCATAAAATTTATTGTGATGTTTACAAAGCCAATTGGTGAATCAGGAGTTTAGAGGACCGTGGCTACTCATGTTTCTAGTGTTCTATTATTCACGTATGTTTTTGTTGGCTCATTTCTTCCCAAAGCTCCTCGCTTGAGGTGGATCCGAAGGAGTCTAGCCTTCTTAACTTTAGGAAGTACTCTTCTTAGTATTGCTAGGATCAAAGGTTGGGTGGGTTTGAGAAAGTGTGGTTTGATATGTTGTCGAGACTGTATTATCGTTTCCAAAACAATTAGTCCAGATCAGGTTCACATCAAAGGTCTTTAGTGCCTCTAGTAGCTTTGAAAAGTTATTTTAGATGCTTTTACTTTTTGCTAGGCTTATGTATCTAAACTTACGTCTGTAGGCTCACGTGTCTAGGTTTGCGTCTCAAGACTCACATCTATAAGCTCACATGTCCAAGTTCACGCCTTTAGACTCATGTCTATAGTGTCCAAATTCATGTATTCAAGCTCACATCTGTAAGTTCATGCCTTTTTTGTATAAACTAGGCTCGTATACTTTTCTTTTATGAAATAAGTCTACATGGGATACAAACTTTTAGGAATTGGTCCTAACAGGGTTAGTGGCACTTATTAGATAATAAGTGTACATAGTAATTGCAGAGGACATGAATTTTTCCTTGGAATTTGGAGCTGGTAAAAATATTCAAAGCAACAATGATTGCACGTTCATACCTTTTTTGTATAAACTAGGCTCACATGCTTTTCTTTTATGAAATAAGCCTACTAGAACATGTAACTTTAGGAATTGGGCCTATGAGGGATGGTGTGCACTTATCGGGTTATAAGGGTACTCAAAACTTCAAGGACAAGAATTTTCCTCAGAATATGGTGTGCACTATTGGGTAATAAGTGTACTCATTAGTAATTACAAATTAATAATTGCAAAGGACGAGAATTTTCCTTAGACATCATGCCAACAAAGTGTTGATGTATATACCACATGTATTGCATGCACATTCGACTGGTGGGATTTTCCTCTTCAACTCGCACATCTCACACAAGGGAGGGGGTTTTGCAAGGGATAAGGCTAGGAGCAAAATTTTTAAAGGGTTGACGAGTTTCTCTTAGCAAAGCTTCCTCTGTTTTTGGATTGGCGTTTTTTGCTCCTCTATCTTCTCTATGTACGTCTATCTTATCTACTTCTCTTTCTAGGTCTAGGTCTCCATCGTTTGCATTGAAGAACTGAGTTCCTTGAACAAAATCCCCATCTTTAAATTCCTCTTTGTCAGAGCCTTCCTTAGGTTGAGTGGGGTTAGAGATTTCTTCAAGGAGGGGGGCAAATATCTTGGGATTCCTGTAGTGATTATGGTAGCGATTTGGTTATAGAGGAGGGATTTTCTTGTTGCGTCCTATTCTAATCCATCTTTCTCCTAAGAATGGGGAATCTCTGCTAATTCATTTTCAAGGGCTGATCCATTCTTGATAGGGCAGTTTCTAATGAAGTAACCCTACTTCCCACAATGAAAGCATGCATTGGTAAAATTCTTATAAATAATGGGTTGTTGGATAAGCATGTTGAAGCCCAAGTTGATCTACAACACCATGGACAATTCTTTGCTGACATCAAGCTCAAGAAGAACCTAGGGATGCCTTCTAGGATTTAGATTAGTTTTGGGTCTTTGGCCAAGGATCTTCTCTAGGGGTTCAACTATGAGCTCAATCAAGGGATAGAGATGGAGAGGAAGGTCAGGGAGTTCGACCCATACAAGACTCTTGGAGGGCTTGGGCCAATGGGGGATAAAAATCTAAGGACCACCTAAAGAGAGAAAGGGGGGGGGGGACTTTCTGAGATCATCCACCAACCACCACTATCTAGCTCTTAGAGCGTTAAGGGCCATGCCTTCATCATGAAAGAAGAAACTAGGTATTGGGCATTCCTCTAGTATATCTGTTAGACCTAGTCCAATACTTTAGAGTTTTAGCCCAAGGGTGAGGACCATGGCAAAGTCCTATTATCACTCAAGTCTGGTAAGCATATGACCACTCCTTCACCAACTCAAGTAGGAGAGAGATTGATAGCTTACCTATAGGGATTTATCCACCTTCTTATTCAATAGCCTCAGGGCCTCCTTCCTCTTCAGATGAATGAATTCCCAATTCGTCCTTCTTGTAGATATTTTGGTAGTTGTGTAGAGCCTCTGTAATTGTTACTGTTTCTATAAGGGTTAGGGTGTTTACTTGGTTCTCAGCATGCTTCGATCCTAGCCTATTGTCTGTGAAGAAGCCTCTAGTTCGGCCATCAAAGGCCTCTTACATGCCATTGAGGAATTGGAGGAGTTCTATTCTCTAAAGTGGGCAAAAAAAGAGGGTTGACTGAGGAGTGGCCCGCTTGTGGGGATACTAGGGTCTTGGTGCCCAGTGCATGATGCATGATGTAGGGGAAAACATAAATGACCTTAAGCGAAAGAGGGGGAGAAGAGGGGGTCACCAAACTCCACTTGGTGCTGCATGATGTTGAAAGGAAGTGGCAGCCTACGGGTCTCCCCTAAGAGAAGTCTTTCTTGTGTGACAAAGGAATCAAGGACTATCCTTATAAAGGCACTAGAGAGTCTTCAACGACCACTAATCCAACCACACCCTAGGAAGAAGAGAAGGGGGAAGATGTATCACACCCTAGTTTGTCGTACAACACTATTATGAAGACTCCTCCATCCCTCTTGCTATGCTCTCACAACTTAGTCCATTGTCATGAAGGCTCCTCCGTCCCTCTTGCTATGCTCTCTCGACTTAGCCCATTGTCATGGAGGCCGATTATGTTGTGCCCGCATGCACAAGTCCATGACATTGTACATTAACCTAAAGTGGCTTACTAATAGATATAATAAGTGTGTAGTCAGTACCCTGGCTTGACTCAACAACACAAAGAGCTGGGTGGTGGGTTACTTTCACAAGCACTCAAAGACCAAATTAGCAATATGGAAACATCCTCACTAGGGTATTGTATTATGCTGTTGGATGGCCTCACAAGGAGTGCCAGACAAAGTTGGGGAGCTTTCTAATGACTCCTTTAACCCTGGACACAGTAAGGAACCTCCCTTGAAGAAGCAAAAGATGACAAGAGTGAGCTACCTCACCTCTCTCTCTTGAACTAGCGTAGACTTGGAAACTCAGTCTATGCAAAGGCGAAGAAGCAAAAGATGATAGGAGTGAGTTGCCCCACCTCCCTCTCTTAAACTAACACATACTTAGAAACTCACTTTGCACAAAGGCAATCGATAAGCGATAATAGCCTTACCATGACACAACTCCTTAGAGACCCTCCATTGGCTCCATAAGCGGAGGCACAAGGCATTACACCCAATCTCAAAGCTAGTGAACCATACAAGAGATGTAATGTCCATGAAGGCAGAGCGGCTTTTCAAGGCTCAAAAAGAAGCATGCCAAGTGCCCAAAGCCCATATGGGGAACCTTAGAACTACTGATCAAGGTCCAAGATAAACTCAAAGCTAAAGATACAGACATGCAGTATTTGAAAGTGGACATAGAAAACAGAAGGAGCACAAGAACGGTGAAGATACTCATCAATGATGAAGCAAGTGGCCCACAAAGGCGAATGCTACATGTTTTGGTGAGCATGATACATACATTCACCTAGAGGCCTTCCTATGCATATGGTGTTTGCACAAAGGGATCATAATTCTCTATTATAGGGTGTACAAATAGATCACCGCCGCCTAGATTGACAACCTCACAAGCACATCAAATACCCAAAGATAGAGCTGAAAGCCAAGACACCATTTTAAGAGGACAGCCAAATATGACGAGGAGGAGGAGACCCAAAGAAATAAGACACTTAGGAAGATGCCCAAGGGCAATTCTTTTTATCTTTACTATGATTTTTCCATCCATTGTACTATCTCTAAGAAAGAGCATGCTCTTCTAGGTAGTCCTTCCAAGTAGGCACACTATAATATGATCATAAATCTTCACAAAGTGGATTACATCACCATGGGTTTTGAATATATTTCACCTCACTTCATTTAAAAAAATCTCGAGGAAGTCAATGTAGGAAACAGAGGTGAACAAATTGATCTGGGAGGTCATATAAATTCATTTTTAGCTCTCTAATCTCCTATATAGAAGCCTCAAATGTTATGTTGTCCTAACTAAATAGTCTACAAAGGGTGAAAGTTTAAAGAGTTGTTTGGATCCCTCATAAAAGCTACCATATAAATATTTTTGAAGGATATATAGGTCCTCAGAGTGTGTGATCTCAATAATAATAATATGTTAACCCATTGGATACTATATTACAATAAATTGAACTCCAACTAGCTTAACTAAGCCCTCAAATATATTGGTTGCCTTTCTTTCTTCTTTGCAAAATACAACTCCCAAAGTGACGGAGGAGGATGCATGATGATCAAAGTAGGTGGTACCAAATGCAAGATTGTCCATCATTACTCATAGCAAGATTATCCATCATTACTCACATGCAAGATTGTCCATCATTACTCATACAAAGTATCCCTAGCTTAGAGATTCAATACAAGAGGGTCTTCAACTCGCTTGGATCCATAAGGACCTTTTATGGTGGTCATTATAAAGGCATTCCTTTCGCACCACCAAGAGCCTAAGAGATTGCGGGGATATGAATGCATGGAGGTTGGGTTATTCTTTCCCACACCTTTACTAATATTCTCCATTCAATTATAGAAATTAAATTTAACAAAGAAGGATCTGTCCTTTGTTAAATACTGTATGAATGTAATGAAATAAATATTAAAATTTTAAAGCCAATTTCTTGCATTTCATTGAGGCAGGCCAAACTATTTTGTCAAAAGCTTACCAAGTATAGTTATTCTATCTTCATAGACTTAGCTCACATATACGCTAAATTTGTTACATTCTATCGTATTTCTAGTTCCAAAAGTGCCTACCTTCCAAGGGTAATAGAGACTACTCTAAGTATTTACAACCAAAAGTGCTTGTGCCTTCCAAGGGTAATAAGACTACTTTAAGTATTTACAACCAAAAGCAAAAAACCATGATAGAGGCATTAATCAACACAATATTATGCATTATGTAATACAAACTTAACAAAGCTACAAGGAGATGAAGTACATAGTCTTAAGAGTGCTTGTTCTAATTGTAGCCATCTAATAAAACACAATGCAACACTAATAACTAATATGGGAATACATGCATCAACAAAAGCTCACATGTTGTGTTCCATGTTGGGAATTCTTACTTGCCATAATATGCTTGTGGAGTGCATGTCCATCATGATTTATAAGCGTTAAGGATATTCTTGTTAGAATACTGTTTACTCTTGTTACTTGTTACAATGGATTGGCATGGTAAGCGTTAACGAGTCTCTCCTATTTCGTTACTCTTTCTCTTAAAATTAATAGCGCATGCTCCCACGACCGGAACGGGAATCAGAGGCCACCAATATTTTTTAATTCGAATCCTCTAAATCGCTGTGGATTCGTTTTTTTTTTCCCGGCCACGACAATCCCTATCTATAGAGAGAGAGAGCGCGAGCATGGAGGGAAATCTGATGCTGGCGCTGGAGCCGTTGCCAACGTCGAGTGTGGTGAAGTGAGCAAAGGGAGAGACGGAGGGAGGGAGGGACGATGCCTTTCCTTGGGGCATCGTCTACCTTGCACATATGAGAAATGGCGAGAGATGCCCAGCGTCGAAGCGGTGAGGGAGAGATGACGGAAACCGCAATTTGATGGAAATTGGTAGGCTACGTTTAATTGGTATCATAACGTTTAGATTAAAGTTCCACTTTAATAAAATAAGGTTTTACACGATGTCTCTTGTTGGTTAATTAATGAATACGATTTTTTCATCGTTATCAGCCCCTATTTGCAAGTGGTCATAAATAGTATGAAAGGAGGTTGCACTTAGGACTTGTGTGTGATTTGGTAGTTGTCATACAAGAACATATTGCTCTCACGAAGGTATGCATATGTAATGTAAATACCGAGTTCTTTAGTTTTTGTGTTTTAGCTTCACCTCTTTGTCTTTTTCTTTCATGGTTTATCCTCCATTTTCATGTGATGGAACATGGAAGCCCTTCTTCTTGTAGGAGAGGTATAATGTATATTATTCTCAAATTCTTAGGATTTGTGTCGTTGCAATGATACATTAACTTTAGTTTCTTTCTACATAAATCACCATTACAAATAAAGTGTCTTTACATATGATCAATGATCCTTTACTTTTGATTATTGATGAAAAGTCTATTATGCTACTTGGGGGTAAAGTTCTTTAGTTCTAGTATTCATGTGTGCAAAACATGTATAAGTATCTTCACCTCTTTGGGTGGTTCCCTTGTGGTTTACCCTCCTTCTAGAAGAGGTGTCTAGAAGACCTCACATGAAATGTATATGCTTTTCAAATACTTAAGATTTGTGTGATTGCAATAATACATTATCTTAAGTTTCTTTCTACACAGATCACCATATTAAAAAAAAAACCAAGTGTCTTACATGTGATTTCCAAAAATTCATTGCTTTTGATTATTGATGAAAAGTCTATTATCCTACTCACTAGACATGAGGGGAGTGGAGTTCTTTAGTTTTGGTCTCATGTGTGTGAAACAAATGTATTTAGCTTCATCGCTTTCTCTTGTTCTCTCATAGTATATCCTCTGCTTTCATGCGACATAAGCCAATTCTCCTCGAGGAAGAGGTGTCTAGAAGACCTCACATGCATGCATATACTTAGGATTTGTGTGAGTGTGATGATATATTAACTTGAGTCTCTTTCTACATAGTTCACCACTAAAAACCAACGTCTTTACATGTGATTTCCATGTGTCCATAAACCTATTGATTTCGATGAAAAGTCTATTATCCTACTCACTCTACATGATGCCATGTCCATCACATTTGCTCGTATGAAAGAAGCAGCCCAACTTCTAGATGTGGAGAAAGATATTTTGGAGCTCTTGGACAAGCTCTAGAACTCCCTCGGATTTACTCCTATCACACATAATCTGTGCTATTTGGGTGGCACAATCAAAAGTCTTCGTACAAAATGTGCCAAGCAAGAAGGCCGTTGATCGATCGATGGGTTCAGGTGTGAAAAGGTCTGCAAAACATCCATTTCTAAAGCAATTTCATAACCTTCCATGTGAGTACACCCTAATGCAAATGGGATTTCATCTATGCATGGACAAGGATAGGACGGACCCCATCATCCAATAAATTATTAACAATTTTCATTGGAAGCGGAGAGAAGGCAGGGATGCCAATCTAGGCATGGCTATGGCCTCCTTGCACCACGTCTCTCTTCATTGCCTGTCTTCCTCTTCGACGTCTGCGACTCCGACGCTGCACAGAGCGGCCGCTTTCGCCTCCTCCATCGCCGCGCACCCTCAAGCTTGGTACAGAAGCGCCTTCCACGGCCTGCCCCTGCATGCTTCTTCTCGCAAACTGACCGCAGTAACCCCTTCCCAAGGTGCTCTCTTTTCTCTTCCAAACCTCTCTGCACAATACCGTAAGCAGTAGCTTTTAGGGCTCATATACACTGCACAGGCTGCATTCTCTGCAAAAAACCCTGCACAATTTCCTCTGCACAAAAGCCTCGTGCGGTATTTGCACAAAACCTCAAAGATCATATTTTAGGGCAAATTATTACTCACAAAGTGGCCAAAAGTTTCTGCACAAAATTCTGTGCAGTAGCTTCAAGGGAGAGATTGCCTTGTCGTGGATGATGTGCAGTGGAGATTTTTGTCTTCACTTGTCCCATGACAAGTGTATAAAGCCTTTGGGGGCATTTGCAGACATCTCCCGGCCCAACGGACTGTGCACGGATGGGGATCCTCCCTGCCCGTTGGACACGATGGGTGGGGATTGGATGGCATTATGAATATGGGTAATGCTTGCATTCGAAGGTTGGATTTGTAAACAAGAATGAATAGCTCTGCAGGTTACCGTTTTCAGAGATTTCAGCAGTGCAAAAGCTCTCACCCTTTGTGTATAATAGCAAACATGGTCAGTACGGGAGCTGCCTCGGGCATGGAAAGCAGTGTGGACTCCAAAACAGATAACAGAAGACTTCTTCATGTTGTCTACAGAGTGGGAGATCTGGAGAAAACTATCAAGTGGGTAGAACTGCTGAGATTGTTTCTTAACTTGGCTGCGGAGACGTGGGATTGATTCATGTTACTTGTGACCTCTTACAGATTTTACACAGAATGCCTCGGCATGAAGCTTCTACGGAAACGGGATATACCAGAGGAAAGATACACGAATGCTTTCCTTGGCTATGGTCCAGAAGACTCCCATTTTGTTGTTGAGCTAACTTACAGTAAGTATTACTTTGTCCGAGTTTTGTAGCATTCTGCGAACAGTTTATCTTATTGATTTGTTTGCTTTTTGTCTTAGACTATGGTGTTGACAAATATGACCTAGGATCGGGTTTTGGTCATTTTGGAATTGCAGTTGAAGACGTAAG
This sequence comes from Cibotium barometz, assembly GCF_041138505.1. Classification (NCBI taxonomy): domain Eukaryota; kingdom Viridiplantae; phylum Streptophyta; class Polypodiopsida; order Cyatheales; family Cibotiaceae; genus Cibotium; species Cibotium barometz. Next base: position 25,644,952 of record NC_141083.1, read on the forward strand.
TCCGCTATGTACATTTTCTGGTATAGTGTTCTGGTGTAGGCTTCTCTATTGTTCTTTGATATTAAGTACTTAATTTGAGCTGAATGTGGGTTTTTGAAACGATTGAATTCTATCTTTGGATCTCTATATCGTTCTAATTGCATATGTTTTCCATTGGGGGGAACCTTTCAGGCTTACAAGACAGTAGAGCTTATCAAAGCAAAGGGTGGAAAGGTTTCCAGGGAACCGGGCCCTGTCAAAGGAGGAAGTACTGTGATTGCTTTTGTTGAAGATCCAGATGGATACAAATTCGAGCTAATTCAGAGAGGGCCTACTCCAGAGCCCCTCTGTCAAGTCATGCTAAGAGTGGGGGATCTTGACCGATCAATTAGTTTTTATGAGAAAGTAAGCTATATATTACCTATTTGTGGCTTATTAAAAATCAAAGTTAGGGTTCTAATTACACTGACACAATGTTTTGTTATTGTTTTTTTTAGGCTTTTGGTATGCAGCTTCTTCGGACCCGCGATAATCCCGAGTACAAGGTATCGTGTCTAAGGCTGTGCTCCATGTTATGTTCCCAGTAATTTGTTTGGGCTAGTTCAAAATTACTTTCTTTTACTCTTATCTTTTTATTGTGAGTGGATGGGGTTGGTGTGTTAAGGTATGAAAAACTTTTCCTTATGTTATCCTGAAAGAGATCCTTGTCTCAGTACAATAAGAGAAACATCTAGGAAGCCTAGATAACAACCCTCATATAAAAGCAATAAAAGAAAAGGAGGGGGAGGGGGTTCCCTCCATGGCTAGCCCCTCTTGGAATCAGATTAAATTTGGGGGGGATCTGTACTGGGCCAAAAGATGCCACTTTTGCTGCTGGACAAGAAAGGGGCGGTGGATGAGATTGGTCCAGGTAGCCTGAATGACTTCTTCTCGATGTTTTTCTGTGTCCTCTGGCATGGTTCTCTCCAGATTTGTGAACCCGCAATGATGCTGATCAACTCCCAGCAAGGATCTTTTTTTTTCTTTTGTTTTGTTTTGTTTTTTTTTTTTGGGGGGGGGGTCGTTAGAATTCAGGGGCAAGCAGAAACCTGGTGTGCTGCCATTAGGAAAGCCAGCGTCACTCTCCTCATAGTGAATGGCCAGATCTACCATTGTCACCCACACCACTGTGTTGTAGGTGATAAGAGTGGTCGCCATGGCAGTCCAGAGTATGAAAAACTTGCCATGGTTAACGTGGGTTTATTAGCTCCTGACTTGAATGTGGCAGATAAGAGACAAAGGGGTATCTTGCAAATGAAGAGCTAATGTAATCGGGTTATTTTTTGTAGTACACGATAGCAATGCTGGGTTATGGTCCAGAGGACAAGTCCACAGTTATGGAGCTGACTTACAACTATGGGGTGACTGAATATGGAAAGGGCAATGCATATGCACAGGTATAATGGGCAGTCTTTGGCTGCTCCATATTACAACCAACCTAGCTTTCTTTTTGTTGTCAATATTAATAATCAATATGGTGATTCCATTGTGTTTGTGAATGCTGACCTTCAAAATCTTGGATGGCAGGTTGCTATTGGAACTGATGACGTGTACAAAACAGCTGAGGCTGTCCGGGAAGCAGGAGGGAAAATCACTAGGGAGCCAGGACCTTTGCCTGGGATCAACACCAAGATTTTTGCATGCCTTGATCCTGATGGCTGGAAAACGGTAAATTTTATTTTTTAATGCAAATAGTTTTCTTGGAACACGGTAGTCACTCCTCTTGATGTCCAGAAGTTCTCAGATCAAATGCTTTGGACTTTATAAACCCAGTACATTTTATGTATGAATGGTTTGATAGAGTGGGCATAGAGCGGAAGCAAAGGGAGCACTAGAATGTGCTGAACTGAGAGTGCAAGAGAGAGAGAGAGATGAAACCAAAAGGCTGAATATACTGCAGTGAATACAATCCCGAGCAAGAGACCTAATAGTCTCATAAGTGACGGATACAAAAGGAAGCAAGTGTGTCAACACATGAACCACACAACTCAAGAATGAACATGTGGAATGGGAGAGGCCAGCCCACCTATGAATAGGTAAGGGGCTGGCTGACTGGAGCTGGCCGATTGGACATGAGCACCTAACCTGGGAAAAATGCTAGAAAATAGGGGAAAATGGGGAAAAAATAAGGGTGGCCAGCCCACAATCAAGGGCCATAAAAGGGAACAAATATGGGCAGCATACAGGGATGAAATGCTAACACTCCCGCTCAGCATAGGATGCTGAACAAATTCCAAGAAGCCGAAGATGAGGAGCCAAGGGAGCTCGAGACATTGGCTTGGTGAACAAATCTGTTGCATTCTCTGCTGAAGGACAGTACTACAAACGCAAATCTCCAGCAAGAACCCGTTTACGAACATAGTGATACTGGATCTCAATGTGTTTCGTACGAGCATGAAACACATGGTTCTTGGCGATGGCAATGGCGATGCAACTTTGATTGTCACACCAAAGAAGACTAGATCCGGTAGGAGGAAAGCCAAGTTCTCCCAATAAGCTCTGCAACCAAATCGCCTCACATGTATCATAGCAAGCTGCTCAATACTCTGCCTTTGTAGAGGAAAGCGCCATAGTAGGCTGCTTTTTATTGCTCCATGAAATGGCTCCCGACCCAAGTGAGAAAACACAACCAATGGTCGCATGCCGAGTATCTGGATCTCCAGCCCAATCTGAATCAGTCCATCCAAGAAGAGTGCACCCTTGGCCATAAAATATGCCAAAATTCAAAGTACCACTCAAGTACTGAAGCAGCCTGAGAGCACACCGCCAATGGTGTCGACGGAGCTTGGATGTTAAAGAACTCAATAAGCTGATAGTGAAACAAATGTCCAATTGAGAGTAGGTCAACCATACCAAACAACCGACAAGAACCCGATTCTGTCCCAAATCAATCCCTGGAGAAGCATCAAGAAGAGAAAGCTTCTCACTAGTATCCATGGGAGAAGATACCGGTCTCCTCCTAGTCATCTGAAAGGTGTCAAGAATCTCCCGTGTGTACTTTTGCTGAGAAAAGAAAATTCTTGGAGGGGTCTGCTAGCCATCATCATCATCATCAACAGCCCCATCATCATTAGAATCTGTTAGTAGAGGTGCTGTGTAACACGCGGAAGCTCTGGGAGTCTTCTTTCAGCCCTAAACACTTCTTAGAACATGCTCATGCAAAAACGCAGACAAAAGTGAGAGTAGAGAGAGAGAGAGATATAGCTGGAAATTCAATATATTCATATGGTACAAAAAGGTACCCTACATCTACAGCCATTGGCTGGCTTTCATAAAAGGTGGAATACACCAAAACAGTCCTACACTAAGGACCCATTCCCTAATGGAATGAATGAATACAACAATGAGCAAACATGCCTATTTATAGGCTAGAAAAATCACTGATGGACTGGCCGACTGCTGGTTGGCCAGGTTCAAGTCCAATAAACCATGTGATATGCAGCCGACAGGTTCATTAGTCTTTTCTTATGCTAGCCGAAAGCAACACCACCTCTTCCATCAGATATTCTCTTGCCAAGATAGCATAACATGCTCCTAAATTCTGATTCAGTTTTGATCTTCTCTTCTTTATCTTGTTGCCTCCTTAGGGTTAGCCTTTGTGAGAAGCATGTACATGTGTGTGCACATGACATGCTGGGCATCCTGGCTGCAGTTTTTTCCAGAGGAAGTGCTGGGCAGCACAGCAACGTTTTTCTCCAGAGGAGGTGCTGGGCAGCCTGGCTGCGTTTTTTCTCCAGAGGAGGTGCTGAAGGTGCTGTGTTTTCCTCTTCCCTCTCTTCTTCTTGGTACATGTGCAGTCGGCTGGTTACAGCAGCGTTTTTTGCATTATCTCATCTGCGTTTTTGGAGGCAGTGGAGGCAGGTGTTCTTTTCCAAGAATGGTGCCTTGGAAGAATGTGACACCCCTCACCTATAGGTACACATGAATGGCATGTTGGAGTTGGATAGTAGGCACAATCATATGGACATGCATAGCATTGCCATGTTGCAATTGAGCGAGGAGGTGTCCCCTCAAATGTTAAAGATCACCAAAGGTAAATTGTGCCAAAAGATGATCGCCACCCATATAGGAGGGAGGTGAAGGGAGAGGGGTCTTGACTCTGGGGAAATGGTTGAGTCAATGTCAAGGATAAGGCTTCCACCACCTCGGAGTTCTCTGAGTTGCCATACCTAGGCAAGGAAAAGTAGCTATTTGAAGTGAATTCAAGAGTCCACTAGCTATGTTTGGCTAAAGCTCAAGCTCCCCCAAGGAACACGGGGGTGGGCGCCTAGGGGATGGCCGGGAGGGAGACAGATGAGGGCATACCATAATAGGGGCTATCAAAATTGTCCATGTCATCTCCAAGTTGGGAAGAGGCTAATGGCAAAATTTGTCTTTAAAGGAGGTGCCAAACTTGCAGAGAGGAGTCTTTGAAAACATCCATGAGGTGCGAGAGACTTTAGACTGCTGTGAATAGGAGTGCGGGCTACAATGGGAGATTAAGAAATCCTTCCACGATGTTCAATCCTCCTTTGTGGAGGGATTGGTGGACAATAACTTCCGTGCCACCTTGGCCAGGGTTGCCTGACCAACTCCTCTGGCCTAATGGAAGTTGCAGATGAGTTTTTCGACAAAGTTGATGCTAGACGGAGAGAACGGTGAGTATCAGGTGAAGACCACTTGGTGCCCAAAAATACCTGGTTGTTGTCGAAGGGCTCCAATACAAAAGCTTTAGCTGAATGCTCAAGAGTAGTAGGAGTATTCTATCCCTTTGAAGAGGGGCCAATGTCTCCATGTGTGATGGTGGAGAAAGAGTCTATATTGGAGATAAAGACTATTTGGGCTGACAAAGGAGGAGAGTTTTCTTCCAATGCATTTGTGCGGTTTTGTGTGGAACATGGCATCAAGTGGGAGCTGGCCGGTTTGCCTTCAGAGAATGGAGTGGTTGAGAGAAAGAACCGGACTGTGGTGGAGATGGCGAGGACGATGTTGGAGCAGCGTGATCTTCCTCGTCCACTTTGGGGAGAGGCTGTGGCTACGTCTGTCCATATTCCCAACCGATCTCCAACGACTTCAGTACCAAAGATGAGTCCCTTTGAGGCTTATTTTGGCAGGAAACTAGATGTCTCCCATTTCCGTGTGTTTGGGGTGATGTTTATGTTCACATTCCAAAGAAGCAAAGAGGGAAGCTTGACTCGAAGTCCCAGAAGCTTGTCTTTGTGGGATATAACTCTCTTTCCAAAGGATACAGGTTGTATGACCCGGAGCAGAACGAGGTGGTTGTCAGCAGAGATGTTTTTGATGAGCATGTTCCAGCTTCCACTGTTGATGAGCGGCCACTTCTTGGAGACCCAGATAAATCTGATGATGATTTCCATTCTATTGTTCCAGCTGGACAGCCTCAGTCAGTAGAGGTTCACCCCGCGGCTGGAGATGAGCCCCCACAGAAGCTGGAGGCTCCGCGTTCTGTTCAAGTACCTAGGTAGTTGTTAGACACACTTCAAGAGTCAGGTGTCACGCAGCTTCCCTCCGAATGGACCACAGCGGACGGACCTCGAAGATCGCATATAGTTCGTGACAAAAGCCATTCAGTGGAGCTTTTACAAGTAAACAATGCTTTGATGTCTCGTATCATGTGGGACAAAGAGCCCACTTCCGTGAAGGAAGCTCTTTCTCAGGATACTTGGAGGAAAGCCATGCAAGTGGAACTGGATGCCATTGAGAAGAATAAAACTTGGGAGTTGGTTTCAAGGCCGTCAAAACGGTCAGTCATTGGTGTCAAGTGGGTCTTTAAGACCAAGTATACGATAGATGGGTCGATGGACAAACACAAAGCCAGACTTGTGGCTAAGGGTTTTGCTCAGCGGCCTGGCATTGACTATGAGGGTACCTTTGCGCCGACAGCGAGAATGACCACGATTTGGACCGTTCTTGCCCTTGCCTCTTCTCAGCGATGACCCGTATATCAGATGGATGTGAAATCCGCGCTCGTTAATGGTGACTTGCAGGAGGAGGTGTATGTTGAGCAGCCTATAGGCTTTGAGGTTCCAAGATCAAAGGGGTTGGTTTACACTCTGCGGAATGCCTTGTATGGTCTTAAGCAGGTTCCCAGGGCTTGGAATCAGAAGATTGATTCCTTCTTTCTACGGACTGGATTTTAGAGATCAGTTGCAAATTCTAACTTGTGTCTCTTTCGGGAACGCGGTTTGGTCATGTTGATCATCCTTTATGTGGATGACCTCATTCTCACTGGCGGTCATGTGGAGCACATTGCAGTGACGAAGGCTACCTTATCAAAGGAGTTTGAGATGACCGACTTAGGCTTACTCCACTTATTCTTGGGATTGGGGATTTGGTAGACCGAGAGGGGTTCTTTGTCTCGTACCAGCGGTATGTTCATGAGTTCCTTGAGGCCTTTGGGATGGAGAACTGTAAGCCTATCATTCCGGGATTTCTCTAGTGTATATACAGAGTTTATACAGCTTCTCTCTTCCTCTCTCATTTGTGTTTTTCTCTCTTTAGTAGTTGTCTTCATTCTCGGTGTGCATTTTTACACTCAGTACTCAGCATTTTACTCCTCTTTGACCACCAGTGGTAGGCTCAGTACCATCACGTGGGAGGAGCTTGTGCCTAAGGTCTTGGACCAGGAAGAGCGTTTTACGAACCCTCCACAGGGCGGAGGTTCTAGGCCTTGACTGGCCAGTGGTCAAAAGGCTGTAACAACAACAACAATAAGGGCAAAGGAAAGTCTTCAGAGAAGAAGCCCGATTCAGACCGTGAGAAACCGAAGGCCGAGCGGACCTGTAACAATTGTGGCGAGAAAGGCCACTATTGGAGAACGTGTCCTAGGCGGAATATCGGGAAGAGTGCTGATTCTTTAGCTTCAGCTCCAAAGACTCCAGCTTTGTGCACTTGGAGATTTTGGACACAAATGCTTCATGTTCTTCGAGCAAGGAAGTAGGTTGCTTCAGTGGTGCTTCTAGGCACATGACTCCTTGTGAGTTCTTACAAGATCTTAAACTAAAGTCAGGTTGCATTTTCATTGGCGACAATTCCACTATATCGATTCATAGTGAGGGCAGGATGGAGATCATTTCCGATGGCGAAGGGGGGAAAAGCTTTCCTCTCGTATTCTTTACGTCCCCGCACTTGGTTTTCATCTATTGTCAGTGCATGAGGTTTGCAAGACTGGCTTCCGGGTGGAGTTTGGGGAGCATTCTGTTGCTCTACGGGACAGAGAAATAGGCCAGGTTGTATGGGAAGGCGGAGTGGAGAACGGCAAACACTCAACACTCTCCTCTGTGACAGGCACTCGGATCAGTGACTTGTGGCACTTCCGTTTTGGCCACTTGAATGTGGATGCGTTGTAGCGGGCTTTCCAAGACCAAATGGTGGATGGCTTGCCAGATGTTAGCAGTAGGCAAGGACGTTGTGGTTCTTGCATGCGTGGTAAGCAGCACAAGGAATCTTTTCCGAAGTAGGCTTCCATGCGGGCTTCAAAACCGTTGGAGTTGGTACACTCTGACTCGTGTGGACCTATGCAGACTCCATCCTTGGGAGGTTCTTTGTATTTTATACTGCTTGTTGATGATTGTAGCAGATTCACATGGGTTTATTTCCTTTCCTAGAAGGACTAAGCTTTTGCTTGGTTCAAGGAGTGGCATGTGATGGTGGAGAAAGAGTCTGGATTGCACATAAATACTCTTTGAGCTGACAAAGGAGGAGAGTTTTCTTCCAATGCGTTTGTGCGGAACATGGCATCAAGTGGGAGCTAGCCAATACAGGTTCGCCTTCAGAGAACGGAGTGGTTGAGCGAAAAAACCGGACTATGGTGGAGATGGCGAGGACGATGTTGGAGCATCGTGATCTTTCTCGTCTACTTTGGGGAGATGCTGTGTCTATGATTGTCCATATCCTCAACCGATCTCCGATGACTTCAGCACCAATGATGGCTCCATTTGAGGCTTATTTTGGCAGGAAACCAGATGTCTCCCATTTCCGTGTGTTTGGGAGTGATGCCTATGTTCTCATGCCAAGGAAGTAGAGGGGGAAGCTTGAGTCGAAGTCCCAGAAGCTTGTATTTGTGGGATATAACTCTCTCTTCCCATGTGATAGAGGTTGTATGACCCGGAGCGGAACGAGGTGGTTGTGAGCAGAGATGTTGTTTTTGATGAGCATGTTCTAGCTTCCACTGTTGATGAGTCACCACTTCTTGGAGACCCACATGAGTCTCATGATGATTCCCAGTCTATTGTTCTAGCTGGACAGCCTCATTTAGTTGTAGAGACTGAGCCCGCGACTGGAGATGAGCCCCCATAGTAGCAGGAGGCTATGCGTTCCGTTCGAGTACCCAGGTGGTTGTTAGACACCCTTCGGGAGTCAGGTGTCACGGAGCTTCCCTTTGAATGGACCACAAAGGACAGACCTTGAAGATCGCATAGAGTTCGTGACAAAAGCCATTTAGCGGAGCTTTTACAGGTAAACTATGCTTTGATGTCTTGTATCATGCGGGACAAAGAGCCCATGAAGAAAGCTCTTTCTTAGGATACTTGGAGGAAAGCCATGCAAGTGGAATTGGATGCCATTGAAAAGAATTGGTTCCGAGGCCGTCAAAATGGTCAGTCATTGGTGTCAAGTGGGTCTTTAAGACCAAGTATACATCAGATGGGTCGGTGGACAAACACAAAGCTAGACTTGTGGCTAAGGGTTATGCTCAGCGGCCTGGCATCGACTATGAGGATACCTTTGTACCAACAGTGAGGATGAACATGATTCGGATTGTTCTTGCCCTTACCTCTTCTCAGCAGTGTCACCAGCCTCGACATTTCCCAGTATGAAAGGGGTCTGGTGGACTCCAGGATGTCTGAATATTTGGAAAGTACAAGCTTTGGGAATGGGGGATTATTCTAGAATACAAAGGACCACACTCCTAAAATTTAGGAGAGTTGCTATTTTTGGCCCGACTCCGATGGAAATTCTGTTCGCGTCATTACATCTGGAATTGAGGAGATACCAAGAGTTGGCAAAGTGCCTATGACAGAATGTCTACCAGTTGGGATATTTTTAGAGATAAAGATTATGGAAGGACCATTTGTACTTGCCGTACTTGCTGTACCGGCCATCGTATCGGTTATACCAGCCACCGTATCTGCTGTACCAGCCACTCTATCGATTGTACCAACCATTGTACCTATTGTACCGGCTGAATGGAGAGTTGTACTTGCTGTACCAGCTCTATTGCATGAAGACCCGTGGTTTTTGGGGAAGAATCAGTACCCACACGGAGGTATATGGATTATATTGTTGGCTCGGCATTTCTACAGCCTATGTTCCGGTTTGGTAGTCTCGTGTTGGGCTGTGTTATGGCATTTGTATATGGATAATCCGGCATCTCCCGTGGGGAGAGTAAGGCCCTCAAAGCTTGTACATGAAATTATTCTCCTTGGGTAATAAAATACTCCAAGGGGGGGGGTCGGCCCATTCCGGCCTCTATGTGGTGTCACATGTGCAAGATCCATTTTCAGCATTTGTGGATGTTTTGTCCAGCTTTTATGTTTTATCCAAAGTGATGATGGATATGTGTTGAGGTTGTGGCCATGTTTAAGTGTTTTAATATGCATTGATGGTATCAACAAGTGTGTCAAAGGCCCTAGTCTCCCGAGCACCCGCCGCGAGTTACATTGGTATCACAGCATAGGCTTTCTTGGAAGCGGAGGCTTCCTTCTATCAATAAGGAAGAGAAAAGATCTCAAGTGGGGACCACACTTACCATCATTGCTATTAAGCATGGCCAGCCACTTCAGAGCCTATGAAGCAAGAGCATGAGCAATAGACAGCTTGGTCTAAGGATTTATGAATTCACAAAATTTATCTTGGAAGTGTGGAGTTGGCTTTATGTGCACACGTTTAGCACTCTTTCCATATGGATATTGTGGATTATATTATCAAGCTTACAGGCAAGCTATATGGAGATATATCTCAGGATATCTTAAGGATATGGTGACGAGATATTTCTTTTGGCTTCATGATCAACCTGGAAAAGAAAAGCTAAGTATACTTTGAGTTTGCAAAGTTGGTGCTTTTGCTATTTACTATGAAGTGTTTTTGATGTTCACTAACCCTTGTACAGCTATGGAAGGAGAAAGGTGTTGTTTGCCTTGAGATGGTTTCAGGGAAACATTGTTTATGGCTCCCTTTATTGGGATGGATTATATCTATGGAGATTTCTTTCTTGGACAAGATTTATATAGATATTGGGCTTCACAAGCAATTTCTATGGACGAATCTGTCCGAGTTTATAGAGAAGAAAATCTTTGGATATCTCATGGATATGATGCTTTTATGGATAAAGTCCACCTCTACTCCAAGGTGTGTGGTAGTATGTGGTAAGAGTTATGGTATACAAGGATTATGGTATACAGGTCTATGGATTCCTGGACTTCTTTTCTAGGGATTTGGATCCATCCTCAGGATTATGGATTATGTTTATGACTCCCTTTTACTAGGATGGATTATTCTTTATAGCTCCCTTTATTTGGGATGCATTGGACTTATGGAACTCATGGTTCACATACCTTGTGTAGTGTTCTCTTGTCCTACGTGCTCTCTTGAAGATTGTTTCTACCATGTGTGGGTGGAACAATAGAGAGCAGATGGAAGGGAACATGGGCACTTCAGAGGGTAGTGTGGAGCACAACATACCCTGTGTAGTGTTCTCTTGTCCTACGTGCTCTCTTGAAGATTGTTCCTACCATGTGTGGGTGGAACAATAGAGAGCAGATGGAAGGGAACATGGGCACTTGAGAGGGTATTGTGAGTTGGTGGGCGAAATGCCTATAAACTATGTGTAGCAGAAATGCTTATGGAACACCAGGTTATCTATGCCTGCGAGTGATTGTTTTATCTTGTTACTTGAGCCCACCTCTCATCCAAGGTGTGGTCAGAGTACCAACACGGAGTGCAAGTGGTAAAGTGGACATGACGCCTGGTTGGCACCGAACTCATATCTATGCCAAGGGTCATGTGGACCGATGCCTTATTGGCAGGAGACTTATTTTGTCTCGCCCATTTACTTGGGACATGGATTATGATATCTGGACTTATGGGACTGATTTGTCTCGCCCATTTATTTTGGGACATGATATTGCTGTTATGGAGACTTATTTAGTCTCACCCATTTCTTTGGGACATGGATTCTTCACTTATATTGGATTTTTGAGATTGTCTCGTCTCGCCCACTTGATGGGACATGATTATATCTTGGAGATATGACTTCAAGCTTAAAGTTGCGGACAACTTTTAAGAAGCTGGGGAGGATGTCACCAGCTTGGACATTTCCCAGTATGAAAGGGGTCTGGTGGACCCAAGGATGTTTGAATATTTGGAAAGTACAAGCTTTGGGAATGGGGGATTATCCTAGAATACAAAGGACCACACTCCTAAAATTTAGGAGAGTTGCTATTTTTGGCCCGACTCCGATGGAAATTCTGTTCGCGTCATTACATCTGGAATTGAGGAGATACCAAGAGTTGGCAAAGTGCCTATGACAGAATGTCTACCAGTTGGGATATTTTTAGAGGTACAGATTATGGAAGGACCCATCTCTTAGATTGGGACATGTGGCAAGAAAGTGGACCAGAGTGAGACAAGTGGCCTGACACTTGTTATAAAGTGGATCAAAGTGAGACAAGTGGCCTCACTCTTGTCACTTCAGTGTCACATGTGCAAGATCCATTTTCAGCATTTGTGGATGTTTTGTCCAGCTTTTATGTTTTATGCAAAGTGATGATGGATATGTGTTGAGGTTGTGGCCATGTTTAAGTGTTTTAATATGCATTGATGGTATCAACAAGTGTGTCAAAGGCCCTAGTCCCCTGGGCACCGCTGCGAGTTACAAGCAGTGGCCCGTATATCAGATGGATGTGAAATCCGTGTTCCTTAATGGTGACTTGCAGGAGGAGGTGTATGTTGAGCAGCCTCCAGGCTTTGAGGTTCTAGGATCAAAGGGGATGGTTTACCGGTTGCAGAAGGCCTTGTATGGTCTTAAGCAAGCTCCCAGGGCTTGGAATCAGAAGATTGATTCCTTCTTTCTACGGACTGGATTTCAGAGATCAGTTGTAGATCCTAACTTGTATCTCTTTCGGGAACGCGGCTTGGTCATGTTGATCATCTATATGTGGATGACCTCATTCCTGTTGGCGGTCATGTGGAGCACATTACAGTGACGAAGGCTGCCTTGTCAAAGGAGTTTGAGATGATCGACTTAGGCTTACTCCACTTCTTCTTGGGATTGGAGATCTGGTAGACCTAGAGGGGGTTCTTTGTCTCTTAGCAGCGGTATGTTCATGAGTTGCTTGAGGCCTTTGGGGTGGAGAACTGCAAGCCTATCACGTCACCTGCAGGGTACGAAGGATCTTGGACTCTTTTATGACACTGGAGGGGAAACAAAGGACCGAGTCTTACTCCAAGGTTGGAGTGACTCAGATTGGGGAGGAGATCCAGACACGAGGAGATCTACATCAGGCTACGGATTTACCCTCGGCTCAGGAGCTATATCATGGAGCAGCAAGAGGCAGCCGACTATTGCCTTGTCGTCAACAGAGGCAGAGTACCGGGCTGCTTGCGAGGTTGTGTGGCTACGAAGGTTGCTTGGTGAGATTGGCTTTCCACGTGTGGGAGGGCTGTCGGCTGTCATGTTCTGCTGGCCGATTGGTGAAGAGTTGCTACTCAACCTGATTCATCACTGGCCGACTGAGATTTTGCTGGCCGACTTTGTTTTGTGCTGATTGTGAGCATGTCTGGCTGTAGTCGGCCTGTTTTGGGCTGGCCGACCAGCAGCCTGGGGCCATATAAAATGGCCCCTGCCACCCACACTTGTTTTGTACCATTACCGGGATTTTCTAGTGTATATACAGAGTTTATACAGCTTCTCTCTCCCCCTCTCATCTGCGTTTTGCTCTCTACAGCAGTTGTCTTCATTTCCGCTGTGCATTCTGACATCCTCATCTTTTGTAGTTGGCACTCATTTCACTATCTCATAATCTACATCGAGTTGTGTGCCCCCCCCCCCCCAACTCATGACTAAGATCGCAGTGTGTGTGTGTGTGTGTAATAGCTGCTGCTTCAAACCCCAACATTAGGTATCAGAGCAGGTTCTCCTTCCTGCCGTCGGCTATTAGAGCTTGTCGCTGCCCACATACTGTGCATTGTCGCCTTCGTGCTCTGCCACATTGTAATATGCGGAAGCTTCGGAGAAGGATCGGTACTTCAAAACTCAGAAAACAGCACTCTTTTCGCGACGGAATTAACGCACAAATTGAAAGACGATGTGCAGAAAATAGAGAGAGAAGGGGGAGATGGAGAAGGACACAGTATTGGGTCCCAATTACCCTCTGTAGGGACCCCACCACGGATGGTGTATTTGCTTTATTAGAATGATGTAAATCTGAAACAAATACAAAGTACTTGACCTTTTCTTGGCTGGAAAACCTGCCCTTGACCTTCAGTCCTTCACCCCTTAGCTTTAGCAAACCCTTGGCTGTCCTGGCCCTTGAATGCTTGAGGCTCTTGGTGAATTGTGAGATGAATAATGGGATTATGGGCTGGGGTATTTATACCCCTCCCTTCATGCAGTCGGCTGGCTTCAGGACAGCCCACGACTGAATTTCATCATTAAATTGTGTTCACACTTTAATAAAGTGTTTTCACACTTGTTTAGACCCTGTCCAGCCTGCGCATGACTCTGGGCAGCACCCTGGCTGCTGGACATGCTGCGCAGAGGTGTGGGACTGCCCCCCACACCTGGCCGCCTGCTGTTCTAGGGTTTTACACTCTGTCGGCTGCCTGTCCAGAGGCTCTGGAGCTGGCCGACTGCCCCTCCAGCCCTTGCCTTGGCTGGTGGGCAATATCTTGGGCCCTCATGGCCCCTTGGGGGTGGTTCTATACCTCCCCCATGCCCATGCTAAGTATGCCAATGCAAAACCTTGCCCTGGGGTAGCCCTATGGGCTGGTCCCATCTCTACATGCAAACTACATGCCTACAGAGGCCTGGCATCCAGTTGCAAACCAGATACTCAGCACATCTGACATCATTCCAGAGGGAGACTCACAGCGCGGACTGGCACTGCTTCATGTGCAGGACAATGCACACCTGACCTTGGACTCATGTGCAGGACAATGCACACCTGACCTCGGACGACTGAGATGGATCCTTGGCTGACTCGTCCCGGACTGGGCTCACATGGGACCAGTTCACCATCCCAGGTCCTGCACCTTCTGTACAGAATGTCCACGTGGCATCCAAGTGCGGGATGCACGTGACATCCCCTTCTGCTTAACTTGACGGAAGCTGCATAGCCTCCAAATAATCCGTCAATAAAGTCGGATAATCTTCGAAAAATTCTTTGTCGAGCCATACCGCTTCATGAGTTCCTCGGTCCTGAAACTTCGTGAGAAACTGTCGTAGTCTGCGGCCTGAGCCATGCTTGAAACGGTGCAGAAGGATCTGTTCTGGAACCATTACCTCAGCTTCATCAATGATGTCTGGTTCCGCTTCGTCTTTGACCTCTGAAGGGGGTGGACCTGCATATGGCTTTAACCAACTGACATGAAATACATCGTGCATAGTCCAACTCGGAGGTAGCTTTAACTGCATAGACACCTCATTAATCTTTTTCCGGATGGGGAATGGTCCGAAGCTCCTGAAAGACAACTTTGGGCATCGCTTGCCCACCTGCTTTAATCTTTGCTTCATAATCCGAAGATATACCCAATCTCCTTCCGAAAACTTCATGTCCCTTCGGTCTTTATTGGCCTGTCGAGTGTAGGCCTCTTGCGCTTTAGCCAATCTGTCTTTGACGGACTCTAGGATCTCCTGGTAAGACTCCGTCACTGTGTTCGCCTCCGGTACTGAAGACGACGTCCTGGTTAACAACGACTGGAAAGGCCTTCCAAACGCTGCCTCATATGGAGTCCTGCCAATAGCTGAAGAAAAAGAGTCATTCAGAACAGCTTGAACTAAAGGCAAAAACGATTCCCACTTACCTTGCTGATCGTGGACATAACACTTCAGCACATCAAAGGCCAACTGGTTGTATATCTCTGTCTGGCCATCTGTCTGTGGGTGGAATGCACTGGAAAAATTCAACTTAGTACCAAAATTATCAAACAATGCCCTCCAAAAATGACTGGTAAACTTGGCATCTCGGTCTGACACTATGGTCCTAGGAATCCCACCAATCGGGTACCAATGCCGAATGAATAGCTGGGCAACATCCTCGGCGGTCACATTGGCCCTGCAAGGAATAAGCATCACAAATTTGCTGAACCTGTCAACAATAGTCAAACACTGTGTATTACGCTTACTCGGACTGGGAGGCAGATTTGTGACAAAGTCCATCGAAATGTCTTGGAAAGGACCCTCAGGAATTGGCAAAGGCTGTAACAACCCTATCTTCTTTCCACGAGGAGCTTTCACCTTTTGACAAATGTCACAGCGTTGTACATATGTAAACACATCACGCCTCATCTTTGGCCAATAGTATTGCCGTTCTAATTTCTCCAAAGTCGAATTCATGCCCCTATGACCACCTCATGGAGAAGAGCTGCCCGGAATGATTTCATGACACACAGTCGGCCTTTGTAGTAAAGCCAACCATCGCGTATCAGGAAATGGCATGGTCCTGTGGCATCCAATGCCTGTTCCCACTGTGTACCGAATTCCTCGGAATCCGCGTACGTGTGCTTCATGTCTTCTAGTCCAGTACCAACAAGGTCAAGTCTAGTGGTCTGAATCGCAGATACTTGTCCCTTCCTGCTCAAAGCATCGGCCACTGGATTGGCCTTTCCTGGAAGGTACTCAATCATGCCACCAAACTGCTGGAATATCTGACTCCAGCGGTGCTGTCGATCACTCCACTGTGCACTGGGCATCGTCTGAATCCAGCGCAATGCCTGATGGTCAGTGCGAACCTCGAATTCACGGCCATACAGAAAATGTTTCCAATGTTTCAAGGCCTGAATGACTGCTAGGAGTTCACGATCGTAGACTGAGTAATTCTTTTCGGCGGGCAGTAACTTACGAGACATGTAAGCTACTGGATGACCATTCTGTTGCAACACACCTCCAATTGCGATGTTACTCGCATCGGTGATCACCTGAAATGGTTCGTCCCACGAGGCAAGGGCTAGACAAGGCGCTTCTGACAAAGCCACCTTGAGGTTCTGGAATGCCTCCAACGCTCGTGGAGTCATTCGAATCTTTTGCCTCCTTGTTTTCACTCCCTTTAGCAGATCGGTGAGGTCTGCCGAGAGGTCAGAAAACTTGTCAATGTGGGTGGAATATGCCTGGCATATACCCACAAATGATCTAATGTCATAAGCCGTCTGAGGTACTTCCCAGTTAACAATCTCGGCCACTTTAGCCGGATCAAGTCGAATGCCTTCGGCACTGATTATATATCCCAAGTAATGCACCTGGAACAGATAAAATTCTGACTTCTTTTCATTGACATAGAGCTCGTTGCTTTCCAGCAACCTAAGGACTTTCTCCACATCAATGTCATGCTGCTCAACTGTAGCTGAAAATATGAGTATGTCGTCCAAAAATATGAACACACACACTCCAATCAACTCCCGGAAAACACGCATCATCATGCGGTTAAACGTAGCTGGGGCGTTCGTCAAACCAAATGGCATGACCACAAATTCATAGTGGGCCCGTTCTGTACGGAAAGCTGTCTTGGGGATGTCCCCCTCAACAATCCGAACCTGGTGGTATCCACTCTTTAAATCCAATTTAGAGAACACCTTAGCTCCATTCAGCCTCTCGAGAATATAGTCAATTCGAGGCATCGGGAATCTGCTCTTGATAGTCAGCTTGTTGAGTGCACGATAATCGACACACAACCGAGAAGACCCATCTTTCTTCTTGACAAATAAGATCGGTGCTGCAAATGGCGACACGCTGGGGCGGATGAAGCCAGCTTGCAACAATTCTTGGAGTTGGCGGTCCAACTCCGATTCCATTGCCTTAGAAAGGCGATACGGAAACTTGCTCGGGGGTTCCGAGCCTGGGAGGAGGTCAATCTTGTGATCCTCCGGTCTGGACGGGGGAAGCTGGGGAGGGAGACTGTCCCGAAGAAAAATCTTCTGGAACTTTTCATGGAGAACCGAGTACTTCTCGGAAGCACTGGCCACCGTCTGGGCTGTCTGGATGTAAATCATCGCACACTGTGCGCCTTTCCTGACTGCTTGCTTAGCCTGCAAGTGGCTTATGAGCGGAAAGTTTGGAATACCTGGCTCACACTTAATGGTCACAGGGATGTTTGACACATTCCGATCAATCTGGAACGTGTGCTTGTCCCACTTGACATCAGGGAGAAACTTGTGAAACCACTGGATCCCCAAAATTATGTCTGCTCCTACAAGAGGGGCAACCATAAAATCACGCACAAACTCTATGCCCTGAATGACTAATTTAGCACCTAGAGCTTCATACTTGACGCTCGTAGTCATACCCGTGCTAAAACCCTCAACTTGTTTGTCCACCGGAGTGAGCTCGAAACGGGCACGCCTAGCGGCCTCTTCCGTGATCACATCCTCCGTGCTGCCGCTGTCAAACAAGACAACGACTCTCTGGCCACCTATGTAGCCAAAGGACTTGAGCAATTCGTTGCGCTCATACTCCTGGTCATGGGCGCCCTTCTGCTTATCTTCGAGCTCCCGGCTAATAATTGCTCCAACTGAAGCACCGGGGGTTGAAGAACTAGGGGTAGCCACTGGGGTCTGTGTGGGAGCTGTGCTCACCACGGAAGCTGTGGAGGCGGCGGCGGGCTTTGGAGGCTTCTTCGGACAATCCCGAGAAGTATGTCCTTTTGTGTGACAAAAGTAACATCTACCCTCCTTCCTGTACTGAGCAAGCTCCTCAGCACTCAACTTGCCACCTGTCTTGCCTGCCTCTGCTTTCTGGTCTGGAGTAAGCTTAGACGCATTGTTCGAGTTCTTGGAGCCAGAGGCTCCCGGGCTCTGTCCTGGGGAAGACCCCGTCTGGTTCTGGCTTTTGCCCCCCGAGGTGTTAGCCTTGGGAGAAGCCGGCTGGGAAGTCTTGGGCTTGCCACCATTGTGTTTCATTTCTGCACTCTGCGCAAGCGAGAGTGCGTCCTCAAAGGTGGCTGGTCTAAACATACGCACCTCCCATTGGATTTGCGTGTCCAAGCCATACAAAAACTGCCCTTTCTTGTCCGCATCAGATAAGCCTAATTGTAGACACAAGGTCGAAATTCTATTGGCAAACTGAAGGACTGGTTGCGCATTCTGACGCGCACCCCTGAACTCGTCTTCGAGTCGCTCAAGGTAGTGGGGCGGTAAAAACCGTTGCTTAAGGTCACGGACGAACTCGTCCCACCCATAAGCTGCCATACCTGATCTGGTGTGGGCATGAGCCCACTGAGTCCACCAAGGAATGGCCTCACCTTCCAAGTACCAACTGGCTAAGATCACTTTGTCAATATCTGATTTCCTAACTGCGGCAAAGTAAGCTTCAAATTGATGTAACCATGAATACAGAGTAGTGGGATCGAGTTTACCATTATACTTACTGAAATTCATTTTCTCGGGAAAATGATTCGAGGGCGCCGCCGGTGTCAATCTGGCGTCCAAAGCTCGGAGGTAACGCTCGTGTTCCACTCGTCGCATGGCTTCGTCTTCTCGTTGTCGAATCTCCAATGCACGCATCTGCATCTCAAGCAAGGAGCTTGGCTGCGGCTGTGACCCCTCGAGAGGGTCCCTGTGACGAGGATCTGGTATTTGGGGTACGGAAGGAGAGGGAGGAGGAGATGGAAAACGCGACGCTGGAGAGCGAGAACGCTCCTCCAGAGCCAAAATCCGCGCCTTCTGCTCGTCCAACTTGGTTGTCTGGTCTGCGATTGCTCGCATCATCTGCTGGAACATGTCTTGTACACTCAAGCCGGGTGCCCTAGCTGGGCTGCCTGGTGCACTCTGGTCCCATGGTTCTGGTTCTCTCTCGTCGCCGAAGTTCGCCATAGCGGGAAAATGCAGTTCCTTTCCGGAACGCAATCTGACCATCCACTATCTGTGTGGGAGACTTCCGGAGGCTTCCGGAGGCTAAAAACCAACCGTCCTTCGAGGGACAGGAGTCACTCCGAAAGGGGTAGTCCACCGGCGTCTAAAAACCAACCACACGAGCGAAAAATTTTCTGGTTTTCTTTGCTGAATCTTCGTCCTTGAAGTAGGCTCTGATACCACTGTAATATGCGGAAGCTTCGGAGAAGGATTGGTACTTCAAAACTCAGAAAACAGCACTCTTTTCGCGACGGAATTAACGCACAAACTGAAAGACGATGTGCAGAAAATAGAGAGAGAAGGGGGAGATGGAGAAGGACACAGTATTGGGTCCCAATTACCCTCTGTAGGGCCCCCACCACGGATGGTGTATTTGCTTTATTAGAATGATGTAAATCTGAAACAAATACAAAGTACTTGACCTTTTCTTGGCTGGAAAACCTGCCCTTGACCTTCAGTCCTTCACCCCTTAGCTTTAGCAAACCCTTGGCTGTCCTGGCCCTTGAATGCTTGAGGCTCTTGGTGAATTGTGAGATGAATAATGGGATTATGGGCTGGGGTATTTATACCCCTCCCTTCATGCAGTCGGCTGGCTTCAGGACAGCCCACGACTGAATTTCATCATTAAATTGTGTTCACACTTTAATAAAGTGTTTTCACACTTGTTTAGACCCTGTCCAGCCTGCGCATGACTCTGGGCAGCACCCTGGCTGCTGGACATGCTGCGCAGAGGTGTGGGACTGCCCCCCACACCTGGCCGCCTGCTGTTCTAGGGTTTTACACTCTGTCGGCTGCCTGTCCAGAGGCTCTGGAGCTGGCCGAGTGCCCCTCCAGCCCTTGCCTTGGCTGGTGGGCAATATCTTGGGCCCTCCTGGCCCCTTGGGGGTGGTTCTATACCTCCCCCATGCCCATGCTAAGTATGCCAATGCAAAACCCTGCCCTGGGGTAGCCCTATGGGCTGGCCCCATCTCTACATGCAAACTACATGCCTACAGAGGCCTGGCATCCAGTTGCAAACCAGATACTCAGCACATCTGACATCATTCCAGAGGGAGACTCACAGCGCGGACTGGCTTTGCTTCATGTGCAGGACAATGCACACCTGACCTTGGACTCATGTGCAGGACAATGCACACCTGACCTCGGACGACTGAGATGGATCCCTGGCTGACTCGTCCCGGACTGGGCTCACATGGGACCAGTTCACCATCCCAGGTCCTGCACCTTCTGTACAGAATGTCCACGTGGCATCCAAGTGCGGGATGCACGTGACACACATATTGTGTGCCGTTGCCTTTGTTGTTCCATGTGCAAGCCTTGACTTACTTGATCCAGCCCTAAGCCCACTGATTAGGAACGCTATGCAAACACAATGATTGACAGCAGAGAGAAGAGAGATGAACTGTGTTTTTAGTATATTGATATGGTACAAAAAGATGTATATGGTTGTACAACTTCCATGGTCTTTGGCCTTCCAAAAGGGATACATAAGACCTTTATGGATTGATGCTCCAAGAATGGGGATCGGATGATTATGACCATGTTTGGGCGTAGCCTTTTATAGGCCTCCATATTCACAAGTTGGCTAGTATATCTGCTGTCGGCTAATTCTCTTTGTCCATGAACCACATTTAATGTTAATAATCCTAATTCTGTTCGGTCAGCCCTGATGATGCCCACGTCTGAATATATGTTGTTGGCCAGCTTCCTGATGCTTAGAAGATCAAAGCGATGGACAAAACACTCCTGTGTGTGGGCTGGTTATAGGCTGAGCCATGGTAGCCATGTTCATGTGTGCACATGACGTTCCCTCCCGCTAAACTTGATGATGGGATGGAAACCTGTCATCCTTCCTTAGACTACTGACTCTGTACTTTGATGGTTGACTTTTGATACTTTGATTGAAAGCCTTGTCACTCCTGTGATTCCACTCCTAGTCCTACAGCAATTGCCTCCAGTCCACTCTGACCTTGGTGTCGACATGCAGCAAGCAACCTTCATCAATAGTTTCTATACATTCTTTTCTCTACATTACTCTGCATTTTAGTACACTTGCAGGACTTACTTGCAGTCACCAGTTTGCAGTCAGTGCTCCTTTGTGTTTGGGTTTGAGAGATTATTTTGCAGGTCTATCAGTGGGCTACTTGCAGCCGTACATGTTGCATTCAGTGGCTTTACACTTGCAAGAATGTTGCATTTGGGGAGGGTCAAATATTGCATCCATTAGTAGTATTTTCATGGGGATTTGCATGTAGATAAGGCGTTGGCCTTTATATCTCAATTTGAGATAGCCTTTTTGGAAGAAGACTATACAGGGAAATCAAAGCTTCGACAAGTGGGCCATCATCTTAAGGGAATTGCTAGCTCTTGGTGGATAGCCGAAAAGCTTTTGGGCATTGCTCGAAGACTTGGAAAGATTTTAAAGAGACATTCCGCAAGCAGCTTCTACCGCCCCATTTCAAGAGAGAGAGAAAGAGAGAGAGAGAGAGAGCTCCATGCTCTCCTGAGCTCTCATGCGTGGGCGCACGCAATGTCTTGTTGTCGGACTGGATGTTGGTGGCATCTCTCTCACGTGAGTGCGACACGTTGGTGGGGACTAATTGTTGTCATGCCTCGTTGGACCTATGTTGCCTGTGGGCTATGCTCTATGTTGGTTGTACGATGCTCAGATACCAATGAAACCGAGGTGGGTGATATAATCCAAATTCCTAGGAATATTAAACCTCACATTAAAGACACTAAGTACAGCTAGCTTTACCAATTACAACCACACTCACCCATACTTAAATTAGTGAGTGTTAAAGGTTTGGAAGACTTGACAACACAATGGGTCCGGAATGCCCCCCCCCCCCCCCCCCTCAAAATACTCCCCATAATGAAGACTTTATTGTGTTCTCAAGTCTTCCAAACTTTTAATACTCTCGCTAATTTAAGTGTGGTGGTAATTGGTAAAGCGATTTGTACTTAGTGTGGTTGTAATTGGTAAAGCTATCTCTTAAATTAGTGAGTATTAAAGGTTTGGAAGACCTGACAACACAGTACACCACGTCGAGCGGAAAATAGGCCCCGCCCCTCTTTAGGAATTCATTTCAGGAACAATCCACAGGCTTTTCCAAGCCAGGACCGATACAACAAATGAATACAATATCAAACAAAGGTGTCGATGTTGATGTCGGGCCGAGATCGATGTTGAGGCACAAGATAACTGATGCCGAGCTCACCACGAGGATGACCCACAAGAGACTTACACCTGGCTAGTACCAATATCCGAGATCTGAAACAAATCTAATGCTCCCAAATATCCACAGGGTTCTTTCACCAAAAAAACCGACGAAAGAGAATCTCCAAAAAAAAGTCACACTTCAAGATGGTTACTGTAGGGCTGGGCAGAAAACAGCTCAAGGCGGGGGTGGAACTTTAAGGGTGGTGGCGGCGGCGATCTATGGTAGTGGCGATGCTGAATCGACGGCCCACCACGGTATTTCTGGAGGTGCAGTCGTATCCCTAGCTGAGCAAGAGTCTAGCACTAGTGCTAGCTGCCGGTGCTGACGCTAGTGGTGACTGGAGGCAACAAGCGGCATTGGTGGTGCAGGGCGGCGCTCAGACGGGCTGGCGGCGTAGGTGTTGCAGAGCGGCACTCAGACGCTGAGGCGACGCACGGGTAGCAGCTGGAGGCGCAGGCGGCACACTGTAGCAGCACGCAGAGAAGGCGCAGCCAGGTAGTAGGCGGTGCAGGCGGTTGGAATCTCTACACAGGGCGGCAGGAGGCGGAGCAGGGGGTGGAAGGGCAGTGCAATCGGTGACGCAATGGCGGATACGGGTACTGCAGAGGTGGCTGCCGGTGGAGATGGGGGAGTTAGGTGATGAAGAAGATGATGATGATGAGTCTCTCCTCCAAGGTCTCCAAGAGTTCTTCTATGATCCACCAAGAGGGTGCATGCTTCTTTTAATACTTGAAGGGGTGCTTGCTTTTTACTACACTTTGCTTTTGCTTTTTCTATTTTCTTGCTTTTGCTTTGCCTCCTTGCTTTTGCTATTAATAATAGTCAAAGTTCTTGATTTATGCTTTTAGAATCTTTAGGGCTTTGCTTTTTGGCCCTGGAGTAGCTCTTTGCAAAAGCGGCTTTTAGCTTTTTGATTCAGTTCGACGTCCTCTTTCCAACACTGCCCTTAGCTTTTTGGTCAACAAAGTTTGACTTTTGCTTTTTCTTGCTTTTTGACCAAGATGGGTGCTTTTTCCGACTCCAACTTTAGGAGCCTTGTTTCCATGTGTGTCCATCATCCTGTCCATGTGTCCGGGCATGAGTTCTATCATGTGAAAAGAGCATGGAGGACCAAATAGCTACATACTCGGCCTTCGTAGTCATGATACATGCATCTCATGCTTGATGCATGTGACAGCCACCCAAAGTTTGACTATCCTTCTTTACTTGGTAGTAGAGCTTTTTGATATCAAAGGGTTGTGTATCAGCCAATGCTTTTTTTTGCTATGAGGGCTGACCAATGCCTTCTGTTCCTATCGAGGAAAAAGGTGTCCTAAGGGGGAGGTGAGCCTTGTTCCTGGGGTCCTTATTGTGGTGTCCAGTGTGGGTATAGATTTGAGCATGGGCTTGGATGAGGAATAGGACCTATAACTCTTGACATTATGTACAGCTTTTAATCATTTTTAAAGATCCTGGTAACCTTTGAAATAAGGGGGGTTATTTTTGAATTTAAAGAAAAATTTCCATTTAAGTTTTTTTAATACCACCGGTCCTTGTGGAAGTGTAACGTGACCAGACTTAGGCAGTTTATGAGAAACAGTGTGTATTGCACCGGGAAGTTGTAGAAATGAGGATCAGTTTGAGCTCACTTGATTATGATATGTGGTCTCCAAATGCAACATAAAAAGCTAGGAAAGGCTTTTTTGGCCTAATGAGTGTTGTTCATGTTGGCCCTTGTAATATTATTTCCTTGCATGATGGAATCCATGGTTGTTTCTTGTACCAATATGAACCAATTCGTACCATACGGTTCTTACGGTACGATATGACTGTTTTTGTCAGTTTTTCGATGGTTTTTTTGGGCTTGTTTTGGCTATAGGCTGGAGCTCTTGAGCAACTCCTTTAGAGTGCTCCCCCACCAAACGTTCCCTCACATTCAAGCTTGAAGGTCCATAGTTTGTTAAGTGTAAAAAAAACCCGTATTTTATCGTACGGTATCCCAAAATTTCATATCGTACCAAAAATTCCCGTATAGTATGGACCGTATGGTATCGTATTTTCAGACCGTGACAACTATGATGGCATCATATAAGATTAGAAAGAATTGGTCCTTCTAAAGCTATTTCCTTGCATGATGGCATCCAATAAGGTTAGCAAGAATTTACAGCAGCTGTCTTTGATGACATCTTGGTTAGTAGCAAGGCATAAATCATCTGCAAAAGACATCTATGCGTGTGAGAGAAGAAGACTTTTGTGAAAGTGGAGTTCTTAAATGGGATTCAAGATTTGGAACTTCACCACCCATTTTCTAGGACCAACAAGTAAATTCAATATTATTTTGTTTCTGAATTTCAGAGGTAAATTTTTGATGAGTTTTTGGGATCAACCATCCTTCTCAGTATTGACATGCCTTAATATGCCTCTTTTTGTTGGGAAGAGATTTACATGCACCCACATGACTCCGACCTTTCCCTTGCCTCCCCTGCATTGTCGCTCGCCTCTGTAGCGAGCAAGGGTTGCGCTCAAGACTTGGCAGTAGACAAATATGCCAAATGGTGTTTTTGGTATTTATACTAGTTTGACATACACATCTTTTGGTATTTATCCTAATTTTACATAGGATATCATACTTAAGCTACGGGGGGGACTATATGTAGGGATTTAAAGTGTGTCTTCATTTGTGTTGCAGGTCTTTGTTGACAACAAAGATTTTTTGAAAGAGCTGGAGTAACAAGTGAACTGAACCGCCCACAGTAGAGGGGTTCTTGTTGACACCTAAGAGAATGTTTAACCTCACACCACAGTTTTTGGTAGAGAGACTTTTCTGTACAGTCATGACACTATAAATAGGTCTGGAATTCAGTTTATTTTGTAGTTGAATATACCTGAAGTAACCAAGTCATTCTGTGGAATCTATTCACTAAGTTTTTCCAATAAAATGTATGAGTGTGGTTCATGTATGTTGAGTCAGTGGAGATGTCGCAGCACATCTCAATGGAGTTGGTGTGATGCTTGAGAGTATTCCTGTAAACTGCACTTTTGTTTTTAGTTTTATAGTTATTCTATTACAAGCCTCATGGTTTTGCGATCTTTTTCTTCTGTCAAGTACTGAAATGTTTTGGGAGAATTCTAGGCTTCATGTGCCAAATAATATCACAAGAAGGGTGCTCTAGTGCTGCATCTCATATTTGCGAGTCTTCATAAATCATGTTCCTTGCATGGTATTGTATCGAAACATTCTAGTGTTGACCTTAAACTTGTCACTAGAGGAATTGTGATGCTGATTGCAGAGCACATCATGCATTCAGTGTTGTGTGCAAGGCGTAGATGGTTCAGGATATGCTATGGGGTTGGTTGTGCTGAGGTTAGGTGGTCTGGTTAGAGACTGACCCCAAGTGGATGTAGGTTGAAGTGGTGGGGTTTTTTGGGTAGTTCTGATGACAGGCAGTGAGTCGAGGCAGCATGGTAAGTGATAGGCGATGTATAGGTTCTTCATGGAAGGCCTCTGTTTGTTGTGGAAATGGTCTGGACCCTTCCAACATGAGGTAGTTGGTAGAAGCAGTCCACAACCCGTGATTGGTGGAAAGAGTGCCAGGACCACTATGTGATGATTTGCATGGGTAGATGGCGGTTCGGATCTTCATGGCACGACACGAGAGTATGGTGCAATGTTAGTGTGTGAAGTCGAGAGATGAGAAGGCTTCGTGAAACAAAACGCTAGCCAGGGTGAGGTAGTGGTGTGAAAGTGGAGTCAAAGTTGAGGTTATACGCATGGAAGAAGCTCATTGGAGGTATGTGCAAGGTCGAGGGTTCTCCAAGCAATGGGTTGTATCATGAGGTTAGCTTGTGTCCGCCATGGCCCCTCCATTCATAGATGTATTTGGAGGGTTGGCATTGGTGAGGCTAGGTATAGGTGCATGTGAAACGTGACCAGAGTTAGGCAGTTTATGAGAAACAGTGTGTATTGCATCGGGAAGTCGTAGAAATGAGGATCAATTTGAGCTCAGTTGATTATGATATGTGGTCTCCAAATGCAACATAAAAAGCTAGGAAAGGCTTTTTTGGCCTAATGAGTGTTGTTCATGTTGGCCCGTCTAATATTATTTCCTTGCATGATGGAATCCATGGTTGTTTCTTGTACCAATAGGAACCAATTTGTACCATACGGTTCTTACGGTACGATGACTGTTTTTGTCTGTTTTTCGATGGTTTTTTTGGGCTTGTCTTGGCTATAGGCTTGAGCTCTTGAGCAACTCCTTTAAAGTGCTCCCCCACCAAACGTTCCCTCACTTTCAAGCTTGAAGGTCCATAGTTTGCTAAGTGTAAAAAAAACCCGTATTTTATCGTACGGTATCCCAAAATTTCATATCGTACCAAAAATTCCCGTACAGTATGGACCGTATGGTATCGTATTTTCAGACCATGACAACTATGATGGCATCATATAAGATTAGAAAGATTGGTCCTTCTAAAGCTATTTCCTTGCATGATGGCATCTTATAAGGTTAGGAAGAATTTACAGCAGCTGTGTTTGATATGACATCTTGGTTAGTAGCAAGGCATAAATCATCTATGCATGTGAGAGAAGAAGACTTTTGTGAAAGTGGAGTTCTTAAATGGGATTCAAGATTTGGAACTTCACCACCCATTTTCTAGGACCAACAAGTAAATTCAATATTATTTTGTTTCTGAATTTCAGAGGCAAATTTTTGATGAGTTTTTGGGATCAACCATCCTTCTCAGTATTGACATGCCTTACTATGCCTCTTTTTGTTGGGAAGAGATTTACATGCACCCACATGACTCCGACCTTTCCCCTGCCTCCCTTGCATTGTCGCTCGCCTCTGTAGCGAGCGAGGGTTGCGCTCAAGACTTGGCAGTAGACAAATATGCCAAATGGTGTTTTTGGTATTTATACTAGTTTGACATACACATCTTTTGGTATTTATCCTAATTTTACATAGGATATCATACTTAAGCTACGGGGGGGACTATATGTAGGGATTTAAAGTGTGTCTTCATTTGTGTTGCAGGTCTTTGTTGACAACAAAGATTTTTTGAAAGAGCTGGAGTAACAAGTGAACTGAACCGCCCACAGTAGAGGGGTTCTTGTTGACACCTAAGAGAATGTTTAACCTCCCACCACAGTTTTTGGTAGAGAGACTTTTCTGTACAGTCATGACACTATAAATAGGTCTGGAATTTAGTTTATCTTGTAGTTGAATATACCTGAAGTAACCAAGTCATTCTGTGGAATCTATTCACTAAGTTTTTCCAATAAAATGTATGAGTGTGGTTCATGCCTTTATGTTTGCAAATTCACTGTAAAGTCCTAGCCCACGGTCGTTCGAATAGGTTTCTCATGCACATTCAATACTTTTTTGAAACACAGAAGCGTTATTTGTGCAGTTATCTTAGGATAGGTGAGTAAAGAAATTACATGGGAGCACCACATAGAGGAGTTGGGTTGCAACTGATGGGAGCTGTCTTCAAAGAGCTTCGCTCGCCATATTTTCTTTTGATCTTTTGAGGTGTGTATGTTGAGTCAGTGGAGATGTCGCAGCACATTGTCTCAATGGAGTTGGTGTGATGCTTGAGAGTATTCTTGTAAACTGCACTTTTGTTTTAGTTTAGTTTTATAGTTATTCTCTTACAAGCCTCATGGTTTTGCGATCTTTTTCTTCTGTCAAGTACTGAAATGTTTTGGGAGATTTCTAGGCTTCATGTGCCAAATAATGTCACAAGAAGGGTGCTCTAGTGCTGCATCTAATATTTGCGAGTCTTCATAAATCATGTTCCTTGCATGGTATTGTATCGAAACATTCTAGTGTTGACCTTAAACTTGTCACTAGAGGAATTGTGATGCTGATTGCAGAGCACATCATGCATTCAGTGTTGTGTGCAAGGCGTAGATGGTTCAGGATATGCCATGGGGTTCGTTGCTGAGGTTAGGTGGTCTGGTTCGAGACCGACCCCAATTGGATGTAGGTTGAAGTGGTGGTATTTTTTGGGTAGTTCTGATGACAGGCAGTGAGTCGAGGCAGCATGGTAAGTGATGGGCGATGTATAGGTTCTTCATGGAAGGCCTCTGTTTGTTGTGGAAATGGTCTGGACCCTTCCAACATGAGGTAGTTGGTAGAAGCAGTCCACAACCCGTGATTGGTGGAAAGAGTGCCAGGACCACTATGTGATGATTTGCATGGGTAGATGGCGGTTCGGATCTTCATGGCACGACACGAGAGTATGTGAAGTTGAGAGATGAGAAGGCTTCGTGAAAAAAAACGCTAGCCAGGGTGAGGTAGTGGTGTGAAAGTGGAGTCAAAGTTGAGGTTATACGCATGGAAGAAGCTCATTGGAGGTATGTGCAAGGTCGAGGGTTCTCCAAGCGATGGGTTGTACCATGAGGTTAGCTTGTGTCCGCCATGGCCCCTCCATTCATAGATGTATTTGGAGGGTTGGCATTGGTGAGGTTAGGTATAGGTGCATGTGTAACGTGAACAGACTTAGGCAGTTTATGAGAAACAGTGTGTATTGCACCGGGAAGTCGTAGAAATGAGGATCAGTTTGAGCTTACTTGATTATGATATGTGGTCTCCAAATGCAACATAAAAAGCTAGGAAAGGCTTTTTTGGCCTAATGAGTGTTGTTCATGTTGGCCCTTGTAATATTATTTCCTTGCATGATGGAATCCATGGTTGTTTCTTGTACCAATATGAACCAATTCGTACCATAGTTCTTACGGTACGATATGACTTTTTTTGTCAGTTTGTCGATGGTTTTTTTGGGCTTGTCTTGGCTATAGGCTTGAGCTCTTGAGCAACTCCTTTAAAGTGCTCCCCCACCAAACGTTCCCTCACATTCAAGCTTGAAGGTCCATAGTTTGTTAAGTTAAAAAAAAACCCGTATTTTATCGTACGGTATCCCAAAATTTCAAATTGTACCAAAAATTCCCGTACAGTATGGACTGTATGGTATTGTATTTTTAGACCGTGACAACTATGATGGCATCATATAAGATTAGAAAGAATTGGTCCTTCTAAAGCTATTTCCTTGCATGATGGCATCTTATAAGGTTAGGAAGAATTTACAGCAGCTGTGTTTGATATGACATCTTGGTTAGTAGCAAGGCATAAATCATCTATGCATGTGAGAGAAGAAGACTTTTGTGAAAGTGGAGTTCTTAAATGGGATTCAAGATTTGGAACTTCACCACTCATTTTCTAGGACCAACAAGTAAATTCAATATTATTTTGTTTCTGAATTTCAGAGGTAAATTTTTGATGAGTTTTTGGGATCAACCATCCTTCTCAGTATTGACATGCCTTAATATGCCTCTTTTTGTTGGGAAGAGATTTACATGCACCCACATGACTCCGACCTTTCCCCTGCCTCCCCTGCATTGTCGCTCGCCTCTGTAAAGAGCGAGGGTTGCGTTCAAGACTTGGCAGTAGACAAATATGCCAAATGGTGTTTTTGGTATCTATACTAGTTTGACATACACATCTTTTGGTATTTATCCTAATTTTACATAGGATATCATACTTAAGCTACGGGGGGGACTATATGTAGGGATTTAAAGTGTGTCTTCATTTGTGTTGCAGGTCTTTGTTGACAACAAAGATTTTTTGAAAGAGCTGGAGTAACAAGTGAACTGAACCGCCCACAGTAGAGGGGTTCTTGTTGACACCTAAGAGAATGTTTAACCTCCCACCACAGGTTTTGGTAGAGAGACTTTTCTGTACAGTCATGACACTATAAATAGGTCTGGAATTTAGTTTATTTTGTAGTTGAATATACCTGAAGTAACCAAGTCATTCTGTGGAATCTATTCACTAAGTTTTTCCAATAAAATGTATGAGTGTGGTTCATGCGTTTATGTTTGCAAATTCACTGTAAAGTCCTAGCCCACAGTCGTTGAAATAGGTTTCTCATGCACATTCAATACTTTTTGGAAACACAGAAGCGTTATTTGTGCAGTTATCTTAGGATAGGTGGGTAAAGAAATTACATGGGAGCACCACATAGAGGAGTTGGGTTGCAACTGATGGGAGCTGTCTTCAAAGAGCTTCGCTCGCCATATTTTCTTTTGATCTTTTGAGGTGTATATGTTGAGTCAGTGGAGATGTCGCAGCACATTGTCTCAATGGAGTTGGTGTGATGCTTGAGAGTATTCCTGTAAACTGCACTTTTGTTTTAGTTTAGTTTTATAGTTATTCTCTTACAAGCCTCATGGTTTTGCGATCTTTTTCTTCTGTCAAGTACTGAAATATTTTGGGATAATTCTAGGCTTCATGTGGCAAATAATGTCACAAGAAGGGTGCTCTAGTGCTGCATCTAATATTTGCGAGTCTTCATAAATCATGTTCCTTGCATGGTATTGTATCGAAACATTCTAGTGTTGACCTTAAACTTGTCGCTAGAGGAATTGTGATGCTGATTGCAGAGCACATCATGCATTCAGTGTTGTGTGCAAGGCGTAGATGGTTCAGGATATGCCATGGCGTTGGTTGTGCTGAGGTTAGGTGGTCTGGTTAGAGACCGACCCCAATTGGATGTAGGTTGAAGTGGTGGGATTTTTTGGGTAGTTCTGATGACAGGCAGTGAGTCAAGGCAGCATGGTAAGTGATGGGCGATGGATAGGTTCTTCATGGAAGGCCTCTATTTGTTGCGGAAATGGTCTTGACCCTTCCAACATGAGGTAGTTGGTAGAAGCAATCCACAACCCGTGATTGGTGGAAAGAGTGCCAGGACCACTATGTGATGATTTGCATGGGTAGATGGCGGTTCGGATCTTCATGGCACGACACGAGAGTATGGTGCAATGTCAGTGTGTGAAGTCGAGAGATGAGAAGGCTTCGTGAAAAAAAAACACTAGCTAGGGTGAGGTAGTGGTGTGAAAGTGGAGTCAAAGTTGAGGTTATACGCATGGAAGAAGCTCATTGGAGGTATGTGCAAGGTCGAGGGTTCTCCCAGCGATGGGTTGTACCATGAGGTTAGCTTGTGTCCGCCATGGCCCCTCCATTCATAGATGTATTTGGAGGGTTGGCATTGGTGAGGTTAGGTATAGATGCATGTGTAACGTGACCAGTAACGTGACCAGACTTAGGCAGTTTATGAGAAACAGTGTGTATTGCACCGGGAAGTCGTAGAAATGAGGATCAATTTGAGCTCACTTGATTATGATATGTGGTCTCCAAATGCAACATAAAAAGCTAGGAAAGGCTTTTTTGGCCTAATGAGTGTTGTTCATGTTGCCAATAAAATGTATGAGTGTGGTTCATGCCTTTATGTTTGCAAATTAACTGTAAAGTCCTAGCCCACAGTCGTTCGAATAGGTTTCTCATGCACATTCAATACTTTTTTGAAACACAGAAGCGTTATTTGTGCAGTTATCTTAGGATAGGTGAGTAAAGAAATTACATGGGAGCACCACATAGAGGAGTTGGGTTGCAACTGATGGGAGCTGTCTTCAAAGAGCTTCGCTCGCGATATTTTCTTTTGATCTTTTGAGGTTTGTATGTTGAGTCAGTGGAGATGTCGCAGCACATTGTCTCAACGGAGTTGGTGTGATGCTTGAGAGTATTCCTGTAAACTGCACTTTTGTTTTAGTTTAGTTTTATAGTTATTCTCTTACAAGCCTCATGGTTTTGCGATCTTTTTCTTCTGTCAAGTACTGAAATGTTTTGGGAGAATTCTAGGCTTCATGTGGCAAATAATGTCACAAGAAGGGTGCTCTAGTGCTGCATCTAATATTTGCGAGTCTTCACATAAATCATGTTCCTTGCATGGTATTGTATCGAAACATTCTAGTGATGAGTTTTTGGGATCAACCATCCTCTCAGTATTGACATGCCTAAATTAGCCTCTGTTTGGGAAGAGATTTACATGCACCCACATGACTCCGACCTTTCCCCTTCCTCCCCTGCATTGTCGCTTGCCTCTATAGCGAGCGATTGTTGCACTCAAGACTTGGCAGTAGACAAATATGCCAAATGGTGTTTTTGGTATTTATACTAGTTTGACATACACATCTTTTGGTATTTATCCTAATTTTACATAGGATATCATACTTAAGCTACGGGGGGACTATATGTAGGGATTTAAAGTGTGTCTTCATTTGTGCTGTAGGTCTTTGTTGACAACAAAGATTTTTTGAAAGAGCTGGAGTAACAAGTGAACTGAACCGCCCACAGTAGAGGGGTTCTTGTTGACAGCTAAGAGAATGTTTAACCTCCCACCACAGTTTTTGGTAGAGAGACTCTTCTGTACAGTCATGACACTATAATTAGGTCTGGAATTTAGTTTATTTTGTAGTTGAATATACCTGAAGTAACCAAGTCATTCTGTGGAATCTATTCACTAAGTTTTTGCAATAAAATGTATGAGTGTGGTTCATGCCTTTATGTTTGCAAATTCACTGTAAAGTCCTAGCCCACAGTCGTTCGAATAGGTTTCTCATGCACATTCAATACTTTTTTGAAACACAGAAGCGTTATTTGTGCAGTTATCTTAGGATAGGTGAGTAAAGAAATTACATGGGAGCACCACATAGAGGAGTTGGGTTGCAACTGATGGGAGCTGTCTTCAAAGAGCTTCGCTCGCCATATTTTCTTTTGATCTTTTGAGGTGTGTATGTTGAGTCAGTGGAGAAGTCGCAGCACATTGTCTCAACGGAGTTGGTGTGATGCTTGAGAGTATTCTTGTAAACTGCACTTTTGTTTTAGTTTAGTTTTATAGTTATTCTATTACAAGCCTCATGGTTTTGCGATCTTTTTCTTCTGTCAAGTACTCAAATGTTTTGGGAGAATTCTAGGCTTCATGTGCCAACTAATGTCACAAGAAGGGTGCTCTAGTGCTGCATCTAATATTTGCAAGTCTTCATAAATCATGTTCCTTGCATGGTATTGTATCGAAACATTCTAGTGTTGACCTTAAACTTGTCACTAGAGGAATTGTGATGCTGATTGCAGAGCACATCATGCATTCAGTGTTGTGTGCAAGGCGTAGATGGTTCAGGATATGCCATGGGGTTGGTTGCTGAGGTTAGGTGGTCTGGTTAGAGACCCCGACCCCGATTGGATGTAGGTTGAAGTGGTGGGATTTTTTGGGTAGTTCTGATGACAGGCAGTGACTCGAGGCAGCATGGTAAGTGATGGGCGATGTATAGGTTCTTCATGGAAGGTCTCTGTTTGTTGTGGAAATGGTCTGGACCCTTCCAACATGAGGTAGTTGGTAGAAGCAGTCCACAACCCGTGATTGGTGGAAAGAGTGCCAGGACCACTATGTGATGATTTGCATGGGTAGATGGCGGTTCGGATCTTCATGGCACGACACGAGAGTATGGTGCAATGTCAGTGTGTGAAGTCGAGAGATGAGAAGGCTTTGTGAAAAAAAACGCTAGCCAGGGTGAGGTAGTGGTGTGAAAGTGGAGTCAAAGTTGAGGTTATACGCATGGAAGAAGCTCATTGGAGGTATGTGCAAGGTCGAGGGTTCTCCAAGCGATGGGTTGTACCATGAGGTTAGCTTGTGTCCGCCATGGCCCCTCCATTCATAGATGTATTTGTAGGGTTGGCATTGGTGAGGTTAGGTATAGGTGCATGTGTAACGTGACCAGTAACGTGACCAGACTTAGGCAGTTTATGAGAAACAGTGTGTATTGCACCGGGAAGTCGTAGAAATGAGGATCAGTTTGAGCTCACTTGATTATGATATGTGGTCTCCAAATGCAACATAAAAAGCTAGGAAAGGCTTTTTTGGCCTAATGAGTGTTGTTCATGTTGGCCCTTCTAATATTATCTCCTTGCATGATGGAATCCATGGTTGTTTCTTGTACCAATATGAACCAATTCGTACCATACGGTTCTTACGGTACGATATGACTGTTTTTGTCTGTTTTTCGATGGTTTTTTTGGGCTTGTCTTGGCTATAGGCTTGAGCTCTTGAGAAACTCCTTTAAAGTGCTCCCCTCACATTCAAGCTTGAAGGTCCATAGTTTGTTAATTGTGAAAAAAACCCGTATTTTATCGTACGGTATCCCAAAATTTCATATCGTACCAAAAATTCCCATACATTATGGAGCGTATGGTATCGTATTACTAGACCGTGACAACTATGATGGCATCATATAAGATTAGAAAGAATTGGTCCTTCTAAAGCTATTTCCTTGCATGATGGCATCTTATAAGGTTAGGAAGAATTTACAGCAGCTGTGTTTGATATGACATCTTGGTTAGTAGCAAGGCATAAATCATCTGCAAAAGACATCTATGCGTGTGAGAGAAGAAGACTTTTGTGAAAGTGGAGTTCCTAAATGGGATTCAAGATTTGGAACTTCACCACCCATTTTCTAGGACCAACAAGTAAATTCAATATTATTTTGTTTCTGAATTTCAGAGGTAAATTTTTGATAAGTTTTTGGGATCAACCATCCTTCTCAGTATTGACATGCCTTAATATGCCTCTTTTTGTTGGGAAGACATTTACATGCACCCACATGACTCCGACCTTTCCCCTGCCTCCCCTGCATTGTCGCTCGCCTCTGTAGCGAGCAAGGGTTGCGCTCAAGACTTGGCAGTAGACAAATATGCCAAATGGTGTTTTTGGTATTTATACTAGTTTGACATACACATCTTTTGGTATTTATCCTAATTTTACATAGGATATCATACTTAAGCTACGGGGGGACTATATGTAGGGATGTAAAGTGTGTCTTCATTTGTGTTGCGGGTATTTGTTGACAACAAAGATTTTTTGAAAGAGCTGGAGTAACAAGTGAACTGAACCGCCCACAGTAGAGGGGTTCTTGTTGACACCTAAGAGAATGTTTAACCTCCCACCACAGTTTTTGGTAGAGAGACTTTTCTGTACAAGGTTTTCTGTACAGTCATGACACTATAAATAGGTTTGGAATTTAGTTTATTTTGTAGTTGAATATACCTGAAGTAACCAAGTCATTCTGTGGAATCTATTCACTAAGTTTTTCCAATAAAATGTATGAGTGTGGTTGATGCCTTTATGTTTGCAAATTCACTGTAAAGTCCTAGCCCACAGTCATTCGAATAGGTTTCTCATGCACATTCAATACTTTTTTGAAACACAGAAGCGTTATTTGTGCAGTTATCTTAGGATAGGTGAGTAAAGAAATTACATGGGAGCACCACATAGAGGAGTTGGGTTGCAACTGATGGGAGCTGTCTTCAAAGAGCTTCGCTCGCCATATTTTCTTTTGATCTTTTGAGGTGTGTATGTTGAGTCAGTGGAGATGTCGCAGCACATTGTCTCAATGGAGTTGGTGTGATGCTTGAGAGTATTCTTGTAAACTGGCACTTTTGTTTTAGTTTAGTTTTATAGTTATTCTATTACAAGCCTCATGGTTTTGGGATCTTTTTCTTCTGTCAAGTACTGAAATGTTTTGGGAGAATTCTAGGCTTCATGTGCCAAATAATGTCACAAGAAGGGTGCTCTAGTGCTGCATCTAATATTTGCGAGTCTTCATAAATCATGTTCCTTGCATGGTATTGTTTTGAAACATTCTAGTGTTGACCTTAAACTTGTCACTAGAGGAATTGTGATGCTGATTGCAGAGCACATCATGCATTCAGTGTTGTGTGCAAGGCGTAGATGGTTCAGGATATGCCATGGGGTTGGTTGCTGAGGTTAGGTGGTCTGGTTAGAGACCCCGACCCCAATTGGATGTAGGTTGAAGTGGTGGGATTTTTTGGGTAGTTCTGATGACAGGCAGTGAGTCGAGGCAGCATGGTAAGTGATGGGCGATGTATAGGTTCTTCATGGAAGGTCTCTGTTTGTTGTGGAAATGGTCTGGACCCTTCCAACATGAGGTAGTTGGTAGAAGCAGTCCACAACCCGTGATTGGTGGAAAGAGTGCCAGGACCACTATGTGATGATTTGCATGGGTAGATGGCAGTTCGGATCTTCATGGCACGACACGAGAGTATGGTGCAATGTCAGTGTGTGAAGTCGAGAGATGAGAAGGCTTCGTGAAAAAAAACGCTAGCCAGGGTGAGGTAGTGGTGTGAAAGTGGAGTCAAAGTTGAGGAGGTATGTGCAAGGTCGAGGGTTCTCCAAGCGATGGGTTGTACCATGAGGTTAGCTTGTGACCGCCATGGCCCCTCCATTCATAGATGTATTTGGAGGGTTGGCATTGGTGAGGTTAGGTATAGGTGCATGTGTAACGTGACCAGTAACGTGACTAGACTTAGGCAGTTTATGAGAAACAGTGTGTATTGCACCGGGAAGTCGTAGAAATGAGGATCAGTTTGAGCTCACTTGATTATGATATGTGGTCTCCAAATGCAACATAAAAAGTTAGGAAAGGCTTTTTTGGCCTAATGAGTGTTGTTCATGTTGGCCCTTCTAATATTATCTCCTTGCATGATGGAATCCATGGTTGTTTCTTGTACCAATATGAACCAATTCGTACCATACGGTTCTTACGGTACGATATGACTGTTTTTGTCTGTTTTTCGATGGTTTTTTTGGGCTTGTCTTGGCTATAGGCTTGAGCTCTTGAGCAACTCCTTTAAAGTGCTCCCCCCCCCAATTGTTCCCTCACATTCAAGCTTGAAGGTCCATAGTTTGTTAAGTGTAAAAAAAACCCGTATTTTATCGTACGGTATCCCAAAATTTCATATTGTACCAAAAACTCCCATACAGTATGGACCGTATGGTATCGTATTACCAGACCGTGACAACTATGATGGCATCATATAAGATTAGAAAGAATTGGTCCTTCTAAAGCTATTTCCTTGCATGATGGCATCTTATAAGGTTAGGAAGAATTTACAGCAGCTGTGTTTGATATGGCATCTTGGTTAGTAGCAAGGCATAAATCATCTGCAAAAGACATCTATGCGTGTGAGAGAAGAAGACTTTTGTGAAAGTGGAGTTCTTAAATGGGATTCAAGATTTGGAACTTCACCACCCATTTTCTAGGACCAACAAGTAAATTCAATATTATTTTGTTTCTGAATTTCAGAGGTAAATTTTTGATAAGTTTTTGGGATCAACCATCCTTCTCAGTATTGACATGCCTTAATATGCCTCTTTTTGTTGGGAAGACATTTACATGCACCCACATGACTCCGACCTTTCCCCTGCCTCCCCTGCATTGTCGCTCGCCTCTGTAGCGAGCAAGGGTTGCGCTCAAGACTTGGCAGTAGACAAATATACCAAATGGTGTTTTTGGTATTTATACTAGTTTGACATACACATCTTTTGGTATTTATCCTAATTTTACATAGGATATCATACTTAAGCTACGGGGGGGACTATATGTAGGGATTTAAAGTGTGTCTTCATTTGTGTTGTGGGTATTTGTTGACAACAAAGATTTTTTGAAAGAGCTGGAGTAACAAGTGAACTGAACCGCCCACAGTAGAGGGGTTCTTGTTGACACCTAAGAGAATGTTTAACCTCCCACCACAGTTTCTGGTAGAGAGACTTTTCTGTACAAGGTTTTCTGTACAGTCATGACACTATAAATAGGTCTGGAATTTAGTTTATTTTGTAGTTGAATATACCTGAAGTAACCAAGTCATTCTGTGGAATCTATTCACTAAGTTTTTCCAATAAAATGTATGCGTGTGGTTCATGCCTTTATGTTTGCAAATTCACTGTAAAGTCCTAGCCCACAGTCATTCGAATAGGTTTCTCATGCACATTCAATACTTTTTTGAAACACAGAAGCGTTATTTGTGCAGTTATCTTAGGATAGGTGAGTAAAGAAATTACATGGGAGCACCACATAGAGGAGTTGGGTTGCAACTGATGGGAGCTGTCTTCAAAGAGCTTCGCTCGCCATATTTTCTTTTGATCTTTTGAGGTGTGTATGTTGAGTCAGTGGAGATGTCGCAACACATTGTCTCAATGGAGTTGGTGTGATGCTTGAGAGTATTCTTGTAAACCGCACTTTTGTTTTAGTTTAGTTTTATAGTTATTCTATTACAAGCCTCATGGTTTTGCGATCTTTTTCTTCTGTCAAGTACTGAAATGTTTTGGGAGAATTCTAGGCTTCATGTGCCAAATAATGTCACAAGAAGGGTGCTCTAGTGCTGCATCTAATATTTGCGAGTCTTCATAAATCATGTTCCTTGCATGGTATTGTATCGAAACATTCTAGTGTTGACCTTAAACTTGTCACTAGAGGAATTGTGATGCTGATTGCAGAGCACATCATGCATTCAGTGTTGTGTGCAAGGCGTAGATGGTTCAGGATATGCCATGGGGTTGGTTGCTGAGGTTAGGTGGTCTGGTTAGAGACCCCGACCCCAATTGGATGTAGGTTGAAGTGGTGGGATTTTTTCGGTAGTTCTGATGACAGGCAGTGAGTCGAGGCAGCATGGTAAGTGATGGGCGATGTATAGGTTCTTCATGGAAGGTCTCTCTTTGTTGTGGAAATGGTCTGGACCCTTCCAACATGAGGTAGTTGGTAGAAGTAGTCCACAACCCGTGATTGGTGGAAAGAGTGCCAGGACCACTATGTGATGATTTGCATGGGTAGATGGCGGTTCGGATCTTCATGGCACGACACGAGAGTATGGTGCAATGTCAGTGTGTGAAGTCGAGAGATGAGAAGGCTTCGTGAAAAAAAACGCTAGCCAGGGTGAGGTAGTGGTGTGAAAGTGGATTCAAAGTTGAGGTTATACGCATGGAAGAAGCTCATTGGAGGTATGTGCAAGGTCGAGGGTTCTCCAAGCGATGGGTTGTACCATGAGGTTAGCTTGTGTCCGCCATGGCCCCTCCATTCATAGATGTATTTGGAGGGTTGGCATTGGTGAGGTTAGGTATAGGTGCATGTGTAACGCGACCAGTAACGTGACCAGACTTAGGCAGTTTATGAGAAACAGTGTGTATTGCACCGGGAAGTCGTAGAAATGAGGATCAATTTGAGCTCACTTGATTATGATATGTGGTCTCCAAATGCAACATAAAAAGCTAGGAAAGGCTTTTTTGGCCTAATGAGTGTTGTTCATGTTGGCCCTTCTAATATTATCTCCTTGCATGATGGAATCCATGGTTGTTTCTTGTACCAATATGAACCAATTCGTACCATACGGTTCTTACGGTACGATATGACTGTTTTTGTCAGCTTTTCGATGGTTTTTTTGGGCTTGTCTTGGCTATAGGCTTGAGCTCTTGAGCAACTCCTTTAAAGTGCTCCCCCACCAAACGTTCCCTCACATTCAAGCTTGAAGGTCCATAGTTTGTTAAGTGTAAAAAAAACCCGTATTTTATCGTACGGTATCCCAAAATTTCATATCGTACCAAAAATTCCCGTATAGTATGGACCGTATGGTATCGTATTTTCAGACCATGACAACTATGATGGCATCATATAAGATTAGAAAGAATTTGTCCTTCTAAAGCTATTTCCTTGGATGATGGCATCTTCTAAGGTTAGGAAGAATTTACAGCAGCTGTGTTTGATATGACATCTTGGTTAGTAGCAAGGCATAAATCATCTATGCGTGTGAGAGAAGAAGACTTTTGTGAAAGTGGAGTTCTTAAATGGGATTCAAGATTTGGAACTTCACCACCCATTTTCTAGGACCAACAAGTAAATTCAGTATTATTTTGTTTCTGAATTTCAGAGGTAAATTTTTGATGAGTTTTTGGGATCAACCATCCTTCTCAGTATTGACATGCCTTAATATGCCTCTTTTTGTTGGGAAGAGATTTACATGCACCCACATGACTCCGACCTTTTCCCTGCCTCCCCTGCATTGTCGCTCGCCTCTGTAGCGAGCGAGGGTTGCGCTCAAGACTTGGCAGTAGACAAATATGCCAAATGGTGTTTTTGGTATTTATACTAGTTTGACATACACATCTTTTGGTATTTATCGTAATTTTACATAGGATATCATACTTAAGCTACGGGGGGGACTATATGTAGGGATTTAAAGTGTGTCTTCATTTGTGTTGCAGGTCTTTGTTGACAACAAAGATTTTTTGAAAGAGCTGGAGTAACAAGTGAACTGAACCGCCCACAGTAGAGGGGTTCTTGTTGACACCTAAGAGAATGTTTAACCTCCCACCACAGTTTTTGGTAGAGAGACTTTTCTGTACAGTCATGACACTATAAATAGGTCTGGAATTTAGTTTATCTTGTAGTTGAATATACCTGAAGTAACCAAGTCATTCTGTGGAATCTATTCACTAAGTTTTTCCAATAAAATGTATGAGTGTGGTTCATGCCTTTATGTTTGCAAATTCACTGTAAAGTCCTAGCCCACAGTCGTTCGAATAGGTTTCTCATGTACATTCAATACTTTTTTGAAACACAGAAGCGTTATTTGTGCAGTTATCTTAGGATAGGTGAGTAAAGAAATTACATGGGAGCACCACATAGAGGAGTTGGGTTGCAAACAACTGATGGGAGCTGTCTTCAAAGAGCTTCGCTCGCCATATTTTCTATTGATCTTTTGAGGTGTGTATGTTGAGTCAGTTGGAGATGTCGCAGCACATTGTCTCAATGGAGTTGGTGTGATGCTTGAGAGTATTCCTGTAAACTGCACTTTTGTTTTAGTTTAGTTTTATAGTTATTCTATTACAAGCCTCATGGTTTTGCGATCTTTCTCTTCTTTCAAGTACTAAAATGTTTTGGGAGAATTCTAGGCTTCATGTGCCAAATAATGTCACAAGAAGGGTGCTCTAGTGCTGCATATAATATTTGCGAGTCTTCATAAATCATGTTCCTTGCATGGTATTGTATCGAAACATTCTATTGTTGACCTTAAACTTGGCACTAGAGGAATTGTGATGCTGATTGCAGAGCACATCATGCATTCAGTGTTAAGTGCAAGGCGTAGATGGTTCAGGATATGCCTTGCTGAGGTTAGGTGGTCTGGGTCGAGACCGACCCCAATTGGATGTAGGTTGAAGTGGTGGGATTTTTTGGGTAGTTCTGATGAGACAGGCAGTGAGTCGAGGCAGCATGGTAAGTGATAGGCGATGTATAGGTTCTTCATGGAAGGCCTCTGTTTGTTCTGGAAATGGTTTGGACCCTTCCAACATGAGGTAGTTGGTAGAAGCAGTCCACAACCCGTGATTGGTGGAAAGAGTGCCAGGACCACTATGTGATGATTTGCATGGGTAGATGGCGGTTCAGATCTTAATGCCACGACACGAGAGTATGGTGCAATGTGAATGTGTGAAGTCGAGAGATGAGAAGGCTTCGTGAAAAAAAACGCTAGCCAGGGTGAGGTAGTGGTGTGAAAGTGGAGTCAAAGTTGAGGTTATACGCATGGAAGTAGCTCATTGGAGGTATGTGCAAGGTCGAGGGTTCTCCAAGCGATGGGTTGTACCATGAGGTTATCTTGTGTCCGCCATGGCCCCTCCATTCATAGATGTATTTGGAGGGTTGGCATTGGTGAGGTTAGGTATAGGTGCATGTGTAACGTGACCAGTAACATTACCAGACTTAGGCAGTTTATGAGAAACAGTGTGTATTGCACCGGGAAGTCGAATGAGGATCAATTTGAGCTCACTTGATTATGATATGTGGTCTCCAAATGCAACATAAAAAGCTAGGAAAGGCTTTTTTGGCCTAATGAGTGTTGTTCATGTTGGCCCTTCTAATATTATTTCCTTGCATGATGGAATCCATGGTTGTTTCTTGTACCAATATGAACGAATTCGTACCATACGGTTCTTACGGTACGATATGACTGTTTTTGTTTGTTTTTCGATGGTTTTCTTGGGCTTGTCTTGGCTATAGGTTTGAGCTCTTGAGCAACTCCTTTAAAGTGCTCCCCACCAAACGTTTCCTCACATTCAAGCTTGAAGGTCCATAGTTTGTTAAGTGTAACAAAAACCCGTATTTTATCGTACGGTATCCCAAAATTTCATATCGTACCAAAAATTCCCGTACATGATGGACCGTATGGTATCGTATTATCAGACCGTGACAACTATGATGGCATCATATAAGATTAGAAAGAATTGGTCCTTCTAAAGCTATTTCCTTGCATGATGGCATCTTTTAAGGTTAGGAAGAATTTACAGCAGCTGTGTTTGATATGACATCTTGGTTAGTAGCAAGGCATAAATCATCTGCAAAAGACATCTATGCGTGTGAGAGAAGAAGACTTTTGTGAAAGTGGAGTTCTTAAATGGGATTCAAGATTTGGAACTTCACCACCCATTTTCTAGGAACAACAAGTAAATTCAATATTATTTTGTTTTTGAATTTCAGAGGTAAATTTTTGATGAGTTTTTGGGATCAACCATCCTTCTCAGTATTGACATGCCTTAATATGCCTCTTTTTGTTGGGAAGAGATTTACATGCACCCACATGACTCCGACCTTTCCCCTGCCTCCCCTGCGTTGTCGCTCGCCTCTGTAGCGCGAGGGTTGCGCTCAAGACTTGGCAGTAGACAAATATGCCAAATGGTGTTTTTGGTATTTATACTAGTTTGACATACACATCTTTTGGTATTTATCGTAATTTTACATAGGATATCATACTTAAGCTACGGGGGGGACTATCTGTAGGGATTTAAAGTGTGTCTTCATTTGTGTTGCAGGTCTTTGTTGACAATAAAGATTTTTTGAAAGAGCTGGAGTAACAAGTGAACTGAATCGCCCAAAGTAGAGGGGTTCTTGTTGACACCTAAGAGAATGTTTAACCTCCTGCCACAGTTTTTGGTAGAGAGACTCTTTTGTACAAGGTTTTCTGTACAGTCATGACACTATAAATAGGTCTAGAATTTAGTTTATTTTGTAGTTGAATATACCTGAAGTAACCAAGTCATTCTGAGGAATCTATTCACTAAGTTTTTCCAATAAAATGTATTGAGTGTGGTTCATGCCTTTATGTTTGCAAATTCACTGTAAAGTCCTAGCCCACAGTCGTTCGAATAGGTTTCTCATGCACATTCAATACTTTTTTGAAACACAGAAGCGTTATTTGTGCAGTTATCTTAGGATAGGTGAGTAAAGAAATTACATGGGAGCATAGAGGAGTTGGGTTGCAACTGATGGGAGCTGTCTTCAAAGAGCTTCGCTCACCATATTTTCTTTTGATCTTTTGAGGTGTGTATGTTGAGTCAGTGGAGATGTCGCAGCACATTGTCTCAATGGAGTTGGTGTGATGCTTGAGAGTATTCCTGTAAACTGCACTTTTGTTTTAGTTTAGTTTTATAGTTATTCTATTACAAGCCTCATGGTTTTGCGATCTTTTTCTTCTGTCAAGTACTGAAATGTTTTGGGAGAATTCTAGGCTTCATGTGCCAAATAATGTCACAAGAAGGGTGCTCTAGTGCTGCGTCTAATATTTGCGAGTCTTCATAAATCATGTTCCTTGCATGGTTTTATATCGAAACATTCTAGTGTTGACCTTAAACTTGTCACTAGAGGAATTGTGATGCTGATTGCAGAGCACATCATGCATTCAGTGTTGTGTGCAAGGTGAGATGGTTCAGGATATGCCATGGGGTTGGTTGCTGAGGTTAGGTGGTCTGGTTCGAGACCGACCCCAATTGGATGTAGGTTGAAGTGGTGGGATTTTTTGGGTAGTTCTGATGACAGGCAGTGAGTCGAGGCAGCATGGTAAGTGATAGGCGATGTATAGGTTCTTCATGGAAGGCCTCTGTTTGTTGTGGAAATGGTCTGGACCCTTCCAACATGAGGTAGTTGGTAGAAGCAGTCTACAACCCGTGATTGGTGGAAAGAGTGCCAGGACCACTATGTGATGATTTGCATGGGTAGATGGCGGTTCGGATCTTCATGGCACGACACGAGAGTATGGTGCAATGTCAGTGTGTGAAGTCGAGAGATGAGAAGGCTTCGTGAAAAAAAACGCTAGCCAGGGTGAGGTAGTGGTGTGAAAGTGGAGTCAAAGTTGAGGTTATACGCATGGAAGAAGCTCATTGGTGGAGGTATGTGCAAGGTCGAGGGTTCTCCAAGCGATGGGTTGTACCATGAGGTTAGCTTGTGTCCGCCATGGCCCCTCCATTCATAGATGTATTTGGAGGGTTGGCATTGGTGAGGTTAGGTATAGGTGCATGTGTAACGTGAACAGACTTAGGCAGTTTATGAGAAACAGTGTGTATTGCACCGGGAAGTCGTAGAAATGAGGATCAATTTGAGCTCACTTGATTATGATATGTGGTCTCCAAATGCAACATAAAAAGCTAGGAAAGGCTTTTTTAACCTAATGAGTGTTGTTCATGTTGGCCCTTCTAATATTATTTCCTTGCATGATGGAATCCATGGTTGTTTCTTGTACCAATATGAACCAATTCGTA
The DNA here is from genome assembly GCF_041138505.1 of Cibotium barometz. Taxonomy (NCBI): domain Eukaryota; kingdom Viridiplantae; phylum Streptophyta; class Polypodiopsida; order Cyatheales; family Cibotiaceae; genus Cibotium; species Cibotium barometz. Next base: position 25,689,498 of record NC_141083.1, read on the forward strand.
CCATACGATTCTTACGGTACGATATGATTATTTTTGTCTATTTTTCGATGGTTTTTTTGGGCTTGTCTTGGCTATAGGCTTGAGCTCTTAAGCAACTCCTTTAAAGTGCTCCCCCACCAAACGTTCCCTCACATTCAAGCTTGAAGGTCCATAGTTTGTTTAGTGTAAAAAAAACCCGTATTTTATCGTACGGAATCCCAAAATCTCATATCGTACCAAAAATTCCCGTACAGTATGGACCGTATGGTATCGTATTACCAGACCGTGACAACTATGATGGCATCATATAAGATTAGAAAGAATTGGTCCTTCTAAAGCTATTTCCTTGCATGATGGCATCTTATAAGGTTAGGAAGAATTTACAGCAGCTGTGTTTGATATGACATCTTGGTTAGTAGCAAGGCATAAATCATCTATGCGTGTGAGAGAAGAAGACTTTTGTGAAAGTGGAGTTCTTAAATGGGATTCAAGATTTGGAACTTCACCACCCATTTTCTAGGACCAACAAGTAAATTCAATATTATTTTGTTTCTGAATTTCAGAGGTAAATTTTTGATGAGTTTTTGGGATCAACCATCCTTCTCAGTATTGACATGCCTTAATATGCCTCTTTTTGTTGGGAAGAGATTTACATGCACCCACATGACTCCGACCTTTCCCCGGCCTCCCCTGCATTGTCGCTCGCCTCTGTAGCGAGCGAGGGTTGCGCTCAAGACTTGGCAGTAGACAAATATGCCAAATGGTGTTTTTGGTATTTATACTAGTTTGACATACACATCTTTTGGTATTTATCGTAATTTTACATAGGATATCATACTTAAGCTACGGGGGGGACTATATGTAGGGATTTAAAGTGTGTCTTCATTTGTGTTGCAGGTCTTTGTTGACAACAAAGATTTTTTGAAAGAGCTGGAGTAACAAGTGAACTGAATCGCCCAAAGTAGAGGGGTTCTTGTTGACACCTAAGAAAATGTTTAACCTCCCACCATAGTTTTTGGTAGAGAGACTTTTTTGTACAAGGTTTTCTGTAAAGTCATGACACTATAAATAGGTCTAGAATTTAGTTTATTTTGTAGTTGAATATACCTGAAGTAACCAAGTCATTCTGTGGAATCTATTCACACTAAGTTTTTCCAATAAAATGTATGAGTGTGGTTCATGCCTTTATGTTTGCAAATTCACTGTAAAGTCCTGGCCCACAGTCGTTCGAATAGGTTTCTCATGCACATTCAATACTTTTTTGAAACACAGAAGCGTTATTTGTGCAGTTATCTTAGGATAGGTGAGTAAAGAAATTACATGGGAGCACCACATAGAGGAGTTGGGTTTCAACTGATGGGAGCTGTCTTTACAGAGCTTCGCTTGCCATATTTTCTTTTGATCTTTTGAGGTGTGTATGTTGAGTCAGTGGAGATGTCGCAGCACATTGTCTCAATGGAGTTGGTGTGATGCTTGAGAGTATTCCTGTAAACTGCACTTTTGTTTTAGTTTAGTTTTATAGTTATTCTATTACAAGCCTCATTGTTTTGCGATCTTTTTCTTCTGTCAAGTACTGAAATGTTTTGGGAGAATTCTAGGCTTCATGTGGCAAATAATGTCACAAGAAGGGTGCTCTAGTGCTGCATCTAATATTTGCGAGTCTTCATAAATCATGTTCCTTGCATGGTATTATATCGAAACATTCTAGTGTTGACCTTAAACTTGTCACTAGAGGAATTGTGATGCTGATTACAGAGCACATCATGCATTCAGTGTTGTGTGCAAGGCGTAGATGGTTCAGGATATGCCAAGGGGTTGGTTGCTGAGGTTAGGTGGTCTGGTTCGAGACCGGCCCCAATTGGATGTAGGTTGAAGTGGTGGGATTTTTTGGGTAGTTCTGATGACAGGCAGTGAGTCGAGGCAGCATGGTAAGTGATGGGCGATGTATAGGTTCTTCATGGAAGGCCTCTGTTTGTTGTGGAAATGGTCTAGACCCTTCCAACATGAGGTAGTTGGTAGAAGCACTCCACAACCCGTGATTTGTGGAAAGAGTGCCAGGACCACTATGTGATGATTTGCATGGGTAGATGGCGGTTCGGATCTTCATGGCACGACACGAGAGTATGGTGCAATGTCAGTGTGTGAAGTCGAGAGATGAGAAGGCTTCGTGAAAAAAAACGCTAGCGAGGGTGAGGTAGTGGTGTGAAAGTGGAGTCAAAGTTGAGGTTATACACATGGAAGAAGCTCATTGGAGGTATGTGCAAGGTCGAGGGTTCTCCAAGCGATGGGTTGTACCATGAGGTTAGCTTGTGTCCGCCATGGCCCCTCCATTCATAGATGTATTTGGAGGGTTGGCATTGGTGAGGTTAGGTATAGGTGCATGTGTAACGTGAACAGACTTAGGCAGTTTATGAGAAACAATGTGTATTGCACCGGGAAGTCGTAGAAATTAGGATCAATTTGAGCTCACTTGATTATGATATGTGGCCTCCAAATGCAACATAAAAAGCTAGGAAAGGCTTTTTTGGCCTAATGAGTGTTGTTCATGTTGGCCCCTCTAATATTATCTCCTTGCATGATGGAATCCATGGTTGTTTCTTGTACCAATATGAACCAATTCGTACCATACGGTTCTTACGGTATGATATGACTGTTTTTGTCTATTTTTCGATGGTTTTTTTGGGCTTGTCTTGGCTATAGGCTTGTCTTGGCTATAGGCTTGAGCTCTTGAGCAACTCCTTTAAAGTGCTCCCCCCCCAATTGTTCCCTCACATTCAAGCTTGAAGGTCCATAGTTTGTTAAGTGTAAAAAAAACCCGTATTTTATCGTACGGTATCCCAAAATTTCATATTGTACCAAAAACTCCCATACAGTATGGACCGTATAGTATCGTATTACCAGACCGTGACAACTATGATGGCATCATATAAGATTAGAAAGAATTGGTCCTTCTAAAGCTATTTCCTTGCATGATGGCATCTTATAAGGTTAGGAAGAATTTACAGCAGCTGTGTTTGATATGACATCTTGGTTAGTAGCAAGGCATAAATCATCTGCAAAAGACATCTGTACAGTCATGACACTATAAATAGGTCTGGAATTTAGTTTATTTTGTAGTTGAATATACCTGAAGTAACCAAGTCATTCTGTGGAATCTATTCACACTAAGTTTTTCCAATAAAATGTATGAGTGTGGTTCATGCCTTTATGTTTGCAAATTCACTGTAAAGTCCTAGCCCACAGTCGTTCTTCGAATAGGTTTCTCATGCACATTCAATACTTTTTTGAAACAAAGAAGCGTTATTTGTGCAGTTATCTTAGGATAGGTGAGTAAAGAAATTACATGGGAGCACCACATAGAGGAGTTGGGTTGCAACTGATGGGAGCTGTCTTTAAAGAGCTTCGCTCGCCATATTTTCTTTTGATCTTTTGAGGTGTGTATGTTGAGTCAGTGGAGATGTCGCAGCACATTGTCTCAATGGAGTTGGTGTGATGCTTGAGAGTATTCCTGTAAACTGCACTTTTGTTTTAGTTTAGTTTTATAGTTATTCTATTACAAGCCTCATGGTTTTGCGATCTTTTTCTTCTGTCAAGTACTGAAATGTTTTGGGAGAATTCTAGGCTTCATGTGCCAAATAATGTCACAAGAAGGGTGCTCTAGTGCTGCATCTAATATTTGCGAGTGTTCACATAAATCATGTTCCTTGCCATCATGCAAGGAAATAGCTTTAGAAGGACCAATTCTTACAAATCTTATATGATGCCATCAAAGTTGTCACACGGTCTGAAAATACGATACCAGACGGTCCATACTGTACGGGAATTTTTGGTACGATATGAAATTTTCGAATACCGTAAAATACGGGTTTTTTTAACACTTAACAAACTATGGACCTTCAGGCTTGAATGTGAGGGAACGTTTGGTGGGGGAGCACTTTAAAGGAGTTGCTCAAGAGCGCCTATAGCCAAGACAAGCCCAAAAAAACCATCGAAAAACAGACAAAAACAGTCATATCGTACCGTAAGAACCGTATGGTACAAATTGGTTCATATTGGTACAAGAAACAACCATGGATTCCATCATGCAAGGAAATAATATTAGAAGGGCCAACATGAACAACACTCATTAGGCCAAAAAAGCCTTTCCTAGCTTTTTATGTTGCATTTGGAGACCACATATCATAATCAAGTGAGCTCAAATTGATCCTCATTTCTACGACTTCCCGGTGCAATACACACTGTTTCTCATAAACTGCCTAAGTCTGGTCACGTTACTGGTCACGTTACACATGCACCTATACCTAACCTCACCAATGCCAACCCTCCAAATACATCTATGAATGGAGGGGCCATGGCGGACACAAGCTAACCTCATGGTACAACCCATCGCTTGGAGAACCCTCGACCTTGCACATACCTCCAATGAGCTTCTTCCATGCATATAACCTCAACTTTGACTCCACTTTCACACCACTACCTCACCCTGGCTAGTGTTTTTTTCACGAAGCCTTCTCATCTCTCGACTTCACACACTCATACTCTCGTGTCGTGCCACGAAGATCCGAACCGCCATCTACCCATGCAAATCATCACATAGTGGTCCTGGCACTCTTTCCACCAATCACGGGATGTGGACTGCTTCTACCAACTACCTCATGTTGGAAGGGTCCAGACCATTTCCACAACAAACACAGGCCTTCCATGAAGAACCTATACAACGCCTATCACTTACCATGCTGCCTCGACTCACTGCCTGTCATCAGAACTACCCAAAAAATCCCACCACTTTAACCTACATCCAATTGGGGTCGGTCTCGAACCAGACCACCTAACCTCAGCAACCAACCCCATGGCATATCCTGAACCATCTACGCCTTGCACACAACACGGAATGCATGATGTGCTTTGCAATCAGCATCACAATTCCTCTAGTGACAAGTTTAAGGTACACACTAGAATGTTTCGATACAATACCATGCAAGGAACATGATTTATGAAGACTCGCAAATATTAGATGCAGCACTAGAGACCCCTTCTTGTGACATTATTTGGCACATGAAGCCTAGAATTCTCCCAAAACATTTCAGTACAGAAGAAAAAGATCGCAAAACCATGAGGCTTGTAATAGAATAACTATAAAACTAAACTAAATTAAAAGTGCAGTTTACAGGAATACTCTCAAGCATCACACCAACTCCATTGAGACAATGTGCTGCGACATCTCCACTGACTCAACATACACACCTCAAAAGATCAAAAGAAAATATGGCGAGCGAAGCTCTTTGAAGACAGCTCCCATCAGTTGCAACCCAACTCCTCTATGTGGTGCTCCCATGTAATTTCTTTACTCACCTATCCTAAGATAACTGCACAAATAACGCTTCTCTGTTTCAAAAAAGTATTGAATGTGCATGAGAAACCTATTCGAACGACTGTGGGCTAGGACTTTACAGTGAATTTGCAAACATAAAGGCATGAACCACACTCATACATTTTATTAGAAAAACTTATAGATTCCACAGAATGACTTGGTTACTTCAGGTATATTCAACTACAATATAAACTAAATTCCAGACCTATTTATAGTGTCATGACTGTACAAAAACCTTGTACAAAAAAGTCTCTCTACCAAAAACTGTGGTGGGAGGTTAAACATTCCTTAGGTTTCAACAAGAACCCCTCTACTGTGGGCGCTTCAGTTCACTTGTTACTCCAGCTCTTTCAAAAAATCTTTGTTGTCAACAAAGACCTGCAACACAAATGAAGACACACTTTAAATCCCTACATATAGTCCCCCCCGTAGCTTAAGTATGATATCCTATGTAAAATTAGGATAAATACCAAAAGATGTGTATGTCAAACTAGTATAAATACCAAAAACTCCATTTGGCATATTTGTCTACTTCCAAGTCTTGAGCGCAACCCTCGCTCGCTACAGACGCGAGCGACAATGCAGGGGAGGCAGGGGAAAGGTCGGAGTCATGTGGGTGCATGTAAATCTCTTCCCAACAAAAAGAGGCATATTAAGGCATGTCAATACTGAGAAGGATGGTTGATCCCAAAAACTCATAAAAAATTTACCTCTGAAATTCAGAAACAAAATAATATTGAATTTACTTGTTGGTCCTAGAAAATGGGTGGTGAAGTTCCAAATCTTGAATCCCATTTAAGAACTCCACTTTCACAAGTCTTCTTCTCTCACACGCATAGATGTCTTTTGCAGATGATTTATGCCTTGCTACTAACCAAGATGTCATCAAAGACAACTACTGTAAATTCTTCCTAACCTTATAAGATGCCATCATGCAAGGAAATAGCTTTAGAAGGACCAATTCTTCTAATCTTATATGATGCCATCATAGTTGTCACGGTCTGAAAATACGATACCATACGGTCCATACTGTACAGGAATTTTTGGTACGATATGAAATTTTGGGATACCGTACGATAAAATACGGATTTTTTTAACACTTAACAAACTATGGACCTTCAAGCTTGAATGTGAGGGAACGTTTGGTGGGGGAGCACTTTAAAGGAGTTGCTCAAGAGCTCAAGCCTATAGCCAAGACAAGCCCAAAAAAACCATCAAAAAACAGACAAAAACAGTCATAACGTACCGTAAGAACCGTATGGTACGAATTGGTTCATATTGGTACAAGAAACAACCATGGATTCCATCATGCAAGGAAATAAGGTTAGAAGGGATGAACAACACTCATTAGGCCAAAAAAGCCTTTCCTAGCTTTTTATGTTGCATTTGGAGACCACATATCATAAACAAGTGAGCTCAAATTGATCCTCATTTCTACGACTTCCCGGTGCAATACACACTGTTTCTCATAAACTGCCTAAGTCTGTTCACGTTACACATGCACCTATACCTAACCTCACCAATGCCAACCCTCCAAATACATCTATGAATGGAGGGGCCATGGCGGACACAAGCTAACCTCATGGTACAACCCATCGCTTGGAGAACCCTCGACCTTGCACATACCTCCAATGAGCTTCTTCCATGCGTATAACCTCAACTTTGACTCCACTTTCACACCACTACCTCACCCTGGCTAGCGTTTTTTTTTCACGAAGCCTTCTCATCTCTTTCACACACTGACATTGCACCATACTCTCGTGTTGTGCCATGAAGATCCGAACCGCCATCTACCCATGCAAATCATCACATAGTGGTCCTGGCACTCTTTCCACCAATCACGGGTTGTGGACTGGTTCTACCAACTACCTCATGTTGTTGGAAGGGTCCAGACCATTTCCACAACAAACACAGGCCTTCCATGAAGAACCTATACATCGCCTATCACTTACCATGCTGCCTTGACTCATTGCCTGTCTCTTCAGAACTACCCAAAAAATCCCACCACTTCAACCTACATCCAATTGGGGTCGGGGTCGAACCAGACCACCTAACCTGAGCAACCAATCCCATGGCATATCCTGGACCATCTACGCCTTGCACACAACACTGAATGCATGATGTGCTCTGCAATCAGCATCACAATTCCTCTAGTGACAAGTTTAAGGTCAACACTAGAATGTTTCGATACAATACCATGCAAGGAACATGATTTATGAAGACTCGCAAATATTAGATGCAGCACTAGAGCACCCTTCTTGTGACATTATTTAAACATGAAGCCTAGAATTCTCCCAAAACATTTCAGTACTTGACAGAAGAAATAGATCGCAAAACCATGAGGCTTGTAATAGAATAACTATAAAACTAAACTAAAACAAAAGTGCAGTTTACAGGAATACTCTCAAGCATCACACCAACTCCATTGAGACAATGTGCTGCGACATCTCCACTGACTCAACATACACACCTCAAAGATCAAAAGAAAATATGGCAAGCGAAGCTCTTTGAAGACAGCTCCCATCAGTTGCAACCCAACTCCTCTATGTGGTGCTCCCATGTAATTTCTTTACTCACCTATCCTAAGATAACTGCACAAATAACGCTTCTGTGTTTCAAAAAAGTATTGAATGTGCATGAGAAACCTATTCGAACGACTGTGGGCTAGGACTTTATAGTTAATTTGCAAACATAAAGGCATGAACCACACTCATACATTTTATTGGAAAAACTTAGTGAATAGATTCCACATAATGACTTGGTTACTTCGGGTATATTGAACTACAAAATAAACTAAATTCCAGACCTATTTATAGTGTCATGACTGTGCAGAAAACCTTGTACAGAAAAGTCTCTCTACCAAAAACTGTGGTGGGAGGTTAAACATTCTCTTAGGTGTCAACAAGAACCCCTCTACTGTGGGCGGTTCAGTTCACTTGTTACTCCAGCTCTTTCAAAAAATCTTTGTTGTCAACAAAGACCTGCAACACAAAGGAAGACACACTTTAAATCCCTACATATAGTCCCCCCCCCGTAGCTTAAGTATGATATCCTATGTAAAATTAGGATAAATACCAAAAGATGTGTATGTCAAACTAGTATAAATACCAAAAACTCCATTTGGCATATTTACCTCAACCCTTGCTCGCTACAGAGGCGAGCGACAATGCAGGTGTAAGATTCCTCCCCCAGCCTTAGAGGTATACAGGAGTAAGAATCTCCCTTTCTGATCTTATAATTATTCTCTCTCTAAAATAAAAGAAAGATTCTGTTTAAAAAAGGAAGAACCTTTTTCCTGAATACTGTGAGATCCCACTGTTCCCACCGAGCAACGGATTCAAGATACTGGCAGCGGAAGTAGCACATCGTGCGTGGGTAGGGGTCTCACACTCGGGGCCTCGCCCACGGATATCCGGACAAGAGACTAATCCGTCGGTTTGTCCAAAACCGAAACTGGAAAAACTTCCTTTACTCGGAAAGCATGGGCGATTCCACCAGGATAACTCTTTACTCTAACGTAGTCAAGATCATTACGGATCAACTGATCTGACTGCACCTTTAACGGTACTTGGTCAAATCAAGGTAGAAACTTGCACTTGGATCATTGGGATCAACGCTTTTTTCCCCATCAAGAGGCACAGCCGTTGATTCCTATCCATAGAACAATTTCTATCCGGGATTTACTTTATCTATCGTAAAAACAAAGTTGAGTCTCGATTTATGGATCCATCAGTCCAGCCTAACCCCATCCGATCCCATGGGTTAGCCAACCGCCCAACCACTGTAGTGATGGGATCCAATTTGGAATTTGGTTAGGTTTTGTCCCGGGTACCAAGGAAAAGAGTTCCAAGGCCCCCTAGCCGGAATTTCATGCAAACATAAAACTAGCCACACCACTTACACACCCAATATGAAAATTGCCTTTTTCTTAGCATCAGCTAACTTTAAAACAATCCTTTAATGAAACCATAGTACCACTGATCACAATCTCCCAATTTATCCAGTTGATTCATAATTTCCCATCATTCCTTCATCAGAGTATCTATGGCATCATTGGCAACTAGAACGCTCACCACCTATCCACACAGAGGCCGTTTCCATAGTTCCTAGCCCATAATACTCGGCAATATAATCACTTATCAAGATGGACTCTCGTTGAAGATCAGCAAGATCAACCAACAGATCCATATAAAAGAGCCATGGACTCATCCGTTGAGGACCAGCAAGGTTAGTCAACCAGATTCATGCCCGGTTTCACAAAACAACTCTTACTCCTTGTTCCAATATCTTCCTCGACGCACGCGTGGGTATCCTGGGCGACCCAGAGCCCGAGCACCGTATGGTCAGCACCCTCTAGGATCCTTCGCAGGTGACCTAGCGCTTCACTCATAGGTCGCTTCCTTGGTCCCTCATCCACCGTACCGGAAGCTCACCATTTTAATCAAACCGAGGCTGGTCAAGACCTCGGTCGACCTTGCTACGCGAGACGTCCTCCATTGACTCTCCGTCAGCAGTTGCAACTTTATCAGTTAGGTCTCCACGACCTTAATCACAAGACGGTCAAAATGCTTCCCCAGCATTCTTGACATAAAACAGCCATTTACAAACAGCATTTACAAACAATTTACAAATACAGTTTCTATATTAACTCTCATTTTTCCACATTATCCCTCATTAATCCAACATTACTTATTCCACATTCCATGTATATGTGTACTCATCCAATCACCTCCTTTTCCATCTCTTCACTTCAGATTCCTTCACATCACATATCATATATTCACATCCATATCCACATCCATACATCCACATCCACATCCACATTCACATCCATACATCCACATCTACATGCTTATCTCCATTTTCACATCCTCATTTATACATCCACATCCCATATCCACATTCATACATACACATCCATATATCCACATCTACATCCACATCCACATTCCACATTCACATTTATACATCCACATCTACATTCACATTCACATACATCCACATCCACATTCCCATACATCCACATCTATACATCCACATTCCACATTCACATCTACATTCACATTCACATACATCCACATTCACATTCACATACATCCACATCTACATTCACATTCACATACATCCACATTCACATTTCCATTCACATCTATACATCCACATCCACATCCACATACATACATCCATTTTCACATTCCCATTTATATAACCCCATATACTTTCACATCTAATCTTTTACATCACATCCATTCTCGCCCTATCACAACCCATATACATCTTATCCTATCACATACACTTCTTACCTCATCCCCCCATACACATCTGAATTCATCTTATCACATCCTAACTCATTTCATAAGCATCTTATCACCTCTTATCACACCTCTTATCACATCCTATCACTTTCCATACACATCTTATCAATTCTTATCACATCTCATACACCTCTTATCACATCTTATCACATTTCATATCTTAAAAAAAAAAAAAAAGAGAATTCTTTTATTTGATATAAGATTTCTCTACACATTTATTTATACATAAATTCCATTTAAGGAGACTAACACTTTCGAAATTAAAATCAATCTTTTATGCATCTTCTTATGCATGATTTCAATTTGGTAGGGAATTATACTTTTAGAATAAAAGAATTTCTCTTATGCATCTAAGTTAAGCATAAAATCCATTTATGAGGAAAATCATACTTTTAGTATAAAAAGAATATCTTTTATGCATACCTATATGCATGAAATCCAATATGATAAAAGTAACACTTTTGATATAAAATTTTTTCCTTTATGCATACTTCTATGCATGAAAATTAAAAATGATAAAAGTAACACTTTTGATATAAAAATTTTCCTTTATGCATACTTCTATGCATGAAAATTAAAAATGATAAAAGTAACACTTTTGATATAAAAATTTTCTTTTATGCATACTTTTATGTATGAAATAAAAATGATAAAAGTAACACTTTTGATATAAAAATTTATCCATTATGCATACTTCTATGCATGAAAATAAAAATGGTAAAAATAACACTTTTGATATAAAAATTTATCCTTTATGCATACTTCTATGCATGAAAGTAAAAATGATAAAAGTAACACTTTTGATATAAAAATTTATCCATTATGCATACTTCTATGCATGAAAATAAAAATGGTAAAAATAACACTTTTGATATAAAAATTTATCCTTTATGCATAATATTAAAATTCAATTTCTCCATGATTATAATGAAATTCTTTCAATTAATCTAGGATGATGATTCCTAGAATATGGTAGGAAGTCCTCTTTTTATGCTTTGAATGAAAATTTTTTATGCATAATTTTTATAAAAATTTTGCCATAGCTCCGCTGCTATGACTGATAAATCTCAATTTTCTAAGGGATAAAGCTTATCATTAAGGAAATAATTAAAATGATTCTCTAATTGGATCCTCAATCCATAATGGATTGAATCATCAATATACATAAACTAAAAGCATAAGAAAAAGCCATTAATTTGGCCTCAAGCATAGCTTTATCTTGGGTTAAGGAAAAGCTTTATGAAAAGCTTGATTTGGATTGAGAATGGGTCATGAGTATGACCATTTCTTGAGTGAGAGAGAGAATTTACATAAGAATCATTAGAATTTAAACATAAATGAAAATTAACTTCAATAGCATTTATTAAATTATGTAACTCTTCACTACTATTCAAACTTCAATAGCATTTAAAAAAAAACCATACCAATTAAACTTCTCAAGCTTGAGAGGGGTTGAGAAGAGAGAAACATTGAGAAATTATAGAAAAGAGCAATATTCACTAATTACCTTATAAATTTCTTGATTCTTTGTTCACGGTAGAGGCCCCCAACCAATCAATTGGTTAAGTATGTTGATGGAGTCACTAATGGGGATTGAAGAAAGAGGGAAGCTCCAAAAACTAGTGAATTATTAAATGAATTCACAGTTCTTGGCTTAGGTGGAGTAGAGTAACGATGCATAAACACTATCTATTTTTCATCAAGGGGGAGGCTTCTATTTATAGAAAAAATTGAGCTCCTAACCAAACAAACTGATTCTAGAATTTTCTAAATCAGTTTGGTCAATATTTGACCATTTTTAGGTCAGTTAAGCTAACTTTTTGGAACTAGACTTGAATGAGGAGAGAGGAGAGATGAAATATCTCAATTTTTATGAGTTTAAAACTCATTCAAGCATGTGAAATATGCACCTCCTTTAAAGAATTCCCCTTCCTTACATATGTGTCATAATGGAATCATTTTAATATTGCTCATAGTTTTTTTACTAATAAACCTTGTACATTTTCAACTCTTCATCTTATGTGAAATATGCACCTCCTTTAAAGAATTCCCCTTCCTTACATATGTGTCATAATGGCATCATTTTAATATTGCTCATAGTTTTTTACTAATAAACCTTGTACATTTTCAACTCTTCATCTTATGTGAGCATTTACTCATTTTTGGATACCCAAAATATCTCATATTTTTAATATTGCTCATAGTTTTTTACTAATAAACCTTGTACATTTTCAACTCTTCACCTTATGTGAGCATTTACTCATTTTTGGGTATCTTCTTTTTTACAAATTGGATTTATCTACTCCCTACACATGGATTGATGCTATTGGCCCATAGGAACCTTAATTGGACCATAGTCTAAAGATTTCTGAAAATCTAGACCCTTAGACTAAGGTTCTTTACACCTATTTCCAATTAATTCCAATTGCACATTGGAAAATCCTTTTTGAATTTCTGTTTCAGGGGAACTCATCTGAATTATAAGAGATATTTTTCCATCCAAAAATATTCAAAATCTGATTATTCTCTCTCTAGAATATTTTCTCTCTCTAGGCTAAAATAGTTAGAAACAAGGCCTTTATATTTCTGAAGAGGGGTTGATTACAGGGGAAGATACTAGATATCAAAAAGGGGTTGGGAGAGGAATCTTACATTCTACCCCACTTAAAAAACGCGAGATGTCCTCATCTCGCAACTTGTGATAATTTCGCAAGATTCACGAATATGAGACTTAGAGAAAAATTTTAATCAAGATTAACCACCAAGATAAGTCTTAAAGAGAGCAAGATTCAAAATACGAACAAGATTTAAACTTTATTCATTCTCGGAACTTATACAGTAAAGATAGAGGAACTCTTTACACTTCCATAAGCCCGTCCATCATATGGTCACAAAAGCAGTCCTCACAAGCTGCACAAGTATAAGGTAACTCATCTATGGGAATGATTCTGTGGGTTATTGCTGCGCCTATCTCAGTGGTATGAGGTGTTCTAACAAAAGGACCTCTGAGAGGCAAGCCAAAAACGGGGTAAAGGCATATCTTCTCATGAGGAAGAAAACACGCCAGTAAGAAGACCCGCTCAGAAAACCCAGGATGCCTTGATCTCATGACGCAGTAGTATCGGGGACCCAAACCCAAAGCTTCAATAACCATGGCCAAGCGGACATTGTTACGAAAGTGCTGCTGACCCCAGGGTGTTACCCTAGTTATGTCTTGATAGGTCCGCCATTTTGTCTGCGCTACAGAAGTTCCCAAGTGAGGAAAAAGTGAGCGCTCATACTGTTCTATAAAATCTTTCTTCACAGAATCCCTTGCGTCTTGAAGGTGAGAAATCATCATGGATAAAACTAATTCTTGTTGCCAAGCCATGAAGGAGATTAAGAAAGAAAGAAGATCGATGGAAGTAAGATTACTGTGAACGACAAGTAAAAGTTGCAACTTATATAAAGGAAGGAACTAGCGTAACTTAGAAGCCAACGGTAACTTGCCACTGAAGTTTTACCGTCTTTCCATGATTTGGGTTTGGCACATTTTTCTATAGAAGGCATTCAGAAACTTGAGATGAGGAGATAAAAGAAGTTCGTAAGCTAAATCACCTACTTTCTTTGGTCCACAATATCTGGGAGATAACTTCTTATACTTCCCAAGAGATAAAGAACTTCTTTTGGGCCGTACTCGAGACCAAAACCTTGATATCCAAAACATCGATTCTCACTTCTGAACTCGTTGTTCTGAATCCTTAAAACAGGTGGGATTCTTGAGAAGTATTCAGGAAAAAGGTTCTTCCTTTTTTAAACAGAATCTTTCTTTTATTTTAGAGAGAGAATAATTATAAGATCAGAAAGGGAGATTCTTACTCCTGTATACCTCTAAGGCTGGGGGAGGAATCTTACATTCTACCCCACTTAAAAGGTGCAAGATGTCCTCATCTCGCAAGTAGAGGACAACTTTTTTGCTTAAAATCCAATTTATTCTGGGATTCCTTATATTCCGGTCAACCCAACAGAATATGGGGATAAATATCCCTTATATAGAATTCATCATTAAATAACAATTCATTCAAATCATATCATTCATATCTTTAACACGATATTGGTCCATTAGACCGAAAATTTCCTTCTGAACATTCCTCCATGGAATTTAAGTTAAGCAAGTTCTCAATTTGTCATCCCTTAACTTGATCTACCGTCTCAAGTATTAACAGTAGCAATTTGACAACATAATCCACTAATCTCATAGTGATTTGCTGAATCATTTTTATCATTTATCAGTACAGGGACTCGTCCCAATCATCCACATTGTGGTTTCGCTCAGCTTATTACATTTCAACCCATTTTCAAGGATCATCATTTTTCAATCAGAATCCAAATCAATTCATCAGTTCCCAAACAGAATTAAAAATCATATCAACCACATTCAAAATCATCATCTGGATAGCATTAACGCTTATAATTTCAAGTCTTAGATTTACTCGTATATACTGTCGGTAAAGAGCTGCAGTTATACCCTCGGTATATACAGATAGTCATGATACTCGAAACTATAAGGTAAATACCATCATGTCTAGGTCTCAAGCAAGTCAGGGTTCCATACAATTGCGGTACTTCCAATTGAAGACCCAATTACTAATTTACGAATTTCAATTTGAATTAACAATTTGTATGAATTATATCAAACAATTACAACCTTTTTGTGCGTCTTGATAAACTTTTGACATAATTTGCTCCTCAGTTGATCTTATTGGAGATCTATGACTTAAGTCTGATAAATAGATTTTTCTTTATCCGATCGTCCGTTAAAAAAAAACATTTGTATATTTATATACAAGTTGCAATAATTACATAGAGTGGCTCGGCTCCAAAATTCAAAATCTCTTCGAGAGACGCATAAGACGACGGTACTGGGCCATAGTCATGCCCTGTTACATAAGTTCTCTAACTGCGAAGGGAGCTATTATTTTCTCCTTAGGGATAAATCGACTAAGGAGTTTATAAACTCGACATGAAAGTCTGAAATTTCGAGGTGTCGAATGATATAGAATGACACCACGCACCATTTTCAGCTTTAACAGGATCATAGTCAATGAGAGATTCTGCCACAGCATTGTATGGTGGTTGCAATGGGCGTGGACATATTGCCCTGCAAACCACTTATGTTGTATTCTCTCCGCTGGGGTAGGAAAATATAAATCCGCGAAATGGCGTGCGAGTCTTGCTCGGCTTGTTTGAGTTGAAGCGGAAGAGATGAGATGCTCGAAGGCAAATGCAATCATATCTTGAGACTGGGTGAGGTCGGGAATACCAGATAAATGGGGAACTTCCATCTATAAAAACAATTTCTTTGATTAAAATTTCTTCATTAAAGAAGCTTACGGAATGAAAATACATTATGAAAATGCTGTTTCTGAATTCTTATTACCAATTTCAGATAAGAATTTAATTATCTTTATTAGCTTTCAATTTCGCTCTGATACCAACTGTGAGATCCCACTGTTCCCACCGAGCAACGGATTCAAGATACTGGCAGCGGAAGTAGCACATCGTGCGTGGGTAGGGGTCTCACACTCGGGGCCTCGCCCACGGATATCCGGACAAGAGACTAATCCGTCGGTTTGTCCAAAACCGAAACTGGAAAAACTTCCTTTACTCGGAAAGCATGGGCGATTCCACCAGGATAACTCTTTACTCTAACGTAGTCAAGATCATTACGGATCAACTGATCTGACTGCACCTTTAACGGTACTTGGTCAAATCAAGGTAGAAACTTGCACTTGGATCATTGGGATCAACGCTTTTTTCCCCATCAAGAGGCACAGCCGTTGATTCCTATCCATAGAACAATTTCTATCCGGGATTTACTTTATCTATCGTAAAAACAAAGTTGAGTCTCGATTTATGGATCCATCAGTCCAGCCTAACCCCATCCGATCCCATGGGTTAGCCAACCGCCCAACCACTGTAGTGATGGGATCCAATTTGGAATTTGGTTAGGTTTTGTCCCGGGTACCAAGGAAAAGAGTTCCAAGGCCCCCTAGCCGGAATTTCATGCAAACATAAAACTAGCCACACCACTTACACACCCAATATGAAAATTGCCTTTTTCTTAGCATCAGCTAACTTTAAAACAATCCTTTAATGAAACCATAGTACCACTGATCACAATCTCCCAATTTATCCAGTTGATTCATAATTTCCCATCATTCCTTCATCAGAGTATCTATGGCATCATTGGCAACTAGAACGCTCACCACCTATCCACACAGAGGCCGTTTCCATAGTTCCTAGCCCATAATACTCGGCAATATAATCACTTATCAAGATGGACTCTCGTTGAAGATCAGCAAGATCAACCAACAGATCCATATAAAAGAGCCATGGACTCATCCGTTGAGGACCAGCAAGGTTAGTCAACCAGATTCATGCCCGGTTTCACAAAACAACTCTTACTCCTTGTTCCAATATCTTCCTCGACGCACGCGTGGGTATCCTGGGCGACCCAGAGCCCGAGCACCGTATGGTCAGCACCCTCTAGGATCCTTCGCAGGTGACCTAGCGCTTCACTCATAGGTCGCTTCCTTGGTCCCTCATCCACCGTACCGGAAGCTCACCATTTTAATCAAACCGAGGCTGGTCAAGACCTCGGTCGACCTTGCTACGCGAGACGTCCTCCATTGACTCTCCGTCAGCAGTTGCAACTTTATCAGTTAGGTCTCCACGACCTTAATCACAAGACGGTCAAAATGCTTCCCCAGCATTCTTGACATAAAACAGCCATTTACAAACAGCATTTACAAACAATTTACAAATACAGTTTCTATATTAACTCTCATTTTTCCACATTATCCCTCATTAATCCAACATTACTTATTCCACATTCCATGTATATGTGTACTCATCCAATCACCTCCTTTTCCATCTCTTCACTTCAGATTCCTTCACATCACATATCATATATTCACATCCATATCCACATCCATACATCCACATCCACATCCACATTCACATCCATACATCCACATCTACATGCTTATCTCCATTTTCACATCCTCATTTATACATCCACATCCCATATCCACATTCATACATACACATCCATATATCCACATCTACATCCACATCCACATTCCACATTCACATTTATACATCCACATCTACATTCACATTCACATACATCCACATCCACATTCCCATACATCCACATCTATACATCCACATTCCACATTCACATCTACATTCACATTCACATACATCCACATTCACATTCACATACATCCACATCTACATTCACATTCACATACATCCACATTCACATTTCCATTCACATCTATACATCCACATCCACATCCACATACATACATCCATTTTCACATTCCCATTTATATAACCCCATATACTTTCACATCTAATCTTTTACATCACATCCATTCTCGCCCTATCACAACCCATATACATCTTATCCTATCACATACACTTCTTACCTCATCCCCCCATACACATCTGAATTCATCTTATCACATCCTAACTCATTTCATAAGCATCTTATCACCTCTTATCACACCTCTTATCACATCCTATCACTTTCCATACACATCTTATCAATTCTTATCACATCTCATACACCTCTTATCACATCTTATCACATTTCATATCTTAAAAAAAAAAAAAAAGAGAATTCTTTTATTTGATATAAGATTTCTCTACACATTTATTTATACATAAATTCCATTTAAGGAGACTAACACTTTCGAAATTAAAATCAATCTTTTATGCATCTTCTTATGCATGATTTCAATTTGGTAGGGAATTATACTTTTAGAATAAAAGAATTTCTCTTATGCATCTAAGTTAAGCATAAAATCCATTTATGAGGAAAATCATACTTTTAGTATAAAAAGAATATCTTTTATGCATACCTATATGCATGAAATCCAATATGATAAAAGTAACACTTTTGATATAAAATTTTTTCCTTTATGCATACTTCTATGCATGAAAATTAAAAATGATAAAAGTAACACTTTTGATATAAAAATTTTCCTTTATGCATACTTCTATGCATGAAAATTAAAAATGATAAAAGTAACACTTTTGATATAAAAATTTTCTTTTATGCATACTTTTATGTATGAAATAAAAATGATAAAAGTAACACTTTTGATATAAAAATTTATCCATTATGCATACTTCTATGCATGAAAATAAAAATGGTAAAAATAACACTTTTGATATAAAAATTTATCCTTTATGCATACTTCTATGCATGAAAGTAAAAATGATAAAAGTAACACTTTTGATATAAAAATTTATCCATTATGCATACTTCTATGCATGAAAATAAAAATGGTAAAAATAACACTTTTGATATAAAAATTTATCCTTTATGCATAATATTAAAATTCAATTTCTCCATGATTATAATGAAATTCTTTCAATTAATCTAGGATGATGATTCCTAGAATATGGTAGGAAGTCCTCTTTTTATGCTTTGAATGAAAATTTTTTATGCATAATTTTTATAAAAATTTTGCCATAGCTCCGCTGCTATGACTGATAAATCTCAATTTTCTAAGGGATAAAGCTTATCATTAAGGAAATAATTAAAATGATTCTCTAATTGGATCCTCAATCCATAATGGATTGAATCATCAATATACATAAACTAAAAGCATAAGAAAAAGCCATTAATTTGGCCTCAAGCATAGCTTTATCTTGGGTTAAGGAAAAGCTTTATGAAAAGCTTGATTTGGATTGAGAATGGGTCATGAGTATGACCATTTCTTGAGTGAGAGAGAGAATTTACATAAGAATCATTAGAATTTAAACATAAATGAAAATTAACTTCAATAGCATTTATTAAATTATGTAACTCTTCACTACTATTCAAACTTCAATAGCATTTAAAAAAAAACCATACCAATTAAACTTCTCAAGCTTGAGAGGGGTTGAGAAGAGAGAAACATTGAGAAATTATAGAAAAGAGCAATATTCACTAATTACCTTATAAATTTCTTGATTCTTTGTTCACGGTAGAGGCCCCCAACCAATCAATTGGTTAAGTATGTTGATGGAGTCACTAATGGGGATTGAAGAAAGAGGGAAGCTCCAAAAACTAGTGAATTATTAAATGAATTCACAGTTCTTGGCTTAGGTGGAGTAGAGTAACGATGCATAAACACTATCTATTTTTCATCAAGGGGGAGGCTTCTATTTATAGAAAAAATTGAGCTCCTAACCAAACAAACTGATTCTAGAATTTTCTAAATCAGTTTGGTCAATATTTGACCATTTTTAGGTCAGTTAAGCTAACTTTTTGGAACTAGACTTGAATGAGGAGAGAGGAGAGATGAAATATCTCAATTTTTATGAGTTTAAAACTCATTCAAGCATGTGAAATATGCACCTCCTTTAAAGAATTCCCCTTCCTTACATATGTGTCATAATGGAATCATTTTAATATTGCTCATAGTTTTTTTACTAATAAACCTTGTACATTTTCAACTCTTCATCTTATGTGAAATATGCACCTCCTTTAAAGAATTCCCCTTCCTTACATATGTGTCATAATGGCATCATTTTAATATTGCTCATAGTTTTTTACTAATAAACCTTGTACATTTTCAACTCTTCATCTTATGTGAGCATTTACTCATTTTTGGATACCCAAAATATCTCATATTTTTAATATTGCTCATAGTTTTTTACTAATAAACCTTGTACATTTTCAACTCTTCACCTTATGTGAGCATTTACTCATTTTTGGGTATCTTCTTTTTTACAAATTGGATTTATCTACTCCCTACACATGGATTGATGCTATTGGCCCATAGGAACCTTAATTGGACCATAGTCTAAAGATTTCTGAAAATCTAGACCCTTAGACTAAGGTTCTTTACACCTATTTCCAATTAATTCCAATTGCACATTGGAAAATCCTTTTTGAATTTCTGTTTCAGGGGAACTCATCTGAATTATAAGAGATATTTTTCCATCCAAAAATATTCAAAATCTGATTATTCTCTCTCTAGAATATTTTCTCTCTCTAGGCTAAAATAGTTAGAAACAAGGCCTTTATATTTCTGAAGAGGGGTTGATTACAGGGGAAGATACTAGATATCAAAAAGGGGTTGGGAGAGGAATCTTACATTCTACCCCACTTAAAAAACGCGAGATGTCCTCATCTCGCAACTTGTGATAATTTCGCAAGATTCACGAATATGAGACTTAGAGAAAAATTTTAATCAAGATTAACCACCAAGATAAGTCTTAAAGAGAGCAAGATTCAAAATACGAACAAGATTTAAACTTTATTCATTCTCGGAACTTATACAGTAAAGATAGAGGAACTCTTTACACTTCCATAAGCCCGTCCATCATATGGTCACAAAAGCAGTCCTCACAAGCTGCACAAGTATAAGGTAACTCATCTATGGGAATGATTCTGTGGGTTATTGCTGCGCCTATCTCAGTGGTATGAGGTGTTCTAACAAAAGGACCTCTGAGAGGCAAGCCAAAAACGGGGTAAAGGCATATCTTCTCATGAGGAAGAAAACACGCCAGTAAGAAGACCCGCTCAGAAAACCCAGGATGCCTTGATCTCATGACGCAGTAGTATCGGGGACCCAAACCCAAAGCTTCAATAACCATGGCCAAGCGGACATTGTTACGAAAGTGCTGCTGACCCCAGGGTGTTACCCTAGTTATGTCTTGATAGGTCCGCCATTTTGTCTGCGCTACAGAAGTTCCCAAGTGAGGAAAAAGTGAGCGCTCATACTGTTCTATAAAATCTTTCTTCACAGAATCCCTTGCGTCTTGAAGGTGAGAAATCATCATGGATAAAACTAATTCTTGTTGCCAAGCCATGAAGGAGATTAAGAAAGAAAGAAGATCGATGGAAGTAAGATTACTGTGAACGACAAGTAAAAGTTGCAACTTATATAAAGGAAGGAACTAGCGTAACTTAGAAGCCAACGGTAACTTGCCACTGAAGTTTTACCGTCTTTCCATGATTTGGGTTTGGCACATTTTTCTATAGAAGGCATTCAGAAACTTGAGATGAGGAGATAAAAGAAGTTCGTAAGCTAAATCACCTACTTTCTTTGGTCCACAATATCTGGGAGATAACTTCTTATACTTCCCAAGAGATAAAGAACTTCTTTTGGGCCGTACTCGAGACCAAAACCTTGATATCCAAAACATCGATTCTCACTTCTGAACTCGTTGTTCTGAATCCTTAAAACAGGTGGGATTCTTGAGAAGTATTCAGGAAAAAGGTTCTTCCTTTTTTAAACAGAATCTTTCTTTTATTTTAGAGAGAGAATAATTATAAGATCAGAAAGGGAGATTCTTACTCCTGTATACCTCTAAGGCTGGGGGAGGAATCTTACATTCTACCCCACTTAAAAGGTGCAAGATGTCCTCATCTCGCAAGTAGAGGACAACTTTTTTGCTTAAAATCCAATTTATTCTGGGATTCCTTATATTCCGGTCAACCCAACAGAATATGGGGATAAATATCCCTTATATAGAATTCATCATTAAATAACAATTCATTCAAATCATATCATTCATATCTTTAACACGATATTGGTCCATTAGACCGAAAATTTCCTTCTGAACATTCCTCCATGGAATTTAAGTTAAGCAAGTTCTCAATTTGTCATCCCTTAACTTGATCTACCGTCTCAAGTATTAACAGTAGCAATTTGACAACATAATCCACTAATCTCATAGTGATTTGCTGAATCATTTTTATCATTTATCAGTACAGGGACTCGTCCCAATCATCCACATTGTGGTTTCGCTCAGCTTATTACATTTCAACCCATTTTCAAGGATCATCATTTTTCAATCAGAATCCAAATCAATTCATCAGTTCCCAAACAGAATTAAAAATCATATCAACCACATTCAAAATCATCATCTGGATAGCATTAACGCTTATAATTTCAAGTCTTAGATTTACTCGTATATACTGTCGGTAAAGAGCTGCAGTTATACCCTCGGTATATACAGATAGTCATGATACTCGAAACTATAAGGTAAATACCATCATGTCTAGGTCTCAAGCAAGTCAGGGTTCCATACAATTGCGGTACTTCCAATTGAAGACCCAATTACTAATTTACGAATTTCAATTTGAATTAACAATTTGTATGAATTATATCAAACAATTACAACCTTTTTGTGCGTCTTGATAAACTTTTGACATAATTTGCTCCTCAGTTGATCTTATTGGAGATCTATGACTTAAGTCTGATAAATAGATTTTTCTTTATCCGATCGTCCGTTAAAAAAAAACATTTGTATATTTATATACAAGTTGCAATAATTACATAGAGTGGCTCGGCTCCAAAATTCAAAATCTCTTCGAGAGACGCATAAGACGACGGTACTGGGCCATAGTCATGCCCTGTTACATAAGTTCTCTAACTGCGAAGGGAGCTATTATTTTCTCCTTAGGGATAAATCGACTAAGGAGTTTATAAACTCGACATGAAAGTCTGAAATTTCGAGGTGTCGAATGATATAGAATGACACCACGCACCATTTTCAGCTTTAACAGGATCATAGTCAATGAGAGATTCTGCCACAGCATTGTATGGTGGTTGCAATGGGCGTGGACATATTGCCCTGCAAACCACTTATGTTGTATTCTCTCCGCTGGGGTAGGAAAATATAAATCCGCGAAATGGCGTGCGAGTCTTGCTCGGCTTGTTTGAGTTGAAGCGGAAGAGATGAGATGCTCGAAGGCAAATGCAATCATATCTTGAGACTGGGTGAGGTCGGGAATACCAGATAAATGGGGAACTTCCATCTATAAAAACAATTTCTTTGATTAAAATTTCTTCATTAAAGAAGCTTACGGAATGAAAATACATTATGAAAATGCTGTTTCTGAATTCTTATTACCAATTTCAGATAAGAATTTAATTATCTTTATTAGCTTTCAATTTCGCTCTGATACCAACTGTGAGATCCCACTGTTCCCACCGAGCAACGGATTCAAGATACTGGCAGCGGAAGTAGCACATCGTGCGTGGGTAGGGGTCTCACACTCGGGGCCTCGCCCACGGATATCCGGACAAGAGACTAATCCGTCGGTTTGTCCAAAACCGAAACTGGAAAAACTTCCTTTACTCGGAAAGCATGGGCGATTCCACCAGGATAACTCTTTACTCTAACGTAGTCAAGATCATTACGGATCAACTGATCTGACTGCACCTTTAACGGTACTTGGTCAAATCAAGGTAGAAACTTGCACTTGGATCATTGGGATCAACGCTTTTTTCCCCATCAAGAGGCACAGCCGTTGATTCCTATCCATAGAACAATTTCTATCCGGGATTTACTTTATCTATCGTAAAAACAAAGTTGAGTCTCGATTTATGGATCCATCAGTCCAGCCTAACCCCATCCGATCCCATGGGTTAGCCAACCGCCCAACCACTGTAGTGATGGGATCCAATTTGGAATTTGGTTAGGTTTTGTCCCGGGTACCAAGGAAAAGAGTTCCAAGGCCCCCTAGCCGGAATTTCATGCAAACATAAAACTAGCCACACCACTTACACACCCAATATGAAAATTGCCTTTTTCTTAGCATCAGCTAACTTTAAAACAATCCTTTAATGAAACCATAGTACCACTGATCACAATCTCCCAATTTATCCAGTTGATTCATAATTTCCCATCATTCCTTCATCAGAGTATCTATGGCATCATTGGCAACTAGAACGCTCACCACCTATCCACACAGAGGCCGTTTCCATAGTTCCTAGCCCATAATACTCGGCAATATAATCACTTATCAAGATGGACTCTCGTTGAAGATCAGCAAGATCAACCAACAGATCCATATAAAAGAGCCATGGACTCATCCGTTGAGGACCAGCAAGGTTAGTCAACCAGATTCATGCCCGGTTTCACAAAACAACTCTTACTCCTTGTTCCAATATCTTCCTCGACGCACGCGTGGGTATCCTGGGCGACCCAGAGCCCGAGCACCGTATGGTCAGCACCCTCTAGGATCCTTCGCAGGTGACCTAGCGCTTCACTCATAGGCCGCTTCCTTGGTCCCTCATCCACCGTACCGGAAGCTCACCATTTTAATCAAACCGAGGCTGGTCAAGACCTCGGTCGACCTTGCTACGCGAGACGTCCTCCATTGACTCTCCGTCAGCAGTTGCAACTTTATCAGTTAGGTCTCCACGACCTTAATCACAAGACGGTCAAAATGCTTCCCCAGCATTCTTGACATAAAACAGCCATTTACAAACAGCATTTACAAACAATTTACAAATACAGTTTCTATATTAACTCTCATTTTTCCACATTATCCCTCATTAATCCAACATTACTTATTCCACATTCCATGTATATGTGTACTCATCCAATCACCTCCTTTTCCATCTCTTCACTTCAGATTCCTTCACATCACATATCATATATTCACACCCATATCCACATTCATACATACACATCCATATATCCACATCTACATCCACATCCACATTCCACATTCACATTTATACATCCACATCTACATTCACATTCACATACATCCACATCCACATTCCCATACATCCACATCTATACATCCACATTCCACATTCACATCTACATTCACATTCACATACATCCACATTCACATTCACATACATCCACATCTACATTCACATTCACATACATCCACATTCACATTTCCATTCACATCTATACATCCACATCCACATCCACATACATACATCCATTTTCACATTCCCATTTATATAACCCCATATACTTTCACATCTAATCTTTTACATCACATCCATTCTCGCCCTATCACAACCCATATACATCTTATCCTATCACATACACTTCTTACCTCAAGCATAGCTTTATCTTGGGTTAAGGAAAAGCTTTATGAAAAGCTTGATTTGGATTGAGAATGGGTCATGAGTATGACCATTTCTTGAGTGAGAGAGAGAATTTACATAAGAATCATTAGAATTTAAACATAAATGAAAATTAACTTCAATAGCATTTATTAAATTATGTAACTCTTCACTACTATTCAAACTTCAATAGCATTTAAAAAAAAACCATACCAATTAAACTTCTCAAGCTTGAGAGGGGTTGAGAAGAGAGAAACATTGAGAAATTATAGAAAAGAGCAATATTCACTAATTACCTTATAAATTTCTTGATTCTTTGTTCACGGTAGAGGCCCCCAACCAATCAATTGGTTAAGTATGTTGATGGAGTCACTAATGGGGATTGAAGAAAG
This sequence comes from Cibotium barometz, assembly GCF_041138505.1. Lineage (NCBI taxonomy): Eukaryota > Viridiplantae > Streptophyta > Polypodiopsida > Cyatheales > Cibotiaceae > Cibotium > Cibotium barometz. Next base: position 25,715,428 of record NC_141083.1, read on the forward strand.
AGGGAAGCTCCAAAAACTAGTGAATTATTAAATGAATTCACAGTTCTTGGCTTAGGTGGAGTAGAGTAACGATGCATAAACATTATCTATTTTTCATCAAGGGGGAGGCTTCTATTTATAGAAAAAATTGAGCTCCTAACCAAACAAACTGATTCTAGAATTTTCTAAATCAGTTTGGTCAATATTTGACCATTTTTAGGTCAGTTAAGCTAACTTTTTGGAACTAGACTTGAATGAGGAGAGAGGAGAGATGAAATATCTCAATTTTTATGAGTTTAAAACTCATTCAAGCATGTGAAATATGCACCTCCTTTAAAGAATTCCCCTTCCTTACATATGTGTCATAATGGAATCATTTTAATATTGCTCATAGTTTTTTTACTAATAAACCTTGTACATTTTCAACTCTTCATCTTATGTGAAATATGCACCTCCTTTAAAGAATTCCCCTTCCTTACATATGTGTCATAATGGCATCATTTTAATATTGCTCATAGTTTTTTACTAATAAACCTTGTACATTTTCAACTCTTCATCTTATGTGAGCATTTACTCATTTTTGGATACCCAAAATATCTCATATTTTTAATATTGCTCATAGTTTTTTACTAATAAACCTTGTACATTTTCAACTCTTCACCTTATGTGAGCATTTACTCATTTTTGGGTATCTTCTTTTTTACAAATTGGATTTATCTACTCCCTACACATGGATTGATGCTATTGGCCCATAGGAACCTTAATTGGACCATAGTCTAAAGATTTCTGAAAATCTAGACCCTTAGACTAAGGTTCTTTACACCTATTTCCAATTAATTCCAATTGCACATTGGAAAATCCTTTTTGAATTTCTGTTTCAGGGGAACTCATCTGAATTATAAGAGATATTTTTCCATCCAAAAATATTCAAAATCTGATTATTCTCTCTCTAGAATATTTTCTCTCTCTAGGCTAAAATAGTTAGAAACAAGGCCTTTATATTTCTGAAGAGGGGTTGATTACAGGGGAAGATACTAGATATCAAAAAGGGGTTGGGAGAGGAATCTTACAGCAGGGGAGGCAGGGGAAAGGTCGGAGTCATGTGGGTGCATGTAAATCTCTTCCCAACAAAAAGAGGCATATTAAGGCATGTCAATACTGAGAAGGATGGTTGATCCCAAAAACTCATCAAAGAATTACCTTTGAAATTCAGAAACAAAATAATATTATATTTACTTGTTGGTCCTAGAAAATAGGTGGTGAAGTTCCAAATCTTGAATCCCGTTTAAGAACTCCACTTTCACAAAAGTCTTCTTCTCTCACACGCATAGATGTCTTTTGCAGATGATTTATGCCTTGCTACTAACCAAGATGTCATCAAAGACAGCTGCTGTAAATTAGTCCTAACCTTATAAGAGGCCATCATGCAAGGAAATAGCTTTAGAAGGACCAATTCTTTCTAATCTTATATGATGCCATCATAGTTGTCACGGTCTGAAAATACGATACCATACAGTCCATACTGTATGGGAATTTTTGGTACGATATGAAATTTTGGGATACCGTACGATAAAATACGGGTTTTTTTAACACTTAACAAAATATGGACCTTCAATGTGAGGGAACATTTGGTGGGGGAGCACTTTAAAGGAGTTGCTCAAGAGCTCAAGCCTATAGCCAAGACAAGCCCAAAAAACCATCGAAAAACAGACAAAAACAGTCATATCGTACCGTAAGAACCGTATGGTACGAATTGGTTCATATTGGTACAAGAAACAACCAGGGATTCCATCATGCATAAGGTTACAAGGGCCAACATGAACAACACTCATTAGGCCAAAAGAGCCTTTCCTAGCTTTTATGTTGCATTTGGAGACCACATATCATAATCAAGTGAGCTCAAATTGATCCTCATTTCTACGACTTCCCGGTGCAATACACACTGTTTCTCATAAACTGCCTAAGTCTGTTCACGTTACACATGCACCTATACCTAACCTCACCAATGCCAACCCTCCAAATACATCTATGAATGGAGGGGCCATGGCGGACACAAGCTAACCTCATGGTACAACCCATCGCTTGGAGAACCCTCGACCTTGCACATACCTCCACCAATGAGCTTCTTCCATGCATATAACCTCAACTTTGACTCCACTTTCACACCACTACCTCACCCTGGCTAGCGTTTTTTTTCACGAAGCCTTCTCATCTCTCGACTTCACACACTGATATTGCACCATACTCTCGTGTCGTGCCATGAAGATCTGAATCGCCATCTACCCATGCAAATCATCACATAGTGGTCCTGGCACTCTTTCCACCAATCACGGGTTGTGGACTGCTTCTACCAACTACCTCATGTTGGAAGGGTCCAGACCATTTCCACAACAAACAGAGGCCTTCCATGAAGAACCTATACATCACCTATCACTTACCACGCTGCCTCGACTCACTGCCTGTCATCAGAACTACCCAAATAATCCCACCACTTCAACCTACATCCAATTGGGGTCAATCTCGAACCAGACCACCTAACCTCAGCAACCAACCCCATGGCATATCCTGAACCATCTATGCCTTGCACACAACACTGAATGCATGATGTGCTCTACAATCAGCATCACAATTCCTCTAGTGACAAGTTTAAGGTCAACACTAGAATGTTTCGATACAATACCATGCAAGAAACATGATTTATGTGAAGACTCGGAAATATTAGATGTAGCACTAGAGCACCCTTCTTGTGACATTATTTGGCACATGAAGCCTAGAATTCTCCCAAAACATTTCAGTACTTGACAGAAGAAGAAGATCGCAAAACCATGAGGCTTGTAATAGAATAACTATAAAACTAAACTAAAACAAAAGTGCAGTTTACAGGAATACTCTCAAGCATCACACCAACTCCATTGAGACAATGTGCTGCGACATCTCCACTGACTCAACATACACACCTCAAAAGATCAAAAGAAAATATGGCGAGCGAAGCTCTTTGAAGACAGCTCCCATCAGTTGCAACCCAACTCCTCTATGTGGTGCTCCCATGTAATTTCTTCACTCACCTATCCTAAGATTACTGCACAAATAACGCTTCTGTGTTTCAAAAAAGTATTGAATGCGCATGAGAAACCTATTCGAACGACTGTGGGCTAGGACTTTACAGTGAATTTGCAAACATAAAGGCATGAACCACACTCATACATTTTATTGGAAAAACTTAGTGAATAGATTCCACAGAATGACTTGGTTACTTTAGGTATATTCAACTACAAAATAAACTAAATTTCAGACCTATTTATAGTGTCATGACTGTATAGAAAACCTTGTACAGAAAAGTCTCTCTACCAAAAGCTATGGTGGGAGGTTAAACATTCTCTTAGGTGTCAACAAGAACCCCTCTACTGTGGGCGGTTCAGTTCACTTGTTACTCTAGCTCTTTCAAAAAATCTTTGTTGTCAACAAAGACCTGCAACACAAATGAAGACACACTTTAAATCCCTACATATAGTCCCCCCCGTAGCTTAAGTATGATATCCTATGTAAAATTAGGATAAATACCAAAAGATGTGTATGTCAAACTAGTATAAATACCAAAAACACGATTTGGCATATTTGTCTACTGCCAAGTCTTGAGCGCAACCCTCGCTCGCTACAGAGGCGAGCGACAATGCAGGGGAGACAGGGGAAAGGTCGGAGTCATGTGGGTGCATGTAAATCTCTTCCCCCAACAAAAAGAGGCATATTAAGGCATGTCAATACTGAGAAGGATGGTTGATCCCAAAAACTCATCAAAAATTTACCTCTGAAATTCAGAAACAAAATAATATTGAATTTACTTGTTGGTCCTAGAAAATGGGTGGTGAAGTTCCAAATCTTGAGTCCCATTTCAGAACTCCACTTTCACAAAAGTCTTCTTCTCTCACACACATAGATGTCTTTTGCAGATGATTTATGCCTTGCTACTAACCAAGATGTCATATCAAAGACAGTTTTTTTTACACTTAACAAACTATGGACCTTCAAGCTTGAATGTGAGGGAACGTTTGGTGGGGGAGCACTTTAAAGGAGTTGCTCAAGAGCTCAAGCCTATAGCCCAGACAAGCCCAAAAAAACCATCGAAAAACAGACAAAAACAGTCATATCGTACCGTAAGAACCGTATGGTACGAATTGGTTCATATTGGTACAAGAAACGACCATGGATTCCATCATGCAAGGAAATAATATTAGAAGGGCCAACATGAACAACACTCATTAGGCCAAAAAATCCTTTCCTAGCTTTTTATGTTGCATTTGGAGACCACATATCATAATCAAGTGAGCTCAAATTGATCCTCATTTCTACGACTTCCCGGTGCAATACACACTGTTTCTCATAAACTGCCTAAGTCTGGTCACGTTACACATGCACCTATACCTAACCTCACCAATGCCAACCCTCCAAATACATCTATGAATGGAGGGGCCATGGTGGACACAAGCTAACCTCATGGTACAACACATCGCTTGGAGAACCCTCGACCTTGCACATACCTCCAATGAGCTTCTTCCATGCGTATAACCTCAACTTTGACTCCACTTTCACACCACTACCTCACCCTGGCTACCGTTTTTTTTCACGAAGCCTTCTCATCTCTCGACTTCACACACTGACATTGCACCATACTCTCGTGTCGTGCCATGATGATCCGAACCACCATCTACCCATGCAAATCATCACATAGTGGTCCTGGCATTCTTTCCACCAATCACGGGTTGTGGAATGCTTCTACCAACTACCTCATGTTGGAAGGGTCCAGACCATTTCCACAACAAACAGAGGCCTTCCATGAAGAACCTATACATCGCCTATCACTTACCATGCTGCCTCGACTCACTGCCTATCATCAGAACTACCCAAAAAATCCCACCACTTCAACCTACATCCAATTGGGGTCGGTCTCGAACCAGACCACCTAACCTCAGCAACCAACCCCATGGCATATCTTGAACCATCTACGCCTTCCACACAACACTGAATGCATGATGTGCTCTGCAATCAGCATCACAATTCCTCTAGTGACAAGTTTAAGGTCAACACTAGAATGTTTCGATACAATACCATGCAAGGAACATGATTTATGTGAACACTCGCAAATATTAGATGCAGCACTAGAGCACCCTTCTTGTGACATTATTTGGCACATGAAGCCTAGAATTCTCCCAAATCATTTCAGTACTTGACAGAAGAAAAAGATCGCAAAACCATGAGGCTTGTAATAGAATAACTATAAAACTAAACTAAAACAAAAGTGCAGTTTACAGGAATACTCTCAAGCATCACACCAACTCCATCGAGACAATGTGCTGCGACATCTCCACTGACTCAACATACACACCTCAAAAGATCAAAAGAAAATATGGTGAGCGAAGCTCTTTGAAGACAGCTCCCATCAAGTGCAAACCAACTCCTCTATGTGGTGCTCCCATGTAATTTCTTTACTCACCTATCCTAAGATAACTGCACAAATAATGCTTCTCTATTTCAAAAAAGTATTGAATGTGCATGAGAAACCTATTCGAACGACTGTGGGCTAGGACTTTACAGTTAATTTGCAAACATAAAGGCATGAACCACACTCATACATTTTATTGGAAAAACTTAGTGAATAGATTCCACAGAATGACTTGGTTACTTCAGGTATATTCAACTACAAAATAAACTAAATTCCAGACCTATTTATAGTGTCATGACTGTACAGAAAACCTTGTACAGAAAAGTCTCTCTACCAAAAACTGTGGTGGGAGGTTAAACATTCTCTTAGGTGTCAACAAGTACCCCTCTACTGTGGGCGGTTCAGTTCACTTGTTACTCCAGCTCTTTCAAAAAATCTTTGTTGTCAACAAAGACCTGCAGCACAAATGAAGACACACTTTAAATCCCTACATATAGTCCCCCCGTAGCTTAAGTATGATATCCTATGTAAAATTATGATAAATACCAAAAGATGTGTATGTCAAACTAGTATAAATACCAAAAACACCATTTGGCATATTTGTCTACTGCCAAGTCTTGAGTGCAACAATCGCTCGCTTTAGAGGCGAGCGACAATGCAGGGGAGGCAGGGGAAAGGTCGGAGTCATGTGGGTGCATGTAAATCTCTTCCCAACAAAAAGAGGCTAATTAAGGCATGTCAATACTGAGAGGATGGTTGATCCCAAAAACTCATCAAAAATTTACCTCTGAAATTCAGAAACAAAATAATATTGAATTTACTTGTTGGTCCTAGAAAATGGGTGGTGAAGTTCCAAATCTTGAATCCCATTTAAGAACTCCACTTTCACAAAAGTCTTCTTCTCTCACACGCATAGATGTCTTTTGCAGATGATTTATGCCTTGCTACTAACCAAGATATCATCAAAGACAGCTGCTGTAAATTCTTCCTAACCTTATAAGATGCCATCCTGCAAGGAAATAGCTTTAGAAGGACCAATTCTTTCTAATCTTATATGATGCCATCATAGTTGTCACACGGTCTAAAAATACGATACCATACGGCCCATACTGTACGGGAATTTTTGGTACGATATGAAATTTTGGGATACCGTACGATAAAATACAGGTTTTTTTTACACTTAACAAACTATGGACCTTCAAGCTTGAATGTGAGGGAACATTTGGTGGGGGAGCACTTTAAAGGAGTTGCTCAAGAGCTCAAGCCTATAGCCCAGACAAGCCCAAAAAAACCATCGAAAAACAGACAAAAACAGTCATATCGTACCGTAAGAACCGTATGGTACGAATTGGTTCATATTGGTACAAGAAACGACCATGGATTCCATCATGCAAGGAAATAATATTAGAAGGGCCAACATGAACAACACTCATTAGGCCAAAAAATCCTTTCCTAGCTTTTTATGTTGCATTTGGAGACCACATATCATAATCAAGTGAGCTCAAATTGATCCTCATTTCTACGACTTCCCGGTGCAATACACACTGTTTCTCATAAACTGCCTAAGTCTGGTCACGTTACACATGCACCTATACCTAACCTCACCAATGCCAACCCTCCAAATACATCTATGAATGGAGGGGCCATGGTGGACACAAGCTAACCTCATGGTACAACCCATCGCTTGGAGAACCCTCGACCTTGCACATACCTCCAATGAGCTTCTTCCATGCGTATAACCTCAACTTTGACTCCACTTTCACACCACTACCTCACCCTGGCTACCGTTTTTTTTCACGAAGCCTTCTCATCTCTCGACTTCACACACTGACATTGCACCATACTCTCGTGTCGTGCCATGAAGATCCGAACCACCATCTACCCATGCAAATCATCACATAGTGGTCCTGGCACTCTTTCCACCAATCACGGGTTGTGGACTGCTTCTACCAACTACCTCATGTTGGAAGGGTCCAGACCATTTCCACAACAAACAGAGGCCTTCCATGAAGAACCTATACATCGCCTATCACTTACCATGCTGCCTCGACTCACTGCCTATCATCAGAACTACCCAAAAAATCCCACCACTTCAACCTACATCCAATTGGGGTCGGTCTCGAACCAGACCACCTAACCTCAGCAACCAACCCCATGGCATATCTTGAACCATCTACGCCTTCCACACAACACTGAATGCATGATGTGCTCTGCAATCAGCATCACAATTCCTCTAGTGACAAGTTTAAGGTCAACACTAGAATGTTTCGATACAATACCATGCAAGGAACATGATTTATGTGAACACTCACAAATATTAGATGCAGCACTAGAGCACCCTTCTTGTGACATTATTTGGCACATGAAGCCTAGAATTCTTGCAAAACATTTCAGTACTTGACAGAAGAAAAAGATCGCAAAACCATGAGGCTTGTAATAGAATAACTATAAAACTAAACTAAAACAAAAGTGTGGTTTACACGAATACTCTCAAGCATCACACCAACTCCATGGAGACAATGTGCTGCGACATCTCCACTGACTCAACATACACACCTCAAAAGATCAAAAGAAAATATGGCGAGCGAAGCTCTTTGAAGACAGCTCCCATCAGTTGCAACCCAACTCCTCTATGTGGTGCTCCCATGTAATTTCTTTACTCACCTATCCTAAGATAACTGCACAAATAACGCTTCTGTGTTTCAAAAAAGTATTGAATGTGCATGAGAAACCTATTCGAAGAACGACTGTGGGCTAGGACTTTACAGTGAATTTGCAAACATAAAGGCATGAACCACACTCATACATTTTATTGGAAAAACTTAGTGAATAGATTCCACAAAATGACTTGGTTACTTCAGGTATATTCAACTACAAAATAAACTAAATTCCAGACCTATTTATAGTGTCATGACTGTACAGAAAACCTTGTACACAAAAGTCTACCAAAATCTGTGGTGGGAGGTTAAACATTCTCTTAGGTGTCAACAAGAACCCCTCTACTGTGGGCGGTTTTGTTCACTTGTTACTCCAGCTCTTTCAAAAAATCTTTGTTTTCAGCAAAGACCTGCAACACAAATGAAGACACACTTTAAATCCCTACATATAGTCCCCCCCGTAGCTTAAGTATGATATCCTATGTAAAATTAGGATAAATACCAAAAGATGTGTATGTCAAACTAGTATAGATACCAAAAACACCATTTGGCATACTTGTCTACTGCCAAGTCTTGAGCGCAACCCTCGCTCGCTACAGAGGCGAGCGACAATGCAGGGGAGGCAGGGGAAAGGTCGGAGTCATGTGGGTGCATGTAAATCTCTTCCCAACAAAAAGAGGCATATTAAGGCATGTCAATACTGAGAGGATGGTTCATCCCAAAAACTCATCAAAAATTTACCTTTGAAATTCAGAAACAAAATAATATTGAATTTACTTGTTGGTCCTAGAAAATGGGTGGTGAAGTTCCAAATCTTGAATCCCATTTAAGAACTCCACTTTCACAAAAGTCTTCTTCTCTCACACGCATAGATGATTTATGCCTTGCTACTAACCAAGATGTCATATCAAACACAGCTGCTGTAAATTCTTCCTAACCTTATAAGATGCCATCATGCAAGGAAATAGCTTTAGAAGGACCAATTATTTCTAATCTTATATGATGCCATCATAGTTGTCACGGTCTGGTAATACGATACCATATGGTCCATACTGTACGGGAATTTTTGGTACGATATGAGATTTTGGGATACCGTACGATAAAATACGGGGTTTTTTTACACTTAACAAACTATGGACCTTCAAGCTTGAATGTGAGGGAACGTTTGGTGGGGGAGCACTTTAAAGGAGTTGCTCAAGAGCTCAAGCCTATAGCCAAGACAAGCCCAAAAAAACCATCGAAAAACTGACAAAAACAGTCATATCGTACCGTAAGAACCGTATGGTACGAATTGGTTCATATTGGTACAAGAAACAACCATGGATTCCATCATGCAAGGAAATAATATTAGAAGGGCCAACATGAACAACACTCATTAGGCCAAAAAAGCCTTTCCTAGCTTTTTATGTTGCATTTGGAGACCACATATCATAATCAAGTGAGCTCAAATTGATCCTCATTTCTACGACTTCCCGGTGCAATACACACTGTTTCTCATAAACTGCCTAAGTCTGGTCACGTTACTGGTCACGTTACACATGCACCTATACCTAACCTCACGAATGCCAACCCTCCAAATACATCTATGAATGGAGGGGCCATGGCGGTGTCACGCGTTTTTCTGAGAGGTATTCTGGGCTCGTGTATATATGGACGCATGGCACGTGTGAAGGTTTTGGCTTTGAATGCGTCTTCAGGTGTACAGGATGGATGGTTTTGTTTTGCAGGCTTGTCCGGAATGTAGTCGGCTGGAGGTAGTATCAGCCATTCGATGGCTCTGAATGTGTATGCGTCCCTAAAAATGGAGTTGGCACTGAAGGCTGTATTAAAGTGGTATGGAAGCATGGGAGTAATAAAAGATTATGGGCCTTTGTTGCCTTTAAATTGGTGGGTGTGAAAGCATTATGTTGCCATCTTTAGGCCTTGGAAAAAATAATGATTGATGTGGCCAACTAAAGCAATAGCCACGTTGAGGTTTCTTGAACCACCAGCGAAGGAGTTCTGGAACGTGAAGCGAAGAAGCTAGCGAGTGCAGCTGTAGACAAAAGGTGAAACGTCGCCTTGATTTGTTGGGGGCTGTCGGGCGCAGCTGCGCGTATATGCCCTTGAGGAGATAGCCTGGTTGATAAGCGGGGCTTTCGGGCATGTACAGCTACAAGCAGGAGAGAGCTGCAAGGTTTTGTGTGGCTAAGCGCAGCCGGGAGCGCCCTGGTCATTCTGCAAAGAAGACCACTAGAGGAGAGAAGCATCGTGGAGGAGGGCTCGCGACGGACTGGCCTCGGTGTTGGGCCGTGTTGTTTTTTGCAGTCAGGGTGGCGGCTAGAGAGGAAGCCGCCTTGGTTTTGGGCATGCAGGTGCGCAGCTGACTGAAGAAGGTGAGACGATAGGTGGGCTCGGGTCATTCAGCTGCGAAGGTTGGCGAAAGCGTGGAAGGCTGGCCGTGTAAGGGCTAGCGTGGACAAGGCAGCCGCAGGTGTGAAGTGGGGTGCAGCTGCTGAAGGGCAGGTGAATGGTGGAAGCCACTTTGGGCTTTCGACAAGAGGGAGAGGCTTCTTCAAAGGCTCGCGCAGAGCTACTGGGAGGCCTTGGAGGTGATGGTTGTCTGCAAGTGTGGAAGCAAGACAAGGGCTAGCGTGGACTAGGCAGAGCAGCTGACAAGGAGCTGTGAAAGTGGATGCAAAGGGCTGGTGTGGGCCGCTAGGTGAAGCCGAAAGTGGAAGCACAGGTAGGTGCTGGAGACAAGGCTGTGGACAAGCGAAGTGCAAAGGCTGGTGGGGCCGGAAGCACTACAGATAATCTGCAAGAGGAAGTGGGTTTGAAATGGCTGGCAGAGGATCAGCACAGAGAGAGAGAGAGAGAGAGAGAGAGAGAGAGAGAGAGAGAGAGAGATGTTGGGTAGCTGCTGTGCTGACGACACATGCAAAAGAGATGGGCTGCACAGAGAGTTGAGGGTTAGCTGGTGGGATGGGCGCCTTCTGAAGAGTGAGTGGCTGGGTTCTTTCTGGTGTGATTGGTACAGCAGGCAGGCGAGAGGTTCACGGTGATTGGGGATGTGGTGTATCCTCGGCAGTGACAGGTCTGAGTGTTTTGTTTATGGTTGTGTGAGTAAGGCTTCTGTGTCGGGTAGAAGCTTGTATGAAATGTTTTGACTGGAATATAGTGCTGGGTGTTTGCTTTGTCTATGGTGCCCGTGTTTTGTGTTGTCTGTCTGGCGTGGGTGGGTGGTGAAGTGCGAGAACTGTTCCAGCCGGTGGCTGGTGGTGCCCCTGTTCGTGTTAGTGTTTCCAAGTTTGGGAGGTGAAGGGCTATAGAGGCAGTGGTCTTTCTTCTTTTTTTTCACCTCACAGCGGACACAAGCTAGCCTCATGGTACAACCCATCGCTTGGAGAACCCTCGACCTTGCACATACCTCCACCAATGAGCTTCTTCCATGCGTATAACCTCAACTTTGACTCCACTTTCACACCACTACCTCACCCTGGCTAGCGTTTTTTTTCACGAAGCCTTCTCATCTCTCGACTTCACACACTGACATTGCACCATACTCTCGTGTCGTGCCATGAAGATCCGAACGGCCATCTACCCATGCAAATCATCACATAGTGGTCATGGAACTCTTTCCACCAATCACGGGTTGTGGACTGCTTCTACCAACTACCTCATGTTGGAAGGGTCCAGACCATTTCCACAACAAACAGAGGCCTTCCATGAAGAACCTATACATCGCCTATCACTTACCATGCTGCCTCGACTCACTGCTTGTCATCAGAACTACCCAAAAAATCCCACCACTTAAACCTACATCCAATTGGGGTCAGGGTCTCTAACCAGACCACCTAACCTCAGCAACCAACCCCATGGCATATCCTGAACCATCTACGCCTTGCACTTAACACTGAATGCATGATGTGCTCTGCAATCAGCATCACAATTCCTCTAGTGACAAGTTTAAGGTCAACACTAGAATGTTTCGATACAATAAGGTTAGGAAGAATTTACAGCAGCTATCTTTGATATGACATCTTGGTTAGTAGCAAGGCATAAACCATCTGCGAAAGACATCTATGCATGTGAGAGAGGAAGACTTTTGTGAAAGTGGAGTTCTTAAATGGGATTCAAGATTTGGAACTTCACCACCCATTTTCTAGGACCAATAAGTAAATTCAATATTATTTTGTTTCTGAATTTTAGAGGTAAATTCTTGATGAGTTTTTGGGATCAACCATCCTTCTCAGTATTGACATGCCTTAATATGCCTCTTTTTGTTGGGAAGAGATTTACATGAACCCACATCACTCCGACCTTTCCCCTGCCTCCCCTGCATTGTCGCTCACCTCTGTAGAGCGAGCGAGGGTTGTGCTCAAGACTTGGCAGTAGACAAATATGCCAAATGGTAATTTTGGTATTTATACTAGTTTGACATACACATCTTTTGGTATTTATCCTAATTTTACATAGGATATCATACTTAAGCTACGGGGGGGACTATATGTAAGGATTTAAAGTGTGTCTTCCTTTGTGTTGCAGGTCTTTGTTGACAACAAAGATTTTTTGAAAGAGCTGGAGTAACAAGTGAACTGAAGCGCCCACAGTAGAGGGGTTCTTGTTGACACCTAAGAGAATGTTTAACCTCCCACCACAGTTTTTGGTAGAGAGACTTTTCTGTATAAGGTTCTCTGTACAGTCATGACACTATAAATAGGTCTGGAATTTAGTTTATTTTGTAGTTGAATATACCTGAAGTAACCAAGTCATTCTGTGGAATCTATTCACTAAGTTTTTCCAATAAAATGTATGAGTGTGGTTCATGCCTTTATGTTTGCAAATTCACTGTAAAGTCCTAGCCCACAGTCGTTCGAATAGGTTTCTCATGCACATTCAATACTTTTTTGAAACACAGAAGCGTTATTTGTGCAATTATCTTAGGATAGGTGAGTAAAGAAATTACATGGGAGCACCACATAGAGGAGTTGGGTTGCAACCGATGGGAGCTGTCTTCAAAGAGCTTCGCTCCGCCATATTTTCTTTTCATCTTTTGAGGTGTGTATGTTGAGTTAGTGGAGATGTCGCAGCACATTGTCTCAATGGAGTCGGTGTGATGCTTGAGAGTATTCTTGTAAACTGCACTTTTGTTTTAGTTTAGTTTTATAGTTATTCTATTACAAGCCTCATGGTTTTGCGATCTTTTTCTTCTGTCAAGTACTGAAATGTTTTGGGAGAATTCTAGGCTTCATGTGCCAGATAATGTCACAAGAAGGGTTCTCTAGTGCTGCATCTAATATTTGCGAGTCTTCATAAATCATGTTCCTTGCATGGTATTGTATCGAAACATTCTAGTGTTGACCTTAAACTTGTCACTAGAGGAATTGTGATGCTGATTGTAGAGCACATCATGCATTCAGTGTTGTGTGCAAGGCGTAGATGGTCAAGGATATGCCATGGGGTTGGTTGCTGAGGTTAGGTGGTCTGGTTCGAGTCCGACCCCAATTGGATGTAGGTTGAAGTGGTGGGATTTTTTGGGTAGTTCTGATGACAGGTAGTGAGTCGAGGCAGCATGGTAAGTGATAGGCGATGTATAGGTTCTTCATGGAAGGCCTGTGTTTGTTGTGGAAATGGTCTGGACCCTTCCAACATGAGGTAGTTGGTAGAAGCAGTCCACAACCCGTGATTGGTGGAAAGAGTGCCAGGACCACTATGTGATGGTTTGCATGGGTAGGTGGCGGTTCGGATCTTCATGGCACGACACGAGAGTATGGTGCAATGTCAGTGTGTGAAGTCGAGAGATGAGAAGGCTTCGTGAAAAAAAACGCTAGCCAGGGTGAGGTAGTGGTGTGAAAGTGGAGTCAAAGTTGAGGTTATATGCATGGAAGAAGCTCATTGGGGAGGTATGTGCAAGGTCGAGGGTTCTCCAAGCGATGGGTTGTACCATGAGGTTAGCTTGTGTCCGCCATGGCCCCTCCATTCATAGATGTATTTGGAGGGTTGGCATTGGTGAGGTTAGGTATAGGTGCATGTGTGACGTGACTAGTAACGTGACCAGACTTAGGCAGTTTATGAGAAACAGTGTGTATTGCACCGGGAAGTCGTAGAAATGAGGATCAATTTGAGCTCACTTGATTATGATATGTGGTCTCCAAATGCAACATAAAAAGCTAGGAAAGGCTTTTTTGGCCTAATGAGTGTTGTTCATGTTGGCCCTTCTAATATTATTTCCTTGCATGATGGAATCCATGGTTGTTTCTTGTACCAATATGAACCAATTCGTACCATACGGTTCTTACGGTACGATATGACTGTTTTTGTCAGTTTTTCGATGGTTTTTTTGGGCTTATCTTGGCTATAGGCTTGAGCTCTTGAGCAACTCCTTTAAAGTGCTCCCGCACCAAATGTTCCCTCACATTCAAGCTTGAAGGTGCATAGTTTGTTAAGTGTTAAAAAAACTCGTAATTTATCGTACGGTATCCCAAAATTTCATATCTACCAAAAATTCCCGTACAGTATGGACCGTATGGTATCGTATTATCAGACCGTGACAACTATGATGGCATCATATAAGATTAGAAAGAATTGGTCCTTCTAAAGCTATTTCCTTGCATGATGGCATCTTATAAGGTTAGGAAGAATTTACAGCAGCTGTGTTTGATATGACATCTTGGTTAGTAGCAAGGCATAAATCATCTGCAAAAGACATCTATGCATGTGAGAGAAGAAGACTTTTGTGAAAGCGGAGTTCTTAAATGGGATTCAAGATTTGGAACTTCACCACCCATTTTCTACGACCAACAAGTAAATTCAATATTATTTTGTTTCTGAATTTCAAAGGTAAATTTTTGATGAGTTTTTGGGATGAACCATCCTCTCAGTATTGACATGCCTTAATATGCCTCTTTTTGTTGGGAAGAGATTTACATGCACCCACATGACTCCGACCTTTCCCCTGCCTCCCCTGCATTGTCGCTCGGCTCTGTTAGCGAGCGAGGGTTGCGCTCAAGACTTGGCAGTAGACAAATATGCCAAATGGTGTTTTTGGTATTTATACTAGTTTGACATACACATCTTTTGGTATTTATCCTAATTTTACATAGGATATCATACTTAAGCTACGGGGGGGACTATATGTAGGGATTTAAAGTGTGTCTTCATTTGTGCTGCAGGTCTTTGTTGACAACAAAGATTTTTTGAAAGAGCTGGAGTAACAAGTAAACTGAACCGCCCACAGTAGAGGGGTTCTTGTTGACACCTAAGAGAATGTTTAACCTCCCACCACAGTTTTTGGTAGAGAGACTTTTCTGTACAAGGTTTTTTGTACAGTCATGACACTATAAATAGGTCTGGAATTTAGTTTATTTTGTAGTTGAATATACCTGAAGTAACCAAGTCATTCTGTGGAATCTATTCACTAAGTTTTTCCAATAAAATGTATGAGTGTGGTTCATGCCTTTATGTTTGCAAATTCACTGTAAAGTCCTAGCCCACAGGCGTTCGAATAGGTTTCTCATGCACATTCAATACTTTTTTGAAACACAGAAGCGTTATTTGTGCAGTTATCTTAGGATAGGTGAGTAAAGAAATTACATGGGAGCACCACATAGAGGAGTTGGGTTGCAACTGATGGGAGCTGTCTTCAAAGAGCTTCGCTCGCCATATTTTCTTTTGATCTTTTGAGGTGTGTATGTTGAGTCAATGGAGATGTCGCAGCACATTGTCTCAATTGAGTTGGTGTGATGCTTGAGAGTATTCCTGTAAACTGCACTTTTGTTTTAGTTTAGTTTTATAGTTATTCTATTACAAGCCTCATGGTTTTGCAATCTTTTTCTTCTGTCAAGTACTGAAATGATTTGGGAGAATTCTAGGCTTCATGTGCCAAATAATGTCACAAGAAGGGTGCTCTAGTGCTGCATCTAATATTTGCGAGTCTTCACATAAATCATGTTCCTTGCATGGTATTGTATCGAAACATTCTAGTGTTGACCTTAAACTTGTCACTAGAGGAATTGTGATGCTGATTGCAGAGCACATCACGCATTTAGTGTTGTGTGCAAGGCGTAGATGGTTCAGGATATGCCATGGGGTTGGTTTGCTGAGGTTAGGTGGTCTGGTTAGAGACCCCGACCCCAATTGGATGTAGTTTGAAGTGGTGGGATTTTTTGGGTAGTTCTGATGATGGTGGGATTTTTTGGGTAGTTCTGATGACGATAGGCAGTGAGTCGAGGCAGCATGGTAAGTGATAGGCGATGTATAGGTTCTTCATGGAAGGCCTGTGTTTGTTGTGGAAATGGTCTGGACCCTTCCAACATGAGATAGTTGGTAGAAGCAGTCCACAACCCGTGATTGGTGGAAAGAGTGCCAGGACCACTATGTGATGCTTTGCATGGGTAGATGGTGGTTCGGATCTTCATGGCACGACACGAGAGTATGGTGCAATGTCAGTGTGTGAAGTCGAGAGATGAGAAGGCTTCGTGAAAAAAAACGCTAGCCAGGGTGAGGTAGTGGTGTGAAAGTGGAGTCAAAGTTGAGGTTATACGCATGGAAGAAGCTCATTGGGGAGGTATGTGCAAGGTCGAGGGTTCTCCAAGCGATGGGTTGTACCATGAGGTTAGCTTGTGTCCGCCATGGCCCCTCCATTCATAGATGTATTTGGAGGGTTGGCATTGGTGAGGTTAGGTATAGGTGCATGTGTAACGTGAACAGACTTAGGCAGTTTATGAGAAACAGTGTGTATTGCACCGGG
This sequence comes from Cibotium barometz, assembly GCF_041138505.1. Classification (NCBI taxonomy): domain Eukaryota; kingdom Viridiplantae; phylum Streptophyta; class Polypodiopsida; order Cyatheales; family Cibotiaceae; genus Cibotium; species Cibotium barometz. The sequence goes on from NC_141083.1 coordinate 25,732,232, forward strand.
AAGTCGTAGAAATGAGGATCAATTTTAGCTCACTTGATTATGATATGTGGTCTCCAAATGCAACATAAAAAGCTAGGAAAGGCTTTTTTGGCCTAATGAGTGTTGTTCATGTTGGCCCTTCTAATATTATTTCCTTGCATGATGGAATCCATGGTTGTTTCTTGTACCAATATGAACCAATTCGTACCATACGGTTCTTACGGTACGATATGACTGTTTTTGTCTGTTTTTCGATGGTTTTTTGGGCTTGTCTTGGCTATAGGCTTGAGCTCTTGAGCAACTCCTTTAAAGTGCTCCCCCACCAAACGTTCCCTCACATTCAAGCTTGAAGGTCCATAGTTTGTTAAGTGTAAAAAAAACCGGTATTTTATCGTACGGTATCCCAAAATTTCATATCGTACCGAAAATTCCCGTACAGTATGGACCGTATGGTATCGTATTTTCAGACCGTAACAACTATGATGGCATCATATAAGATTAGAAAGAATTGGTCCTTCTAAAGCTATTTCCTTGCATGATGGCATCTTATAAGGTTAGGACGAATTTACAGCAGCTGTCTTTGATGACATCTTGGTTAGTAGCAAGGCATAAATCATCTGCAAAAGACATCTATGCGTGTGAGAGAAGAAGACTTTTGTGAAAGTGGAGTTCTTAAATGGGATTCAAGATTTGGAACTTCACCACCCATTTTCTAGGACCAACAAGTAAATTCAATATTATTTTGTTTCTGAGTTTCAAAGGTAATTTTTTGATGAGTTTTTGGGATCAACCATCCTTCTCAGTATTGACATGCCTTAATATGCCTCGTTTTGTTGGGAAGAGATTTACATGCACCCACATGACTCCGACCTTTCCCCTGCCTCCCCTGCATTGTCGCTCGCCTCTGTAGCGAGCGAGGGTTGAGACAAATATGCCAAATGGAGTTTTTGGTATTTATACTAGTTTGACATACATATCTTTTGGTATTTATCCTAATTTTACATAGGATATCATACTTAAGCTACGGGGGGGACTATATGTAGGGATTTAAAGTGTGTCTTCCTTTGTGTTGCAGGTCTTTGTTGACAACAAAGATTTTTTGAAAGAGCTGAAGTAACAAGTGCACTGAACCGCCCACAGTAGAGGGGTTCTTGTTGACACCTAAGAGAATGTTTAACCTCACACCACAGTTTTTGGTAGAGAGACTTTTCTGTACAAGGTTTTCTGTACAGTCATGACACTATAAATAGGTCTGGAATTTAGTTTATTTTGTAGTTGAATATACCTGAAGTAACCAAGTCATTCTGTGGAATCTATTCACTAAGTTTTTCCAATAAAATGTATGAGTGTGGTTCATGCCTTTATGTTTGCAAATTCACTGTAAAGTCCTAGCCCACAGTCGTTCAAATAGGTTTCTCATGCACATTCAATACTTTTTTGAAACAAAGAAGCGTTATTTGTGCAATTATCTTAGGATAGGTGAGTAAAGAAATTACATGGCAGCACCACATAGAGGAGTTGGGTTGCAACTGATGGGAGTTGTCTGCAAAGAGCTTCACCCGCCATATTTTCTTTTGATCTTTTGAGGTGTGTATGTTAAGTCAGTGGTGGAGATGTCGCAGCACATTGTCTCAATGGAGTTGGTGTGATGCTTGAGAGTATTCCTATAAACTGCACTTTTGTTTTAGTTTAGTTTTATAGTTATTCTATTACAAGCCTCATGGTTTTGCGATCTTTTTCTTCTGTCAAGTACTGAAATGTTTTGGGAGAATTCTAGGCTTCATGTGCCAAATAATGTCACAAGAAGGGTGCTCTAGTGCTGCATCTAATATTTGCGAGTCTTCATAAATCATGTTCCTTGCATGGTATTGTATCGAAACATTTTAGTGTTGACCTTAAACTTGTCACTAGAGGAATTGTGATGCTGATTGCAGAGCACATCATGCATTTAGTGTTGTGTGCAAGGCGTAGATGGTCCAGGATATGCCATGGGGTTGGTTGCTGAGGTTAGGTGGTCAGGTTCGAGCCCGACCCCAATTGGATGTAGGTTGAAGTGGTGGGATTTTTTGGGTAGTTCTCATGAGACAGGCAGTGAGTCGAGGCAGCATGGTAAGTGATAGGCGATGTATAGGTTCTTCATGGAAGGCCTGTGTTTGTTGTGGAAATGGTCTGGACCCTTCCAACATGAGGTAGTTGGTAGAAGCAGTCCACAACCCGTGATTGGTGGAAAGAGTGGCAGGACCACTATGTGATGATTTGCATGGGTAGATGGCGGTTCGGATCTTCATGGCACGACACGAGAGTATGGTGCAATGTCAGTGTGTGAAGTCGAGAGATGAGAAGGCTTCGTGAAAAAAAAACGCTAGCCAGGGTGAGGTAGTGGTGTGAAAGTGGAGTCAAAGTTGAGGTTTTACGCATGGAAGAAGCTCATTGGAGGTATGTGCAAGGTCGAGGGTTGTCCAAGCGATGGGTTGTACCATGAGGTTAGCTTGTGTCCGCCATGCCCCTCCATTCATAGATGTATTTGGAGGGTTGGCATTGGTGAGGTTAGGTATAGGTGCATGTGTGACGTGACTAGTAACGTGACCAGACTTAGGCAGTTTATGAGAAACAGTGTGTATTGCACCGGGAAGTCGTAGAAATGAGGATCAATTTGAGCTCACTTGATTATGATATGTGGTCTCCAAATGCAACATAAAAAGCTAGGAAAGGCTTTTTTGGCCTAATGAGTGTTGTTCATGTTGGCCCTTCTAATATTATTTCCTTGCATGATGGAATCCATGGTTGTTTCTTGTACCAATAGGAACCAATTTGTACCATACGGTTCTTACGGTACGATATGACTGTTTTTGTCTGTTTTTCGATGGTTTTTTTGGGCTTGTCTTGGCTATAGGCTTGAGCTCTTGAGCAACTCCTTTAAAGTGCTCCCCCACCAAACGTTCCCTCACATTCAAGCTTGAAGGTCCATAGTTTGTTAAGTGTAAAAAAAAACTCGTATTTTATCGTACGGTATCCCAAAATTTCATATCGTACCGAAAATTCCCATACAGTATGGACCGTATGGTATCGTATTTTCAGGCCGTGACAACTATGATACCAAAAATTTCATATCGTACCAAAAATTCCCATACAGTGTGAACCGTATGGTATCGTATTTTCAGACCATGACAACTATGATGGCATCATATAAGATTAGAAAGAATTGGTCCTTCTAAAGCTATTTCCTTGCATGATGGCATCTTATAAGGTTAGGAAGAATTTACAGCAGCTGTCTTTGATATGACATCTTGGTTAGTAGCAAGGCATAAATCATCTGCAAAAGACATCTATGCGTGTGAGAGAAGAAGACTTTTGTGAAAGTGGAGTTCTTAAATGGGATTCAAGATTTGGAACTTCACCACCCATTTTCTAGGACCAAGTAAATTCAATATTATTTTGTTTCTGAATTTCAGAGATAAATTTTTGATGAGTTCTTGGGATCAACCATCCTTCTAAGGATTGACATGCCTTAATATGCCTCCTTTTGTTGGGGGAAGAGATTTACATGCACCCACATGACTCCGACCTTTCCCCTGCCTCCCACATGACTCCGACCAGTAACGTGACCAGACTTAGGCAGTTTATGAGAAACAGTGTGTATTGCACTAGGAAGTCCTAGAAATGAGGATCAATTTGAGCTCACTTGATTATGATATGTGGTCTCCAAATGCAACATAAAAAGCTAGGACAGGCTTTTTTAGCCTAATGAGTGTTGTTCATGTTGGCCCTTCTAATATTATTTCCTTGCATGATGGAATCCATGGTTGTTTCTTGTACCAATATGAACCAATTCGTACCATACAGTTCTTACGGTACGATATGACTGTTTTTGTCAGTTTTTCGATGGTTTTTTTGGGCTTATCTTGGCTATAGGCTTGAGCTCTTGAGCAACTCCTTTAAAGTGCTCCCCCACCAAATGTTCCCTCACATTCAAGCTTGAAGGTCCATAGTTTGTTAAGTGTTAAAAAAACCCGTAATTTATCGTACGGTATCCCAAAATTTCATATTGTACCAAAAATTCCCGTACAATATGGACCGTATGGTATCGTATTATCGGACCGTGACAACTATGATGGCATCATATAAGATTAGAAAGAATTGGTCCTTCTAAAGCTATTTCTTTGCATGATGGCATGTTATAAGGTTAGGAAGAATTTACAGCAGCTGTGTTTGATATGATATCTTGGTTAGTAGCAAGGCATAAATCATCTGCAAAAGACATCTATGCGTGTGAGAGAAGAAGACTTTTGTGAAAGTGGAGTTCTTAAATGGGATTCAAGATGTGGAACTTCACCACCCATTTTCTAGGACCAACAAGTAAATTCAATATTATTTTGTTTCTGAATTTCAGAGGTAAATTTTTGATGAGTTTTTGGGATGAACCATCCTCTCAGTATTGACATGCCTTAATATGCCTCTTTTTGTTGGGAAGAGATTTACATGCACCCACATGACTCCGACCTTTCCCCTGCCTCCCCTGCATTGTCGCTCGCCTTTGTAGTGAGCGGGGGTTGCGCTCAAGACTTGGCAGTAGACAAATATGCCAAATGGAGTTTTTGGTATTTATACTAGTTTGACATACACATCTTTTGGTATTTACCCTAATTTTACATAGGATATCATACTTAAGCTACGGGGGGGGGGACTATATGTAGGGATTTAAAGTGTGTCTTCCTTTGTGTTGCAGGTCTTTGTTGACAACAAAGATTTTTTGAAAGAGCTGGAGTAACAAGTGAACTGAACCGCCCACAGTAGAGGGGTTCTTGTTGACACCTAAGAGAATGTTTAACCTCCCACCACAGTTTTTGGTAGAGAGACTTTTCTGTACAAGGTTTTCTGCACAGTCATGACACTATAAATAGGTCTGGAATTTAGTTTATTTTGTAGTTCAATATACCCGAAGTAACCAAGTCATTATGTGGAATCTATTCACTAAGTTTTTCCAATAAAATGTATGAGTGTGGTTCATGCCTTTATGTTTGCAAATTAACTATAAAGTCCTAGCCCACAGTCGTTCGAATAGGTTTCTCATGCACATTCAATACTTTTTTGAAACACAGAAGCGTTATTTGTGCAGTTATCTTAGGATAGGTGAGTAAAGAAATTACATGGGAGCACCACATAGAGGAGTTGGGTTGCAACTGATGGGAGCTGTCTTCAAAGAGCTTCGCTTGCCATATTTTCTTTTGATCTTTGAGGTGTGTATGTTGAGTCAGTGGAGATGTCGCAGCACATTGTCTCAATGGAGTTGGTGTGATGCTTGAGAGTATTCCTGTAAACTGCACTTTTGTTTTAGTTTAGTTTTATAGTTATTCTATTACAAGCCTCATGGTTTTGCGATCTATTTCTTCTGTCAAGTACTGAAATGTTTTGGGAGAATTCTAGGCTTCATGTGCCAAATAATGTCACAAGAAGGGTGCTCTAGTGCTGCATCTAATATTTGCGAATCTTCACATAAATCATGTTCCTTGCATGGTATTGTATCGAAACATTCTAGTGTTGACCTTAAACTTGTCACTAGAGGAATTGTGATGCTGATTGCAGAGCACAGCATGCATTCAGTGTTGTGTGCAAGGCGTAGATGGTTCAAGATATGCCATGGGGTTGGTTGCTGAGGTTAGGTGGTCTGGTTAGAGATCCCGACCCCAATTGGATGTAGTTTGAAGTGGTGGGATTTTTTGGGGGTAGTTCTCATGACAGGCAGTGAGTTGAGGCAGCATGGTAAGTGATAGGCGATGTATAGGTTCTTCATGGAAGGCCTGTGTTTGGTGTGGAAATGGTCTCGACCCTTCCAACATGAGGTAGTTGGTAGAAGCAGCCCACAACCCGTGATTGGTGGAAAGACTGCCAAGACCACTATGTGATGATTTGCATGGGTAGATGGTGGTTCGGATCTTCATGGCACGACACGAGAGTATGGTGCAATGTCAGTGTGTGAAGTCGAGAGATAAGAAGGCTTCGTGAAAAAAAACGCTAGCCAGGGTGAGGTAGTGGTGTGAAAGTGGAGTCAAAGTTGAGGTTATACGCATGGAAGAAGCTCATTGGAGGTATGTGCAAGGTCGAGGGTTCTCCAAGCGATGGGTTGTACCATGAGGCTAGCTTGTGTCCGCCATGGCCCCTCCATTCATAGATGTATTTGGAGGGTTGGCATTGGTGAGGTTAGGTATAGGTGCATGTGTAACGTGACCAGTAACGTGACCAGACTTAGGCAGTTTATGAGAAACAGTGTGTATTGCACCGGGAAGTCGTAGAAATGAGGATCAATTTGAGCTCACTTGATTATGATATGTGGTCTCCAAATGCAACATAAAAAGCTAGGAAAGGCTTTTTTGGCCTAATGAGTGTTGTTCATGTTGGCCCTTCTAATATTATTTCCTTGCATGATGGAATCCATGGTTGTTTCTTGTACCAATATGAACCAATTCGTACCATACGGTTCTTACGGTACGATATGACTGTTTTTGTCTGTTTTTCGATGGTTTTTTTGGGCTTGTCTTGGCTATAGGCTTGAGCTCTTGAGCAACTCCTTTAAAGTGCTCCCCCACCAAACGTTCCCTCACATTCAAGCTTGAAGGTCCATAGTTTGTTAAGTGTAAAAAAAACCCGTATTTTATCGTACGGTATCCCAAAATTTCATATCGTACCAAAAATTCCCATACAGTATGGACCATATGGTATCGTATTTTCAGACCGTGACAACTATGATACCAAAAATTTCATATCGTACCAAAAATTCCCATACAGTGTGAACCGTCGTATGGTATCGTATTTTCAGACCGTGACAACTATGATGGCATCATATAAGATTAGAAAGAATTGGTCCTTCTAAAGCTATTTCCTTGCATGATGGCATCTTATAAGGTTAGGAAGAATTTACAGCAGCTGTCTTTGATATGACATCTTGGTTAGTAGCAAGGCATAAATCATCTGCAAAAGACATCTATGCGTGTGAGAGAAGAAGACTTTTGTGAAAGTGGAGTTCTTAAATGGGATTCAAGATTTGGAACTTCACCACCCATTTTCTAGGACCAAGTAAATTCAATATTATTTTGTTTCTGAATTTCAGAGGTAAATTTTTGATGAGTTCTTGGGATCAACCATCCTTCTCAGTATTGACATGCCTTAATATGCCTCCTTTTGTTAGGGGAAGAGATTTACATGCACCCACATGACTCCGACCTTTCCCCTGCCTCCCCTGCATTGTCGCTCGCCTCTGTAGCGAGCGAGGGTTGCGCTCAAGACTTGGCAGTAGACAAATATGCCAAATGGTGTTTTTGGTATTTATACTAGTTTGACATACACATCTTTTGGTATTTATCCTAATTTTACATAGGATATCATACTTAAGCTAGGGGGGGACTATATGTAGGGATTTAAAGTGTGTCTTCATTTGTGTTGCAGGTCTTTGTTGACAACAAAGATTTTTTGAAGGAGCTAGAGTAACAAGTGAACTGAACTGCCCACAGTAGAGGGGTTTTTGTTGACACCTAAGAGAATGTTTAACCTCCCACCACAGTTTTTGGTAGAGAGACTTTTCTATACAAGGTTTTCTATACAGTCATGACACTATAAATAGGTCTGGAATTTAGCTTATTTTGTAGTTGAATATACCTGAAGTAACCAAGTCATTCTGTGGAATCTATTCATCAAGTTTTTCCAATAAAATGTATGAGTGTGGTTCATGCCTTTATGTTTGCAAATGCACTGTAAAGTCCTAGCCCACAGTCGTTCTCGAATAGGTTTCTCATGCACATTCAATACTTTTTTGAAACACAGAAGCATTATTTGTGCAGTTATCTTGAGATAAGTGAGTGAAGAAATTACATGGGACCACCACATAGAGGAGTTGGGTTGATGGGAGCTATCTTCAAAGAGCTTCGCTCGCCATATTTTCTTTTGATCTTTTGATGTGTGTATGTTGAGTCAGTGGAGATGTCGCAGCACATTGTCTCAATGGAGTTGGTGTGATGCTTGAGAGTATTCCTGTAAACTGCACTTTTGTTTTAGTTTAGTTTTATAGTTATTCTATTACAAGCCTCACGGTTTTGCGATCTTCTTCTTCTGTCAAGTACTGAAATGTTTTGGGAGAATTCTAGGCTTCATGTGCCAAATAATGTCACAAGAAGGGTGCTCTACTGCTGCATCTAATATTTGTGAGTCTTCACATAAATCATGTTCCTTGCATGGTATTGTATCGAAACATTCTAGTGTTGACCTTAAACTTGTCACTAGAGGAATTGTGATGCTGATTGCAGAGCACATTATGCATTCAGTGTTGTGTGCAAGGCGTAGATGGTTCAGGATATGCAGGGGGTTGGTTTCTGAGGTTAGGTTGTCTGGTTCGAGACCGACCCCAATTGGATGTAGGTTGAAGTGGTGGGATTTTTTGGGTAGTTCTGATGACAGGCAGTGAGTCGAGGCAGCGTGGTAAGTGATAGGCGATGTATAGGTTCTTCATGGAAGGCCTGTGTTTGTTGTGGAAATGGTCTGGACCCTTCCAACATGAGGTAGTTGGTAGAAGCAGTCCACAACGCGTGATTGGTGGAAAGAGTGCCAGGACCACTATGTCATGATTTGCATGGGTAGATGGCGGTTCGGATCTTCATGGCACGACACGAGAGTATGGTGCAATGTCAGTGTGTGAAGTTGAGAGATGAGAAGGCTTTGTGAAAAAAAACGCTAGCCAGGGTGAGGTAGTGGTGTGAAAGTGGAGTCAAAGTTGAGGTTATACGCATGGAAGAAGCTCATTGGAGGTATGTGCAAGGTCGAGGGTTCTCCAAGCGATGGGTTGTACCATGCAGTTAGCTTGTGTCCGCCATGGCCCCTCCATTCATAGATGTATTTGGAGGGTTGGCATTGGTGAGGTTAGGTATAGGTGCATGTGTAACGTGAACAGACTTAGGCAGTTTATGAGAAACAGTGTGTATAACATCGGGAAGTCGTAGAAATGAGGATCAATTTGAGCTCACTTGATTATGATATGTGGTCTCCAAATGCAACATAAAAAGCTAGGAAAGGCTTTTTTGGCCTAATGAGTGTTGTTCATGTTGGCCCTTCTAACATTATTTCCTTGCATGATGGAATCCATGGTTGTTTCTTGTACCAATATGAACCAATTCGTACCATACGGTTCTTACGGTACGTTATGACTGTTTTTGTCTGTTTTTTGATGGTTTTTTTGGGCTTGTCTTGGCTATAGGCTTGAGCTCTTGAGCAACTCCTTTAAAGTGCTCCCCCACCAAACATTCCCTCACATTCAAGCTTGAAGGTCCATAGTTTGTTAAGTGTAAAAAAAACCCGTATTTTATCGTACGGTATCCCAAAATTTCATATCGTACGAAAAATTCCTGTACAGTATGGACCGTATGGTATCGTATTTTCAGACCGTGACAACTATGATGGCATCATATAAGATTAGAAAGAATTGGTCCTTCTAAAGCTATTTCCTTGCATGATGGCATCTTATAAGGTTAGGAAGAATTTACAGTAGTTGTCTTTGATGACATCTTGGTTAGTAGCAAGGCATAAATCATTTGCAAAAGACATCTATGCGTGTGAGAGAAGAAGACTTTTGTGAAAGTGGAGTTCTTAAATGGGATTCAAGATTTGGAACTTCACCACCCATTTTCTAGGACCAACAAGTAAATTCAATATTATTTTGTTTCTGAATTTCAGAGGTAAATTTTTGATGAGTTTTTGGGATCAACCATCCTTCTCAGTATTGACATGCCTTAATATGCCTCTTTTTGTTGGGAAGAGATTTACATGCACCCACATGACTCCGAGCTTTCCCCTGCCTCCCCTGCATTGTCGCTCGCCTCTGTAGCGAGCGAGGGTTGCGCTCAAGACTTGGCAGTAGACAAATATGCCAAATGGTGTTTTTGGTATTTATACTAGTTTGACATACACATCTTTTGGTATTTATCCTAATTTTACATAGGATATCATACTTAAGCTAGGGGGGGACTATATGTAGGGATTTAAAGTGTGACTTCATTTGTGTTGCAGGTCTTTGTTGACAGCAAAGATTTTTTGAAAGAGCTGGAGTAACAAGTGAACTGAACCGCCCACAGTAGAGGGGTTCTTGTTGACACCTAAGAGAATGTTTAACCTCCCACCACAGTTTTTGGTAGAGAGACTTTTCTATACAAGGTTTTCTATACAGTCATGACACTATAAATAGGTCTGGAATTTAGTTTATTTTGTAGTTGAATATACCTGAAGTAACCAAGTTATTCTGTGGAATCTATTCACTAAGTTTTTCCAATAAAATGTATGAGTGTGGTTCATGCCTTTATGTTTGCAAATTCACTGTAAAGTCCTAGCCCACAGTCGTTCGAATAGGTCTCTCATGCACATTCAATATTTTTTTGAAACAGAGAAGCGTTATTTGTGCAGTTATCTTAGGATACGTGAGTAAAGAAATTACATGGGAGCACCACATAGAGGAGTTGGGTTGCAACTGATGGGAGCTGTCTTCAAAGAGCTTCGCTCGCCATATTTTCTTTTGATCTTTTGAGGTGTGTATGTTGAGTCAGTGGAGATGTCGCAGCACATTGTCTCAATGGAGTTGGTGTGATGCTTGAGAGTATTCGTGTAAACCGCACTTTTCTGTTAGTTTAGTTTTATAGTTATTCTATTACAAGCCTCATGGTTTTGCGATCTTTTTCTTCTGTCAAGTACTGAAATTTTTTGGGAGAATTCTAGGCTTCATGTGCCAAATAATGTCACAAGAAGGGTGCTCTAGTGCTGCATCTAATATTTGTGAGTCTTCACATAAATCATGTTCCTTGCATGGTATTGTATCGAAACATTCTAGTGTTGACCTTAAACTTGTCACTAGAGGAATTGTGATGCTGATTGCAGAGCACATCATGCATTCAATGTTGTGTGGAAGGCGTAGATGGTTCAAGATATGCCATGGGGTTGGTTGCTGAGGTTAGGTGGTTTGGTTCGAGCCCGACGCCAATTGGATGTAGGTTGAAGTGGTGGGATTTTTTGGGTAGTTCTGATGACAGGCAGTGAGTCGAGGCAGCATGGTAAGTGATAGGCGATGTATAGGTTCTTCATGGAAGGCCTGTGTTTGTTGTGGAAATGGTCTGGACCCTTCCAACATGAGGTAGTTGGTAGAAGCAATCCACAACCCGTGATTGGTGGAAAGAGTGCCAGGACCACTATGTGATGATTTGCATGGGTAGATGGCGGTTCGGATCTTCATGGCACGACACGAGAGTATGGTGCAATGTCAGTGTGTGAAGTCGAGAGATGAGAAGGCTTTGTGAAAAAAAACACTAGCCAGGGTGAGGTAGTGGTGTGAAAGTGGAGTCAAAGTTGAGGTTATACGCATGGAAGAAGCTCATCGGAGGTATGTGCAAGGTCGAGGGTTCTCCAAGCGATAGGTTGTACCGTGAGGTTAGCTTGTGTCCGCCATGGCCCCTCCATTCATAGATGTATTTGGAGGGTTGGCATTGGTGAGGTTAGGTATAGGTGCATGTGTAACGTGACCAGTAACGTGACCAGACTTAGGCAGTTTATGAGAAACAGTGTGTATTGCACCGGGAAGTCGTAGAAATGAGGATCAATTTGAGCTCACTTGATTATGATATGTGGTCTCCAAATGCAACATAAAAAGCTAGGAAAGGCTTTTTTGGCCTAATGAGTGTTCTTCATGTTGGCCCTTCTAACATTATTTCCTTGCATGATGGAATCCATGGTTGTTTCTTGTACCAATATGAACCAATTCGTACCATACGGTTCTTACAGTACGATATGACTGTTTTTGTCTGTTTTTCGATGGTTTTTTTGGGCTTGTCTTGGCTATAGGCTTGAGCTCTTGAGCAACTCCTTTAAAGTGCTCCCCCACCAAACGTTCCCTCACATTCAAGCTTGAAGGTCCATAGTTTGTTAAGTGTAAAAAATACCCGTATTTTATCGTACGGTATCCCAAAATTTCATATCGTACCAAAAATTCCCGTATAGTATGGACCGTATGGTATCGTATTTTCAGACCGTGACAACTATGATGGCATCATATAAGATTAGAAAGAATTGGTCCTTCTAAAGCTATTTCCTTGCATGATGGCATCTTATAAGGTTAGGAAGAATTTACAGCAGCTGTGTTTGATATGACATCTTGGTTAGTAGCAAGGCATAAATCATCTATGCGTGTGAGAGAAGAAGACTTTTGTGAAAGGGGAGTTCTTAAATGGGATTCAAGATTTGGAACTTCACCGCCCATTTTCTAGGACCAACAAGTAAATTCAATATTATTTTGTTTCTGAATTTCAGAGGTAATCTTTTGATGAGTTTTTGGGATGAACCATCCTTCTCAGTATTGACATGCCTTAATATGCCTCTTTTTGTTGGGAAGAGATTTACATGCACCCACATGACTCCGACCTTTCCCCTGCCTCCCCACATGCACCCACATGACTCCGACCTTTCCCCTGCCTCCCCTGCATTGTCGCTCACCTCTGTAGAGCGAGCGACAATGCAGGGGAGGCAGGGGAAAGGTCGGAGTCTTGCACCCACATGACTCCGACCTTTTCCCTGCCTCCCCTGCATTGTCGCTCGCCTCTGTAGCGAGCGAGGGTTGCGCTCAAGATGTGGTAGTAGACAAATATGCCAAATGGTGTTTTTGGTATTTATACTAGTTTGACATACACATCTTTTGGTAAAAATACTAAATTTTACATAGGATATCATACTTAAGCTATGGGGGGGACTATATGTAGGGATTTAAAGTGTGTCTTCATTTGTGTTGCACGTCTTTGTTGACAACAAAGATTTTTTGAAAGAGCTTGAGTAACAAGTGAACTGAACCACTCACAGTAGAGGGGTTCTTGTTGACACCTAAGAGAATGTTTAACCTCCCACCACAGTTTTTGGTAGAGAGACTTTTTTGTACAAGGTTTTCTATACAGTCATGACACTATAAATAGGTCTGGAATTTAGTTTATTTTGTAGTTGAATATACCTGAAGTAACCAAGTCATTCTGTGGAATCTACTATGCTGATTGCAGAGCACATCATGCATTCAATGTTGTGTGCAAGGTGTAGATGGTTCAGGATATGCCATGGGGTTGGTTGCTGAGGTTAGGTGGTCTGGTTCGAGACCGACCCCAATTGGGGATGTAGGTTGAAGTGGTGGGATTTTTTGGGTAGTTCTGATGACAGGCAGTGAGTCGAGGCAGCATGGTAAGTGATAGGTGATGTATAGGTTCTTCATGGAAGGCCTGTGTTTGTTGTGGAAATGGTCTGGACCCTTCCAACATGAGGTAGTTGGTAGAAGCAGTCCACAACCCGTGATTGGTGGGGAAAGAGTGCCAGGACCACTATGTGATGATTTGCATGGGTAGAAGGCGGTTCGGATCTTCATGGCACGACACGAGAGTATGGTGCAATGTCAGTGTGTGAAGTCGAGAGATGAGAAGGCTTCGTGAAAAAAAACGCTAGCCAGGGTGAGGTAGTGGTGTGAAAGTGGAGTCAAAGTTGAGGTTATACGCATGGAAGAAGCTCATCGGAGGTATGTGCAAGGTCGAGGGTTCTCCAAGCGATAGGTTGTACCGTGAGGTTAGCTTGTGTCTGCCATGGCCCCTCCATTCATAGATGTATTTGGAGGGTTGGCATTGGTGAGGTTAGGTATAGGTGCATGTGTAACGTGACCAGTAACGTGACCAGACTTAGGCAGTTTATGAGAAACAGTGTGTATTGCACCGGGAAGTCGTAGAAATGAGGATCAATTTGAGCTCACTTGATTATGATATGTGGTCTCCAAATGCAACATAAAAAACTAGGAAAGGCTTTTTTGGCCTAATGAGTGTTGTTCATGTTGGCCCTTCTAATATTATTTCCTTGCATGATGGAATCCATGGTTGTTTCTTGTACCAATATGAACCAATTCGTACCATACGGTTCTTACGGTACGATATGACTGTTTTTGTCTGTTTTTCGATGGTTTTTTTGGGCTTGTCTTGGCTATAGGCTTGAGCTCTTGAGCAACTCCTTTAAAGTGCTCCCCCACCAAACGTTCCCTCACATTCAAGCTTGAAGGTCCATAGTTTGTTAAGTGTTAAAAAAACCCGTATTTTATTGTACGGTATCCCAAAATTTCATATCGTACCAAATATTCCCGTAGAGTATGGACCGTAGGGTATCGTATTTTCAGACCATGACAACTATGATGGCATCATATAAGATTAGAAAGAATTGGTCCTTCTAAAGCTATTTCCTTGCATGATGGCATCTTATAAGGTTAGGAAGAATTTACAGCAGCTGTCTTTGATGACATCTTGGTTAGTAGCAAGGCATAAATCATCTGCAAAAGTCATCTATGCGTGTGAGAGAAGAAGACTTTTGTGAAAGTGGAGTTCTTAAATGGGATTCAAGATTTGGAACTTCACCACCCATTTTCTAGGACCAACAAGTAAATTCAATATTATTTTGTTTCTGAATTTCAAAGGTAATTTTTTGAAGAGTTTTTGGGATCAACCATCCTTCTCAGTATTGACATGCCTTAATATGCCTCTTTTTGTTGGGAAGAGATTTACATGCACCCACATGACTCCGAACTTTCCCCTGCCTCCCCTGCATTGTCGCTCGCCTCTATAGCGAGCGAGGGTTGCGCTCAAGACTTGGCAGTAGACAAATATGCCAAATGGTGTTTTTGGAATTTATACTAGTTTGACATACACATCTTTTGGTATTTATCCTAATTTTGAATAGGATATCATACTTAAGCAACGGGGGGACTATATGTAGGGATTTAAAGTGTGTCTTCATTTGTGTTGCAAGTCTTTGTTGACAACAAAGATTTTTTGAAAGAGCTAGAGTAACAAGTGAACTGAACCGCCCACAGTAGAGGGGTTCTTGTTGACACTTAAGAGAATGTTTAACCTCCCACCACAGTTTTCGGTAGAGAGACTTTTCTGTACAAGGTTTTCTGTACAGTCATGACACTATAAATAGGTCTGGAATTTAGTTTATTTTGTAGTTGAATATACCTGAAGTAACCAAGTCATTCTGTGGAATCTATTCACTAAGTTTTTCCAATAAAATGTATGAGTGTGGTTCATGCCTTTATGTTTGCAAATTCACTGTAAAGTCCTAGCCCACAGTCATTCGAATAGGTTTCGCATGCACATTCAATACTTTTTTGAAACACAGAAGCGTTATTTGTGCAGTTATCTTAGGATAGGTGAGTAAAGAAATTACATGGGAGCACCACATAGAGGTGTTGGGTTGTAACTGATGGGAGCTGTCTTCAAAGAGCTTCGCTCGCCATATTTTCTTTTGATCTTTTGAGGTGTGTATGTTGAGTCAGTGGAGATGTCGCAGCACATTGTCTCAATGGAGTTGGTGTGATGCTTTAGAGTATTCCTGTAAACTGCACTTTTGTTTTAGTTTAGTTTTATAGTTATTCTATTACAAGCCTCATGGTTTTGCAATCTTTTTCTTTTGTCAAGTACTGAAATGTTTTGGGAGAATTTTAATAATGTCACAAGAAGGGTGCTCTAGTGCTGCATCTAATATTTGCGAGTCTTCATAAATCATGTTCCTTGCATGGTATTGTATCGAAACATTCTAGTGTTGACCTTAAACTTGTCACTAGAGGAATTGTGATGCTGATTATAGAGCACATCAAGCATTCAGTGTTGTGTGCAAGGCGTAGATGGTTCCGGATATGCCATGGGGTTGGTTGCTGAGGTTAGGTGGTCTGGTTCGAGACCGACCCCAATTGGATGTAGGTTGAAGTGGTGGGATTTTTTGGGTAGTTCTGATGAGACAGGCAGTGAGTCGAGGCAGCATGGTAAGTGATAGGCGATGTATAGGTTCTTCATGGAAGGCCTTTGTTTGTTGTGGAAATGGTCTGGACCCTTCCAACATGAGGTAGTTTGGTAGAAGCAGTCCACAACCCGTGATTGGTGGAAAGAGTGCCAGGACCACTATGTGATGATTTGCATGGGTAGATGGCGGTTCGGATCTTCATGGCACGACATGAGAGTATGGTGCAATGTTAGTGTGTGAAGTCAAGAGATGAGAAGGCTTCGTGAAAAAAATGCTAGCCAGGGTGAGGTAGTGGTGTGAAAGTGGAGTCAAAGTTGAGGTTATACGCATGGAAGAAGCTCATTGGAGGTATGTGCAAGGTCGAGGGTTCTCCAAGCGATGGGTTGTACCATGAGGTTAGTTTGTGTTTACCATGGCCCCTCCATTCATAGATGTATTTGGAGGGTCGGCATTGGTGAGGTTAGGTATAGGTGCATGTGTAACGTGACTAGTAACGTGACTAGACTTAGGCAGTTTATGAGAAACAGTGTGTATTGCACCGGGAAGTCGTAGAAATGAGGATCAATTTGAGCTCACTTGATTATGATATGTGGTCTCCAAATGCAATATAAAAAGCTAGGAAAGGTTTTTTTGGCCTAATGAGTGTTGTTCATGTTTGCCCTTCTAATATTATTTCCTTGCATGATGGAATCCATGGTTGTTTCTTGTACCAATATGAACCAATTCGTACCATACGGTTCTTACGGTACGATATGAGTGTTTTTGCTTGTATTTCCATGGTTTTTTTGGGCTTGTCTTGGCTATAGGCTTGAGCTCTTGAGCAACTCCTTTAAAGTGCTCCCCCACCAAAACGTTCCCTCACATTCAAGCTTGAAGGTCCATAGTTTGTTAAGTGTTAAAAAAAACCCGTATTTTATCGTACGGTATCCCAAAATTTCATATCGTACCAAAAATTCCCGTACAGTATGGACCGTATGGTATCGTATTTTTAGGCCGTGACAACTATGATGGCATCATATAAGATTAGAAAGAATTGGTCCTTCTAAAGCTATTTCCTTACATGATGGCATCTTATAAGGCTAGGAAGAATTTACAGCAGCTATCTTTGATGACATCTTGGTTAGTAGCAAGGCATAAATCATCTGCAAAAGACATCTATGCGTGTGAGAGAAGAAGACTTTTGTGAAAGTGGAGTTCTTAAATGGGATTCAAGATTTGGAACTTCACCACCCATTTTCTAGGACCAACAAGTAAATTCAATATTATTTTGTTTCTGAATTTTAGAGGTAAATTTTTTATGAGTTCTTGAGATCAACCATCCTTCTCAGTATTGACATGCCTTAATATGCCTCTTTTTGTTGGGAAGAGATCTACATGCACCCACATGACTCTGACGTTTCCCCTGCCTCCCCTGCATTGTCGCTCGCCTCTGTAGCGAGCGAGGGTTGCGCTCAAGGCTTGGCAGTAGACAAATATGCCAAATGGTGTTTTTGGTATTTATACTAGTTTGACATACACATCTTTTGGTATTTATCCTAATTTTACATAGGATATCATACTTAAGCTACGGGGGGGACTATATGTAGGGATTTAAAGTGTGTCTTCATTTGTGTTGCAGGTCTTTGTTGACAACAAAGATTTTTTGAAAGAGCTGGAGTAACAAGTAAACTGAACCGCCCACAGTAGAGGGGTTCTTGTTGACACCTAAGAGAATGTTTAACCTCCCACCACAGTTTTTGGTAGAGAGACTTTTCTGTACAAGGTTTTCTGTACAGTCATGACACTATAAATAGGTCTGGAATTTAGTTTATTTTGTAGTTGAATATACCTGAAGTAACCAAGTCATTCTGTGGAATCTATTCACTAAGTTTTTCCAATAAAATGTATGAGTGTGGTTCATGCCTTTATGTTTGCAAATTCACTGTAAAGTCCTAGCCCACAGTCGTTCAAATAGGTTTCTCATGCACATTCAATACTTTTTTGAAACACAGAAGCGTTATTTGTGCAGTTATCTTAGGATAGGTGAGTAAAGAAATTACATGGGAGCACCACATAGAGGAGTTGGGTTGCAACTGATGGGAGTTGTCTGCAAAGAGCTTCGCTCGCCATATTTTCTTTTGATCTTTTGAGGTGTGTATGTTAAGTCAGTGGTGGAGATGTCGCAGCACATTGTCTCAATGGAGTTGGTGTGATGCTTCCTATAAACTGCACTTTTGTTTTAGTTTAGTTTTATAGTTATTCTATTACAAGCCTCATGGTTTTGCGATCTTTTTCTTCTGTCAAGTACTGAAATGTTTTGGGAGAATTCTAGGCTTCATGTGCCAAATAATGTCACAAGAAGGGTGCTCTAGTGCTGCATCTAATATTTGCGAGTCTTCACATAAATCATGTTCCTTGCATGGTATTGTATCGAAACATTCTAGTGTTGACCTTAAACTTGTCACTAGAGGAATTGTGATGCTGATTGCAGAGCACATCATGCATTCAGTGTTGTGTGCAAGGTGTAGATGGTTCAGGATATGCCATGGGGTTGGTTGCTGAGGTTAGGTGGTCTGGTTCGAGACTG
Source organism: Cibotium barometz (assembly GCF_041138505.1). Lineage (NCBI taxonomy): Eukaryota > Viridiplantae > Streptophyta > Polypodiopsida > Cyatheales > Cibotiaceae > Cibotium > Cibotium barometz. The sequence goes on from NC_141083.1 coordinate 25,750,602, forward strand.
ACCCCAATTGGATGTAGGTTGAAGTGGTGGGATTTTTTGGGTAGTTTTGATGATAGGCAGTGAGTCGAGGCAGCATGGTAAGTGATAGGCGATGTATAGGTTCTTCATGGAAGGCCTGTGTTTGTTGTGGAAATGGTCTGGACCCTTCCAACATGAGGTAGTTGTTGGTAGAAGCAGTCCACAATGCGTGATTGGTGGAAAGAGTGCCAGGACCACTATGTGATGATTTGCATGGGTAGATGGCGGTTCGGATCTTCATGGCACGACACGAGAGTATGGTGCAATGTCAGTGTGTGAAGTCGAGAGATGAGAAGGCTTCGTGAAAAAAAACGCTAGCCAGGGTGAGGTAGTGGTGTGAAAGTGGAGTCAAAGTTGAGGTTATACGCATGGAAGAAGCTCATCGGAGGTATGTGCAAGGTCGAGGGTTCTCCAAGCGATAGGTTGTACCATGAGGTTAGCTTGTGTCTGCCATGGCCCCTCCATTCATAGATGTATTTGGAGGGTTGGCATTGGTGAGGTTAGGTATAGGTGCATGTGTAACGTGACCAGTAACGTGACCAGACTTAGGCAGTTTATGAGAAACAGTGTGTATTGCACCGGGAAGTCGTAGAAATGAGGATCAATTTGAGCTCACTTGATTATGATATGTGGTCTCCAAATGCAACATAAAAAGCTAGGAAAGGCTTTTTTGGCCTAATGAGTGTTGTTCATGTTGGCCCTTCTAACATTATTTCCTTGCATGATGGAATCCATGGTTGTTTCTTGTACCAATATGAACCAATTCGTACCATATGGTTCTTACGGTACGATATGACTGTTTTTGTCTGTTTTTCGATGGTTTTTTTGGGCTTGACTTGGCTATAGGCTTGAGCTCTTGAGCAACTCCTTTAAAGTGCTCCCCCACCAAACGTTCCCTCACATTCAAGCTTGAAGGTCCATAGTTTGTTAAGTGTAAAAAAAACCGTATTTTATCGTACGGTATCCCAAAATTTCATATCGTACCAAAAATTCCCGTACAGTATGGACCGTATGGTATCGTATTCTTAGACCGTGACAACTATGATGGCATCATATAAGATTAGAAAGAATTGGTCCTTCTAAAGCTATTTCCTTGCATGATGGCATCTTATAAGGTTAAGAAGAATTTACAGCAGCTGTCTTTGATGACATCTTCGTTAGTAGCAAGGCATAAATCATCTGCAAAAGACATCTATGCATGTGAGAGAAGAAGACTTTTGTGAAAGTGGAGTTCTTAAATGGGATTCAAGATTTGGAACTTCACCACCCATTTTCTAGGACCAACAAGTAAATTCAATATTATTTTGTTTCTGAATTTCAAAGGTAAATTTTTGATGAGTTTTTGGGATCAACCATCCTTCTCAATATTGACATGCCTTAATATGCCTCTTTTTGTTGGGAAGAGATTTACATGCACCCACATGACTCCGACCTTTCCCCTGCCTCCCCTGCATTGTCGCTTGCCTCTGTAGCGAGCGAGGGTTGCGCTCAAGACTTGGCAGTAGACACATATGCCAAATGGTGTTTTTGGTATTTATACTAGTTTGACATACACATCTTTTGGTATTTATCCTAATTTTACATAGGATATCATACTTAAGCTACGGGGGGGACCATATGTAGGGATTTAAAGTGTGTCTTCATTTGTGTTGCAGGTCTTTGTTGACAACAAAGATTTTTTGAAAGAGCTGAAGTAACAAGTGCACTGAACCGCCCACAGTAGAGGGGTTCTTGTTGACACTAAGAGAATGTTTAACCTCCCACCACAATTTTTGGTAGAGAGACTCTTCTGTACAAGGTTTTCTGTTCAGTCATGACACTATAAATAGGTTTGGAATTTAGTTTATTTTGTAGTTGAATATACCTGAAGTAACCAAGTCATTCTGTGGAATCTATTCACTAAGTTTTTCCAATAAAATGTATGAGTGTGGTTCATGCCTTTATGTTTGCAAAGTTCGTTCGAATAGGTTTCTCATGCACACAGTCGTTCGAATAGGTTTCTCATGCACATTCAATACTTTTTTGAAACACAAAAGCGTTATTTGTGCAGTTATCTTAGGATAGGTGAGTAAAGAAATTACATGGGAGCACCACATAGAGGAGTTGGGTTGCAAAACTGATGGGAGCTGTCTTCAAAGATCTTCGCTCGCCATATTTTCTTTTGATCTTTTGAGGTGTGTATGTTGAGTCAGTGGAGATGTCGCAGCACATTGTCTCAGTGGAGTTGGTGTGATGCTTGAGAGTATTCCTATAAACTGCACTTTTGTTTTAGTTTAGTTTTATAGTTATTCTATTACAAGCCTCATGGTTTTGCGATCTTTTTCTTCTGTCAAGTACTGAAATGTTTTGGGAGAATTCTAGGCTTCATGTGCCGAATAATGTCACAAGAAGGGTGATCTAGTGCTGCATCTAATATTTGCGAGTCTTCATAAATCATGTTCCTTGCATGGTATTGTATTGAAACATTCTAGTGTTGACCTTAAACTTGTCACTAGAGGAATTGTGATGCTGATTGTAGAGCACATCATGCATTCAGTGTTGTGTGCAAGGCGTAGATGGTTCAGGATATGCCATGGGGTTGGTTGCTGAGGTTAGGTGGTCTGGTTCGAGACCGACTCCAATTGGATGTAGGTTGAAGTGGTGGGATTTTTTGGGTAGTTCTGATGATAGGCAGTGAGTTGAGGCAGCATGGTAAGTGATAGGCGATGTATAGGTTCTTCATGGAAGGCCTGTGTTTGTTGTGGAAATGGTTTGGACCCTTCCAACATGAGGTAGTTGGTAGAAGCAGTCCACAACCCGTGATTGGTGGAAAGAGTGCCAAGACCACTATGTGATGATTTGCATGGGTAGATGGCGGTTCAGATCTTCATGGCACGACACGAGAGTATGGTGCAATGTTAGTGTGTGAAGTCGAGAGATGAGAAGGCTTCGTGAAAAAAAACGCTAGCCAGGGTGAGGTAGTGGTGTGAAAGTGGAGTCAAAGTTGAGGTTATACGCATGGAAGAAGCTCATTGGAGGTATGTGCAAGGTCGAGGGTTCTCCAAGCGATGGGTTGTACCATTAGGTTAGCTTGTGTCTGCCATGGCCCCTCCATTCATAGATGTATTTGGAGGGTTGGCATTGGTGAGGTTAGGTATAGGTGCATGTGTTTGTGCATACTATGAGATGTAAGAAGTGGAAAAATTGTGATGTTACATGCATGGGCAATGAAAGGTGTGTGGGTGTGCGCAATTCTTTGATGTAAGTGCTTTCTCTCTCTAGCTTGCAATGGAGTCAAAGTTGAGGCTATACGCATGGAAGAAGCTCATTGGAGGTATGTGCAAGGTTGAGGGTTCTCCAAGCGATGGGTTGTACCATGAGGTTAGCTTGTGTCCGCCATGGCCCCTCCATTCATAGATATATTTGGAGGGTTGTCATTGGTGAGGTTAGGTATAGGTGCATGTGTTTGTGCATACTATGAGATGTAAGAAGTGAAAAAATTGTGATGATACGTGCATGGGCAATGAAAGGTGTGTGCGTGTGCGCAATTCTTTGATGTAACTGCTTTCTCTCTCTTGCTTGCTTTCTTCAACATATACTTTAGCAGTCCTTTTCTTGGGGAGTTAAGATCATTAGGTTGAGGCATGGCAGTAGACTTCATGCATGGTTGTGTCCATGGAGTTGGTTGGTCTCGTGGTGCCAAGGATTTGGCATTGTCAAGTATTGGGGATAGAGGTAGTATGAATCAATCGGTGATGTAGTCGAAGACGAGGCCACATAAGGTTTCTGTTGATTGTAAGAACGTCTAGGTGATGGGTTGTAACACGGGTCAAACTTGCATCTGCCATAGCCCCCCCATTCAAAAATGTACTTGGAGTTTTGTCAACGATGAGGCTCATTGCAAGCTTGTGAAAGAACAATGTTTGTGTTTATTATATGTAAAGCTTCTGTATATATTACAAGTGGCGTGCATGGACATTGGGCAAAAGGTGGGCATGAATGGAAGATTTTTTCGACTAAAACTCTTAATGCCATACTTTCTTCAACACTCTTCGTTCTGCTTTCTTCGACTCAAGTTTCGTACCAAAAAGGATTGGACAGGGCCAGTGGGGTGAGACTTACCTGCATTGGTGCTAAACATGTCCTCGGTCTTATAGGAGGATGTGATGAAGGGCTTGCAAGAAAGTCATTGATCGGATCAGCACATGATCTCAAAGGGTTGCCAAAACCTAGTATTTGGCATGTCTTTGAAAGCGACCACTTTGTGGTCGCAGAAGTATTTGACCATGTCGTAAACGTCGAGATGTTGACAGAAGTTGGGACTTTCATTGAGATCAAAGACAAGCAGCTCTTGGCTTGTCCATTAGTTCATGGGCACCTCCTCTAGTCTAGGATAAGAATGATGAGCTAGAAGAACCAGCACGTGGCGACAATAGCGGGGTTAGGGACCTTGGCGTAGTGGAGGTCATTGAAGTTTTTCATTCAGAGCCACATCTTTGTGGTGGTGAGAGGTGTGGGGGCATCAATGTAGGGGACATTGTATGTGTACCCTTCTTCCATGCGTAGGAGCTTGCGCCAAGACCACCTATTTTTGATTGGCATGAACTTGGGATAGTGTGGATTTCTCTAGGTGCAGCCATGTATTCCTGTCACATTTGTTGATCATCAAGGAGACATGGTGTGGGCACTAGGGTTGGACTCCTATGTGACCTGGGACGGCTAGGTAGTCCTTGGGCCAACCTCCTTTGGTGTGCTGTAGGTGGTCAATCTTCCAGTGGGCAAAGAAGGAATCCATGTTTTGGTTTACCAAATAGATTTCAGCCATGACAAAGGGTGTATCCAGGTGGCTATAGAAGTTACCTTGGAATGGGAGATCTTGCATGGTTGACGAGTACGTGAGCTGTTGTTCATGGATAAGGAGGGACACCCTTGGGTCCATGCCGTGGTCTTCACTAGCTTTTTCTTGAGTAGCCTGCAGTGATACCTCATTGGGGTCCCCTCACGGAATGATTCAAGGAAGGGAGACTCGTGGATGTGGTTAATGAGGGGGTTGAGTTGTTTGAGAAGGTCTAGGCTTAGGGGTTGAGTGGTGGAAGAGGTACATGCTTCCATAGAAGATGTTGCGGATAGCTTGACGAGAGGGTTATGGGTGGGGGTTGGAATTGGGTCGAATGGAGACTTAGGTGGGTTTGGCTCTACAGTCACTCGATGAGGGGGGGCTTGAATGGCTTGCAAGGCTTCTTCTCCAAACGATTGGTGTTCACTCTGGGTGGTGGCAAAGGTCACCTGCATCTTGTCCAAAGAGATGTCATGAGGGTAAGCTACATGGATGGTTTGAATGGTGGCTTTGTCGGTGGCGAGGAATTGTTTGAGGTAAGAGTAGGCTACATGACATAATCGGAGGTTGTCCAATGGGTTGTACTATTTATTGGGCATGTTATAGAGATGGCAGAAAGTAGACTTCATTGCTCGACGAACAAGGGTTTTCATGGATGGGGAAGTTGAGGCCGGGTGGTGCCATGAGGTCGAGGAGATGATCTTTCTCAGTAAAGAGTGGAATTTACGAACATGTGACATCAAGTGGCTAGGATGGACATAAGTCGATGGGATTCTATGGAGTATAGCAGTGTAGTGTCCAAGAATGAGATGGCTTTGTCGAAGAAGAAGATGGCGATGAGGGTGGGTTGTCGTGCGGTGTTGATGTGGGCTAAGATGGTGTGGAAAGTGGGGGTGAAAATAGGCTCTGATAAAAAGATATTCAATTAAAGTAAATATAGGGCCAATGTGCAATTGATGAGGGTAAGGGTACCCATCCACAGGAGACTAGCTCATGGTTGGCAAAGTGTTGAGGTTTGTAGCCCATGAGAGAAGCATGTCTGGCTTCTTTTGGTCTCGCCCTTCCAATGGGGTATCATCAAAGGCAAGGGTCTCCATATTATGAATTTTGGCATGTGCCTTGACTATCATGGTTTCTTTGTGGAGGAGAAGATCTTGATAGGCTACTTCCCTAGTAGGCACTTTACTCACTACAAGGAATTATGTGAGAGCTTTGGTGGGCTCACGTGTTGCAAAAAGAGGGTAGACTCACACTCTTTGGCAAATTGGCGAGTCGCATGGACCTTGACTATCATGGTTTCTTTGTGGAGGAGACGATCTTGATAGGCTACTTCCCTAGTAGGCACTTTACTCACTACAAGGAATTATGTGAGAGCTTTGGTGGGCTCACGTGTTGCAAAAAGAGGGTAGACTCACACTCTTTGGCAAATTGGCGAGTCGCATGGACCGCTTGGGTATCTTCAGATTTCTCTTACTTCAGTTCGTCTAGGAGTTGGTCTCTTTCAGCTTCATGTGTGTGGGCTGCCGACAACCTTAGCAGTCTTGAGGGCTTCTTATTGAAGGTGGAGGGCATCCATGTCTTGCTGGGTGTCTTGCTGGGTGAGTGCGGGTCAGATCCTCTTGAATGGCTTTGGCTGCCACAAGCTCATTCTAAAGACAATGTATTTTATTTGTTGCTTTCTTGGGCTCGGCTTTGAGCTTGGGTTCTTCTCGTGGGTGGCTTGAAGCAATTGTTTTTGGAAATGGATAAGCTTTTGGTCCTCTTCTCAGATGTATGCATCCTAGCTCTTGAGCGCTTGTTGTTGTTGCTAGAGGATATGATGGTTGTAGGCTTTGGCGACATGGTTGATAAGGTTAATCCATTATTGAATGTCGATATCAGAAGTAATTTGGGGGGGGTGTGTGTGAGACCCCCACCCCCCTCCGCGATGCCCCCTCTCCTCGAGCGCTGGCGGGTAGAAGTAGCGTCAGCTTTTCGCGTGGGGCCGGGATCCACACTCGGGGCCTCGCCCATGGATGTCCAGACAAGAGACTAGCTCAGCGGTTCTTCTGAAACCAAACCCGAAAAAACTTCGCTCGCCCGGAAGGCACGTGCGATTCCACCAGGAAAATCATCTAACGAGAGAATTAATCTATCAAGTCAAAGTCTTAACTAACCAAACTGATCCGACCGAACCCGAAAGTCACATGGCCAGATCAAGGAAGAGACTTGCACTTGGTCCATAGAATCGCTGCTTTTTTTTCCTTTAGCGAGGCACAGTCGCCCGCTGATTCCCTCCCACAGAACAAGGGTCTTCCTAGGACTTAATCATCTAACTAACATAACTTATCGTAACTATTTGTATCGTAGGAATCCCCCGATCCAGCCTAACCCCAACCGGCCCATGGGTTAGCCAACCATCCAACCACTGTATTGGTGGGATTCCTTTATAAAAATTTGGTTATGTTTTGCTCGGGTAGTGAGGAAAAGATTTCCCAAGTCCCTAGCCAATGCTTCAAGCAAAATTCAAGGTAGTCATACCACTTACACACCCAATATGAAATTGCCATTTTAACAGATTCGACTGTCTTTAAAACAATCTTTCAATGAAACCATAGTATTACTGATCATAATCCTCCAAAATATTCAGTCCATTGTTTTACAAACATTTACATCCGGACTCTCCGTTGAAAACCAGCTGATCAACCAACGAGATCCAATATCAAAATCCAGTTCACAAAAGTAGTTTCTTCCAGCTCATCCATATCTTTCTCGACGTATGCATGGGTGTCTTAGCAACCGCGAGCCCTTGCATCACCTAGTTAGAACCTTCTAGGATCCTACTTAGGTGTCCTAGCACTTCACTCAGGGACCGCTTTGTCGGTCCTTGCCCACATACCGGAAGCGCACCATTTTAACCATACCGAGGCTGGTCAAGACCTCGGCATGCTTTGCTGAGCGACGTCCCTTCGACGACTCCCTGCCAGCTTGCAACGAGTCTCTTCTTAGTTAAATCACAAACCAAATGCTTCCTCCAGCATTCTGGCATAAAACAGTCCTTTAAAAAAACAGAGATTCTATGTAAGTAGAATTCTCGGTTTGAGTTTGATTAACAAAACCCTTTTTCCCACAATCCAGATTTTCTTAATGAGAATCATTGATCTCACATCAGGGTAATCTACCCATCATTTGACTGAATTTCTAACTTGAATCTTGGTGATTTCGGTTAAAGGAAAACTACTCTAATTCAACAGTAGTCTATTCTTTGTGTCAACATTTGGAATTGGTCACGCGGTTTTTGCTTGATTCAGATTCGAGAGATGGGCAAGTAATTTACTGGCCGCCATTCTTACAGTTGTGGTCTAACAAAAAATTATTCGGTTTACTTCTAACTTTGATTCCTAAGGATTTTCTTTTAGATGAATTAACGGAACTTCTAATCGTAAGAAAAATTCTAACTTTATGAGTTTCTTTTCATTCTAACCATAATAGAATTAAAAAAAATAGTTCTTTACGAGAGTTGGGATTTTATAAAAATATTCTTCTTCCACTAATCCAATTTTGGGTATATATCAATTTGTTGGTTTATCCACATATAAATATCTTAAAATATTCTTTCCACCAATTTAATCATCGACATTAGTATACCCTAATTTTCTATGTGGAATTAGGGTGAAAATTTCTCTTTTATCATCAAAATTGATTTAGACCTTTTTCTACTTAAATACCATGAAATTTTCTCTTTTTAAATTAAACAAAATATCTATTATTTGGGAATATGCCAAAAATTTATCTTTTAGCATTTAAATGTTTGAGTATCGAATGTCATGGGAATTCCTCTTTTAACATTTAAATTCTTATGCATAAAAATAAATTTATCAAAAATTCTTTTTTTCTCTTAATTAAATAATTATGCATAAATACAAAAGAGTATTCTTTCATGAATATGATAAAAATCATTCTTTTTGCTTAAAATCTTTAAACCTACAATGTGGTAGGAATTTCTCTTTTAGTATTATGTATAAAAATAAGATATGTATTTTTTTCTAAAAAATTTACCATAGCTTCGCTGCTATTACTGATATTTTTTTTCCCTAAAAGAATAAAAACTTGTGATGAAAATATGATAGAAATTCTTCTTTTAAACTTAAATTTAAACTATGTATTCATATCATAATTATAAGTATAATTATAAGCATAATTATGATTATTCTCCTTTGATTAAGCTAATTTAAACATTCATCTTTTCTCAATTTGTTAAGATAATCCTTTTCTCTTAGAATGAGTTAAAGTAATTTTTATCTATTCATAAACAATCTAAAAAAGAAATAACCATTATTTTTACTAATACAAAATCATGAAAATATCAATCTTAATCTCTACCTCATCAAGCCTAGAGTTTAGTTTTGAAATAAGAGATTATTATTGAGAAACATTCTTTTGCTAAAGATTTAGCCATAAAGATGACTACTCTTTTTAAGAGAGAGATTTACTTAAGAAAAGCATTACAAATAAGCATAAAGATTAACTTAATTCTAATTAGACATTAAGAATTTTAGGGAAACCTTGATTTGAATAAAAATAATCATTTTGAAAGCTTCTCAAGCTTGAGAGGAGTTGAGAAGAAGAAAGTCATTGAGATAATTGAAAAAAATCATAAAAATTAATCTTATCTTTAAGTTTGGCTTGATTCTTGATTAGCAGTGAAGCCCCCAACCAATGAATTGGTCACCAAGAGGAGAAGAGAAAACTTCAAGAGGAGTTGGAGAGAGAGAGAGAGAAGCTCCAAGATCCCTAAAAGAAAAGAAAAATTAAGGGATAATAGAAATATGATTATTTTAAGATAATAATGGCATGGTATAGCTCAAGGATGAGAATACGAAGGAATGAGGGTCTATTTATAGGTGAGGGAGGCCACTAACCAAGTCCAACTGGGTTCTAGAGCTTTCTAGCTTCAGTTTGACTCAATTTGGACAAGATTTGGACCAGTTTGGCTCTCTTTTTTTATCTAGTGTGATCCAGGAGAGAGGAGAGAGAAAAATATCTCATTTTTTGAATTAAAAAACCCAAGCAATGATGAAGAAAAAGGTGCCTACTTGATGTGGCTTTTCCTCCTTACTGAGGTGTCAAAAATATATCATTTCTTCTAAATATCTCATTTTTTACTAATATCTCTTATTTTTAACTAATAAACCTTATACTCAGTCAACTCTTCATCTTATGTGAGTATTTACTCATTTTTGGGTATTTTATTTTATTCTTTTTATTTATCTCATCCCAACACTTGGATTAAGCCTATTGGTCCATAGGAACCTTAATTGGACTATAATCAAAAAATTTCTTAAATGTGGACCCTTAGGCTAAGGCCTTTAATACATATGTTTAATTGATTCCTAATGCACATTGGAGAATTTATTTTGAACTTATGTTTCAAGAAAATATATCTTAGATATTAGAAAAAAATTTATATCAAAAAATATTTCAATTCTGAATCATCTCTCTCGAGAATATTTTCTCTCTCTAGGTCAAAACAAGGGAAAATAATATTTTCTTGCATTCTGAAATAGGGGATGATTATAGGGGATTGAGGTAAAAGCTTATTCATTATTTTCAGGGTGAGGAAGAATCTTACATCTTCTCCAACTTGAAAAACATGAGATATCCTCATCTCGCAAAGTGGGGGTAATCTTTTACCAACTCTTCTTCTTTCTCCCAGGTGATATCTTCTAGAGGGAAGAACTTCCACTTGACTAAAAACTCTCTGAGGACTCTGCTCTCCTCCTGATGAGAACCTTCTCCCGAATATCAAGGATTTCTTTAGGTTAGAGTACCATCTGGCCTTGAGTCAGAGAAATCAATTGTTCATCATCAAGCATGTGACTCGGGCTAGGTACATACTTCTTAAGCAAACTAACATGGAATACATTATGTACCTTGAGATAGGGAGACATAAGAAGTTTATAAGCTAAATCTCCTACTTTCTTTATAACAGCATACGATCCACAATATCTAGGAGAGAGCTTCTTGTACTTCCCTAAAGATAAGGAACTTCTTTTGGGTCGTACTCGAACGAAGACCATATTTGATTCTTCAAACACTCTGTCTGATCTCTTTTTATCTGCATACTGCTTTTGTCTATCCTGGGCAGCCTTAATATCTTTACGGATTGATTGCATTTGTTGGTCCATGTCATCAAGCATCTGTCTAGACATCTCGACCCTGATCAATGGGTCGGACCAAGTTAATGGGCGTAAGGCAATCTTGTCCATACAGAGCTTTGAAAGGGCTCATCCCGATGCTTCGATGATAGGAAGCATTGTAAGCAAACTCAACCAGGTGCAAATGGCTTAACCACTTCTTGGGTTCCCTGCCATAGCATGACTAAAGGATATCTTCTATTACCTGATTCACTCTTTCAGTATGGCCATCTGTCTTGGGGTGATAGGCTGTACTGAGATCCAAGTTCCTAATGCTTTGAAGAATGCAGTCCAGAATTTCGATGTGAACTTAGGATCTCTATCACTTACTATCCTCCTGGGGTAAGCCATGCAATCTGAAGATCTCCTTGAGGAAAACTTTGGCAACATCCATTGCAGTGTAGGTTTCTTTCACTGGAATCAGATGGGCAACTTTGGTTAGTCTGTCAACTACCACAAAAATGGAGTTGTAACCTCATTGCACTGAAGGTAGTCTAATGAAAAAATCTATACTAATACATTCCCACTTCATCTGTGGAATGTCTAGGGGCTGCAGCTTTCTTGGCATCTTGACTCTCTCTACCTTAACTCTTTGACACAATAAGCATTACCGCACATGATCAAGTACATCCTTTTTGAGTCTTGGTGGCCAGAAGAATCTTTTCTTCACAGACATGTAGGTTTTTATAAACCCTCAATGTCCAGCTATCAGGCTATCATGGGCTTCTCTCAGAATCTTACCCTTTATTCCCACATCATTGGGAATGCATAACCGATTATTATAATACATGCATCCTTCATCCAATTTGTACTCAAGAACTTGACTTATTTCCTGAGGAGTCTTGCTTTCTTGCATCGAAAGGGTAGCAATAGGAGCAAAGAATTTGTCCTGCATGATTCTCTCCCTTGCTTCACTGATCAATGGATTTGACACCAAAGTAATTGCAAGCAAGGAGGCTTTTCTACTGAGCGCATCTGCTACCACATTTTCTTTCCTTGGCCGATACTTAATTTTAAAATTGAATTCGTGCAGGGTCTGCATCCATCTCCTTTAACACATGTTGAGATCCCTTCAGACTTTGATGATCTGTCATCAAGGTGAACCTCTATCCCAAAAGATAATGTCTCCACAACTTCAGAGCATAAACTATTGAGAGTAACTCCAAGTCATGGACGGCATAATTTCTCTCATGTGTTCTGAGCTTTCTGGATTCATAGGCCATTGCATGACCTTCCTACATAAGAGCACCGCCTAAGGCAAAACCACTGGCATCAGTAATTTGGCAATTTAAGGACAAGGTTGGTTACTAAGGCTGTCTTCAGCTTATCAAAGGAACTCTGACACATAGCAGTCCACTGAAATAGAGTACTCTTCTTGAGAAGGTTAGTTAAAGGGGATGCTATCTGAGCATACCTGGGATAAAGATTCTGTACCATCCGATTAATCCTAGGAATCCTCTAACTTCTTTCACTGTCTTGGGCTCTGACCATTCTACGACTGTTTGGATTTTTGCGGGGTCAGGAGAAATCCCATCTTTAGACACTATGAATCCCAAGTATTCCACTTGGCCAATAGAGAAAGAACACTTGCTCTTTTTTGCAAAGAGTTGGTGCTTCCTTAGGATTTCTAGGACCTTGCGCACATGATCTTCATGATCTGTAGCATTCTTTGAGTATACCAAGATGTCATCAAAGAAGACAAGAATAAAATCATCCAAGTATTCTCTGAGAATATCCTGCATGAGACGATTAAATGTCGCCGGAGCATTAGTCAATCCAAATGGCATGACTGTGAACTTATAATGCCCATAGCGAGTATTGAATGCTGTCTTCGGGATGTCTTGTTCCTTGATTCTGATCTGGTAGTACCCGGATTTGAGATCTATCTTTGTGAACATTTGGGTTCCAATTCACTTATCCAGAAGTTCATCAATCCTGGGAATAGGATACTTATTTTTAATTGTTAATTGATTCAATCCTCTGTAATCAATACAGAGTCTTAACGTTCCATCTTTCTTCTTCTAAAAGAGAACGGGCGCACCCCACGGTCTGACGAATCCTTGCTCTAACAGTTGTCTTAACGGCTCCTTAAGTTCTATGGCTTCTGGGACTGGCATTTTGTATGCACGCTGGGCTACTTTGGTTGAGCTCCGGGGGTTAACTCGATCTCATGATCTACTTCGTGAGTCAGAGAGGCATCTCAGTCAGCTCTTCAGGGAACACATCTGCATACTCACTCATCCAATCTGGTTCTTTAGCCTTGCATTTTATGTCTACAAGATTCATCTTAACGACATAAACAACTTGCCTCTTTTTGAGCCCCTTTAGCAATTTAGAGGCTTTGACTAATTGCAGCACTGGGGATCCGAAAATTCTAGTTCCTTGAACTTTATTCCCGTGAAGGCCAAGGAAAGAGATGGTTCCATTGTGACAGTGAATGCCAGCCTGATTCTTATGGAGCCAATCCATTCCAAGGATTCCATCATAGATTCCCAAGGGTAGGACTTTGAACTGGCAATCTGTTACGTTCCCATCTACACTAAACTGAATAGGGTCTGTCTTAAGGTGTGTGAAAAGAATCTTTCCATTGGCCAATTTCACTTGCATAGGTTTCCGTGATTTTTGATTTAGGACAAACTTACATAGACATCCTAGGGAAATAAGAATGAGTACTGCCTGAATCAATCAAAAGCTTGAATTGCTTACCCTGGTACTCTGCTAGAGTCTGGAGGATTGAGAATTGATGATTTTGCCCCTTTGCTCAATGGCGGCATAGATCTGTCCTTTTTCTTCCTCCACTTCCTCAGCTATAGTGACGGCTCTAGCTGCTGCAGTAGTCTGAGGTGGAACTCTCTCTCTTTGGTTTTCCCAATTCTGGGAGGGAGTTCGGAGACTACTTTGCATGGAGGCTGCAGGCTGAGCTGGCACTCTTTTGGGGTTGCCCTGATTTTGGCGTGGGGGATCCTAATTGGACTGATACGAAGAAGTCTATCTTTGAACTTTGGGACCTTGGCTTCCTTGGCCCATAAAAGGAGTTGGGCAATCCTTGAGCTGGTGCCCAAACCCTTGACAACCGAAACACTTGTTTTCACTTCGAAGCTCTTCCCTCTGCATTCTGGAAAGAGCTAGAGTTCCTGAGAAAGAGCTTCGAGGAAAAGGTTTTCCTTCATTCTTGAAACTTCCTATCTCTTGATTCTGGTTGGGACCTTGGTGTCTCTTTGGAGGTGGAAGGTTGGAAGAACTTCCTGGTGTTTGGAATCACTTGAAGGATGAGGGGGCTGGCTTTGGCGGGACTTTAACAATAGAGGCTTTGGCGAAGTCCTTCGCCATCCTTACAGCTTCAGCCATGGAAATTGGCTTGGCATTCTTGACCAGGGTGTCCAAAGGTTCGTTCATTCCTCGAATGAACCTGGCCATGAGTTGCTCTTTGTCTAGCGGTGGTGAGTACTTGAGAAGAAGAGTGAACGCCTGGTGATATTCTTCAATAGTTTTGCTCCCCTGGGTTAACTCTAATAATTCATTCATCTTGGTTTCCAAAATTCAGGGGGACAATCTCTTCCTTAGATAAGCCTTGAGATCATTCCACGACTGGGTGTTCCTATCCAAATGGTTGGTCTCGTAATGGTTTCTCCATGCCACCCTGGTCGTTTCCACTATCTTCAGCCTTACAAGAGCCATTTTTCTCCTCTCGTTGTATTCGGTGACATCAAAGTATTCTTCCATTGCCTCAATCTATTTCTCCACAGCCTCGCCCAAATTCTCCCCTTTACCCTTAAAGGGACCTGGCTGAGTTCTGTGAAAGGCTTTGCGAACATCGGCGTCAAGCTCTTCCTCATCAGTGAGAGGATCTGGTTGTTGGCCACGGTTTGCGCACCTCATGATTCTGTCAAAAATGATACATTATTAAATTTCTATTTGATTTTGTCAACACGAGATCCTAAGACTTAAGAGATTCGAAAAATAATTGCTTAGACAAGATAATCGATCTTATTGGAGATCTATGACATATGTCTGAGGAATAGATCTTGCTTCTTCAATTTGTCATATAATAAACAATCACACATATAACATGGAGTTTTTCACAAAACATTTCTTTATTTATATAAAGGTTGCAATATGTACATAGAGCATCTTGGCTCCAGAAAGTCAAAACCTCCACGAGAAATGCATAAGACGACGATACTGGGCTACAGACATGCCCTGATACAAATGTTCCCTTACTGCTAAAGGTGCTACAATCTTACTCTTTGGAATAAAGCGACTAAGAAGTCTATAAATATGGAAGGAAAGTCTGAAATCTCGAGGTGTGGGGTGATACAAAATAACACCTTGAATCACTTTTAACCTCAACAGGACCATGGCTAACGAGATATTCTCCCTCAACATCATGCGTTGGTTGCAAGAGGCGTGGACATATTACCCTGCGTGCCACTTATGCTGCTGTCTCTCAACCGGGTCTGGAAAATATAAATCCTCGAAACGGTTTGCGAGTCTGGCTCTGCTCGTTCGAGTTATACGGAGGAGACGATATGCTCGAAGGCGAAACTAGTCATATCCTGAGATTGAGTGAGGTCGGGAATACCATATAAACATGGAACTTCCATCTATAAAACCAAATTCATGGATTAAAAGTCTTCATTAATCTTACAGGGAGGAGCTGCAAAATCATGGACTAAATCCGATGGTTTGTGAGAGACCAATATTTAGCATCCTTGAGGGTGTTGTGGAGGTGGGTATGGGATGCTCTCAAGGGTGGAAGGCTGACCGAAGTGGATGTGGTGGAGGTTTTGGGGCGAAGTGGAAATTGGTACAGATTTGGGAAGGGTGGTGGGAGCTGTCCCATGGATCACTATGTGACTCTCTTCATGTGCATCTTCAGCTTGGGCTCCATGCCTCTTCTGGATGTAAGTCATGTGTGAATCCATGGCTCAAACCAGTCAAAGTCTCTTTTAAAGAATTAGTCTTGAATGCATGTTACTTCTAACTCCTCTAAACCTCATGTTGGATCAAGTTAGATACTAGAGGAGATGATTTCTTATAATCAAAATTATTCACTAGTCATTTTGGCTTTCTACAGCAAGTGCTTCATAATAGTTGCACAATCTTGTAAGAACTCCACGATAGGAAGGAGCCTTGTTACCATTGAATCCTTATCATGAACATATATACCTTTCCATGTCATAGTCTTAAATGGACATTCCTTATCTTCATATTCCCATTCAATTTCGATCAAAGCTCTTATAAGCATGCGATATCCTCATCATGGTACTCATCCAATAGGCACAATTATCACTAGAAAAGAAAGTATAAAGTTTTTTTTAATTAATGAATCCAAATATTGATAAAGGTGCAAGTGATGACATTCCTCATGTGTTCTCTAATGTAAAGCTTAGATGGCTATCTATATAGACTCTTGATGGAGGATGTACTCTAAAGCTTAGATGGCTATCTATATAGACTCTTGATGGAGGATGTACTCTTGGATGGAGGATGTACTCTTGATGGAGGATGTACTCTTGATGGAGGATGTACTCTAAAGTAAAACATGCTCACAAGCATAGGATGCCCAAGTAGGTAGTGATTGCTGTCGCCATAGATAGAGTTGCAAGTGGTGCATTGACATGGCCTAGTGCCCGTGTATCGATATAAGGAAGCCAACCAAGCACTACCTACTACCACTAGAAATTCATCTCAATTGCTAACAACTCTCTTTCTTATTGCCTACTAAGTTGATGGGGTTCGCTCGTTCTTTCTGTCACTGGTTCCCAATCGTTCGTTGTTTGGTGAAGCTCCTTGACTCACACACCATCCATTTTAATATTCCCGCACTTCTCTTTGTGGCTTTGCCTTGGACTTTGAGGATATAGCCTTGCATACATCTTTATCATCTTTGCTAGGTGTTTCTTGCGTGAACTTGGCTCCAGAACATACGGTGAGAAATATTTCCTAACAACTGCCACATCCTTTGCCTTTACAGACTCTACCCGATCTATTTGTCATACAGATAAATTCAGTTCTATGACTATAATTAGTAGCATTTTCCTCTTCTCCTTGGTGAAGAGGTCTCTTTGCTTGAATAGTTTCTTGTCTCCCTTAAATTTGATCCTGTCTATAAACATTGGAGTTCCCATGACTACATCACCAACTATTCGTGAAGTGGCTGTCGGTAAAACGGGCTAGTCTTCTACCTTGACAAAGTTCTATCTATTAGCATTTAAAGACCACGCCCACTACTAATATATTTTCCCTCCATGAAAGCTAATTATTGAGAATATTACAAGATTACATTGATCATATTTGTGACACAAGCATCATAGAGGCTAATTTTGTGTTTATAACCCTCTCTTGCTAGCTAAATCCCATGTTTTGATTTAGATAGATTAGTTCTAGGCACCAATGCATTGATTGTGGGATCCCTGCCCTCCTACACACACACATGACTCTTTTTAGGTCTTGACACGATCTTATTTTGAGAAGAAAACAAAAAACAAAGAACCTTTATGCACCTATACAAGGAAGTGTCCCCTGTGGCCTACTCTAAAATACCACCAACAAACTGAGCTAGCATCAAGTTTTGTAATACTCTTATTTGTAGCTTTACTACTTATACAAGCACATATTTTTCTGAATTGTATAAGAGCATCATCTTTTGTCTTACGTGTCCTCCACTTTTCACACATTGTAATGTGTGCCTCTTTGTACTATGAGAGAATATATTTATTTGTATGGACATTAAGACTATCTCTCTAATGAAAAAGGCATGAGTATTCTTTTTCAACCATTGTTTCACCACTATTGTAAACCCTACGAATAGCATTCTAATCATCAGCCACCATGAATCTGAAAAATTTTTGCTCAACCACCATAACCAAATTTATATTCTCCGAGAGTAAGATCTGTGCCTCTTTATCTTCTTCCTTGAACTCACATGTGGCTATTGTTAAAAACTCGTGGATGCGAATAAATAAAT
This sequence comes from Cibotium barometz, assembly GCF_041138505.1. Classification (NCBI taxonomy): domain Eukaryota; kingdom Viridiplantae; phylum Streptophyta; class Polypodiopsida; order Cyatheales; family Cibotiaceae; genus Cibotium; species Cibotium barometz. The sequence continues at coordinate 25,768,582 of NC_141083.1, forward strand.
AATTTGATAAGTTAAACTATTGACTAGTGCAAGTAAACTTTTCATTAGTGAAGGTTGCCAATAAGAAGAAACTACTCACTAGGGTTCATACACATGTATAGCCATTGTGTGCCATCCCTCAATTCTATGAATAGGATCAAAGAAAATCCAAGAGTATCATAAATCACCAGTGTCTTAGCATCCATTTGATCCATAATGTCCACCCGTGAGCGTGGACCTATTGTTGACATCTTAAATATAAAACATCTCTTATGTGAGTTCAGAGCTTGTAAGGGGAAATGACTACCATGGAAGAACTCAAAATGACTTTTTCTCTTCAGTTCCAAGATTGCCTCTATCCCTTCACCCTGTGGGGTTAATTAATCTTTTGACTCTACATGACCATTTTCTTTTGCCTACACAAATGTGTATATCCATAAACATTGAATTTTGAAATATCTTACTATTCTACATAAAAGTACTAGGAATCACTTACTAAGATTCAATTATCCTTGGAGCTCTTGTGCCATCTTAGAAAATTCTTTCTCAGACATGAGTTCTCCCATCTTTCTATCTTCATATGTAAATGCTTTTAAGATTAATTCAAGAAAATTATTTCTTAGACATCTCACCATTCTATCTTCATCTATAAATGCTTTCAAGATTAATTCCCTAGCAATAATTATTTAAATCCTTCTTTGACGCACATTGTGGTCTATGATGCTAATGACTCGAGCAACTAGGTCTTTTGTGTTTCTCAAATTTGCTCTGCATATCCCTTTTGGAATCTCATGTGTATGCATCCCCCTCTGTATAAATAGTCTAGTGTATGAAGTGTCTTTGGGCATAAAGTAGTACACACACACTGAGCATATCCCCACACATAGAGAAACATGCTTATCCCAAAACTGCCACCATTACTAGAGAGCCCGTTAGAGGAGCCTCAATAACTTCCCTTTCCAATAAGGTCTATTTAAAACCTTTGAATGAGCAAAGTATAAACATCTTCCATTCATACATTAAAAGTGGTAGATAAGTTGTTTTACCTTGTACTCACATTCTTCCACCAAACTCTTAGGGAGATTAGCATAGAAGAGTTCGAATTATTTGGAATGCTGACACTGGTTTTGAAAATAAAGTCTCTAGATTAATATCCATGACAATGTTTTCATCACATAATCCATTTTGTTTGACTTCTTCATCTATTAATCTACAAAGAATATCACACAATAATAAGACAACGCTTTATTAAAGCAAACAAATATGAATTACGGTTGAAACTAACATTGGTGAGTTGAAACTCCTTCTTTGTTATTTTACATTTGTGTTACAATGATGCAACCTAAAAGACCCTAGTTTGGTTTGATCTACTCTCACTAAAAAGACGGTAGATAAACTACATTCTAGTATGAAATGTTTCTCACCCCACCAATCCTTGTATATACATAGGTGTTGGACAGAGAACTTAATAATTGAGTTACATTTCTATCAAAGCTTCTAATTATATATCATGATTGTAATCGAGGTGCTCTTGCATAGTTTTATGCGAAGCCACAACCTTTCCATCCATGAAAGGAACCTAAACATAATTGGATCCAATATTACCCAAGAAAAGCTTTGCAGACTTGCAACCAATTATATTAATGGTTTACTTTACATGTACTTAAAACTCTAACATCTTTTATGCATTTTCTCAAATATTATCTATTTCACATAACATACACATAAATTATATAAAACATGTGCAAAAAATATAAAGGTGAGGAGCTCCATGACTTTGTGAGAAAAGGTCCGATGCAAATTGGTCAAAATTGTTGTACTTCTATGAGGATATCTCAAAATTCCACATCACGTTATTGTCCTACACAAAGTTATGGAATTATATCCATTTTAATTCTCTTTAAGAAGACTCTTTTTAAATTAAAAAATAACCAAAAAGCTACTACATGCCAGGATTATAACTAACTTATTAAAAAAAAGTTTCCTTGGTAAAATAAATACAAGGGCAAATTTAAACTAAGAAAAAAATACACTGAATGCCAGTTTTTTCTAGCATAAGAATAATCCTAGACCATGGCCAATGCAGCACATGGTTACCACAAAGATTGTATTTCACATAAATGGGTAAGGCACCAAAGGAGGAAGCTTTTATACCAAAGGGAGTGTGCCTTGCCCCCAATCATGAGCATAGTTTACCCACCTCAACAACTAAAGAGTATGCATTAAAATAATGAACAAGGCCCTTTTATAAAGTTTATTCATACTCATAAATATCACAAAGCTAAAAACAAGCCAGTCAATTCAAAGCATACATTTATTTTGAGCCCTAAAGACACAAAGAAGAGGAATTAAAAAATAATAATTAACCCTAAAAGAGCATATGCTCTGCACATAGTGTGATTGCAATCTACCTTGTCTTAACTAAGGTATAACACATGTAAGAAACAATTCCCACATTAATATGAAGATTAGTATTGAGTTAAGTGAGCTTGGCATGGCATGCTTAGTTATAGACACTTGATGAAATATTTAATTAAAAAGAGTATGCAATTTGTCATTATTGATAAAATCATGAACACTTTGGCAAAAGTGATTTGAAAAAGAAGGAAAGGGAAAATCCATATGCTATAAGCAAGATAAAAAATTATTATCCTTGACAACACTCAAGAACCAATTGAACCAACACTCAACACTCAAGAGTGGACAAAATTCCATTCAACAATGCTAGCCAAGTTTAGATATTTTTTATATTATTGATACTACTTACTTCCCTTTTATAACAAATTTTGGGCATGCTTATCTATTAACCCATTCCCAGGGTTAACACGGGATATTGCCATTATCTTACATCAAGGAGTCAAGGTAGATACACCAAAATGTCATACATTCAAGATATGAAGCAATGGTGTCGAAATCTACAACTTGGACGGGTGCCCATAATTGTCCGATAGAATACTTATGGCGATTTTCGCTTCAAGAGCATGTGGTAGTAAGTTAGGATGAAGTCTGAACTGATGTACTTCATGGATGTATTATGAGAGTAGTCATTGTAATAGCATTAGGACTCTTATGAGCCTAAAGTGCCCGCCGACCGGCCCCCGCCGACCGGCCACCACAGTTTAAGTGAGTGTGTACATTAATGGCCATGTATATAAGTGAATATCTCTCATAATACAAGCACTCTCCCATTGTGAAATAGAGTCTTGATCTTGCTAATCTCTCTCTAATCCATGTTAGTGAGTGTGTGTGAGCGAAGTGAGGTGAGAGGAGGGACGAGCACATGTAGTGCAACGCGGCGGTGTGAACACTCTCGGAGGTGCGATGGATTTGCTTCTCAAGGAGTTGTGGAGCTTGGAGACCTTAAGGGTTACGAGCTCAGTCATTGGAAAGATCCTCACAATAATTACGGTTCACTAGGTAATCTTCTTGTTGGATGTGTTTCGAAGGGGTTTGGGTGAGCCATAACATTTTTGGCGTCGCTCTACTGGGGAGCCATCCCTTGGCTTTTTCCAATGTTTTCTCTCTAATTTATGCATACCCATTGCCCATTGTCTTAATTAGTGGGTTTCCATGAAAAATATGTGGTTTTGATGGAGATTTGTGTGTGATTTGGTGAAGAATAGTTCTCTTTTTTATTTTGTAAAATAATGTTTTTTGCTTAATTTTTAGCTTAAATCATTTTTGTTGTTGTTGTTGTTAATGTGATTTTTAATGTTCCTAGTGCTTGCACATAGAGTGTATTAAGCTTTGTTTGCTTCCATTGCATCAAACAATGCAATGTATTGCAATTTTGTGATTTTTAGCTTTCTTTAGAGTTAAACATAGAGCTTAAATCATTAATTTTTGCTTGATTTGTGTGTTTTTTGTTTGATTTGTATGTATTAGAGTGTTAGCAAGTATTACGGATAGCTTAATCAGTTGAAAAACTTTAAAACTCTTGAAATCGACTAATCTTTCTTAATTGATTGGTTTTTGTCATTAAGGGTGATAAATCCAGTTCAAGAGGCAAAAATACTAGAAAATGTATTTTTTTGGGATCAAAATTGATCATGTAAGAGGTTGAAATTAATGTTTGAGTGTTTTGAGAGCATCTAGATGCATCAAAACACCTAATTGCATCAATTGGAGGAATTTTCCTCTCTTTTGCTTAATTTTGCATAAAGAGAAGAGACTAAAATTAAGAGTTTAATTAATCTCCAATTATGGACTAATTTACACATTAGTTGAGGCACATAGCTTAGCAATTTCATGCCCTATCCAATGATGTGCTCAATGTTGTGAATTAAGTAGCGATCAGTGGTTAATTAGAGCTCTTACTTAGTTTAAAAGAGAGAAAGATTAGTGGAAAGATTTATCTTTGATTAATTTTTATGCACTTTTTTCATAACTCATTAGTGGCTAATGAGAATTGAATGAAAAGATGGCAATGAGTTGTCAATTTGTCCATTTTGGAAGTCATTTATGAAGGGTGTAAGGGGGTGCCATAAAAGTGTTGACTTTTTTTATTCCCACTTACCTTTTTGGGAAAATGCCCATATCTCCCCAATTTAAAATTCAAAAAATATTTCCTCTACACAAGGAAACTCGAATTTCCCTCTAGACTAAAAAAGAAAAATCAGTGAAACACCCTTTTCACATTTTCGTGAAACACTTGCTTCACGTTCGTGAAACCCTTTGTTTCACATCGTGAAACATGCTCTCGTGCAAAAAAAAAAATCTTGAAACACATGTTTCACGTTCGTGAAACCGTCTGTTTCACGTCGTAGGACATGACCGCGTGAAATTTTTTTTTTCGGTGAAACACCCATTTCACGTTTTCGTGAAACACTTGTTTCACGTCCGTGAAACCCTCTATTTCACGTTTGAAAAACAGGCCTAGGCCCGCACGCAAAAAAAATAATCTATGAAATATCCATTTCAAGTTTTCGTGAAACAGGCATGTGTGAAAAAAATTATTAATAAAATTTAATTAAGTCCATGAGATCCATTTCACGGTGTGAAAGGTACCTGCACTTTCACGAGCGTGAAATAGGTCCATGGGCAAAAAAAGTCTAGAAAATAGCCATGTTTGCAGGCTCATATCTTCTAAACCATGAGGTCGATGAATGCGTTCTATGCTCATCAAAAAGCCTGCATCGAGCTATTCGAAATTGGTCTTGAGCGTCCGAGGAAAAAATCCATCGTTTTGTCTTACAACCAACAACCTCAAAATTTGACCCAAGAATTGAGGCAAAAAACAGGCCTTAAAGCACTAAAACCACCCAAACTAGTTCAAAAAAGATTACGTACCATATTCAGGCTACTTTTTGAGTGTCTAAATGATAAAATCAAGAAAAAATCAGGGAGACAAAGTTGTACTCCTAAAATACAACTCTCTCATACAGAGTTTTTCCAAATTTCTTTTGGAACACATTAAAAAACAAGCCACGAAATAGGAAAAATATTTTCAGAAAAAAAAATCATCTTGAGACAGTGATGGAAAATAGGTCTTGCCATGCCCATATGCACCTCTAAATACCATTTACCATGCCGACAACAAAGCGTGTCATCGAATTTTACACCCACAAGTCCTAAACCTTTAGAAGGGCTAGGTACCAACCCTTTGCAACCCCTAAATGCCCAAACCTTGGATATATTGACTAATCTACGAAGGGGGGTTCTCCGAAGGACTAAATGAGGTCTTAAGCACATTAGCACCCACACATGGCCTTAGTGACTCATCCAAAATGTGGCTATATAGATTTCCAAAATCATGGCTAAGTGCGATGGAACGACTGGTCCTGTACAATTCATGCAAATGTTTGAACAAAGATGTGAAGCCTTTGGTAATCCAAACTGCCCCACCAAGGTACATATGTTGAACTTTTGATTAGTGAAAAAGACTAGTTGATGGTTCATCACATTGATGCGTGCAATTAAGACAAACTTTAAGACCTTGAAAACAGCCTTTATCCATGGCTTTTTAAGACAAGGTGATCGGTGGAGTGCAGCATGAGATCTCTATTCAATTGAACGAAAACAAAATGAAACCATTAGAGATTTTATCCTTTGGTTAAAAATCTTGGACTCATGATGTGAGCCATGGAAGAAACTAAACAATGCTCAATTGAAGAGATGTTTCATGATGGGAATAAAACAAAATAGCTTACACAACTTGATCATTGTATCCAATCCGAAAACATTGTGGCATCAATCACATATTCCAAGATTGCCCAAGGTGAGTTGATTTAATGCAAGCTATCTTACAGAATACAACTCTTAACATCTTGAGTGTGAAAAATAGGCAATTGTCCATGGTATCCTTAAATGTGCTTACACGCTTGCAAGCCAAGGCATGAGAAACAATAAAAAAGAATGCAAAAGAATACACTTCAAAATGGGTAGAGGAACATGTTTTAAAACAGAAACCAAAAGAGGATGCAAAACCTTCTACACCCAAGAAAAACAATGGTCAAAAAACTAGAAACCAATGTTAAAATAAAGGATAGGGGAAAGGAGCCTGTGGAGCACCTAACCCCAAAAGAGCCAAAAGCTACACATGTTGCAGAAGCATCCACCTCAAAGGCTACCTCTCAAACCACAAAATCCACATGTGCAACACATGATACAAAAGCTCGAAAGAAAGTTCGTTCTCATCGCATGGGTAAACACAATGAAAACCTAACGATCCAAGGAAAGTCAGAAGATGAAACAAGTTCTAGTACGTGACTAAGTGAGGACGAAACAAGTTTTGACTCGTCACTCAGTGCACCTCACAGTTCAATTAAGAAACTAAAACCCGCCCTACCACCCCAAATTGAAAATTATGATCACATGACATATGCGGAATGCAAAAAGCAAGCCGAGAAGAGAATGAGCATTTTTGAGTGTCATACAGGATCACCGGTTATGATTGAACCTCATAATGTCAAACCTAAAAAAGCAACCAAAATGCAAAAACTGGAGAAGTATCGATTCCCCTTTCAAGAGGAAGATGCACTCTCTACCAAGATGAACTCATAAAGCCAAGAAGAGTCATCAGAGAAAGATTGCACACACACAAATAATGCAGTTGAAAAAGCACGTGAGGAATTCGATGAATCCCTTATGAAATTTAAGTAGTCTCTCAAAGGTATAGGCAATGTGTAAGTTTTCCATATGCGAGGCCTTGTTTTGGTGTGGAAATGGTTGGAACCCTTCAAAATTAGGTAGTTGGTAGAAGCAATCCACACCCTGTGAATGGCAAAATGAGCACCAGGACCACCATGGAATGATTGGCATATGGTAGTCTAGATCTTCTTAGTGTGTACGACATGATATTATAACCTGAGCTCATAGCGTGATGCCTAGAGATTGGGCTTCAACATGGCAAATGTGTCACTTGTGGTGGTGTTGAATTGGAATTGAAGCAAAGGCTAAGTGATGGGTCATACCATGGGCCATGACCCATGCCCCCCCATCTCGAGATGTACGTGGAGGGTTGGCATTGACGACGTTAGTTGCAAGTGCATGTGTTTATTTGTGCTGTGAGATGCAAGATTATTTTAAAAATATGATGCACATACTGAAATATGCAGGTAATGTGCATGGCAATGGACATGGAAGGTATGTCCATGTGTGTACTCCTCCAACTTGAAGATTTCTCCAACTCAATTGCTTGCTTTGACACTTTTTGTTGGCTTGTTTGACATTTTCTTGACATCTCTTTTCTTGGGGAGTCAAGATTATTAGATTGTTGTTGCGACATGGTAACGGACTTTGCCCATAGCTATCTATGATGGAGCTAGGTAGCCTTTATGGCTCAAGAGATTTGGCATTAATAAGCACTGGGGATAGACGCAATGTTGATAAATGGGTGGTGGGACCAAAGAAGAGGCTACAGAAGGTTCCTACTAAGGAAGGTTCAGGTGATGGGTCGTACCATGGGCCACCAAGCTTGCACCCACCATGGTTCCCCCATCCAAAAATATACTTGGACAATTGTAAATGATTAGGTTTAATGCAAGTGCTTTTGAGATATCAGTGCTTATTGATGTGTCTACTAGATGCAGAGAACCTATGGATATATTATAGGTGTTGTGCATGGGCATTGGGTAAAAGGTGGACCTGTGTAGAAGCTTCATACAATGAAAAGTCCAATATGCCACTTTTTTCTTTCTTCTACTCTTACACATGGTTTGAGATAGGGAATTGAGTGTTAATGTGTAGCAAGGTTGGCCGATAAGGCGGTTGTGAATGAGGTTGGGTTATGGAGAGAAAAAGCTCTCCATTTTCAAAATCTTGGCTAAAAATAACTCACCAAATAAAGACACCTTGTATTGGGCACCTACATGCATGGGGATGAGCAAGGGAAAAAATAGGCGGTAGTATTAGCCCAATGGCTAATCTGAAAGGTTTTCAAAATGGTTGGAATAGTTTTCATGTATTTTAGCCCAATCAAGTACTTCAATAGCACATGAGGAGCCAAATAGAAAATTCGTAGGGTATATATCGTTGATTTCTATAGGAGGAAATGTCTCCTTAGAAAGGAAATTGGTGCTTTTATTTATAGTCACAACACAACTAATAGAGCAAGGGCAAGGGAAAAAACAAGGGCTAATATTAGCCCAATGGATAATCTGAAAGGTTTTCAAAATGGTTGGGATAATGTTCATATACTTGGAAAAACTTTAGCATGGCTAAGAGGCTTAACATGCATGGCTTAGAGGTTCATGTAGCTTGTCCCCAACAAAGACTTAAAGGCTAAGGTTAAGTGGGAGTTAGTGGTCCATGACCTACACTCATTTCAACCACTATATCCCCCCTTGTTTTAAATAGGGGGTAAATTGGAATAAAGGAGCATTACAAACATATAAGACAAAAACATATATAGGGATTATTTAATGCAGATTTTGGGAAACAAGAGCTTCAAAGATCAAGCCACGGTGACATGGTGCAGAGAGAGAGAGAGAGAGAGAGAGAGAGAGAGAGAGAGAGAGAGAGATGTAATAACACACACGCGCACGCACACACAGAGGAAAGAAACAATTGTTACAAAACACAAAAATGATTGTATTATGATAATACTTTCACCATATATAATGCTTTATATAGTCGCCAAGACCCTATCGTATGTTCTCTTAATAAGCGAGTGTTTACACCTAAGTGTTCACACAACACAATAAAACTTACTAGACTTTGAAATATCCAACCCCTTCGGAGTGAAGGAGGTGCCACCTAAAAAAGAGACCTTTAGTATGATGATTTGCACTCTTAGATTGCAACTAGGTGGTGATACAAAAGAACACAATGATGCCAACACCTAAACTCTCATGTTAGGCTTGTTGATAGAAGATCAATAGCACATGTTAGGCTTGTTGATAGAAGAGCTTAACTACTTCAATAGCACATGAGAACCAAATGGAAAATTTATTGGGTATATCTTTAGCCTAGCATATCTTACGATATAAACCAATCAAGTACTTCAATAGCACATGAGAAGCCATATAGTTTTTTCCAAAAAATCTTAGGGTAGAAGAGGGACATGGCAAGGAGCTAGCTAAAACCTCTCAAAGTGGCCATGCACGTCTAGAAGTGTTGAGACCCACATAAAAGCTTTTGACGTGCCTGGAAAATATGGGTGTACTCCATACCAATGATAAAAGAGTTGAATTTCATTAGAGGGAATTTCCCATGTATCTAATTGATGTTGTCAATTGGCACATGGGTTTTGCCACAAGAAGCTAGAGCATAGATCAACTCAAAAGGCTTAAATCAAGAGATTTCAATGAGCTTCTTTACTTGCCTATCTTGGAGGTAAGAGGCATGAATAAAAAAGATGACAAAGTCCAAGAGTACATAATATGGTTATGCAACATCAAGACCAAATCAAACCACAAACACAACCCCCACCCCCAACAAGTACATCATATTAGGCCTAAAAAGAATAAATACAAATAATAGAGGTTTTGGATAGGGCAATAACCTTAGAAGAATTGTATTAACATGGCCATCAAGATTGGCGATTAGATCACTTCCCATGACACCACACTTGCTAGCATAATCTTGGAGTAAAGTGAGGAGCAAGGTCCAAACTCTAGTGCCTTGTATGACATGGGAGACGAAGGGGATACATATATTCCAATGTATATAGTTATACAAGCATATACAAGAAAGACCCAATAAATGCTATGGTTGTGGTGGTGGAGTGGTGCCAACCATAGTGGCAAATCATCTTCATACAATTTGGCAACCATGGTATTAATTGTTTTGCAAGGATTGTGGAATTGATCCCCTTATCGGACTTTTTCGATACAAGGAAATACCTCACAAGCATTCCCACATCCACAAAACCAAAGGCTAGGATCTTCCACATAGCTCCTTTAGAACCCATCCTTACCAAAAATGTAAAATTGACCTACTATAATTTGATATGAAAAATTTGCTTTAACTAATAATGTGTTTAGCCTACAAGTGTTGCATCGTAGGAGAGGGTATTGAAAGAAATGCCATATAGGCTTTGCACCTCGCAAGTGCGGTGCAAGTGCGGTGTTGAGAGATTGAACCCAAGTCCTCTTCGTTCCTTCTATTCTCGCTTAACTAACCCACCACAATGCCCATGAGTTAATGACTCCCTTTTTGATTAGAGATATGTTAACAAGAATGCTAGATAAAAATACAACAATCTGCTTGCCCCAAAGTGGCATGTTATCAAGTTAAAAGCGAGAAGTGTCATGCAAAATGACATCAAATATACTCGAGGGAATTCATTAATGCTGTTATTATGATCAATTTTAAGCCTTTTCTACATCAGACATACCTCCTCGGACTTAATTATATATTAGACCTAATGGTGGTGGTTATTTGAGTAGAAATACTCATTATATTCAGGGTAAGGCTTAAGGTAGTGTATACCAACTGTAGTAGAAAGAAAGTAAATTTATGTGCTAAGATCCACTTAGGGATTCATAATATGTGCCATTTTTCACATCCAAGAAGATGAATAATTAGTAATAGGTTAAGCTTTTGATTCTGTAGGGTTTGCATGTCAAAACTAATCCCTAGAGAGGGTATTCAAGTTCTGTACATTCGTACAAAGCTTAAAACATTTTTGTACCATAGCCATAACCAGAGGTATTCAAGTTCCTCTTCGGTTCATATATATTGCATGTCTTTGTTTTGATGGGGTTTACACAACCCATCAACAGTTTGGACAATAACCAAAGCAGAATATTCAATAGAGTATAACTAGTAGTCACCATGGTAGAATAGATCAGGATAGATAGTGTAAATAGTTAAACAAATTAGAACATTAACAAAGTAAAATAAACAGCCTAAAATAAGGAGATCACAAGTGCCCAAAGCAGAGCTGAAGTCTTGAGGATATTCTTAAATTGCACAAATAGGGTAGAGATCTTAAATTCACTCTTCAAGTAATAGCGTTTCCAAAGCCATCACTATTGAATCCATGCTAAGTACACCTTTAAAAAGGGCAGCTTTTACAGAGTAGTAAAACTTCACTTTATCATTACAACTAATATGAAATATGTAATAATGTAATCTTAAAAACATATTTAGTACAAAGATATTGTTAATTTATATGAATGTAATCTTGATATAATAACAAAATCATAAAACAATAAGTTGCATTTTTATAGTACAAAGTTTGTATCTATATAAAAATTCCATATACATGATACTAATATAATCTGAATTTTAAAAAATATATGTTGTTACATTATATTAAAAACCAACTATTGATATTCCTATACAATATAATAAACACTCATTATATGTGATTTACATCATTTAGATTACTCACAAACATCTAAATATATTAGTGTGTGACAAGATGTGATGACTTTTGGATCCAAGGGATTTGGTATTGAGCAACACTTGCAAAGATATCATAGGCTTGCTCTCTCTACAGGAAGGTAAGAAGTGAAAAGAAGCCTTTGGCAAGATTACAGCATTGTCACATAGACTCATCCTTAGCATCCAGTATAGTATTTGCCTGGATTGGAGGATGAGATTCATGACTGATCAAGCAAGTTCTGGAGATAAAGGTTTACTAGGTACCTTCCGGTTGATAATACATCAAGTCTTGTTTGACAAGGCTCATATTTGCCCCTCTTCAACTGGTATCTGTAAGTGACACCAGAAACAATATAAGGTTTGCCTTTCACGGTCACAGTCTCCCCACACTGGGTGTTCTGCAGCCGATATCAATGGTAAGTATGTCTATTACCATTAAGCATGCACTAGTTATTTGCTTACAAAATAGTAGGGCACCTACGGGCCGTGAAAAAACGGTAATTACGGGAGGATCTTGGGCCTAAGGCTAGTCGGGAAACAATTTTTAAAAAAAGCCAGTTGTATAGCCTTACCAACTTACCAAAGGCAAGCAATGGATGCCAAGATTTTGTGGGGGTGGTGTTATCAGCGTCACATGATACGAGCAGAAATCTCTGTCTCCCTTCTCCCTTTTCTTGCATACAACACGCAGAGTTTTGGCCTATAATATCAAATGAAAAAAGAGCACTTCTTAATTCTGAGGTATTCAGGGGGTGTATATAACTGAGAAGGCTTCATAACTTAGTGTTAACCCATCATCAAGGTGGAATAACTCATCATCATTCTGGAATGCCCTTAACTACAGTCATAATGTTGAAAGCCCAATACAAGACATTGCTATACATGGCATGGTGACTGATGAAAGCACAAAAATGGGCCAGTTTCAGTCTTCATATCATGAAACCCATCATTTGAAAAGTCGGTGAATGCAAAAGGAGAAAAATAATAAGAGCAAAGCAAACTATCATCTTCTGAGCAGTAACATGAAGAGGATATGCACGAAGAGTTAAGTGCAGGGGAAGGCAAACAGAATGTAAAGCAAGCACATTGGACAACGTACTGAATTGCAGCATCTGCTATCATCAGTACCCTATTACTTGCAAATTTTACTCATGAAGAGCTGCTCAAAAATGTTACAAATGCACACATTACACTCAGATGAGGAGGCCACATTCTTGAATTTGGATAATAATTTCCACTGAAAGTACCAAGGCTTAGTAGAAACTGCATTGTCCCAGAAAAGCCAGCAGAACTACACCAAAAGGCAAGCAGAAGCGCCTGGCATTAGTAGAAGCACACACTCTAGACCCTTGATGATCAAAAGTGAAAAAACCATGAAGCTAACACCAAGGGTGGCTCATTGTGATGGTTTTTTATTGAGATGGTTTTTAACCCAAGGGCCAAGTTAGAAGAAACAACTGAGATGTTCACAATAACCAGCCTTAAAGATAGAAATGAAGAGGACGAGGAGATGGAAAAGAAAGTTTGGCAGGCCTGTGTCATTACAAATGTCAATATGTAGCATTAAATCATAGCTGTTTCGGACAAAAACTTTTTTCCTAGCCAGTAAGAAAAACGACAAGGTTGGAAGAACCTGTGTGTGTGTGTGTGTGTGTGTGTGTGTGTGTGCAGTGTGTGTGTATGTGCACGTGAGAGAGAGAGAGAGAGAGAGAGATTCTATGAACATCTTCAAAAGATCCAAAGGGTCTATAAAACATACAATATCTCCATGAAAATACTGATCCACTAGTAGCTACCTATACTGCAGTCAGGGGAAAACATGCCTCATCCAATAGTAGTACAATCCTCCTCCATGACAGCGCAGAGCTGCGATGAGTGCAACCGATTTTGCCTTAATCAAAGTCCTATGTCTGGCCAATTTTAAACTAAAAATGTTAAAATTTCATCAGTTTCCTTCAAGACAAGGTCAAAGTTCAGCTGCTATTTTTTTTTAAATTCCTCAGCTGGTGCAAAATGTACTAAATGCTGGGTTTTTTAGAGGTTCCTTATGTTTTGGGTTTATGAGAGTTATTACTTATCGCTTTATAATGTAAAGTTTAGGTTAGCTTTTTCAACCCTTTTCTTTTTCTTATGCTGAATTGTTTGTTTTAACCTCTACATGGGCCATGAGCTGCTTTTGCCTAGCACGCTGTTGCCGTGGATGCCATGAGTTGCCTGCTGCTGTCATAAATGTGAGCAAAGCTTCCCAACCACGGTCCACCTCAAGGTGCTGAGCTCCTCCCTCTCTAAGCTCTCTCTCTCTCTCTTTCTCTCTCTCTCTCTCCCCCCACTAAGCTCTTCATTTTTCAAATCCCAAAATCACCCCTTAATGCAAAAAGATGTCATAATAAAATCAACAAATAAATCACAATACAAAAAGAATGTTAGGTCCAAAACAATTCAATATTCAATTTAGAAAAAACCCAAATTGATTTTGAAAGTTTTCTAATTTTTGAACCAAATCAACGTTTCCACACACACATACATACCCACGACCCCCCACCCTACCCCCTCACCCACCAAAAAAAGGGTTCTCAATTGTTTGAAATTGGGTGAAACCAAGGTTCAAAGATTGTAAAGCAACCGCAATTTGGATGAAAGCCAACCAATGTGGATGAAAATGCAACGTTTCTAATTGAAATTTGAGCGCGCGCCCCCCCCCCCCCCCCCCCCAAAAAAAAAAAAAAACTTATAAATCACACTAAACTTGATTTTCAAACCTCTTTCTATCCCAAAAGGTCTCAATCTGTGGTTCAGGATCATTTGTTGTATCACCATAAACAAGAACCCAAATCAATGGGAAAGGTGTCTCATACAGCCAGGTTTTTTAGGCGCGCTCTGAGAACTAACTATGGCTGAAGAGGGGGCTGTAAGGTCATTACTTACCTCCACCCAAAGATTCAAACTCCCATGCTCCCGGGGTCTTCAGCCCATTTATGTATGCACATAAAGGTGGGATTATTCAACTCATGCATTCTCCTCAGTCCACTCCCTGAGTTAGGTGGAGTATTGCATTATAATCTTCTCGTCTGAGGACTAGATGAAATGATAATCCACTTCATAGTGACCAGGCATTTGAACCCAAGCAACAGAGAGTGGATTTGTGCAAACCAGGCACATGCACCACTCACCCATTGTAGCATGCCAATCTGTGATGACCCTCAATCTCATTTCAATGCAAGCAGGCTGCAGGCTATCATTGCATATTGACCAAACCTTCTGGGTCGGAATCTCAGTTTTCTCAGAAAGGTTTTCTAAGCACTTCTCCCACTGAAGTATGTTCCACAAACATACTATATACTTACACTCTCCTTCTAAAAACTAGTGAACGTGGATGTCCAAATCCCATCTTGGACAAAGCCTAGCACATGTTATATAGCACTCTCCACTCAGCTGTTCATGAACTTCTCCTTAAAAAATCTGCAGAGTCCATATTGTCCACAAAGCATTAGTCTTGTGGCCATAGCCCATTACTCTCCGTGGGGAGGTTATGTATTCCAAACACATGGAGAACATCCTAATGTGTGCACCACGCAGGTGGACACTCCGCCTTCATCCACCATGTTCATGTGATGACAACAGCATGCAATCTGGCTCCTCAAAGCTTCCTAGTCTCTCGTGCGAGGACATTGATTGCCATGGACGTCCAACATCACAACCCTCTTCTCATGCATGGTTCTTCTAACAACTGTGAACAGTGTTCACTCGAAGAGGCAGAGCTAGGCACTTGTCCTGTAGCTTGTTGGCAGCTTAGACTAGCAGATATTTGGAAAGGTGGTAAACCATTAATGAGCAGAGTTTGATGTTCTTTTCTCAGCCTCCCCACAATGGATTCCATGTGACTAGCAATTTATAAAGAGGGAGCCCAAAGACACAAAACCCAAAACAGACACCGAGGGAGGACCTGCAAGCAGTGGTAGGCTAGAAGAAGAGGGCATTTATGGAGATCTTGAAGCTAAACCAAGGATGATTTTCGACGGGTAGAACCACCCGGAAGGGTGTAATTAATGGCCAAAATGCTCTAAAATGGGAATGAGGGTGGTCAAAAAGCGACCCTAAGCTAAGGACTGCGGGTTAACGCCGTTGGTATTGAGGCCTCTTTGCAGTGAGGTGGGAAGACCGAGCGGCCATCGAGCGGGTACCAAATTGCCACTACATAAGGATACACTGGGGGTGGGGGGACTCTGCACAACAGATGACACCGGGCAAACCAAAGGAAAGGAGCAGGGAAAGAAGGAAATGCATGGGGGGGGGTTTGCTTACCGTGTTGGAGCAGGTCTGAGGTTGGATGTTATGCAGATGTGGGAGAGCTCCAGAATGCTGCGCGCAACCTGCCATCACACACACAATTGCTTCACCGGCGGCTACAGATCTTCCTCCTCCTCCTCCTCCTCCTCCTCAAAAGGCTTCAAGGGCGCTCCTCCTCCTCCAAAGGCTTCAAGGGCGCTACAGATCTTCCTCGTTTCTGCCTTCTTGTGCTCTTCATCTAAAGCCCCATCTCGCGCTCGCGCTCTCTCTCTCTCTCTCTCTCTCTCTCTCTCTCAGAAACAGAGAACCTGAATTGATGAGCTCCCCGCCAAGGCAACAGTAGATATAACACAAGCGTGCCCAAACCGGCTCAAATGCAAAACGTGCCATCCGGACACGTCTGAACATCCACACCAAGATAATTTCTGTGAGATTCTTTTGCTGCTTACGTGGCATTGTAGACATTGACCGTGTGGTTCTTGGAAGTAAATAGATGATGGGGCAAAGTCATGAGCCCAAACTTGACGAAGTCAGCTCCCCTTGTGCTCCAAAAAAAAAAACATATTTTTCAACCAATCATAATAAGGACAACTCTTAAATCTGTCTCATTTCTGTTTCCGACTATATGTCGGTTTTATACCTAAAATATACGGAAAAATCAATCCTCAAAATATGGGCTACTGAAAATCTCGGAGCTGGTTTTTCTTAATTATGGCCAATAAAAATACACTAGAATGCCGTTTGTTTCGAGCACTTCTCCGAGCTGTTTATACACTCCCTTTGCATGCACCTCGCAATTCGTCTCTGATAACTTCTTTACATTTCAAATGGGGACACTACTCTACCTGCTACTCAAAATGAGACTACCATACCACTTGCTGCCTAAAATGGGGCAACTGCTCCCCTAACTGTCAACTAGTTTTGGCAACCCTTCAAAACCTCCTTATTTTTGGCTTAGCGCACATTCAAGAGCAACATTTGCAATTGCTGACTCCAAAGAAGGGCATTGCAGTTGGCAAGTTCTAGAGGCATGGTGAGTGGAGCGTTTTAGAGCCACTTAAAGAAATTGGTGGTATGAAAATAGTACGGACCTTTCAAAACTTTTCAAAATGCTAATGTGGCAGATTCTACACTTGTAGAACATTTGAAAACCTCGCACTCCAAATTTTAGCCAATACTCTACGTAGCTTCAAGTGTACTTAGGTGATAGGCTTGAATATGCCCTTACTGACACCAAAAGGTTAGGCAAAATGGACATTTATGCTAGCACATGCTCCCTATGGAATTCTAATGTTGTCATTGAGCATACTCATGTTCAAATAAATATACTCATGTTGCCAATTTTCAAACTCATGCTTTTTCAAGAAAGACCCAATTGGTGGAGGAAATTGAGTGCATGCTTGTGGAAAACGTGCGGTATTCTTTAAACCATTATACTTTAGTCAATGACTTCATGTACAACAATGAGTAATATCAAAAGACATCAATCCAAATTGAGGTCCAAGTTTTCTTTGACTATTATAAAGTTAAGGCATGGGTGGATGAAGGCAATAATCCTACATATGAGGACATAAGCAATTCAATAGGGGCTTGCCTACTTGATTGAATATTTCATTGTATAACATCATTGTTGAATTTTGAAGATAGTAGATCAAAGGATGGAGTGAATATTTTACATGGAGTGGACTATGATGTAGGCAAGGACGAAGGTGAAGGTGAAGACACTGTTAACCCTACTAATGTGCATCGCCCACGTGAAGTAAAGTTTGAAGATTGTATGGCCTCTGGTGATAGTGACCTATTATTAAAACTTTCCACCACCAATAGCTAATTTTATAGATAATTTAAAGTTAAATGTAGAGACTATAATAAGCTAATGGTGGTGAAGCACTTGTAGATGCAATTAACAAGCCTATGGGTAGTGAAAAATGACTATTTATTGTACAATTTATTACGTAGCTTAAATAATGTAATAGTGTTTGTAGCTTATATTAGTTCGCATGTGTTGCATATAATATAAATGAATCTTTACTTGACTTGAAGCATTATGTGGCTGCTATTTTAGGATTATGTAGCTTAAATAATGTAATAGTGTTTGTAGCTTAGATTAATATTCATGTGTTACCTACAATATAAATAAAGCTTTACTTGAATTGAAGTGGTTGCTATTTTAGTATTTATATTTATAAAATGTTTTTTTTCTTTTTATTATGATGTTAAAATTAGTTATAATTAAAATTCATTAATTATCAAATTTATTTTTTAATCTTTATTTTTTATTTTGACATATTATGTATCTTATTATTTTATTTAAGTTGGTTGAATCTTGTTACTTATGTTTGTTTAGTCTTCTTTAGTAGCAAATAACTTACATTTATATTCTCAATTATTAGTTCTAATAGATTATTTAAAGAATTGAAGATTGTGGTAAGTTTTGGTATATCAAAGTGTATATTAATTACTTTAATTGTTTTTAATAAATTATCCTTGTTTTCTTGTTTGTTATTTTAGAATTTTTTTTCGAATAAGAAAATTACTAAGTGATCATCTCAATATGCATTTCCAACATCAATTTCTAACAAGGAAATTGTTCGGTGATAACCTCACTATGTATTTCTAGCATCAATTTCTAAGTTTTCTTTCTTCATGTTTGTCCATGAATGATCAATTTGTGTATATTATTGTTTTGGAATATGCAAATGTCATTCCAAATTATTTGAGCTCATTAATGATTTTAACTTAAATTATTAAAATAAATAAGATTAATATTAAAGTCTCCTTAATATTTGAGCTCATTAAAGGTCATAATTATGAGAATGGCTGGCCATGCCCAAGCCTAAGTAGCTCTTATAATCATTTGGTTCATCTCTTTTTAAATTTTTGGGCATCCAAGTGTGAATAAGGGTCAGTTGTATAAATACAATCCCCCTTTGTATTGGGTATCCAAGTGTGAATAAGGACCAGTTGTATAAATACTGAATTTTCATAATGCAAAGACACAATCCCCCAATTGAGTCTTGTGCTTATCTCCTTGCTCTCATGTGGGTCTATGGTGTATGAGAGAGAGTTTTGAGAGGAGAGAGTACTCCATTCTTGGTGCATGTTCCTCTTGTGCTTGTGTTTATGAGTGCAAGAGTAGAGAGGAGTGAGAGTCCTTGCATGGAGAAAGGCAACCTCTTGTTGGTGATAGCTTGAGGAAGGAGGCAAAGGGGTGGATCTAGCAACCACTAGTGCAGTTTGGAGTCTTCAAGAGATACGAGCAAGTTCCCAACACGACATGTTAAGGTAAGGATTATCAATTGCATTTGAGGGGGTAGCGTAGCCATTAACATTTTTAGCACCACTGTCGCGAGGAAGCAATCGGTCTCTTGTAGCATTATATGGTAGTGATGTGTGTGAACACACTTAGGACCGCCAGGGCACTTTTTTCCTCACTAGGAGGTTTTTTCCCCCGTGCGTGTGTACACCCTCTTATGTACTCATTTTGGGGTGTGTACTTATCTTTTGTATCTGGCACACATTTGTTCATTCTAATCTAGTGAGTTTATGTGCTCTCAAGCTTCTCTATCTTGTGTGTGTGCATTGTTGCAACCCTAACCCTAATTCCAACAATTGGTATCAGAGCTAGCTTCCTTGACACTTGATCTAGTAGTCTGCCTCCCTCCTCACGACCCCGTTTTTTGTGTCTCCGATTGAGATACCCTCTTAGGAGAAGAAGGTATATACTGTTGTGTGATGTATACAAAGTATACAAAGTTTTCGGGGTCTGCGGTGCGATTCGGGCGCGTTTTGGGCATCGCAAGGTTTCTGCAGTGGAGAGGTATCATTCGGATTGGTTCTACTCAATTTTGGGTGTTTGGACTGTGTAGCGACAAAGATTTGGTGTGCATCAACATCTATAATGTCTTCAACAACATCGACCAGCCAGTAACACTCTATTCTCTTCTCTGTGTCATTTTTTATACACTTTACAGGTGATTCAGTCAGTTGGCAGTCATCCAGGGTTGCATTCATCAATGAGTACTGAGTACTTGTAGTGTGTTGAAAGATTTTGCATTTGGTATAGAAAGTCATGGTAGTAGTGATGTATTCAGCATGTTGTCTGCCGAGGACAAACTTGATGGGACTAACTACTCATTGTTGTTGAGATATCGAGCTCGTCTAGTGAGGCGGTGGACACTGATGACCCGCCTGGGGGATAGGCCCCACACTTACACCACTGGCATGGTTGGTGAGATCTTGGGTGATATTCGACCAGTGGGATGACAGGCTGTGTGACAGCCATTCTAGAGACTGGCATAGTTATAGCGCCAGCTCATTTAGTCGGGTTCACACTATAGAGAACCCGTGTATGTATTGGTCGAGTACCTTTCATATTATGTGTACTCTTATCTTGTATATGGTGTGTTGAGTGTTGAGTGAAGAAGAAGAAGATTTCAGCCTCTCACCTTGTGTGTTCTCTATTAGGGTTTTGTGAGTGTGTGTGCTTGCAAGAGCTCAAGCTCTCTTCCCCCCCTGCATCTTTTCATGGTATCAGAGCCTGGTTTGTGCTAAGGGCTGAGCTGCAAGCAAGAGCACCACAGGAAGCGGTACGAGGGTAAGAGCTGCAACTACTCTTCCCTATTTGTGTTGGTGACTACACCCTTGTCGGGAGCTCTACGGGAGGCACCGGCAACGATCTCTGATTGAGGAGCTTTCTTCGCGGGAGTAAAGCTATAGGGCAACTATACTATCCTATCGGACAGCCTATCGGACAGTATTTTCTGGGTTGAAAACGCGTTTCGGGCGCGTCTGGACCTCCATTTTTTAGAAAGCAGGCGATTTCGAGCACTGCGGGTAAGTCATCGATTCTCTACAGAACTCTGTTTTAAGAACTGCAGGAAGACAGATTGACTGTACAGACACTGTGGGTGCTGCAAAGAGGTCTACAGTTGCCATTGGGTGTATGTATGCACATTGAGGTCACTGGTTTTGTGACATTTGAGAGTACTACAGTACCGCTGCAGAAATATAGCAGTTTGTGCAGGACAAACCAGAGTGCAGTTTCTGGTTAAATTGTGTGTTTGGCAAGATGTCAAATGATGGGATAACCCAGATTGTGGCTGAGAAGCTTGATAAGAATAACTTCCATGCTTGGAGGTTCAGGTTGACGAATTTCCTGATGGGAAAGGGCTATTGGGACTACATAGAAGGTGAGCATGAAGAGGCACCGGAGATACCGGACATAAATCCTACTGCTGCAGATGTGAAAGAGTTTAAAGACTGGAACCAAGGAGCCAGGAAAGTCATGTATTGGCTCTCCATTAGTATACAGGACACCATGATTGGGCACATTCAGGATGCCAAGTCCCCCAAGGAGGCGTGGGACACCTTGGTAAAGCTTTATGAAACAAATACCAAGGCGCGTAAGATACAGTTGAAGAATGAACTTCATACTGTGGAGAAAAAGAGCATGTCTGTGAATGACTATGCACTGAAGATAAAGGGTATTGTGGAATCCCTTGCATCTATTGGTGTGTCAGTAGATGATGATGACAAGGTGGAAGTCTGTCTACGTGGTCTCGGGCCACAATACAAGCTGTCTGCGTGGTCTCGGGCCACAATACAAAGCGTTCAAGACATCTATTCAGACTCGGGAAAACATTCCCAACTTTACAAATTTGGTGTCTATGCTGATTATCGAAGAGAAGAGCTTGGGTGAAGACCAACATTCTTCACAAAGCAAAAACAGTTCAAAGCAACAGGCCTTCTACACAAGTTCAGGAAGAGGACGAGGTAGAGGAGGTCGTGGACGCGGTCAAGGAGGTGGCCGAACAGGCAATCAGAATTATGGCCAGCAGCAGCAACAACAACAGTCCCAGAATCAACAACAACAACAACAACACGCAGGTGGAAGAGGCAAATTCAGAGGCAGGGGGAGTCAAAGAGGTCGTGAAAATTGGCAAAGGCAGTATAATGATGCACGTGAATACTATTATTGTGGTAAGCCTGGACATGTACAGGCAGAATGTTATAAGAAGCAGGCTGACATGCAAAATCAAAAAGTGCAGCAAAACAACTATGCATCCTCAAGCAGAAATAATGAGGATAATGAAAGGTTGTTTGTTATGCAGCATGTCGTGAATATGGCATGTCTGAAAATGTTGATGCAGCACAAAAAGATAATGTATGGTATGTGGATTCAGGCGTCGAACCACATGACGAGTCATGGGGAGTGGTTCAAGGAGATGAAAAACCCGGAAAGACCAGGCTTTGTGGAAACAGGGGATGACACTGCTCATCCAATTGCCCATGTTGGAGATGTGCCATTGTCTATGCAGGATGGCAAAGTGAAGTACCTTGCAGATGTACTTCATGTATCGAACATAACAAAGAATCTGGTTTCAGTTGGCCAGATGATTGAGCAAGGTTTGCAGGTTCGGTTTAACCCTGATGGTTGTTATGTTGAAGACTTTAAAGACAAGTGCAGGTTGGTTGCAAAAGGCAATAGAGTGGGCAGAATGTTTACATTGAATGTAGACATGCCTGAAATGAGTGCTGCGATGTTTGCAAATGGTTCAGGAATTGTTGCACACAGACATTTGGCATAAAAGGATTGGACATGTAAATGTGCAGAGATTGAAGTCTATGCAGACAAAAGGAATTGTGACAGGGCTGCCAAAATTTAAAGTGGAAGGTATGCAGAAAATATGTGAAGCATGCCAATTTGGGAAGCAAACAAAGCATGTGTTTCCACGTAATAGATATGTGAGTAGAAATGCACTAGATGTTGTGCATTCAGATGTATGGGGTCCTACAAAGACCATATCTATGGGAGGCTGCAGGTATTATGTGACTTTCATTGATGACCACACAAGGAAAGTGTGGGTATATTTCATGAAGGAGAAGAGTGAGGTGTTCACTCACTTTCAGAATTTTAGAGTTTGGTTGAAAAGCAAACAGGGAAATATGTAAAGTGCCTAAGGTCAGATGGAGGGGGAGAGTACTTTTCCAATGAGTTCTCTGAATTTTTGAAGAAGAATGGTATTCGGAGACAGTTTACATGCAGATACACTCCGTAGCAAAATGGAGTTGCTGAGCGGAAAAACAGGCACATTGCTGAGATTGCACGAGCATTGATGGAAGAGAAGAATATGCCGCATAGCTATTGGGCTGAGGCTGTTTCTACAGCAGTATACATCATGAACAGGACTCCAACCTACAGCCATACATGATGTAACTCCAGAGGAGAGGATTACTGGCAGAAAACCAGATTTGTCTCATCTGAAAGTTTTTGGATGCATTGCATATGTGCATGTGCCAGATGAGCTGAGAACTAAGCTGGATCCGAAAGCTGAAAAATGTGTGTTTATTGGATACTCCCTTGAGCAAAAGGGATACAGGTGTTATAACCCTGCTACACGTGAGTTGAGGGTAAGCATGGATGTTGTCTTTGATGAGATGAGCAGCTGGTATGCTGCTGAAAAAGAAGCTATTGGGGCTGATGTGAGTGGAAGTGTGGTTGCACAGAATGCAGGTCAGCAATCACAGTCTTTGAGTGGACCAGGAGAGTCCTCATCTAGTGGGTCTGTTGATAGACCATGGAGTGGTAGGCTGCGTCATAATACCAGTCCTGCAAATGTGATTACTACATCACATAAAGGAAAAGAGAAAGTGGTTGAGCCCCTTGGTATGCCTGACATTTCTGCAGGGCATTCTCATGTTGATGGAGAGTTTAGTGGCTCAGATATGAGCCTTGATGAGGAGCTTGGGATCCCAGCTATGAGAACACCTGGTGTAAAGAAGGCTATGGAAGCCATGAATGAAAAGCTGCGAAGATCTGGGAGAGTGAAAAATCCTGTGCAGAGATTTACCTATGATGGTTATGTGGCACATCACTATGCATATATGGCAAAGGTTGTGCAGGTTGTTGAGCCCACATGCATTGATGAGGCTGTTGAAAATGTGTGTTGGGAGAAAGCTATGGATGAGGAGATGGATGCACTATATGGAAATTAGACTTGGGATTTAGTGCAATTGCCTGAAGGCAAGAAAGCCATTGGATGCAAGTGGGTGTACAAAGTAAAACATAACAGTGATGGAAGCATAAATAGGTACAAGGCTAGATTGGTAGCCAAAGGATATGCGCAGACATATGGCATTGATTATGAGGAAACTTTCAGCCCAGTTGCCAAGATGGCAATAGTGAGAGTTGTGATAGCAGTGGCTGTGTCAAAGTAATGGTCTTTACATCAGATGGATGTAAAGAATGCATTCTTGCATGGGGATTTGCAAGAAGAGGTGTATATGTTGCAGCCACCTGGTTATGAGGATGTGGGTCACCCCGAGCATGTTTGCAGGTTGAAGAAAGCCTTGTATGGCTTAAAACAAGCACCAAGAGCATGGTCTGACAAGATTTCTGAATATCTTGTCACTATTGGCTTTCATGTAGCCAATGCAAATTTCTCGCTGTATGTGAGACATGGTGATAGAGGGGTTGTGCTTGTTGTCATCTATGTAGATGACTTGATCATTACGGGGGACCATGATGCAGAGATCTTTGATGTAAAGATCTTGCTTAGACAGAAGTTTGAGATGAAGGATCTGGGGGAGCTCAGATATTTCTTGGGCATTGAGGTGATTAGGTCACCACATGGTATTGGATTACTGCAGAGACAGTATGGCTTGGACATGTTGTCCAAGTATGGTATGACAAGCTGTAAGCCTATTTCCGTGCCATTGGATCAGAATGGCAAGTTGAGTGCAGATTCAGGAGAGATCTTGGAGGATCCTACTATGTATAGGCGCATAGTAGGAAGTTTGATCTACATGACGATCACCAGACCAGATTTGAGCTATGCTGTTGGGTTGGTGAGTCAGTTTATGCAGGTTCCACGGAAACCGCATTTGGATGCAGTGAGACGCATACTGAGGTATGTGACGTCTACTTTGTATTGTGGACTATTCTATGAGACTGGGACAGAGATATGTGTACATGGGTACATAGATGCTGATTGGGCTGGTAGTATCTCAGATAGGAGATCTACTAGTGGATTCATGTTTTCTTTGGGGAGTGCTGCTGTGACTTGGAGCAGCAAGAAGCAGCCTACGGTTGCTCTATCGAGTACAGAGGCCGAGTACAGAGGAGCTGCTATGGCAGCATGTGAGGTAGCTTGGTTGAGAAAGCTACTTGCAGATTTGGGTCTATCAGTGGATAGACAAGTTGTCATTTTCTGTGACAACATTAGCAGTATACAGTTGGCCAGGAACCCAGTCTTTCATGCTCGTACGAAGCATATAGAGGTCCACTACCACTTCGTCAGAGAGAAGGTCTTGGCAGGAGATCTTGACCTTGTTTATGTCAGCATAGACGATCAGGTAGCTGACATCTTCACCAAAGCATTGGGTACAGAGAAACTCCGCAGATTCAGGGCTTCGCTTGGTGTACATGAGATGGAGTTGAGCTCAAGGGGGAGTGTTGAGATATCGAGCTCGTTTAGTGAGGCGGTGGACACAGATGACCCGCCTGGGGGATAGGCCCCACACTTACACCACTGGCATGGTTGGTGAGATCTTGGGTGATATGCGACCAGTGGGATGACAGGCTGTGTGATAGCCATTCTAGAGACTGGCATAGTTATAGCGCCAGCTCATTTAGTCGGGTTCACACTATAGAGAACCCGTGTATGTATTGGTTGAGTACCTTTCATATTGGTTGAGTACCTTTCATATTATGTGTACTCTTATCTTGTATATGGTGTGTTGAGTGTTGAGTGAAGAAGAAGAAGATTTCAGCCTCTCACCTTGTGTGTTCTCTATTAGGGTTTTGTGAGTGTGTGTGCTTGCAAGAGCTCAAGCTCTCTTCCCCCCTGCATCTTTTCAATTGTGGTCCTATATGATGAGGCATGTACTGGTTGCCAAAGGCCTTTGGAATGTGGTCAGTGGTAGTGAAACCTGTCCTGTTTCACAACTACCAGTGCAACCAGGTGCTACAAGTACATCTCAACCAGGGATATCTCTACTTCGTTACTTTTATTAATGATTACTCCAGATATAGTTGGGTGTATCCATTAAAGCAGAAGTTAGAGGTTTTTATGTGCTTTAGGCACTTCGTATCCATGGCTGAAAATGCATGTGAATGTAAAGTTGGGACCCTTTGTTCAGATCAAGGAGGGGAGCATATGTCAAAGGAATTTCATGCATATATGGCTGGAAAAGGCTTAAGGCATCAATGTACACTGCCATACACACCTCAGCAAAATGGTGTGGCTGAGAGGAAGAACAAGTCTCTCATGGAGATGGCACGATGTATGGTGAAAGCCCAAGATTTATCTCATGGTTTTTGGTTAGAGGCAACTATGTGCGCAAACTATGTTGAACAAATGCCCTACCAAGGCCTTGCAGTCTAAAACTCCTTATGAAGCTGGCATGCAGGAAGCCTTCTATGGCTCATTTTCGTGTTTTTGGTTGTCTTGCTTATGCTCTTGTACCTGAGCAACAATGCAGTAAGCTTGATGATAACGTAATTAAATGCATATTTGTGGGATACAATTCAGAAAGCAAGGGATATAGACTCTACCATCCGGCCTCAAAGTGGATGGTAGTAAGTAGAGATGTTGTTTTTGTCAAAAACTCAGTTCAGCCCATGCTTTCATGCAAAAAATAGCAGAATGTATGCTCACGGGACATGTTTAATTCGCTCCTAGCTTTGTTTAATGGAGGGCAGCCATATGTAGAGCAATTGAATGCTCAACCAAGTGTTGAAATTCAGCCTTTGCAGATGCAAAATCAACTTGCAAATCAGCTTTTTGATGAGGCAATTATTGAGGATGTAGTGGATGAAGAGAGAGCAGCCATATAAGAATCTAGGCGTACGCCAAAATGGCTTGTGCAGACATTGAGGGATAGCAAGTTGATAGCTCCTTTACCTAGAAGAACTCGTGCAGGTTCTCATCATGCAGATTATTCTCATGTGGATCATGTTCTCATTTCTACTTTATGTAATGAGGGGGAACCTATTTCCTTTGAGAAAGCACAAGATGATGATCATTAGATGCATGCTATGCAAGATGAGTATAACTCTATACTCAAGAATGACACTTGGTATTTGATAGATCTACCTCATGGCAAGAAGGCCATTGGTACTAAGTGGGTTTACAAGTTAAAACGTAAAGCAAATGGTAGCGTTGATCACTACAAGATGAGACTTGTTACAAAGGGATATGCCTAGCAAAAGGGCATTCATTATGATGAGACCTTTGCACCCACATCTCGTATGACTACCATTAGCTGTCTCATTGCTTTGACAGCACATCATGGGTGGGATGTACATCAGTTGGACATGACTGCATTCTTGAATGGTGATTTACATGAGGAGGTTATGTATCGCAGCCTCCTGGTTTTGTTGTGAAAAGAGAAGAGTGTAAAGTATGCACGTTGAAAAAGGCTCTTTATAGTCTTAAGCAGGCTCCTAGAGCATGGTATGAGAAGATTCATACATACTTGAAAATGATTTTTGCAATAATCCAACAGTGAGTACCCTCTATGTGAAGAGGAGTAAGGACACATTTTTGGTCTCATCGATCTATATGTTGATGACATGCTGCTTACAGGACCCGATATAGATCAGATTTCAGCCTTTAAGGCTGATTTGCAATCATCATTTGAGATGTCAGATTTGGGGCCGTTACATTACTATTTGGGGATTCAGTTTATGCAATGCAATGATGGCATTGTTATGCTACAGTCTAAATATATACATAAGCTATTGAAGAGGTTTAATCTTGAAGGCTGTAAACCTGTGGCTACACCTATGGAGACAAGTACTCGACTTAGTCTTCAAGATGCAGGAGACTCTTTCGATTCTAGTTTGTATCAGTAGGCTCTTGGATCCCTTCTTTATGTATGCAACACGAGGCCAGATATACAGTATGCGGTCTCATAGTTGAGTAGATTTATGCATAGCCCAAGTACAAAGCATTGGCAGGCTGTTAAGCGGGTTTTCTGATATTTATAGGGCACTCAATATTTTGGATTGTTCTATCCAAAAGGGGGTGAGTCACAACTGCATGCTTTTAGTGATTCAGATTGGGCTGGATGTTATGACACACGAGTGTCCACTAGTGGGTTTTTCTTTTGCCTTGGTGATTCATGTATATCATGGCTCAGCAAGAAGCAGCCTCCTACAGTGGCCACTTCCAGCTCTGAAGCTAAGTACAGGGCAGCTTTTGCAGCTACAGTTGAGTGTGTGTGGCTCAGACGTCTTATCGCTGATTTGGGTGTTGGATAGTCGTATACGATTTTCACTGACAGATAGAGCGCATTAGCAGTTGTGAGGAACCCAGTGTTTCATGCTCCCATTAAGCACATTGAGGTGCATTACGACTATGTCAGGGAAAGACTCTCTACAGCAGAGATCAGCTTGGTCTATGTGCCTACACTGACAACATGGTAGATTTATTCACGAAGGCTCTTCCTCGTGAAAAGCTTGCAGCTTTTCGTAAAGCTTTGGGCTTACTTCCTTTTCAGGATTGATCGGCCATACCCTGTACATGTTCACATCATCACTCCAGGGGAGATTTGTAGCATTATATGGTAGTGATGTATGTGAACACAATTAGGACCGTCGAGGCACTTTTTCTCTCACTAGGAGGTTTTTTTCCCCGTGCATATGTACACCCTCTTATGTACTCATTTTGGGGTGTGTACTTATCTTTTGTATTTGGCACACATTTGTTCATTCTAATCTAGTAAGTTTGTGTGCTCTCAAGCTTCTCTATCTTGTGTGTGTGCATTGTTGCAACCCTAACCCTAATTCCAACATCTCTTTCTACTCTATTTGTATTCCTATCATCTTCTTACAAGTCCCTTTTCCCTAGATATGGCTTCTGAAGTTGTGTGGATGGTTGAGAAGTGGAAAACAAGTGAATAAGGTTGTGAGAGAGGAGAAGAAAAGAGAAAAAAGAAGGGTTGTTTTTGTTTGTTTTTACATTTTGAATGATTGTTTGCATTAATAAAGAGTTAGAAAAGCTAAGCCACGATTATGTAGTGTGAGCACCCTTTTTTCTGCATTTTTCTTAAATCTCAAAAAATTGAAAAATAAGAGCCATTGATCCTGCAAAGGACCAAATTGGAAACTTTGGACGGTAAAATTTGAAATTCGCATCTCCAAACCATCGATTTTCATTGAAACCTGTAGACTCATGTTGATGTGATTTGGTTGCAAAATCATGCCCGTGATTTTCTAACATTCCAACTGCACCATTGACCTCGAGATTGTTCATTAATTATGACTAATCAAATTTGATCTTATCTTATCTTATCCAACTATGAGATCATGGTTCACGGTTCATTGGTAATCATGCCCGTAGATTACTGAACACATCATTCATTATAGTGATCCAACTTGGACCAAACTTTGCAAGCATGTGGGGGGGGCCCACCCCCACATGCTTGAAAAGTTTGGTCATGATCGGAGCATGTTTGGGTTAGTAATTAGCGCCCAGTGCGAATTTTCAAGTCTCTTGGTGCTTAAAAGGCCATGGAAAATCGAGGCCTTCCCCATACCATCGTACAGGATGATGCATGATGCCCCACCAAGGGAGCCAACTAGAGTGACCCCTCACAAGGGAGTCGCAACACCTGTCGACCTATTAAGAATGGCTAAAGAAATAGGTAGAGGGGTAGCTAGGGAGTTAGATATCACACCAACACCACAAAGGGCAAACATTAGTCAAGCCCAACCATAGATTGTTGATACAAAAAATCTCAGGTGATGGTGATGCCATATAACACCTTGAGATATTTGAATCGGTATGGAAAACTTGTGGGTCTATTAGCAACCAAATGAAAATCTTTGTGTTCTCTTTTACTTATAAGGGAAATCTTTGTGTTCTCTTTTACTTATAAGGGAAGGCACACCAATGGTATCGATCACTTAAGCTTGATGATAGGATTAACTTTACACGGCTTATGAATGTGTTCATATATGAAGTTTTGCACAAAGTGGAGATAAGTGGAGCCTTGTAGCTCAACAACATAAAGCAAGAAGAGCATGAGTCTATGAGAGATTATATCTCATGTTTGAAAAACCTAAATTTGAGGTGTAAACCTAGAGAAAGGTTAACAGATGAGAAATTATTGCCTTGCTTATGTAGGGGAGTAGGAGACACAAGGATGCATGACTATTTGCTATTGGCTAAGCCAACATCACTTGATGATTGTTGTTAATTAGCCATCGACTTTGAGGATAACCTAGTGACACTAAATCCACAACCTAGTGACACTAAATCCATCACTTCAATAGTTCCGTCTCGCATGTGTCGAGCCAAACAAGCACGACAATCTCAGAGAGACGAGTTAAGGATATGACCTTAGATGAGCTAAGTACTGTGCTTTTAGACAAAATAAAGCTAAAGGAGGTAAGGGATGTGTCCAACATGTGTACCCTAGATGAGAGTGGTATGGTGTTCAATACGCCAACAAAATCACACGAACACTGATTGTCCTCAGTGGCCTCACCCATTAATGTATTGCGTAAAATGTATGCGACTTGGGAACCATGATACTAGCATGTGTAGGTACCCAAGCTAGCAACAACAACCTCAATTACCTGAGTTGCCTCCTACATGGCCTCTTAGTTTTACTAGCACCACTTGGACAAGGTAATGCTCTAGGGGAAGGTGTGTCAAATGTGTAAAACCTAAAGTGCCTATACCACCACCTATTCTACCACCACAACCATCGGCACCTAGAGTGACGCCACAATGAATCAGATGATTATGTAATAGGTTCTAGAAGAAGGAGATAATCATGTACGGGAACCTTGACAAATCATGGAGAAGTTAGATGACACTTGGGGATAACCTTGGAATATTTTCTAATGCAAGGGAACACGCCAATATCAATGTTCCAGATTGTAACGCAATGGAAGGGAAAGAATATTAATGCCACAACAAGGAGAGCCCTACTGCAACGTGATCTCATTGCCAAGAACCTCACCGTGTGGTTGAGTGTCCTCACAAGGTTAATACAACAAACCCACAAACTACCCAAGTAAGTACACACCAAGGCTTTAGTTATGTGAGATGAGGAATTGACCACCTAATTAAGGAATGTCCTTATAGAAGCACAAGATAGACTTTGATGATGACCTTGTACCCAACCACGCGACTTTGATGATGACCCTGTACCCAACCACGCGACTCTGAATGATTGGGATGCGATCAAGGGTGGTGGTGACACCACTTTAATGTCATGACATGTGCGCAAGCACGAAAGACCCTAGGAAATGATAGAGAACCTCTAGCTAAGTCTTCTAGTCATACATTGAGAAGAAGAAGAAGTAGGGCTAAGAAAGTGGGACGAGGAAATTTTGTTGGTGATACATGATGGTTTTGATGAGGGAAAAATAGATACTACATCCACAAAGTTAAGCCAAATGAGAAAGTGGTTTTGATGAAGGAAAAATAGATACTACATCCACAAAGTTAAGCCAAGAGAATGTGTTGACAAGAAGAAGCCAAATGAGTAATTGAAGCCAAAACACCATGAGGAGATAGAAAAATTGGAGGTTGCATGAACCCTAGTTCAAGAAAGCCAGAAGAAGTTTGAGGAATGGTTTACTAGCCACTCGGGCCATTGAAATAGTCTATCCTAGATGAACACTATGTGATAATCAAAGCAATTGAATGTGCTAGGGCATGTGCAAGAACATAGCAAGGGTGAGAACAACTCTGAATAAGAGGGGAAGAACGATTTGTTCTCAAGGATGTTTGAGGAAAGAGGAGACTATCCTCTGGTATGACTCGATAAATCCTTACTCAGAATCTTATGATGATGATTTTGGTTAAGTTGAAATCCTAGAGATGTGGTAGGGCTGACAGTGTTTCTCTCTGCGTAAATAAGAATTCCCAATTAGAACGTGGTTGAGGGGAAACCCCCAGCTATGGACTGCTTTGAAACATTGGGTGGAAGGGAGAATGTAAGCTAATCTGCCAACCAAGGAAGAATTACCCTTACCTATCGAGAGAAAGTTTTGGAATTGGTTAAAGGAGGGGAAGACCTTCTAGAATTAGTTCAAATTTTGGTTAACCAAATGGAAAAGTATTATGAGAGTGATGACATGAATGAAACACTTCTAGGTTATCAAGCTCTTGCGATCCTTGATGGTGGAGTAGGAGCGAGCACGTCATCATGAAGCAATGTTGGAAAAAATAGGGAAAACGAGCCATAGTAGAGAGCAAACAAATCTCATTATGAAAATGACAGATGGTACCATGCCACGACCTATGGGAGTTTTACAAAACCTGAAGATGAAAGTCTTCTCATTCTGCTACTCTACTGCCATATGTTTGTGATTACTAGACACGCGGATTTGTATGATGTAATACTAGGTAAGCCTTTTATGAGAAGTGCTAAGCTATTTCCAATTGGGCTATGGATCACATTTATCTACGGAAGGACTCACAAATCTTGAAGGTGGACGTGCGGACATGGAAGATTCATCCCATGGATGGAGGGTTGTTTGGAAATGATTTTGAAACCACAAAAAGAACAACCTCAGTGTACAGCTATATGCAACCCATGAACGATCAGAAGAATCATAGGAAGAGGACATCTTGTATGCCCTACTTCCGAATGATGATTTTTGTGAAAACTACATGCATGTATTGGCAACTATCGATGTCATGGGAAAGACTGGGACAAAGTATGTGGAGCCAGATTGGGAGAATGAAATGACAATCACCATAGTGCACATGATGAGACTGTTTGTTGATGGATGAATTGTGGTAAAGTCCTTCAGAAGAGCAAGCTTCTGAAAATTATTGTGGGAAAGAGACTTTGGATTCAACTCTACAAGGCTACAGTTTTGAAAATGGATGAAGAAGAAGTGTTATCATGCCACGATGATATTCTTAGAAGAAAATCTAGGGTGCTCATAAATGGCTAAGATACATAGAGGCCACAAAAAATCATGAGGAGTTCTCTAAGAATTGGGAAGAAGAGTTAAGCCGGATAATTCTACAAGAACCTTAAGAACCAACATTGAGTCAAGAAACCCCCAAGCTCATAAGATCGGAAAGAAGAAAAAGAAACAAGGCATTGGCTAAAGCTAAGCGGGAATGCGAAAAAGGCATTAACAAAAAAGAGGAGAATGAGGAGGAACTTGACTTACGGAAGGGTTTGAATTATTTCAAAACCTTTGATGTTGATGAAAGGAAATTAGTTCACTTGAGAGCACAATGCTCAAAAGGTGAACAAAAAGGGGGTTTCATGTGAAACAAGTAGATATTACAGAGTCTAGCGAAGATCCCAAACCAATCTTTATCAACACAGACCTAACCCCCGTAGGAGGAAGAAGAATTGATTGCTCGTGTGAGTTTAAGGATTGTTTTGCTGCAATTATAAAGGAGAAAATTGACAAACTCGTTGTTGTAGATTTTATTTATGAGATTGAGCACACAAATTGGGTATCTTTAATCGTGATTCTATCCAAGAAAAATGGAAAGCTTCGTGTGTGTGTGTGTGTATAGATTTAAAGAAAGTGAATATGGTAACCTGTAGTAGGGGTCACTATCCATTGCCATACACAAGGCATGTTTTGGAGAGAGGGGCTAGGGTGGAAGTTTATTTCTCCTTAGATGGATTCTCGAGATACAATTGCCCCGAAGGGTCAATACAAAACTGCTTTTACTACCACATGGGGAACTTTAGGTCATGCCTTTTGGGCTAACCAATGCTCCTGCAATATTCCATAGATTGATGGGTACAGCTTTCAAAGACTACTTACAAAAGTGGTTGGAAGTGTTCATTGATGATCTTTGTGTGTGCATTCGCAATGGATGGAGCATTTAGCTAAGGTGTTTAATTATATCATATATCTTTAAACCCTTTGAAATACCAATTTTGGGTAAAGTATGTGGAGTTATATTAAGGTACATAGTGTTTAAAAATGAAATTTTCATTGATGATAACAAGGTAAAACTCATATTAGAGTTGCCACCATGCCTATCGATTACAAAGGGGTGCAATTGTTTATGGGTCACGTAGGCTATTATCAAAGATTCATTGTGTTCTATGTGGATATAGTCATGCCATTGTACAAACTTATCTTCGAATGGACTGAGGAGTGTCAACAAGCTTATGATTAATTGAAGAGGGCATTAGCTAGTGCACCTATCTTGAGACTGCCAAATTGGGACCTCATATTCCACGTGCATATTGATGACTCAAAATTTACAATTGGGTGTGTTTGGCAGAACCGGGTGAGCATAAACTAGACAATCCAAGATGCTTTGTAAGTCAACAAAAAGCTTTGAGTAGAATTGACCATGTGAATTAGCTTTTGTTCACACTGAGATTGACTTTGAACTATTTACCTATTTAACTCTTTGAATTAGTTTTCATTTAGTTTGACCTATTTAAGGGGGGATTTTATTTGACAGACATATTCTTTAGTATATTGTCTAGGGGGTTCTACCAAACATTGAGCGAGATTTTTTGAGCAAATCCAAAAACCGAGCGAAACCCGTCAAATCCCAACTCAACATATTGCATTATTCTAGAATAGAGCTAAGTATGAAGTCTAAATTGAAAATATCTAAAATAAAAAGCTATAATATACTAATTAGCCTCTTTGTCATCATGAATGCACTGTACATAAAAAACCTTGTGTTGATTCCCAAAATACTAACAATCAACCAAGCTACTAAGATCATTGATCACCACGTAACAAAATTGAAACACAAATATAAAAGCTAATATGAAAAACTAAGATGCGTATGCTTGGTCCTACACTTGACCCTCTATCTATGTAAGATTCCTCCCTCCAGCTTTTGAGGTGTAAAGGTGTAAGAACCTCCCCTTCTCTTCTTGTAATTATTCCCCTCTCTGAAATAAAAGAAAGATCTTGTTTTACCCTATTTTGGTCTAGAGAGAGAAAATATCTAGAGAGAGATAATCTAAAATTGAGTTATTTTTGGATATAAAAATCCTCCTAGTGTCTAAAATGGTTTCCCCTGAAACAGAAATTCAAAAAGAACTTTCCAATGTGCATTTGGAATTAATTGAAAATGTGTATAAAGGATCTTAGCCTAAAAAATATTAAGATATTTTTATCTCTCCTCTCTCATGGATCAAAAAAGGGAGCCAAACTAATCCAAATCTTGTCCAAATTTAGCCAAACTGAAGCTGGAAAATTCTAGAACTTAGTTGGACTCAGTTAGTGGCCTCCCTCACCTATAAATAGACCCTCATTCTTTGTATTCTGATCTGTGAACTATACCATGCCAGTAGTATATTAAAATAACGATATTTTCTATTATCCTTTAAAAATCCTCTACATTTTGGAGAGATTGGAGCTCCTCTCTCTCTTCAACCTTCCTTGGAGCTTTCCTCTCAACACACTAACCAATTGATTGGTTGGGGGCTTCTTCTAAGATAGAGAAGCAAGCAAAAACAAGAGGTAAAGTGTAATTTTATGGTTTTTCTCTACTATTCTCAATGTTTTCACTTCTCAACCCCTCTCAAGCTTGAGAAGTTTCTAAATTAAGTGTTTATAATACAAATCAAGCTTTTCTTAAGAGTTGTAATAAATAATTAAGAAAAGTCTACATTTATGCTTAATTATTTTAGGATGCTTTTTATGTTTATCTCTCTCCCCCTAAAAGATTGGTCATTCCTATGACCAATTCTCTATTCAACTCATGCTTCTCATTGATACATTCTCAATGCACAAATCAAACTCTAGGGTTGTGAAGCTAGAGGTTAAGAAAGTGGCTTTTTATACTTTTATGCTTCTAAAATTATGATAATCTTATGATTTAAATCCATAAATTAGATTTAAGTTTCGAAGATAGTTATACTATCATAATTGTATTACTAAGTTTATTCTTTTCAAAAATATTAAAAATTATCAGTAATAGCAGTGGAGCTATGGAAAATTTTTTAAGAAATTGATACATAATTCATTCTTATGCATAACATGAAAAGAGGACTTCCTACCATATTCTAGGATTGGCCATCCTATGCTAAAAGAATGGTTTTCATCACATTCAATGGAAAACTAATTTTTAAGGTTTATGCGTAATTAAATAATTAAGAAAAGAAAAAATTATGGTAATTTTATTTAAATGATAAAAGAGGAATTCCCATGACATTTGGAATTCAATCATTTAAATGGAAAAAGTGGAATTCTAAGCATATTGAATTAATGGATATTTTTATTAAAATTCAAAGAGGAATTTTAGATAAATTTATTTTATACATGAGAAATATTTAAATGATAAAAGAGGAATTCCCATGACATTTGGAATTCAATCATTTAAATGGAAAAAGTGGAATTCTTAGCATATTGAATTAATGGATATTTTTATTAAAATTCAAAGAGAAATTATAGATAAAAAAATTTTATGCATGAGAAATATTTAAATGATGAAAGAGGAATTTCCATGACATTTGGAATTCAATCATTTAAATGGGAAAAGTGGAATTCTTAGCATATTGAATTAATGGTTATTTTTATTAAAGAAAAGAGAAATTTTAGATAAATTTATTTGATGATAAAAGAGGAATTCCCATGACATTCAGAATTCAATCAATTAAATGTAAAAAGAGGAATTCCCATGATATTTGAGAAGAGTTTTTAGCATAATTCAAATTATGAGTATTTATCAAAAGTGGAATTTTGAGCATTATTGGGAAATATGGGTAGAATTGATTTTTGTAAATCCCGTGAATCTTTTACTCTAAAAAAGAAGAATATTGAATATATTTCACTTGAGAAAATTAAGAAAGAATATGAAAATATCCGTTGAGAAAAAGAACCTTTACCGAGGCCAAGTAATTGGCAGAAATATTAGAAAAGTCCCATCGGTATCAAAAATAGAAAATGTTACTAAATGTGAAATGGATGTGGATGTGAAAGGATGTGGATGTGATGTAAATGGATGTGGATGTGGATGTGAAAGGATGTGATGTGATGTAAATGAATGTGGATGTGGATGTGAAAGGATGTGATGTGATGTAAATGGATGTGGATGTGGATGTGGATGAGATGTGATGTGGTGTAAAGGGATGTGGATGTGAATGTGATGACATGTGGATGAAATGTGATGTGATGTGAATATATGTGGATGTGAATGTATGGATCGATGTGGATAGACATGCATGTGGATGACTGAATGGATGTGGATGAATGAGATAGAATGTGTATGGATGTGATGAGATATGGATGGATATGGATTTGATGTAATCTGGATAGAATGTATGTAATGGGATGGGAATGCAATGAATGTGATGGATGTGAATAAATGCGATGAGATGTGAATGCGATGTGACATAAATAAATGTGAATGGATGTGATATGAATTGGGATAGATGTGAATGGGTGAGATGTGATGTGGATGTGATGTGAATCGGGATAGATGTGAATGGATGAGATGTGATGTGATGTTATGTGGATATGGGTAGATGAGAATGGATGAGATGTGATGTGAATTGGGATAGATGTGAATGGATGAGATGTGATGTGATGTTATGTGGATATGGGTAGATGAGAATGGATGAGATGTGATGTTATGTGGATATGGGTAGATGAGAATGGATGAGATGTGATGAGGATAGATGTGGATAGATATGATGGGATGTAATATAATGTGATTAGATGAGAATGGATGAAGGACGATGAGAATGGATGAAGGATATGGGTAGATGAGAATGGATGAGATGTGATGAGGATAGATGTGGATAGATATGATGGGATGTAATATAATGTGATTAGATGAGAATGGATGAAGGACGATGGGAATACATATGATTGGTTGTGTATTAAGCAAAGTGAATTGATTTAGAAGAATGTGGAATAACGGGAAATGATGTGGAACGATGTGAAAAGATGAGAGTTCGTTAGAAATTGTATTTATGACCTGTTTTATGTCAAGAATGCTAGAGAAGCATTTTGACCATCTTGTGAATGAGGTTGTGGAGACCTAAGTGATAAATGGAGGACGTCTCACGTAGCAAGGTCGGCCAAGGTCTTGACCAGCCTTGGTTTGATTTAAATGGTGAGCTTCCAGTACGGTGGATGAGGGACCAAGGAAGGAGCCTATGAGTGAAGTGCTAGGTGACCTGCGAAGGATCCTAGAGGGTGCTGACCATACGGTGCTCAGGCTCTGGGTCGCTGAAGATACCCACGCGTGCGTCGAGGAAGAAAATGGAACAAGGTGTTAGAGTTGTTTTCTAAACTTGGGCATGGATCTGGTTGATTGACCTTGATGGTCTTCAACGGATGAGTCCATGGCTCTTTTATATGGATCTGTTGGTTGATCTTGCTGATCTTCAACACGGAGAGTCCATCTGGATTTTTATTAAATGAATATATTTCCGGGTACTATGAGCTAGGAACTATTGAAATTGTCCCTGAGTGAACAAGTGGTGAGCATTCTGGTTTTGCCAATGATGCCATAGGTACACCGATGTTGAAGGAATGATTAGAAATTAGAATTCAATCGGATATTTTGGAGGATTATAATCAGTGATACTATGGTTTCATTAAAATATTGTTTTAAAGACAATTGAATCATTAAAACAGCTGAATCATTAAAAGATTGTTTTAAAGACAGCTGAATCAGTGAAACATGTAATTTCATATTGGGTGTGTAAGTGGTGTGACTATCTTGAAGTTTTCATGAAGCGACCTGGGAACTCTTTTTCCCTGGTACCCGGGACAAAACATAACCAAATTTCTAAATGGATCCTACCACTATAGTGGTTGGGCGGTTGGCTAACCCATGGGACTGGATAGGCTGGACTGATGGATCCCTAAAATGAGACTCAATTCTGTTATGGTACGATAGATGAAGTAAATCCTGGATAGTCCTTGTTCTATGGAAAAGAATCAATGGTTGTGCCTCTCGATGAGGAAAAAAGCGTTGGTCTCTATGATCCAAGTGCAAGTCTCTTCCTTGATCTGACCATGTGACTTACGGGTTTGATCAGTTTGGTTAGATAAGGCTCTTGACTACGTTAGAGTAAAAATATCCTGGAGGAATCACTCGTGCTTTCTGGGCGAGGGAAGTTTTTCCGGGTTTGGTTTTGAAGAACCGAGGGATTAGTCTCTTGTCCGGATATCCGTGGGCGAGGCCTCGAGTGAGAGGCTCAGCCCTGCACAAGAAGTGCTACTTCCACTGCTAGCACCCCCGAATTCGTTGTTGTGCAGAGTGGGTAGGGATCTTTCAATCTAAGCAACCTATGTTTGAGATCTCTCTTTCTCTTGCTTGCCCTCTTGCAATCATTGGCAAAATGCCTGCATTTGAACCTCCACATCAATTGAGCATCCCAACATCTCAAACTCCTATAAATCAGGTGTCTCTTGTCTCCCATAGAATGCAGGCTTTTCTAGTGGCCCTCCCCTCATGAATCCCATGCCTAGGAATAGGGAGAACCCTTCCTAGTGCACTAGCAATATCTATGACCTGCTCCCAAAATACATAAGGAAGCCCTGGGAATTCCACCCAAGCTGGGCACTGATACTGAAAGACCTCCTTTGGTTCAAAGGCAAGTGACCATGGGCTAGCATAAACAACATTTCCTTTAAAGGTTGCAAATGTATTAAGGATAAGTTCTCTCTATTGCTGATTGCTAACCATTGGAAGAAACCCTTTCCAGCAAAGTGGAATTTAGCCAGTCAGGCCTTGGCCCTATACACCTCTTGGAACTACCTATAGGTTTCTAAGGGAGGTTTCCCCATGAAGTATACATGCACTCCATAGGTGAGAGCCCTATGGAAGTCATACATGGTTCTACCCATGGACAACTCTCTTCCTGTCTTATCCACCCTCTTGCCTTCTGAGACCTTTGCTACCATTCTTTTCTAACCATTGTTATGGGCTACCCTCTTGCCTTCTGAGACCTTTGCTAACCATTCTTTTCAACTCCTAACCATTGTTATGGGCTACCACACCTCCAAGAGGGAACTCTACACATTCACCTAATGGATGAGCAATAGATCACAACCATCGTAGGGTACTTACCAATGCTACGATCTTGAGTCCCTTGAGGCCTCCAAGCTCGCTTGTCAGCTGCGAAATCCAAGCTCCACCTCCACACTGTCACCGTGGAGTCGCTCACACCATCACATAGGCCAATCACTTTGTCTCTCACTCTCTCACACAAGCATAAGTACACAATTATGAAAAAGGCACAATGCTAGAATGCTCTCACTCCTTCAATCTCTCTCAAGTCACAAGGGGAGAGCTCTCAATAGCACAAAGGGGATTGGATCTTTACATTATGAGAAAATGCCTTATATACATTTGGCCCTTATTCACACTTGGGTGCCCATTACTAGGCCTTGGGTGGCCAATATCTCATAATGTACAACCTTTATAGTGCATTTTCACGACACTTATTAATGTCCTCAATTGAGAATCATGTTGTTAATCCAAAATGGGATTCACATCCCCCCCTTCCTGATGTAGGTTCTATCCTTAGAACCTATTACCTAGGTCGTAAGACCTGGTCACCGAACTCATGTCGGTAGAAAGTTCTCTTGGATTGGAGCTTCCAAAGTGTGCGGTGGAATGCTGAGTGTGATTTCCAAAATCCAGTGTCCACCATGTCTTTGAATGTAACATGCATGTATGCTGGAAGACATTGTGGTCGGTGGTAGTACAGCATGATACCTTTTTTCGATGGCCCTTGATTCATGTCGAACCTCAGGTTCTCTGCTTCAAAGCCATCATAGGCTTCTTGATCTATTAGCACCACCAACAATTTCATAAATCTGACACTTGCTACAATGGGGCGAGATCTAGTATTCTTTGCCATGCCCTGATCCATGTCAGCATCTGCTATCTTTGTTCTTGAATGTGGCCAAAAGTTGCTAGTATGAAGATAAGGTAGTTGTAACACACATGTGAGTCCTGGTTTTTGGCCTCTTGGAATTCCAATGGTATCCACCTTCTCTTGATGGGCATGTACAATGGATCGACCCTCATTTTTGGTGGCGTGCTCATGTATACTTGGCTGTATTCTGGAACTGACAAGTACTCCTTCCTCTAGTCGGTTGTGGGTTTTCTTCATTAGTGATCATAGTGGCGTAGCCACCTCTAGTGTGTGCAGGATGTGTCCTCCATCTCCTAAAAAAGTAGTTGATCATTTGTTACAATGCAAATTTCGAGCAAGTCAGGATTTGCGAGCCTTGTGTGTTTTGCTACATTCGCCCACAATGTACCCTCTCCAGCCAATGGAAGTAATTCTTCTAAGTCAGAGCGTGGGGCACAGAGAGGGTATGGTACATTATGCTGCCTTGTTGGTGTAGTTGCTGAGTATGCCTATGGCATGATTTGGCGGGTAGGATCAAATGGAGTAATCTTCTGAGGTTGCTGTGGTGGGGATGGGTGAGGTGCCAGTACCTCTTCAGGGGCGAGAGTGTTAGTGGGTTCGGGAGGAGAGAAAGAGAAGAAAATACAGCCAGCTTGGGAGGAGTTAGTAGAGGTGGCACATTAGGATAAGGGTTAAGAAGCTTACTGGCTATATTAGAATATACAGGGTAAGTGGATTTTGAAAGTGAAGAAGAACTTTCTTCTTGACCTTGACCTATGCTAGGGGGTGGGTAGCTAGGCTTATGGGCTTTAAAAACATTTTGTAGTTCGGGAATTTCTTCATCATTGATATCAGGGTAGTTTATGTGAGTGGCATCAAAATTATATCGTTCATTGGTTAGCATGGCTTCTAAATGTTTGTGGATATTAGTATAGAGTTTAAGTATGCCAACAGGGTGATATAATGTAGACTCACATAGATTCAAATGTTGGTGAGTGTCATACACCTCCACCCACCCACCAAGACTGATAACCCATTGGTAAGTATTTGCTACCACCTCATAGTTGGCTGGCATCTCTGATATGCCATCTGGAACAAATAGTTCGAGTTTTTCAATACTGTTGTCCAGTATTTCTGAGTTTTGGAGCACGTGACACCAACTACGAAGGTTTAGCACTATAGGATGTAAGGGGTAGAAGAAGATGTCCTGTGGGTTAGTTAATACAAGGTCACCCCTCAAATTTCCCATGACTATGGTTGGGTCAACATCTCTTTCAGTATTTTGTTTGATTAGTGTTAATTCTTCTAGGCCTATATCTTTAGCTAGGTTTATATCATACTGAAGTAAAGAGAGTGT
The DNA here is from genome assembly GCF_041138505.1 of Cibotium barometz. NCBI lineage: Eukaryota > Viridiplantae > Streptophyta > Polypodiopsida > Cyatheales > Cibotiaceae > Cibotium > Cibotium barometz. The sequence continues at coordinate 25,810,781 of NC_141083.1, forward strand.
TAGTGTAGATAAAAACAAAGAAAGAGTGTGAGGAGGGGCCCGAGGAGTTACTGGCAAGCTAGCCCAACTCCGAGGCATGCTCAAGGAGGATCAGATCATCGTTTGGCTCTGGGCGTTGACTTCTTTCTTGTGTTGCTAGAGCTGACATGCAAGATCTTGTAGGTGGGAGTCGGTATTGCTGAGGTGATTAGAAAAAGTCATTTCCTTGACCATCCTTGTAGCATCCATCTCTTCAAATCTTCTCATTGTATCTTCTTGGGCTCGTTGGGGGCAGTTGCTTCCCTTTCTTATGCTTTGGTAATTTGATGGAGCCTTTGGGCCACCAGCCTCTAAGTGTCTTGTAGTTGCTTTTTGTAAGCTGTGTCCCACGATCTCTTGGTGCTCCAATTCTTTCCTATGTGCTTCTACCTGGCTTGCACTTATTATTTCGTCGAGGGCTCTGATCTTCTCTGCATGTGCTTTGTTTGTTTGTTCTCTTTCTTGTTGCAGAATATTCACCCTTTCTCCCTCTTCTTTGAGCTATGCTGTTAGTTGTGTGATTTGTTGGTGAAGGACATCTTCCTTAGCCTTTGCATTATTGTGGCACTCCTTGATTTGTTGGGCATGCTGTTGGAATTAGGGTTGCAGGAAAGCACACAAAGCTTAGAGAAGAAGAAGCAAGAATGCACACAACACACAGTGTATTAGATTGTGTCAATGTACGAAGATAAGTTAGCCCTAGAATAATGGGCGTATATACAAGTTGGGGGAAAAACCTCCTAAAGAGGAAAAAAGTGCTCCCTGACATAGTGAAATGCACCTCAATGTGCTTTGTGCGAGCATGAAAAAATGGGTTTCTCGCAAACTGCCAATGCGCTCTATCAGTGTCAATAGAGGTGGCAGACTCCTGTCCAACACCCAAGTTAGCCATAAGCCATCTAAGCCACACACACTCAACCGTAGCTATGAAAGCTGCCCTGTACTGAGCTTCACAACTAGAAGTGCATGTATAATGTTAGTAAAGGAGGTAACTCAAAGTCTCCTTGTCTTTACTACAAAGAATCAACTCAAGTAATGGATTCCAAATGGTGGAAGAGAGCACCTAATAGAGATAAAGTTGACCCTGACTTCAAGGCCATTCTTGACATTCCACTATGTAATGTTCACATATGCACATTGCATACTCTATGTCGAATTATTGAGAAATTGGTATTTTTGTATATTGGATTTGCTTGGAAACTCCGTCCCGAAAGAAATAGAAAGGATGCTCTTCATGCATTGAAAAAAGTGTTATCCGATATAGGTCTGCATCATGGAGGTGATGTTGGCCAAATTAGGTTGCTTCTTACTCAACCAAGATATGCATGAGCTACCGAGCATGAAAAAAAAACCACTTTGTGGACACTCTTGTGTCATAGTAGCAACCAACCCAATCTGAGTCTGAAAAAGCATGTAAATCTGGTGGCAACGATCCCCCCTTGGGATAAAACAACCCAAGATGTATGGTGCCACTCAAGTAGCGAAAGATACATTTAACTGCCTTCCAATGCTGAGACCCTGGGCTATGCATAAACTTGCTCACCTGTGAGACTGCAAACTGAATGTCCGGCCTCATAATGCATACATAAATGAGGCAACCAACAGCTGTCTGATAGAGTGTGACATCAAAGTGATCTCCAGCATCATGAAGACTTAACTTCAAACCTGTCTCCGTTGGAGTAGCAATAGGCTTGCAGTCTTCAAGGCCAAATCTCCGTAACAATGTCTCAATATACTTTGTTTGACACAAAGCAATACCTCTATCACACTGCTTAAATTGTATCCCCAAATAATGATGTAAATGCCCCAAATCTGACATCTCAAAAGAGGCATTCAAATCAGCCTTAAAATCAGCAATATGACTCTCATTTGGTCGTGTGAGCAGCATGTCATCCTCGACATAGAGAGCAATGATTAGATGTACATCATCCACACGTTTAACATACAAAGTGCTTTCTGTTGGACTATTCTGAAAACCATGTGCAGTCAAATATGCATGTATCTTTTCATACCAAGTTCGTGGAGCTTGCTTTAAACCATACAAAGCCTTTTTCAACCTGCACACTTTGTTTTTCTGCCCTCTTTGAACAAAACCACGAGGCTACGATACATACACCTCCTCATGCAAATCTCCATTCAAGAACGCAGTCTTTATGTCCAACTGATGTACATTCCAACCATTATGAGCTACCAATGCACAAATGCTATGAATGGTAGTCATACAACAAGTGGGAGCAAAGGTCTCATCAAAATCAATGCCCTTTTCTTGAGCATAACCCTTTGCAACAAGTCTAGCCTTATAGCGATCAACACTGCCATCTAGCTTTCGTTTCAACTTAAAAACCCACTTACATCTAATGACCTTTTTATCGATAGGCAAATCACACAAAGACCATATACCATTCTTCATTATAGCATCATATTCACTTTGCATTGCAGCCAACCAATTTTTTGATTTTTGTGCCTCATCAAATGAAAGAGGTTCTTCCTCTTCACACATACTAGACACAGCCAAAGCATAATAATCTGATGCATAAGAGGCATGCTGAAAACCTGAACGAGTACGACTAGAAATAGGTGCATCAATTTTACTATCATGCAAGGTTTGCACCAGCCATTTAGGCATACCTCTAGCCTGCTCATTTTCAGCCCTATCCTCATAATTACATCTTGTAAATCTGCATCAGAAATAGGCTGATCTATGATGTCATTTGAAATCTGCATAGGCTGAATATTTGCCTCATTACTTACATTTGAATTCCCACCTGCTGTAAACAGAGGCAACAACGTATCAAATACATCCCATGAGCTCACACCTGTCTCTTTGGTACATGATAACAAAGACTGCACAGCATCTTCCACAAAAACAACATCTCGACTAATCAAGATACGCTTTGACTGCGGATGATACAATCTATAACCCTTGCTCTCAGCACTATAACCAACAAAAATGCATTGACAGCCTTATCATCCAATTTTCTACGTTGTTGCACAAGCACTAAAGCATAGGCCAAGCAAAGACACACAAGTGACCAATAGAAGGCTTCATGCCATGCCAAGCAACCAAAGACACACAAGTGACCAATAGAAGGCTTCATGCCATGCCAAGCAACCAAAGACATGCAAGTGACCAATAGAAGGCTTCCTGCCATGCCAAGCAACCAAAGACATGCAAGTGACCAATAGAAGGCTTCCTGCTATGCCAAGCTTCGTATGGAGTAACAGACTGCAAGGCCTTAGTGGGACACCTGTTGAGTACATCTGCAGCACACATGATAGCCTCAAGCCAAAACGCATGTGGCAAAGCTTGGCTCTTGACCATACATCGTGCCATCTCCATAAGTGACCTGTTTTTCCTCTCAGCAACACCATTTTGCTAAGGGGTATACGGCACTGTACATTGGTGTTTTATCCCACGACTAGCCAGAAATGCATCAAACTCTTTAGACATTTACTCCCCCCCTCGATTAGAATAGAGGGTGTCCACAGTACAATTGGATACATTTTCAACCATAAGCAAAAACTGTTTGAAGCACAAAAACACTTCGAACTTTGCCTTCAGTGGATATACCCATGCATGCCTTGAGTAATCATCAATGAAAGTCACGAAGTACAAGTGTTTACCAAATGACGGAGTTTGCATAGGCCCACATACATCACTATGTACAAGTTGCAATTTGCGAGTGGCCCACACAGAACCATCCTTTGGAAATACAAAACGCTGCATTTTGCCCAAAATACAGCCTTCACAAACATGTTTTAATGGTGCCTCAAGAGGGGGCAATGAAGCAACCATATCAAATTTTTGCAAATGCAGCAAACTAGCAAAGTTTAGATGACCAAAACGAGCATGCTGCCATAGTTTTGCATCTGAAACTACCTTTTCATTAGAAACTGCATTTGCTGAATCTTCCACACACACTTGTCATAAGAATTGAGCCTATACAGCCCACGAAACAAGGTGCCAGATACAATAATCGTATCACCAGAAGTCAAATCAACAATACATCGTCATCCATAAATTTGACTACAAGTCCAAGTCTAGCAAGCACAGAGACAGACAATAGATTCTTCTTTATCCCTGGCACATACAAAGCATCTGAAAGTGTGAAAGCGCTGCCATTTGCAGTAGTAAGTATAATTTTACCAATGCCCTTCACTGGGTAAGAAGCATTATTGGCACATGTGACAGTATTCCCATTAGGGACAGTATTGCCTCAAGACAAGTGAACATATCACGATGCGAGGTAATGTGCTTTGTAGCTCCACTGTCAAAATACCATACAACAGAGTCAATAGAAACTGCCAAACATGCATCATGTACAGATGGGTCATATTGGCAATACACGCTAAACGCCCATTCTGTATCCTACACAACATTTGCAGAATCTACATTTGTAGAAGCATCCGCTATTGTGGGTGCATTTGACTCTTTCTTCTTTGCCTCTTTAGCCTTTAGCTTAGGGCAATTCTTAATGACATGATCAGTTGCCTTACAATAGTTGTACCTGATTTTTTTCTTGCCTTTATCAAGAGCCTTCTCAGACCTATTGTTGCTACCTGTGGAAGGAGAAGAAGTTGCTACTTGTGGAAGGAGAAGAAGTTGCAGACCTATTAATAGGAGAAGAAACAGTGGAAGGGGCTGCCTTACCACTTCTTCTCTGTTGGGTAGCAACAAATGCCTGATCAACTGCACGCTGCCTAGCCCTGTTTTGCCTGGACTACGCTTCTTGCAAGAGCTTGTTGACTAAAGTATCATACTTGACAACATCAGGTCTGTCCTCAGTAACAAGTCTCCACGTGGAAGCAAAAGTCTGATATGACTTAGGTAAAGCATCAAGAACAGTCTACATAAGAGAATGATCAGGAATAATCTCACTTGCTGCTGCAGAAATCAACTGTTCCTTGAGATCTTTAATCTCAAGAAAAACATTCATGTCATCATCTTCCTGCATAATCTTCGATTCTAGCTCTTTACGCAGGTAAGAGATTTTTGCCTCATGACCTACATACAAACCGGCTAGAATATCCCAAGCCTATTTTGCTGTTTTAGCTGAACGAATATGTGGAGTGATATTACATTTGATAGAAAGTGCAATTAAGGCATGAGCCTACGCATCTTTACCATCCCAACGAGCTTGTTCAGCAGTGGGTAAAACAGCGGCAACAGTAGAGCTGCTAGAACCTGCAACATCCTCAACAGATCCTACATCCACAGAACCTGGACGTACATCCATACCCTACACAATGTTCCACACTCCTTTTGTAACCAAAACATGCTACATCATGTATGCCCAAAGTGGGTAGTTGCTGTCTCCATCCAGTTTGTCTCAGCAGACAACATGCAAAATACATCATTGCTGTTATCAGCCATGGCCACTGACTGAAACAACTGATGCAAAAGCTACCTATAATGGAGCAAAGACTGAACAAAAAACAACTCCTGCTATGTAGCACGGCCATAATAGAATACGTATGCCTGTTTTGCAGAAAACTACACTATCAAAATTTCTCAATTGGAGAACGTGAGTCGGAGGGTGCTAGCGGCGTAGTCCTGGGAGCCGATGCCTGCTCTGATACCAATTGTTGGAATTAGGGTTGTAGAAAAGCACACAAAGCTTGGAGAAGAAGAAGCAAGAATGCACACAACACACAGTGTATTAGATTGTGTCAATGTACAAAGATAAGTTAGCCCTAGAATAATGGGCATATATACAAGCCGAGGAAAAAAACCTCCTCCTAAAGAGGGAAAAAGTGCCCCGGCGGTCCTAAGTGTGTTCACACACATCACTGCCTATATATATGGCAACACATGCAGTGTTGTGAGTTTTTGTGTGTGGGCGACCTCTTTCTGGAGTTGGTCTTTTGCTTGCTCCAGCTTGGCGTTTAGGTTAACATCGTTGTTGATCTTTCGTACGATAGTCTAAGACGGGGTTATTATTTTCCAAGGAGTTGTACCTTTGTTCCTGCTCCTTTGTAGCCCTTAAGCTCTTCATAATGACCTCCTGTGAGTCCACTCTGCTGCTTCAAGGTTTGCCTTTAAGTTTTGCACTTGTGTAGTTGCATCCTTTAGTTGCTTCCAGAGGGTGGTGTTCCTATCATGGAGCATGTGTGTCATTAGTAGGTGGCATCGCCAAAATTTTTCCTCTTGTTCCTCCCAGTTTTCACTTATGTGGTCACAATTGATTATTACAACTGTTAACGTCAAGTCTTCTACAACGGTAGAGGAATGAGCACTTTGGGACTCGCTCGGAATGCTGAGGAATGCTGTTGTGGTACACTCCTACAAAGCGTACATTTTGTAAGTGCATGCACGACACATACACATTACATTATCATTACCAATGAGTAAAATCATACCTAGCAAATTCATTTGGATTGGGGTCAAGTCACCTAGGCTAGGTGGATTAATATGTCACAATGGTGCATTTAGTGCTTCACCTCTTGTCAAGCTTATCTGGATTCATAACTTAATCTATGTTAGTATCCAAATAATGTAACAATAATACCAATGATCCACAAGTAAAAGAGTTCCCTGCCTATGTTGATGCATGACCACTTCTTCAACTTTTGGGGTTGCCTCCATCTTGCGAGAGTGATATCATTAGAATTGCCTCCATCTTACGAGAGTGATATCATTAGAATTGCTTTCATCATATTCTGATGGAGAGGTATCAGAGTTGTCCTCTTCTTGTAGCACCTTTCCTTTTATCTTTCCCTTCGCTGCATCTTTCTTTGGCACTTTTACCCCTTTATCATCCTCTTCATCTTGATAATCCCCTTCATCTTTCATAAGACCTTTTCCCTTGCCCTTGAACATGTGATTTGTCACATAGACTTCTAGGCTTCACAATCAAATTCATGATTCAAAAATATATAAGAAAAAATATTTAAAATAAATTGAAATATCTAATTATATAGTTAATACCATGGTTGATTGCTTTGCTTTACATGCCTGAGTATACATCTCCTTCTCGCTCTTGGGAAAAATTAGCCACTTGGAAAGTCTAGGAACAACGGGCATCCCAAAGGTCTCAAAGTTGCTACTATATGTATACATAGTGCTCTCATGTTTTGGATTGCACCAATCTTTTAAGATTGTAGGCATATTTGCAATATATCTCTCCGCATCTCACTTACAAATCCATCTGCACATTATTATTTTCATTCAGTTTATGAATATAAGAATACAACTAAGTAGTAAGTTAGCTTTATAGAATGTTACACACCTGAACACAGCATGCTTAGTAGCCTTGACGACAGCAGGGTTTGAAGCTACCACACCTTGTTTCTTCATAGATCCCACCATTTCCTCGCGCAGCTTCCCAAAATATAGTTTCTTAAGATTGGCGAGGTCCTCCAGGAATGTATCTGGGAAAATTATCTTATAATTTTCTCATATTTCTACAAGGACAGCTACACCCTGTGCTCCAATCTCATGCCATATAACTTTTCTTCGAAGCCAATCCCTGAATAAACTTGCATTTTCTACGTTGCCATTGAAGTTGTTATTTAAACAAAATAGAGTTCTTTGCATATATCAAGAAGATAAAGAAAGTAATTATTACTTACTTTTAGGGATTTGTGCATCCTTCAGCCTTTGCAAATTGCCGTCAATCAAAATATCCAAAATTCGTGCTTTTTGGTCATTTGGTAATGAGCTAAATGCCAAGTTGTATAGCCTATCCTCTGTCAAACAATCCGGTTTCTCATTTCCCAATTAACTTGCACTAGTCATCTGCAACAACACAACAACAAATTTAAACCACAACATTAAAACCATAAAATGTTGTTGCCTACAAAATAGAAGAGGAAAGAGTGTAGGATTTCTTACTCAAAGAAACCTTCCCCTAATCACCGCTAGCCTCCTTGTAGCATGCCTCCACTTTCCTTTAACTTTATAAAATGCAGTTCTCCATTTCTCTTTAAACTCATGTGGTGCAAGATAAAGAGAGAGAGAGGGAGAGAGAGGAAAAAAGATAAAGAGACAAAGAGAGTGAAGGAAGGGTTGGCCAGTGAGAGAGAGAGGGAAATCTGTGAGAGAGAGGGAGATCTGTGAGAGAGAGGGAGAGAGTCTATGAGAGAGAGGGAGATCTGTGAGAGAGAGGGAGAGAGTCTATGAGAGAGAGGGAGAGAGGGAGGGAGGGGGCTATTGTTTTAGTTATGGGAGAGGGGGAGGGGAGCATTTTGGGTTTAAGGGGGAGTGAGAGAACACGCGTGAGGTGCATTCGCGTTTAAGGCGGAGGGAGAGAGTGCACGTGAGGCATGTGCTGCATGTTTTAGGGGGGAGGGAAATTTGGAGTGCGCATTTTAGGGGGGAGGGCAAGATGTTGTCCGCCTCCCACTAAGGGCAACGGTCACCCTTAGTGGGGGGTTGGGACACCCCCACCAACTAAGGTCACCCCTAGTTGGGGGGGTGTGCCACCCCTCACCCTCACTAAGGGCGATCGTCACCCTTAGTGAGGGTAAGGGGTGGCACACCCCCTCCCACTAAGGGTCTTGGTAAAGGAGGTGGGCTTCTCAACAAGCAAGGGGGGTTCATCCAAATCATCATCATCATAAAGCCATGGGCTTCTTAGCAAGCAAGGGGGTTCATCCAAACCGTCATCACCATCATCTCATCATGCATCATTTAAGGGTTTAAATAGGAGGCACGTTTGGCGTTTAGGGGAGAGAGAGTGCATGTTTAAGGGGAGATGCATTTAAGGGGGAGGCGCATCTGCACCCCAACCAACTAAGGTCACCCCTAGTTGGGTGACCTTAGTTGGGTGAGGGGTGTGCCACCCCTCACCCCTAGTTGGGTGACCTTAGTTGGGTGAGGGGTGTGCCACCCCTCACCCTCACTAAGGGCGATCGTCACCCTTAGTGAGGGTGAGGGGTGGCACACCCCCTCCCACTAAGGGTCTTGGTAAAGGAGGTGGGCTTCTCAGCAAGCAAGGGGGGTTCATCCAAATCATCATCGCCATCATCATCATCATAAAGCCATGGGCTTCTTAGCAAGCAAGGGGGGTTCATCCAAACCGTCACCGCCATCATCATCATGCATCATTTAAGGGTTTAAATGGGAGGCATGTTTGGTGTTTAGGGGAGAGAGAGCGCGTGTTTAAGGGGAGACGCATTTAAGGGGGAGGCGCATATGCATTTAAGGGGGGGGCACATGCTACACGTTTTGGGGGGGGGGGAAACCGTCGTCCATAGTGGGTGGCAAAAGGAGACATCTTGAGGATAAGGAGACGATACCCGAAACATCCTTCCTCCACAATTTGGACTATGAAATATTCTTTCAAGAAACTATGGAGGGATTGGACGAGCTCCTGAATTTGCCACAAGCTAGACTAGAAGGGGCCGTGGCCACAAGTGCTTCCCTTTGGGAGTAGGAATAATGGGTATGGCGGTGCCATCTCCTCACGACCCACATGCTTCATGATCACAATGCCACACTATGGAAGCAAGTTCAAGAGGCAACCAACCAGGTACAGACATTGCAAGAGAGAGAGAGTGATTGGCCTATGTGATGGTGTGAGCGACTCCATGACGGTGATAGTGTGGAGGTGGAGATTGGAGTTTGGAGCTTGACAAGCGAACTTGGAGGCCTCAAGGGACTCGAGATCGAAGCATTGGTAAGTACCCTACGATGGTTGTGATCTATTTCTCATTCATTAAGTGAATGTGTAGAGTTCCCTCTTAGAGGTGTGGTAGCCCATAACATTTTTGGTGCCACTACCGGGGAAATGCCTTTGTGTCTTCCAGCTTCCTTGAGTTTCAACTCCCATTGCATAGGATTCATTATTTCCTTTGCATTTTGGTAGTGCATTGTGTGGAAAATGAAGGGATAAGTATATGTGGTTAAAAAAAAGATATGGGTTATGATGTTGTGTATGTTGTGGTGGAGTAGTTTAGGAAAAGATTCACTGGTTATTCTTGATAATTTTGATTTTTGCATCACTGAAAACACCAACGTGAAGGATCAGGTTGGGTATGGTTTTCTTCCTTTTTCAAAAAATTCATAAAAATCAAAAACATAATGGACCATTGATTGAGCCAGGAATTTGCATTTCATTCCTTTAGGAGTGGCACAATCGAATTGTCATCATTTGGATAAGTATTATGTACCCAAAATCACAGACTGCCGACGCGCGGGAAGTTCCACGTGAAAGTGCAGCAACTTCATTCACGCCGTGAATCATTTTTTATTTGACGCTAAGAATCGCTCACGTAATCAGTGTTGTGATTATCGCCCCGAAAATCACAGGATTACCTTCCAAAAATAGAAAACTCTATCCTGACACCTCTGACACGGTGCAATCCGCCGAAATTTTGAGCACATGAAAGTTTAGTAGATCGTTCACACGGCGTGAACAATTTTTAAAGCTGTTCACGGCGTGAAACCCTTACTATTTCATGACGTGAAATATTTCTTACATATTCACGTGTAGGCCAAACTAATGGATAGACAATACCAAGGCTGCGAGGGTCGGCTAAGGAAAGTGACTTCGACTAAAAGAAGGAATTTAACCCTAAGGTGGAAAATTTTTAAGCACGTGAAAGTGCAGGAAAACCGTTCACGCCGTGAACCATTTCCTGCAGTTTCACGACATGAAACATTCTCTGCTGTTTCACGGCTCCTGAATAGAGTGATAGAATTAGAAGTGAAATCAATTTGGTTAGATTAATAGCTTATCAAATCGTATATACATGCACTTAAGATCTGGAAAACTCTTTGGAGACGATCTTATGCCTGACGATAGTGCATCGAATCACCCAGGAACTTCCTACCAAAGAAGTGTGGGATCAGGACATTCCGTAAGCACACCCTTAAGTGTTTTGAGAAACCTGACTGCCGCTGAAACTAGTAGTGAAAAATCTATGGAAGAAGGGCTGAGGTACGCTGGGTTTGGGGAAGAGGATAAACCACATTCCCCAACCAAGTCCAGTGGGATCATTGATATCGCTCGGGGATTTTTTGGTCTCCAAACCAGTCATGGTGAGATGAAGAAGCGCAATTTGCGAGCATGGGTCCCTTAACTAGTGCTGGACTCGGTCCAACGACAAGAAGTGACATTTGGTTGCAAACGATGAATTCTAGGCTATCAAATACTGGCATCCCTTGAATTAGACGAGATGTGAAAAGTGCGGTTAGGACGGGTCAAATATTCTTTCCCACCACCACTGAGGAAGTGGAATTAGACCTCCAACGAAGTGAGGTAGAACAAAAACTCCGAGAATTGAGCTTAAGGAAATAAGAGCTTGATACTCGTAGGACAAGCGCTGAGAGAAAGGAGATAGGAAGTGTTAACCCACTCCAACCATGAGGAAAGGAACCTAAAATAGTTACAGGTAGAAGTGAGGGAGAAATTTCGAACTTGGAACCCATCAACAAGGAATCCAGAATGGAGGAAGGGTTTACAACCAGAGAAGAAGAGGGTAACCTAGCTAACATGGCAGTAGAAGTAGAGGACCGACTCTATACCAAAAAGGATATTGAGCTAATGATCAATAACCCTACATTCCTACAAGACATGGAGCTCTTAATTATACAAAGACGCACAGACTAATGGGGAATCCCACCAAGGTACCACAACTGGACCATTCCATGAACCTGAGATACCTAGAAGAGCCAATATAGGCAGGGGATGAGGTCTAGGAAGGGGGGAGCAATTCCCCAAAGGCCTAAGAATGATCTAGCCATTGACCTTAATGTGGCCACAAGGGCAGACCTGTTAAATATGGCAACAGAGATGGGCGGGGGATGGTCAGGGAACTAGGATCTACTCTAGAACCCTGACCTTTCCAGATGAGACCCCATATCATTTCAAAACTTGTCCCAAAGTTCTTTGGAGACAGGGATCCTATCCAACATGTAGAGATTTTTGAATCCACATGTGAAACCTGCGGACCGGTCAGTGATGTGACAATGATACATGTCTTTGCTGACCTTAGAGGGAAAAGCTCATCAGTGGTTCCGAACCCTTAAGCCTGAGGATAAGGTTAACTTCACAAGGTTAAAGAATATTTTTGTGCCCAGTTTTGCCCGCAGTGGTGACAGATGGAGCCCTGTGGCATAGTTACATAACATCAAACAAAAGGAAGATGAGTCAATGAGAGACTATGTCTCTCGTCTCTGAAGCACTTAAATTCAAGGTGCGAACTTCGAGAAAGGTTGACAGATGATCAATTGTTGCATTGTTTCCAGAGGGGGGTTAGAGACCATAAAATGCATGATTACCTCGTACTAGCCCGTCGACCAGCTACTCTTGATGCATGCTGCAAATTGGCAATCGAATGTGAAGATAATATGTTAGAATTGCCACAACCCAAAGATATTAAAACATCTGCAGCAGCAACCATGACTTCGCGTGTCTCAAGTCACCAAGAAATTGAAGCTCGAAGTAAGCAAGTTGGAAACATGACTGTAATGCCATATTAGAAAAAATAAAAGTCAAGGAGGGAAGAGAAACATCTGGGCATGGGCATAACCACCTTTACCCCCGCAGGGAATTGGTGTGGTGCTCTATGTGCAGATTAAATCATACCACCACCAAATGTCCATAGTTAGGAGCAAGGCCAGTAGTCTATTGTGCTCACTGTGTAAAATTGGAAAATCATGACACTTCAATGTGTAGATATCCAAGGTTTCAAAATGTGGCACAGCTACCAGCACTTAGAGCCCCATTGGCTTTGTCGACACCACCTATGCAGATCACCGCCCACTACTAGACAACCCAACTCTTCCTACTTACCTAGGGGGATGTTCCGGGTACAAGACGCTTCACCCTTGCCACCACCAGTTCTACCCACAACCACCACAAGCAAAGATCAATCAAGTAGTGATTGAAGAGCCATCAGAAGATGTTGACATGGTGTAAGAAATAGAACTTAGCGGGGAATACTACAAGGACACGGCTGAGGTTATGCCATAATACTACATCCTACAGAATAACATGCCAGTACCTGTGTTTCAAACCACGGTACAATGGAAGGGCAAGGACATAAACTTGAATTTGAGAAGAGGACCTTTACAATGCTTTGGCTGGAGAGGGCCACATCGAGTAGTCGAGTGCCCAAACAAGAATATGAATCATACACATCAACCACAACAAGTGGCAGCCTCGCCCAATGACATGCCAATGCTCACCTGCGCTAAATGTGGAGTTGATCACTTGATCAAGGATTTTCCCTACCGAGAAAGTGGTTTTGCTTCTACTTCTAATTAGGCCACCATCTGGACCATTAGTGTACAATCTGGGAAGATCACACCGCTCAATATCCTAATAAGAGCTCAAGCTCAACTAGGAGAAAAGGGAAGAAACCGGGCGGATGCAGCTATTTCCAAATCTGAGAAGAGTGAAGAAAGTAGGTAAGGCGGACACAGGGGTTACAATCCAAGATGGATCCGAAGAAGATACGATTGATACCGGATCCACCCAATCAAAGGAAGAGGGGGGTCAAGGGATCAATCTTGGAGGATTAGACCAGGGAAAGCAAGGAGAACAACCAATAACTCCTAAGGGGGTTGGCGAATATCCTAATGCCGATGAAGAAATAAGAAAGCTCGAAGATGCCAAGGCCTTAGTCAAAGAGCACCAACGACTTCATGAAACTAAGCTAAGGACTAGTCGGGTAAGGGATACCATCTATCCACCACAAGGCGAGCCAACCTAGAATAGGGTATTGAACATGCTAGCCCCGATTCCGGAAGGAACAGAAGAGGACTCCCAAACAAAGACAATGTCTAGAATGTTTGAGGAAAATAAGTTGGGGGGGTCCATCCATTCCTTCCCTATGAAAGAATACAAGACACCTACATGGGAAGAACCCTCTATATCCAAAGAACCTAGGGATATAGGAAGCCTTGTGGCTATACTATCCACGCTTGTCCAAATTCCATTAGGGTAACTGCTACGCAATTCACCAACCCTATGGACGGACATAAAAGAATGGGTACAGGGTGGTCTATAGCCAGCTGAGACTATAAATGAAACTCTGCTACCCCTGGCAGAAAGAACCTTGAAGCATACAAAAATAACCCGAGTCGTAAGATACCAGTTAACCAACTAGGGCGCTATTACGAGAGTGACGACACAAACGCTACCATTCCGATTCATCATAATGGATACCAAGCATTGGCTATCCTGGATGGAGGGGCAGGGGTTAGTATCATTACAAAATGTTGTGTTGAGATTCAAGCTCGATGTCAGCTTGTGCCAGCTGCACCATGTGCTGGCATGTTAGTGATGATAAAACGTGGTGCTCATGATAGATCAAGTGTGTGGAGGAGAGGGACTCACAAAATACAAGAAAGAACTCTTGCTTATTAAGTTGCTTACACATACAACTAGGCCTTGCTCTCATGCAAAATGCCTCATGGCCTCACCTTTAAATAGGTGAACAAGTGGACCTCAAGTCCATTCACACTCACACCCTTCTCTCACCCTTCTACTCAACCTTAGTCTCTTAATACCCCCCCTCAATACCAACTATGGAAGGATGGAATAGGTGGTATTGGACATAAGATGCCTTTATAACATTAGGCGTACAAGGCTTGGAATATAGGTGTGGTAATCTAGGATTTACAAAAGTGTTCCTAGAGCCTTAGAGGCTATTACATTGATGCCATCTAAGTCTTTAATTTTTTTGTCGATGAAGATGTACACCTCGATGACAGTACACCCACTCTTTGTGTTTGCTTGGCTTCTTGTAGATGACATGGTTGAGACATACATGCCATTGCTTCCACCATATGCTTTCCACCTTGACCATTCTCACACAATGATCATAAGCAGGCTGCCACCATTGCTTAAGTGGTTTGCTTTTAGATGGTCCTCCAACATGCTTTATGCTTCCTTGAATACCATATCTCCTCCATGAGTGATGAGGTAGATTTAAATGGGGAAGGGAATGGGAGGGTCTTACCACTTGCCTTATGCATTGGTCAAGGGCAGTGTCTACTCCACAATTACAATAGCTTTTATGCATGTTGGTTAAATGATACCCTTTAGGGTTTGAAGTTACAAGCTTAATGAGTAATTGGTTGAGGTAAATACTCAAACAAATAAGGTTTATCATCTTTGGCTCAAGGAGAGAACATGGCTCATAATGTTGCCAATGCCTCTTACAAAAGTAATGCCAAAAAATGCTTAAAATCATGACAACCAATAAGGTAGAGCACTTAGGGATTCTATGCTCATCCTTACAACTCATCTTATGTGATGAAAAATCAGAATATGCAGCGGAATGAAGTGCCTTGGGCTTGGGAAATGAGAGCATACGGCTTATGGCTTGCCTATGCCTCTTACAAACAAGGGCCTCAAGGGTAACACACATAAACATTGAAGATGAGCACTTAATGTACATGTGCCCAACTTTAAGAACACTCAAAAATATGAGTTTTATGATAAAAACCAGAATTCTTCAACCTCTTTAGCTTATGAGGTAAAGACAATTGGTTCATGGTTGCACCATTGCTCTTTGAAAGAAGCGGTTGTTGATGAAGGCTTGAAATGTAGCACGTATGGTGTGTGCCCGGCCTCCATTGTTGATGAAGAAGAGCCTCCTTAATGTAGATGACCTCCTTCTTTGATGGTTAAGACCACCTTAGTGTTGAGCAACACTTTAGTTGATGATTAATATCACCATTTGTGTGTATAAAACACAATTAGTGCTAAAAGGCACATTTTTAGTGTAAAATAATACTTATTTTGGTGATTAACTCACCATTAGTATTTAATAATACTATGAGTGTTTAAAAACACTTTAAGATAACCTCCCTTTGTTGGATTAACAGAGTGATTAGTGTTAAACAACACAATTAGTGCTTAGAAGCACACTTTAATCACTTTGAAAGCTTAAAACTTGATGTCGGTGTTGAAGCTTGACGGGCATGAGGTTTATGCACTACCTCAAGTGGATGAAAGCCACTTCAAAATGAAGAGAAAGACCAGCAATATCCATTCACACTCATACTTGAGTGATTAGAGGAAGGGAGTGATGATTGAGCAAGAAAAACCTTGAAAAATCAAGCTTTAATGGAAGCTTGAGTGAGAAAGTGTACCCCCGCCTGGTTTTTCGTCTGCAACCGACGCATTCGTGGAAGGTTGAAGCTCAAAGTTGAGCTGTGGCATCTCCACTCACTGGGCTACCATAGCCCTAAGCCAATGCACACTATAATGTGCTGTAGGCGGCGGATGCGTGTACGACCAGCACTGCAGCTCAAACTGGCGCCGATTTTCTACAGGAGAAATGCCGCGATGGAGAAGTGATGAATGCTCAAATTGACTGTACGAGTTTGGACGTCTAGACCTCCTCTACATCTTTCATGAAGAAATCGGGGAGAGATATGCCCTCTACACGACTGTGGAAGGCCTCCAATGGCTGTAGGTTGAGCTCCACACAAAGAAGATGAGGAAAAAAATGGATATTTTTGACCTATTCTCTACACCACAAAGTTTGAACTCACCTAGGCTCTGATACCATGATGATAAAACGTGGTGCTCATGATAGATCAAGTGTGTGGAGGAGAGGGACTCACAAAATACAAGAAAGAACTCTTGCTTATTAAGTTGCTTACACATACAACTAGGCCTTGCTCTCATGCAAAATGCCTCATGGCCTCACCTTTAAATAGGTGAACAAGTGGACCTCAAGTCCATTCACACTCACACCCTTCTCTCACCCTTCTACTCAACCTTAGTCTCTTAATAGTTAGGTAGGAACATGTGTGAGACATAAATGACCGCGTCCAGCTGGTCATAGTGTGTGGACATTAGCTAGGGTTAGCTGTGTGTGGACACAACACAACGTGTGAGTTGTGTATTATGAAAGATGGCTTTATGCATTGTGTGAGAAGTGAGATGGCTTCCCTCTATGGTTAGGGTTTGTAATATACGTTAGGGTTTGCTCTTGTGTGTGCGTCTCCTCTCCCTCTACCTATTTTTCATCATGGTATCAGAGCTTGGTGCTCTCTATTCGGGTTTATTGAGTGAGTGAGAGAAGAGGGAGAAGAAGCTGTGAAGAAAAGCCGTGAAGCTTGCCATTGATGGTGTGAAGCTTGGAGCACACCGATTTCTCTCAGATCTGAGAGCTTGGCCTACCAAGTAAGGACTACTAAACACCCTTGAGCAGATTGCAGGTGATTCAAGCACAAACAAGGCAAATTAGGGTTGCCCAAAAAGCAAAAGAAAATTTTGGTTTTTTGCAAGCTTTCCATTGGAGCTTGGAAGCGGTGATGTATGGTGAAAATGGATGCAATCTGTCAAAGAAACATGTATGTGACAAGGATTAATGTATTGGCAACTCATGTGCAAGCCCTACAGTGAATTTGGAGCAAGTATGATGCATTTGAATGATTAAAAATTACTATTTTTGAAGCTCTAGCCTCTCACAAAACAGAGAAAAAGAGTCACTTGGTGGATGAAATTAGAGCTAGTTTTTGGCAAAAATTACTCAATTGATGGGTTGTACACATGCCTTGGTGTGTTAGGAAATCATATATACTCTCAATTGATAATACAATCAGCCTAAATCCCCTCAGGAGCAGGCGACGCAGATCATACAGCAGAAACAGAGCATTTTCTCATATTTTTGATAAGTGGAGGCCAAATTCCACTTGTGTGGTTGATTAAACCCAAGTTTTGCTTAGCAATTGGGTAATACACAAACTCAAGGAGGTTGCTACATGATTGGTTGGAGCAATTATGATCTATGGAGCTGAAAATGAGCTGATTAAACAGGCTATCTACTGTGATTAGTAAAACAGAGTATGATTAATCGACTAATTACTCTCTCATCTTAAACAATTGGTCTAATTCCTTTTACACGGAGTTAGTGGACATCATTGATAAGCTAATGAGAACTTCTAGGCATGGAAGTATAGGATCACCTGAAGGAAAAAGGTTTTTGGAATCTTATTATAGGTGCTGAGCCAAAGCCGGAACTACCCCGATAACCTACACAGCAACAAGTTATAGCTCACAAGCAATGGTCAGAAAGAGCATACAAAGTTTTGCATTATCTATTTATATGTATCTCGGATACTATACTCATACATATACATGATGCTGAGAATCCCAAGGATGCATGGGATACATTGGTAAAGCTGTTTGATATAGACATTAGTGCTTGCAAGTCTCAGTTGCGAGACAACAGATTCATAATGTGAAACGGAAAGGAAGGAGCATCCATGATTATGTACAAGAGATAAAGAAGTATGCAGATGCATTGGCAACAATCAATGCCCCCATGCTTGATGATGATTTGGTAGACATTACCTTGCATGGTCTTGGCAAGGAGTATAAGTCCTTTGATACATCCATCTCGGTTCGGAGTACAGGTTTACCAGACTTTGATGAGTTGGTTTCACTCTTGCTTATTGAGGAAATCAAACTTAGTGACTCCTTTCATGATGCATCTACTAGCCATGATGATAATGGCAGGAATCAGGCTTTTTATTCACAAAGAGGATTTAGAGTAGGGGGAGATTTGCATCACGTGGCCGTGGTAATGGTTGTGGATGGCAGGATAGGTCACCACAACAGAATTTTCAGCCTACATATGGTGCAAGAGGTGGTCATGGATAAACACCTCAGAGAGGCAGAGGTAATCCTCATGGTAGAGGACGTTGGCAAGGCCAACAAACATCTATGCAAAATGTGGAATGCCATTACTATGGAAAATTTGGTCATATGGCACGTGATTGTTTCCGCAAACAAAATGATTTGAGAGGGGATAGAGCACAACATGGTGGACATTATGCACAACATGGTGGACATTATGCACAACATGGTGGAAATTATGCATCAAGCAGTAATGATGGTAGCGCAAATCACTTGTTTGCCATGAAACATGTTGTGGGATCTATGATGACAAATGCTGAAAGTGATGACACTTGGTATATGGACTCTGGAGCATCAAACCATATGACTTGTCATGGTGAATGGTTTGAGCATATGAAGCCTATGGATGTGAAAGGCTATGTGGAGACAGGGGAGATGATACCCAACATGCCATTACACATGTTGGAAGTGTACCATTGGTTATGCACAATGGTGAAACAAAGTCTATGGCAGATGTCTTGTATGTGCCTTCTATTACAAAAAGTTCAGTTGGTGGAACAGGGATTACAGGTTCATTTCAACGAGCATGGTTGCTTCGTTGAGGATTTCAAAAATGGATGTAGAGTCATTGCCAAAGGCAAGAAAGAAGGCAGGATATTTAAGCTGGATGCTAGGATTCCTGAGTTGAAATCAACCCATGTTCTCTAAAAGCTGAAATGTGGTACAAGACATTGACATGTGGTACAAGACATTGACATGTGGCATAAAAGGATTGGGCAACATACAAAGGTTAAAGAACATGCAGGCAAGAGGCATTGTTAGTGGGCTGCCTAGATTCAAGTATGATGGGCATATGCATGTTTGTGATGCCTGTCAGTTTGGAAAGCAGGCAAGGTTGCCATTTCCTAGAGAAGGCAACATGAGTAGCAGGCCACTTGAAATAGTTCATAGCGATTCCAAAAATACTCCTTGTATTCAAAAGAAAATCAAACTGAAAACTTGCATAGAAACCCTATTTTCTTATGCTAAAATGCTGGAGGGGGCAAAGGGATCTCACAGCTCATCTCCGAGAGCCACAAGACTCTCCATCAACAAAGAGAATACCCTATAGAAATATCAGGCATACTAAAGGGCTCAACCACTTTCTCTTTACCTTTATGTGATGACATGTGAATCCGATAGATGATGTGAATGAATGGATAAGATGTAATGTAATGTGAATCGGGATGTAAATGAATAATATGGGATGTGAATGGTTGATATGTGATGAAAATGGATGTGAATGTAGATGTGAAGAATGGATGTGAATGTGTATGTGAAGAATGGATGTGGATATGTATGTGAAAGAATGGATGTGGATGTATGTGAAAGAATGGCCCATCACATGTACGACTACCCACATATATCCATACATTCATATCTATCACTTCACATCCACATATATTCATGTCACATCACATCTCTTTACATCACATCACATTCTTTTACATACACATCCATTCTTTCACATACACATACACATCCACATCCATTCTTTCACATACATCCACATCCATTCTTTCACATACATATCCACCTTGCGGTAAGACAAGCCACGTAAAACCCCAGTGATATGCTACCTCTATAAAGCTAGTCATCTATAGACACGATGCTACCTAGGCTGCATAAGGAGGACAACATTGCCTCAAGGTCCGCCATGATGTGAAAAGTGGATGGTGTGTAACCAGCACTCACACAGACCATCGATAGCTCGCATGGTGGTGAATTACAGCTATGAGGCCCTCAATGGACTCTTGTGAGTCCATGGTAAAAGAGGATGATAAGGCCGCCCCAATGAAAACGCTAACCTAAGTATAAAAGGGATCAAAATGTGTAATGAAGATTAGGGAACTCCTAATGGAGACTAGATGAAAGCTAATGTGGATTAGGGAGAGAGGGAGCTCTAAGAGTGACCAGTGAGAATGAGGGGAGGGAAAATTAGGGCTTTTATATCTCAATAGAGTTAAGGTTAGGGTTTGGAGCCAAGGTGCACGTGTCACTCTCTGATTTGTTCCTTGTAACACATGTGTCATGTATGCGTTGGTACCCACGTAACTTGATTAAGTTACATGGAAAATTTAAAATTGTTTTTTTTGGATTTTTTATTTCAATCGACAGGTCTTCGACTTGGACACGTATCTATACTCGATTGGGTTTCTATGTAACTCGCTTGAGTTACCACAAAAAATTCAAAATTAGTTTTTTTCCTTTGTCACGTCAAGATTTACACATATTAATCATCGGTTGGGTATTCGAGCTATGTGGAAAATTGTTTTTGAGAAATTGTTTTTATTTCCAATGCAAAATTAGAATAAAAAATAAGTGTTCATAATTGGTTGGGTATCCACGTAACTCAGTTGAGTTACGTAGAATTTGTTTTTTCCTTCAGGATGTGCATGCCTGATGTGCATGTATGCCATGGTGTAAATATATAACTCGGTCAAGTTACATATTGGACATCCACGTATGTAGCTTATGACTTGGTCGAGTTCCATGGTGGATGTCTAACAATCAAATTGACTGATATAGGTGGCACATACATGGATTCAACCACGTAACTTGACTGAGGATGTCCACCTTGCACCTCAAATAACCATACGTGAATGTCCACTGTGTAACTCGATCTAGTTACATAGTGCCTTGTGGATGTTCTCCATATAACTCAATCGAGTTACCTAGTGATCGGCACTATCCTAGGTGTGGCAATATCAATAACTTGGTCAAGTTACGCCTCGAACCTCGACTGACTATCACTTGGGATGCCGCGATTGGATGTCTAACTCAATCGTGGTGCGCTTCAAGGGTGTCCCATCCACATGACACGATCCCAAAGTGATGACCCTTATCGTACAACCACCCTAAACTAGGTCATTAAAGAAAACCAAGACGAAATCATCCAAATGCTCCCATAATATCTCTTACATCAATCTATTGAAGGTGGCAGGGGCATTAGTTAACCCGAATGGCATAATAGTAAACTCGTAAAATGACTGTATAGTGAGTGTTATAAATAATGTCTTTGGTATGTTTTGTTCCTTGATCTTGATCTATTAATATCCTAATTTATGAGATTCAATCTTGGTGAACAGTTGTGTGTTGTGTTGTTGATCTAATAGCTTATCTATCCAGGGTATAGGAGGGTACTTGTTCTTAATAGTTAGTCACTTCTTTTCCCACTGATCTTAGATATGTGGATTGATTCATGGAACATCTAGTGTTTTCTTTCAGAGTCATGGTGTCCTTAGAGAGGAGCTCCATAGAGCGACAATTGGTGGACCCATTAATATTCTTTTCATTCAGGAGTACATTCTTTCAGAGGGACATACCTACCGATATGTGGGAAATTCTTGCAAGGCATGACTCACACCTTCTGGTCCCTCTGAGGCACACGGTGGAGCATGCATTTTTGTTAATGAGTAGTTGAACACTACTACCGGGACAGGTTGACTCAGGCACCATTATCACTAGCCGTGCTCAGTGGGTGATCATCAGGAATGGAGAGGACGTTGTGGGCTTCTTGAATGTATGCGCACCGAACACTGTAGTAAGTAGAGCCACCTTTTGGAGTACAATTCGTCAGTCCCTACTACCACAGATAGATTTTCTAGTGTATGGGTGGAGATTTTAACATGTTAGAGTCAACGGAGGAAAGACTCGGTGGTGGCATGGCTACAGTTTTAGGTGCAAAGTACTTGGCTTGGGAGGAGTTGATTTTATCTCTCAAGGGATAGGACCCTTGGCATCTACCAGGTTTGGACATAGTCCTGGGAGTCTATGCTTTTCCAGATCTGACATTCCAGATCTGACAGGAGGAGTATGAACCCTAACCTATCCTATTAGATCGGTTTATGTAGATGAGTGGGCTTGCGGTCATGGTGGCATGATTGGTATTTTGGCTAGTACTAGTTTCTCACGCACCAGTTATTCTCTCCCTAGATGACCCTGGAGGTAGGATAGATATTTGAGCACCAAGATTCCAGTTAGCCTTATCCAAGACCTTGAGATTTGTAGTAAGATAG
This sequence comes from Cibotium barometz, assembly GCF_041138505.1. NCBI lineage: Eukaryota > Viridiplantae > Streptophyta > Polypodiopsida > Cyatheales > Cibotiaceae > Cibotium > Cibotium barometz. The sequence continues at coordinate 25,833,408 of NC_141083.1, forward strand.
AGGGGATTTGGGAGAGGCTAGATTTGGGAGAGGCTAGATTTTCACTCAAGAGCAGCTGATTTGGGAGAGGCTAGATTTTCACTCAAGAGCAGCTGATTCCCGTCCGCAGAGGTGCCTCTGCTGCCTGCCGCGCAGAGCACATTGGCTTGTTTTTGAGAGCAAGAGAGGAACATTTGTAGGGGTCATGATTCTCTATAATGGCTTTAGGAGAGATTAGCAGTCTATCATAGGAGGCATCACAGAGTAGATTGGCTAGCTTTTGAGAGTAGGAGAGAAGCATTTGTAGGGGTCATGCTTCTCTATAGTGGCTTCAGAAGAGTGCACCAGATAGCCTGTGGATTGAGAGCCAATTGGCTCTACCGGCCATACAGAGCTAAGATCCATCAAGGAGCAACGAGTACATATATCATGCGCTATAGCCTCTTTTTGGATGCAAGTAGGAGACAGGGTCACTGGAGAGTTCTTTTAGATTGTAGGCCCGCACAGGTGGAGAGAGGGTATCCACAGATTATGAGGCCAGGATGGATTCATTTTGTTATAGACCCCCCTCATATGAGAGCCATCACCACAAATTTCTTCAGCACCCTTCTCATAAGTGCCCCCATTTCTTCATCATAGGTACTGGATGCATGTGAGCAAGCTTGGCGGCATACGAGAGACGTGGTTCCACACTCTCTCTGAAATTTCCTCCCAACCCCCTTCACATCAGAGAAGTTGGTAGAGACTATGACGACATTACTTAAGGGTAAATGCCCATGAGAGGATGGGCTTTCTGTCTCATTATTTCTTCATCACTAAGATCTCATGGAAGGTAGCCTCCAACAAGATAATAGGCATAGGAGTTATGCCGAAGAGGTTGTCTTGGGGTTTGATATACTCGATTCCCAATTAGGGTGGTGACAGACTGGAGATTTCGGTAATGCAAACCCATCACCCTCCTAGGGATGGCCTACAAAATTTTGCCCATGGCCATCAGTCAAAGACTGTAGTCCTTTCTCCCCAACTTAATTCATGGTACACAGATGGGCTTCATTTAGGATCAGAGTATTATGGACAACATCTTCACCTTTTGGGAGGCGATCGGGTCCCTGGCGGGATGCAGCACCAATAGGATCTGATTGTTCTCCTTCTTGATTAGCCTATGACAAAGAAGATTGGAGCTTTTTGGAGGAGACAATGTGTAGGATGGGTTTCTCGAAGGAGTGGGTCCAAGGTGTATTGGGACTCTATGCGACTTCTCATATCCAGGTTCTTACTCAAGGAGGTAGAGGTGATAGATTTTTGCTTTCTCGTTCAGTTCAGTAGCGTGTCCTTTAGCACCTTACCTCTTCCTGTTTGTCCGTCAAGGCCATGAGCAATTTTCTTTCCACCCACAAGAATTTTCTTTCGTTGGGGGACGAGGGGAAACTCTAGAGATTTGTTGAGGTGATTGAGATTTTCTGTCGTGCATCCAGAGCATAGATCAACTATACCACAAGTCATGTGGATTTTGGGTTGGCTTATCATCACCTACCCTAACTTGGCATTGCATTGAGGCTTTTCAGAGGGTCTCGAGGGGCACTTCAATGCATTATCTTGGATGTCAAGCTAGCATCGACATCTCCCCATAGTAAAACCTAGCCCCTTTTCTTCTAAGCATTATTGGAGTTCTGCTAGGCTTTCCTTAACTGGCCAAGTTGTGCCAGGTTGTGTGGTACATCTCCTCCTGTTGGTCTTTCTCCTAAGCATGTATTGGTTAGGTTTAGTATTTGATCAAGAAGTTTCTTTGGGCTGGTAGTGACATGGGAGACCTGCCCGAGCCAAGGTGGCTTAGAGAGTGATCATCCACAGCTACGCTGCTAGAGGGACTTAGGCATCTTCAACCCCTTCATTTAGAGCCATGCCCTATTAGGCAAGTTGATTGTTCGAGGTCTTGTTTTGGGCAGTGAGCCCTGTGGAAGGACTTCCTCTTGGCCAGGATCTTCGCCTGCACCTTGATACTAGGGGGACTTAGAGCATGAGATGGATTTTCACAAAGATGCGTACTTGTGGCTTTAGCCCAACATTTGAGGACATATTTGTAGCTAGTCTCTTGTGTGCTTGGGATAATCTCAGGTCGGCCCTATAGTAGCTCCAATAGCCTTTGAGAAGCGGCTTTGGTAGCCTTTAATCTTGAGAATCCTATGGTTCATCTGCCTAGTGGTCACATGCTCAGGCTCACCCACACGTATCATAAAAGGAGCCTTAAGTATGGGCCCCGCTAGGTTACTTAGAGACTGGCTTGCATTCATTGATACCGGACCCTCCTCTATAGTGGATGGCTTCTCCTTTCCTGAGCCTTTTTAAGAGTTTATAAACCTTGCCTAGATGTAATCTTGGATTTCATGAAGTCCCCATTGCTTGGGTCTTGATTCCATCTAGATCCTAGAAGGAAGCTATCCCTTCATGGCAATGGATGTCAGCTTCTTCAATGTGTTCATCCATCGAATCGATCCAAAATTTGATAGATTTGACAAGGTTATGCCCTTCTCCTTGGAAAGGCCCAAGTTGGGTTTTGATGGATAGCTTGCTTAACATGATTGTCTACCTCTTTGATCAATGGTCCAACTCTTGCCTTTTTCTTATAACTCATCCTTCCCTGGACACAAGAAGAGTCCATTTTCATTTCTATGATACGTGTAATTTTAATTTTTTCACATGGTACAAGAGAAAAAGAAGGGTTCTATTATATTGCTAGAACTTGTATCACATCAACTAGAGTGTTATTTCATAAAGTAGGCTCTCATTCCAAATAGGGCAAATCATCAATGGTTACCTAGGCTCTCATTCCAAATATACAAACTTTTAGGGAGGAAGATACAAGCTAAGATGGTTAACCCTAGAGAGATGTTGTTCTAATGTACACATAGCATCTTTTGAAATCCTATACTCTTGCACTATACGAGATTCTTCCATAAACATTGCTGTTTAAGTTTGAAGCAAAATTCTAAATCTATCTCTATGATGCACTTTTGACTTTGTGGGTTCCATAAATATGGCTACATGAAAAATTGTATAAGAATGGTTTGCCAAAGTAGTATTCATGAAGTAATTCATATTATTGTAGAGCTTGTCTTCAAATATTTCTCCAATGTTGGAGTACAATGGGTATGCTTTCTTTAAGTGTGATTTGCTCTTGAGACATCCTATAATTTTTTTCCTTCCTTTACAAAAGGAAGATAAAATTTGGGAAAAAAAGATACGTGTTTTATTTATGTAATAACTGACTTACAACTTTCTTTTGGTCTCCTAAAACATCTTTGTAAGTCTAGTTGGATGCCAACTGAAAAACTTGTCCTTGGATAAAAACATCCTAAAATAAGGACATCTGCTATGTTCCTATACTCATGGAATATTTGGGTTGACAATACCTATATTTCTCATGGTGGGCTACTAGGTCAAGTTTCTCCATGGTCATACAAAGCTTAAGGTTCTATCTAAAATATATATCTTGATCCAGATAGGCATTAGCGAATCAACTTAGGAGGGGCGCCATCTTCTCTATCGGCCTCTCTCTCTCTCTCTCCAATAGGGCCATCCATGCTTCACTCATAAAGAGATGATCTTCAAAATGTGCAATTAGTTGTTCTTTATCCGTATGTTCCTTCCAATGAAAGTGGTTAAAAGAAAACTCAAGGGAGAACTTGAGATCACCCCATGTGTTAATCCTAACATACAACCTTGCACACAAGAGAGGGAAAGAAGAAGAGAAACAAGCATGCAAGGGTCGAGTCAGAGATGTGCACTTAGCCAACCCTAATGAGGGTTAACTCCCCGACTTTTGACAATGGTTCCAGTCAGGGAATGCCTCTAGTAGTGTGATGATGAGATTGAAAAAGTGAATACTGGCAACCATCTCAAGATCGAGGACCTTATCATATTTTCAGCAGATGAATTTGTGGAAGTGCTTGATCATGCTCTCTTTTGTGCATGGTTGTTGGGGCATCGGAGGAGCAAACGAGGGGAAGTTGAATTGCAGCTTGGGGTTCTTTTTCTGCTCCTCATAGAATAGGTTCCACGCCTATCTCCTTCTGATTGACATGTACTCAGACTGGATTCAGGGGGCATGACGCCTTGCAGTAGTTCTCCCAAATTTAGGGTTTTAGTAAGAAGGGGCGCCTCCAAGCTGGCTGCTCACCCATAAGATCGAACATTATGGGCGAGTAGCATGGCGGGTGGCTGATGGCAGCCTCCTCTTGCTGTCGAGGGGAGGATGCTCGCGCCTCCAATTGCGATGCTTTGCATCGATGTATGGACGTAGGACATGAATGTCCCATGAGATCCGTGATGCGTGTGAGTGGCGCTGCCTGGAGTTATTCGGCTAAGCAAGATTTGTATTGCGTGCTTGAACTCTATTCTATTGAGAGGTCATGCCAGTTCAGTGGGTTGAGCAGAGGGTCGACCTCCTCATGCTCGAGTGGTGCGGCGGCGTGATCTTACCTTCTTATTACAAGGGTGGGAGGGAGGGGTTTTGTGGTGGCGGTGGTGATGAGGTTGGAGAGGTAGGCGATGAAGAGGTACTCGAGGTGAGGCTGGCATGAAGCATGGGGTAGGCTTTGATGATGTCGAAGGTAAATCTATGAGGGCGATGTGCATGCCTCGATTCAATGTCAATGGGGGAGGTGAGGGGGGGTTGGTGAGGGAGGTGGAGTTGGAAAACGGATGGGCGTAGAGGATTGGGAGGGGGAGGGTTGGCGTCATCTCCTCTAGCATGGCCGTCGTGGTCGCTGTTGTTTTCCTCATCGTTGGAGTATTTTGGGCCATGCGATCTGAAGAAGGCCTTTGCCTCCGTAGCTTCCTCTAGGGTAAACTCTAGTGGGAACACCACGTGTGAGTCATTAAACTGCATGATGCTCGTGGCTTCATCACTTCCATCTGAATATGGCATCTTCTGTAAAGGATCAGTAGGCCATCTATAGAGTAAGGGGGGAGGTTGTTTCTAGAGGGAGTTGTGTAGGCACGATTCATGATCTCCCAACCCTTGTGGTTGAGGTAGCAAAGGGCTTCTATTGTCCTTTGGGAGGGGTATGGGTATGAGATTGAGAGATCTATGATGTCATTTGGGTCCCGGGGCATCTTGAAATAGAGCAGGTGTGACCAACTCATGAGGTTATCCTCGAGGGGGTGGGTGAAGGAGATGAGGCCTTGGAAAAAGTACTAGGGGAGGAGGGTGATGCTGTGGAGGGGGAGTTTTGTGGGGATGAAAGCGTAGGTGGTATGGGAGATTGGCTCATTGAGGAAGATGAAAGCGTAGGTGGTATGGGAGTTTTGTGGGGATGAAAGCGTAGGTGGTATGGGAGATTGGCTCATTGAGGAAGATGTTATGTTGTAGGATGTTGAGGTAGACCGTTTTGTAGTAGTGGAGGTCGAGGAGCTGGAAGAACAGGTTTTGGATGGTGAGGTCTAGGAGCTTTGTCGCAGTGTCTATCAAGGCATCTACCTTTCTGTCTGTGGCACTACAGGAGGGGGCAGAGGGTGTCGGTGGGGGCTACACTACTCTTGCCTCTACGAGCTGGGCCTCTTTCTCATGGAGTGTGTCCTGTGAGATCTCCCTATAGCGTTGGAAGTCTAGATGTATCTTGTTGAGGGCTTCTTTCGTGGGCAGTAGCTTATTGCTTGGAATCTTTGGCGATGGCTTGGGCTAGAGAGAGGTCGTTGTGGGCCCTTTGTGTGGCTTCTTGTGTTGCTTGGAGCTGGTGTTGGAGCTCTAAAATTGTGGAGGGATGGCCCGTATCAGCTGTTGCTCCTTCTCATTGATGATTGTCTGGAGATGGAGGTTGTTCAGGTTAGAGGTGTACAAATCATCAGCATTTTGCCACTCCTGAGCTTTCACGAGCAACATTTATCGTTGTGCCATTGCTTTGCAACCTCTTGCTGTGGTAAATGCAATCAGTCATCTGGGGGATGAGCTGGTGGGCCATGTGAGAGAAGCCCTGGGCGAAGTTTGGTGGGACTTCCCCATGTGTAGCATGGACACTTTCTGTGTATGCTTAACTGGATTTGAAGCTGCCAGTCCTTGCCCAATGGAGAGTCTCCAGAGTGTTGAAATGGGAGGATTGAGGAGATGAAGGGCCCTCATTAGAGTAGTGAGGGGGGAAATTTGTTGATCCTTCTGGGGGCGGGGTTTCTATGCCTCCACCTCAGTGGCCTTTCTTTTGGCTTCTTCAACCTCCTGTCCTTTGGGGTAGGGCCCTGGCTAGGACTATAGGGGAATAGGCTCTTTGCCTTTGGGGTCCGGGTGATGGCGCTTTGCCGGTGGTGATTGGGGTGGAGGCAGAGATATGGGGACTGCGTCCGGCCCACTGAGTTGTATGGCCCTGGGAAGCTCCTTCCACCCTACAGCGTGGTAGAGAACTTTTGTGAGGAGGGTTGCAGCTACAAGCTTTCCCTAAGGGTTTGAGTAGATGGCATGCAGATCTTTGTGTAAATACTCCACCCAATTCATAGGTGTCCCCTGGTGAACTCTAGCCAATGTGGACAGGCTGCTGCAGCGGCTAACATGGGTGTGGCATTTGTTTGGAGCAGGCATACCAGTTGGAGTTAATGATGGAATGATCATGGGCAAGGTTGAAGGAGAATGGTATGGTTGCGTCACTTCATGTGGGGGTTGGTATAGCCGTGGCATCTGGAATGCTAAATGGTATGGCCGTGGCAACGCTGAAGCTTCGAATGGTCTAGCTGTGGTGGCAAAGGTGGAGGTGAATGGTACGGCCATGGGAAATATATATATTTTTTTGAGAGCACCCTAAAAATAGGTTTTGTGCCCTTGGGCTATGGCTACCAGCATCCCATTGCAGGTTTACGGCCCAATTCGCCAAAGCGAGGAGTCAGTTCCAATTAGGTGATGGCAATGTTGGGATTTCCTTGGGGAGTTCAGAGGGTGGTGAGTGATGAGGGAGTACCTGAAACTGGAGAGGTTGATGGTTGATTGGGAGTACTCCAAGGTAACAAGTGGAGGAGCAGCCCGCCGACGTCGAGGGTATATCTTTAATATGGACAGATGGGGGGTCACAGTGTCATTTTGTGAAGCTTTTGCTTCCCTTTCTTCTGCGCAATCTTTGTGGCAGACGCCACTTTGGGTTTCCATTGAAGGGTGGGTGATTGCGGAGTGACACGAGTTGGGAGTTGGTGTCGTGGTGATTTGGGGTTCCAAATGTGGTGATTTCCCTCATAGAAATGTTGGGCTTGTAGTAGAGGTTTTGGGATCCACTTGAAGGTTGTGGTTGGGCAAGGGGCTGAGGTTGTGATTGTGAGGATAGTTGGGCTTTGGAGAGAATTTGGGTGGTGGGTGTTTGTCCTGTACCCTGTGGGCTCATGGTTGTCAAATTGGTTGCCTGCGAGGGGGATGAGGAGCGTGGGGTGCTGGTGTATGAGGATGAGAGTTGGACCATCGGGGGATCCACACGGTAGAAGTGCCCTCATAATACCCTTGCGCATTAGGAGCCTTTTAGGTACCCATTGTTGAGAAGGTGTGCCTTGTGTGCATTTGTTAGTGTTAGAAGGGTTAGTGTGGTTAGTTATTTGTGGTGGGTCATAGCATCTTGGGTGGCTTTTGAGCTGTGGGAGTGGGCTGCTTGCCGAGTGCGGTGTGGTGGAGAGGATGTGAGAGGCAGTTGTGTGTTTGAGGTGATGAGAGACCTCTTTTTGAGTGGTATGGATTTGTGTGGATGGGGGCGTGGAATGATGGCGGTGAGTGGAGGGGTGACTTCTGGGCATGGGGGAGTGGAATGATGGCGGTGAGTGGAGGGGTAACTTCTGGGCATGGGGGAGCAACGGGTACGGCTTCTTCATCTATCATGAGGATAGTAACTTGGCCGGAGGCCAGCTGTAGCTGTCCTTGCATCCTATTCAATGTTGCATCAGTTGTGTCCCATTCAACCTCTTCCAAGGAGTATCTCTTTGTGCATTGTTCCTGCTGGCAGCCATGACATAAAACTTCCCTTCCAAGGGATTATTTCCAATGTGGAACAAAAGTGTGACTGTGCCTAAGGAGTGAACTTTTTTGAGATGCCACTATTGTGACCGTGGTAGTAGTATATTTCAGTGGAGGTTCCCCGAGGGAATGTCATGTCTCATGAGACATTAAATTGTAATTAGCGCCTGTCTACAACAAGAGCTAATTTTTGGGTGAAGCTTGTCGGGGTGGTCATTCCTTACCATAACCAAGCACGCTTCACCTCCCATTCTTTCTCTTCAAGGTCTACCACTTGGGCCATGTTGACCAGTATATTTCTCCGCCTAAGCTTGGCTTGCCTCACTTTAGCCTCTTTTTGGGCTGCTTATTTCATGTCTTCGTGGTCCTTTTTCTTTTATTTCTTGTCTCATAAATGGCCCTTAGGGTAGTTTTGGTTAGTGGGCCATAGTAGTGTTTTGACTTTCTACGGTTAGTGGGCCATGGTAGTTTTGGTTAGTGGGCCATAGTAGTGTTTTGACTTTCTACGGTTGAAATATCTCGCCATTTTGACGCCGTCAAGTGTCTCTATGTGCACAACACCTTGTGGGGTTATCTGAGTCACTAGGAAGGGTCCTAAGCCTCTATGCTTGAGTTTCTTTTTGTGTGTTTTTGTGCTGAATAGGATGACCATGTCACCCTCATTCATTTGCTTGTTTTTTAGCTAGTCATCGAACCATTGTTTACGCCTTAGCTTCTCGACAATCATACTATATACTGCTAGAAGGCGTGTTTTGTCAAGCTTTTCAAGCTCAAAAAGGCAATAGTCTAAGACATTCCCTATGAGTTTCTCTTGTACAACAATGCATAAGGTGGGGAGGACTAAGAACTCATGATTAGCATATTCACTTCAATACAATAGGTCAAACTGAAGGGTGTAGCATTGGTAGCTGCCTTGTAAGAAGTTCTATAGGCCCAGAGTGCTACCGGCAACATTTGTTCCCAATCGTTGTGGCTGGCCTCAACAGTTTTGGTGAGAATGGCATACAAAACCTTATTAGTGCTTTCAATTGGCCATTAGCTTGTGGGTAATATGGGGAGGACTTTCTATGAGTGACGAGGAATTCTTGTAAGAGGAATTGGATTATCTCATTAATGAAATGCATTCCATTATCACTCACAAGCTCAAGGGGGCAACCGAAGCCCGTGACTCCTATAGGAATTTTGCAGTCGGAGTGCGCATCAACTTTACAAATGGCCTGAGCTTCAACCCATTTGGTGCAATAGTCCGTGGTAGTGATTATATATTTGGCTTGAGTGTATCTGGCTATGGGACTAATGGGCCCTATGAAATCAATGTCCCATTTTTTGAATGGTTGCAAACAACAAGGACACAATTGGGTTCATGGGCATGTTGTTCGTAAAGCGGGGGATTGCCACTCGTTGTGGCATTCATTGCATTGCTTGACATATTCTGCTGCATCAGCCATTGGTAGGCCACCATAATCTGGTTGTAAGGACTTTGTGTGCAGTGATATCTGCTACAAAGTGCCCCCCCAAGTAGAGTGAGCCTGTTCTAGAAGGAAGACATATTCGTCTTCACAGACACAGCGTCTGAGAATCTTGTCTTTTCCCTGCCTTTAGAGTTGGCCTACAATGAGTTGGTAGGGAGCTTCTTGTTTAATTAGGCATTGGGCATGGTCCTTGTTTAGGAGGGGGTCCACTGGTCAGCCATTAGTTAGAAAGTGTGCTACCTCCTCACCCCACTTAGGAATTAGACATAATTGGAATAGGGCAACATCTGGTAAATCGTCATCAACTCCCACTCGCGACTCGTTCGTTAGGGATTCTTGACATGTGGTTTGCCAAGACATGCTATGAGCCCTTCCTCACTGTGACACTGAGAAGTCGAACTCAAGCAAGATTAGCACCTTTGTGGTGATCCTTCTTATTGTACAGGGCTTGTTTACCAAGGTATAGAAGAGCTTGATGGTCTACAAAGAAGATGAATTTGGTCGCCTGGCAAAACTTCTTAATGGTGTAAACCATGGATAACCCTGGTCTTTTTGTCATGGTATAATTTCTTTCAGCCTCATTGAGTTGGCGGCTCACAAAGCTGATGGGGAAATCCATCTTGTGTTCACCGGGTTGGGGGCCAGCACACCCTACAACAAAAGCGGAGGTGTCGATGTGGACATGAAAGATAATTTCCTAGTTGGGGGACTTAAGAATATGAGTACTAGCCAAGGCTTTCTTGAGGGTTGTATAAGCCTATTGGCATTCCTCCCTCCACTAAAAAAGGATTAAGAGTCCGTAAAGAGGTCAAGCTATATCACCATACATAAAAATGAAACGCCGATAATAGCCAACATGTTCCATGAAATGCTAGAACCCTTTAAAATTGGTGGGTGGGGGTAGCTCAAGGATGAGCCACACCTTGCTATCATCCGTTGTGATTCCCTATTTGAAGATAATGTGTCCCAAGATAAGTTCATGCCTAACCCAAAATTGGCATTTGAGTGGGTTTAATGAAATGTGATACAGCCTACATCTTTCCAGCACCTTATGTAAACACCCAAGGTGTGCCTTCCACGAGGAGTTGACACAAAGGTCATCCATAAAGACCTCAAGGAATTTTCTTATAGGCCGTGCCCGGGGCGTTGGTCAGCTTGAAGGCATGACATGGTATGCATAAGTGTCCCATTCTATGGAAAAGACTATTTTGTGATCATCCCTGGGGTTGGCCAAGACCTGGTTGTAGCCAAAGAATCCATCAAGGAAGCTATAGGCTTCCTTTCCTACAACTTGTTCGAGCACATGTTCGGTGAAGCGTAAGGGATGATGATCTTGTATTGTGGTGGCATTGACCTTTTTGAGGTCCATGCACACTCTTACCTTCCCATTCTTTTTGGGCAATATCACTATGGGTGATACCCATTCTATATGCTCTATTTCATAGATGAATCCGGCATTAAGAGTATCGATTTCTTCTCGGACCATCTTGAAATACTTTGGGTTCATAGGATAAGCCCTTTGTTTGACCGGTCTGGCTCCATTGGAATGGTGTACTTGACTATTTTGGGAGGTACACCTTTCATATCCATGTACTTCTAGGTGAAGCAATCCTAGAATTTTCTAAGTAGAACGATGAGCTCGGTCTCTTCCTTTGTATGGCCTTGGGGTCTTTGCTCGGGCGGCCTACTAGGTTAATCTTTTACCTTGGTCGGGGCCATCATATGAGGTCGCAGGTTGTCCGTTGTTGTGGGACATTTGGGCCGAGTCATATTGCACAAATTTGTCAGCCATCTAGAAGGTCTTGAAGTGTTTGGGCACTTGTTTGGTCTCTTTTGCCCTAGCGCTTTCTTCTTCTATTAGTTTTTAAGCTTCTTTTTTCGCAAGCGCTAACTTCTTATTGGGTGCCTTATGCACAAAGTGGTAAAGATTTTTGGGTTCGGGTTGGGGATCAATGGGTTCCATTGGTTTTGGGGTGGTCGTGTGGACCAGAAGGGAGTTATTTGTGAACTCCTTTTGCCATATTTGTTTAAAGTGGTCATGTGCTTCAATCTCCTCGACATATTTTAGCCAGTGGGTGTTTGAATCATCAGGGAAAACATAACGTTCTGGCCCAGGGAGTCCATCAGGCTTGCGAGTCCTATGTGAGCGTGTTTCCCTTGATGGTTCCACTTTATTGGCATGTTCAAGTCCCTGAGTGGTGACATTAGGCAGGTATGTTGTGCTAAGCATGTAAAGAGATGTGATCTCTTGCCCGTCTCTGTTGTGGTGGCAAACCTAGTTTCTCGTGCATCTAGGAAGTATGTCCAGGGTGGCAAGGATATGCTTCCAATTCTTAGAGTCTTCTGGCTTTAGAAGAGGTGTACACTCCTCTCACTATCCTTTTCATCATCTAGTGTTTTGTGGCATGTTTGCCATAGATGGACTGCAGCGGATTTGGTAGTTGTTACTGAGTCCTCTGTGTGAAGGGTCTGCCACTCATGGACGTACCTTCCACGTGCGTAGGTTGAACTTCACAGTCTGATCTTTCTTTTGAATGTAGATGTGGTTGGTATCCTAGTCATGAATCATTTGGTTTCCCTCATGAAGGGTCACCCAAGGATGTAGTCATATGAAATGGGTTGATGTCCGAAGTTCATCACCACAAAGGTGTGGCAGAAGGTAGTCCCAAGGATCTTTATTTTCAAATCCTTCAATAGACCAATGTTTCTAACAGTGGCTCTGTCAACGAGTTTGACTAGTAATGTTGTGTCATCCATGGTGGCAGGTGCTCCCCATTTTTCCCAGCATTGTTTGGTAACAATGCTCACTCCTTCTCCCTCGTCCAAGATTACTGTGACTTGGAGGCCATCGATGGTTGTCGGCGGCACTGCCGCATTGAGTTCATCACCTTTAAAATATTGTCTGAGCATATTTACTCAAACTGTGGGGGTGCCAGTGATCTCGTGGGGTTCAACAAGCTTGTCTTCCTCTGACTCATTAGAGCTATCTAGATCTATGGATTCTTACATGCCTGCCTCGAGGCATCCCTCCATCCAATCTTTCATATCTTTCCATAAGCTTGGGCTACCTTGAAGCAAGGTGCCAATGGGGATTCGGATCTGAGAAGAGAAGAAGGAGGAGAGACCAGCAATGTCTCTAGGAGAGCGGAGCATGTTTCATGAGGAAGATCACCTTGGCTTAATCTTAAGCTCTTATGCGTATATGGTATTTGGATGGGAATTATTATTTTAAGATGGTCATCCCCCATATTTCTGAGATATTTGGCTACCCAGTTTCCTTGGTTGGGGGGTAGTTATTATAGTGGGTGTTGTTTCTTGTATTGGCCTATGTGGGGAGTGATGGGTTTGGGAGCTCTCTAATATATACATGAGCTTCTTCTGTGGGTCTTATGTTGGAGATCGAAGGGCATGGCTCAAGGTAAGCAGTAGGAGGCTCATCTTATATCTGAGCTTAGAAGTCCCTGACCAATTCTTGGGCTACCAAGAGTCTTTCCTTATCCTCTATGGGTTTGGGGTATTCGGTAAGCTTTTTAGGGAGCTGGTTAGCATCAATCGGTTCCCTGGCTCAAGTGGCTCAGCATGGTAGAGTCAATGGTAAAGTTACTATCGGGTTGGAAAGGTGTAGATGGTCCATGATATGCCACAAAGTTGGCATGAAAGATTAAGTGGTATAGTTTGATACTATACAGATACGCAACTGAATGCGGATCTGCATAGCGTATTGGTGAGAAGATTTGGGTAGCCATGAAGTTGGCATGTGAGGTTAGGTGCTATGGCTTGATAAACATCCACATCCAGATGCATGACATATTGGTGTTTTAGGTAGCCGTGGTGGTATTAGGCATCGTGTTAAGCAAGATGGAAAGTAACATGCAATGTAGAGGTTCTAAATACTAGGCCTTCATTGGTTGTGGAAGTGCCATGGTAGAAGTAGTTTGCACCTTATGATTGGTGGAATGAGCACCAACTACCACCATGGAATGATTGGTATAGGTAGATAGTGGTTTGGATTTATATGGCACAACATGAGAGTATGCTGTGAGCTCATTGTGTTGATACCTCTAGAGATTAGGCTTCTTCGCACAGGCAAATACATCGGCTAGGGTGAGGTTTTGTTGAATTGGAGTCAAAGAAAAGGTTTCATGCATAAAAGCTAATTGGAGGTATTTGTTGCAATGTCGAGGGTTCTCCCTAGATGATGGGCTATACCATTGGCTAGGCTTGCGCTCACGCTATGGTCCTCCGTCTAGAGATGTACTTGGAGGGTTGGCATTGATAAGGTTAGTTGCAAATTCATGTGTTTGTGTGTACTATGAGATGTGATATATGAAAAAAAAACATATGATGCCCATAGTGAAATGTATAGGTAATGTACATGGGCAATGGGCAGAAGGTGTAACCTTATGTCTGTACTTCTCCAACTTGAAGTTTTCTCCAATTCAATCGCTTTCTTTGGCTCTCTTTATTGGTTTCTTTGACATTTTCTTGACATCCCTTTTCTTAGGGAGTCAAAATCATTAGATCGTGGATGCATGGTAGCTAGCTTTGCTTTTAGTGTGGCAATGGATTGGGGAAACCTCTTTGGCTTGAGGGATTTAGTGTTAGCAAGCATTGGGGATAGGGGACTATGGATCAATGGTGGGTGGTGGGGGCTATGGAGAAGGTAATACAAAGAGGGGTAGCTCTAATACCATCTTGGAAAACATGAGTACCCAAGCTATGGCTATGGAAGCTGTGAGCTAAAGTGACGATGATGCAAAATACCACACTAAAGTGGATGATGCCTGAGTGCAGTCATGAAATGATGAGAAATTGAACTAATTAAGCTTTAGACTCAAGTTCAATTAGGTTACAAGATTGAGACTTGTACTCATACAAAGACTTGAGAGCTTGATTTTTTTGATTTCCTTGAAAGTGACCCTTTTTATTCAAGGTGGGTACATCTCGTTTTTTTAGCTCATGTGGGATAATTCCTACTTGCTCATGTGGCATCTTGCTAGATTTACACTCACTCCCTATGGGTGGCAACATATTTCTTAACACTAAAGAGGTTGTAGAAAGAGCTAGTTATAGAGTTTTTGCATCTAGAACCAATTCACCTAGACTGTGCATTTCTAGATGTGGACTTAGTGGGTGGGAGTGCACTTTTTCAGTGAGCTATTCATAAGAGGAGAGATTCTATAGGTGAGGGCAAGATTTTGAAGCATGTGCAAGATTTTTAAAAATTTGTTTACACTTTAACGAGATTTTTGAGCATTTGTTTACACTTTTATAATGAGCTTCTCCATTGACTAGTATGGGATAACAAGTCACATAGTGTATGTCTTCCCCTTATAGGTAGTAACTTTTCAGTCACAAAAGTTATATGCTGATATCACTTGTATGTAAGATGATATAATTTACTAGGTCATAATATATTAAGGTGGTGAGGCTTTACTTTCAATAAGATGGACATAAGCATTTAAATGTCTTTTATAATCCACATTTGATATCAAAACATTATCATTGGTGAGAAAAGCCTCAACAAACTTCATAAATAGAACAATAGTAGTATGAAAAAGAATCATAAAAAGCATAGTTGAAATAAAATGAAAAAAAGATCCATACTTCTAACATAAAATTAGGAATAACCATAGTTCCAACATCAAGTATGAAACAACATGATTTACAGACATCTACATTTCTCTTTCAATCAACATGTACTATAAGCATTAATACTATCATTTGTGAATTGCCTCATAACACTAAATAAATGGGACCAAAACTAATGTATATCATCCTTCATGGTGGCCATACCGTGCCGTTCTTTATAACCATACATTTGGGAAGCCTAATAAAAGATACAATCCATAGTTCCAAAGCATTCAACAAAAGATACAATCTATAGCTCAAATTGTAGTAGAATAAAAAATGTTACAATCCATAGTTCAAAAACTACTAGCACAAAAAGGCTCACAAAGACCACAGTTCATACACAAAAGAAAAAAAAATATCCATAGCTCCAACATCAAGTATCCAAGTATGCCTACTCATATTTGCTTTCCTCTCTCCCAAGAAACTCTTTTAACATAAGTCCTTTTCCTTAGAAATACATACAATTGCCATGTTTTATATCCCTAGAAATACATCAATGATTGTGTCTCTTGGACTTGTAAAGTCCTTTTTCATAGAAATACATAAAACTACCATGTTTCCTATCCCTACAAATACATCAACGATTGTGTCTCATGGACTTGTAAAGTAATTTATCAAAAACCTATAATAAAGCATTTAATGTTAAAGAAAACATTCATAGTTTTTTACTTACTAAAACACACCCTTTACATCATACATAGCTTACCTACTCAAGCTTATATTCTTCTTTGCACTTCTACGAACAGTGGCATTTTGAAAAATTATCAACTATTCCTCTACAACTTCACACTCCCTCATCTAATTACTACCAATGATGCATAGTTTTGGATATTTCTTAAAATCTTATGCCTTGTTGTAGAGGAGTGTCTTGTGAAAGACCTTCACAAATGGAAAAACACCAAAGTTATGCATGGAACATATTCTAACTCATAAAGATATACAACTTTCAAAGAAATAGTATCCATCTTAATGACATAGACTTACCGCCATCCACTTTTGGATCCTTGTACAGTTAGCCCAAGTGAATGTAGACCATCAATGTATGATAGAAAGTAAATCCATGAGTAGGCTACTGCCTTGTGAATCATAGGAAGATGATGTAATAAAGATGTTGTGATCATTCATCCCTTGTTTGTGCCACAAATTTGGCTACAAACTTAAAAGTAGAAAAAACTGCTAGTGCTTTGCTAAATATATTCTATTTGGGAATCCTTTGGCCCATTCCACACTGTGTAACTAGAAGGGATGCCAAAAAGTCCACCCACATTAACAACATAGCCACTTCGTCACTACTTGCACTTTGTAACGACAAGTCTTGAGGGCTATTTAAAATTAATAAGCTTGACACTTTGCAAAGCACCTTGTGAATATTAAATCACATGTACATGTCCATGAAGAATAGAATGGTTTATACATTGCATGATGGTGTTCACATAGAGCAACCAATAACCAACCTATGGCCATCTATTGTTCCAATGGCATCTACAACCTTTAGTATGTCTCCTTTTATGATGCGATGACACACAAATCTTGACGAAGAGTCTCCTCCATCACCTAAGAACATGGTTAAGAATTAATATGTAAATCCTTTCCAAGTATTCAACTTCATTTTAGACCAAGGTTCAAGATTCTTACCTTGTATTTCACTAGTCTCCTTTTCATGGTTGTGTATGCCTTCCACATCATCCCCCCAGGCTGATTGAATCAAAGAGCTTCTTATTGTTCAAGGCATCATATATTTTCTTAATTCCTTTTGCTTGGAAGCCGATCCTTGCTTGGGAGCCTTCATACTTTTCTCTTTCCACCTTAATCACTATTCCATGCAAAGCATCTATCTCATCAAGCATGTATGGTAGAATGGGCGCAAGAAGATTGTAAAGACAAGATATGGCTTTTTACCTTTGAATAAGTTAGCTTTTGAAGAGTGTCCCTTTCTTGATGGATAATTAATTCACCAAGGACACATATCCAACTCCTATCTTGTGTTGATATACAAGCCACAAGACTTAATGGATACATGGTAGAGGAACCATCCCTAATCACCTAATCATGACACTCCATCCAAATATTTATAATATATTGACCTCAGAGTAGGTGCATAACCCACCTATAATCCAACTTTAGTTTTACCTAAGCATACATAAGATATCCATATTATTGGACTTGTTAAAGGGTCATCTAAATAAGTCACTTGTAAATAAGATGATGGATAGACATATTCATGTATGGCTATTTATTTGTAAGAACATGGTGTCTCATGTCATCCTTAAATGCATCCTTGAAATGCAGTTGTCTCACACGATAGCTTCAAAAATAGAGAAACTTGCGCTTGATCCTCTCTAATATTGAGGATCATACTAACAACCATTTTTGTTGCAATATCAATCATTTAACTCCAACATGTCTCCTTAGAGACGTACTTACATAATGACTTATTGTTAGCCTTCATACCATGATCTTCCCATGTGCCTGAAGGAGCTTCAACACCTCTTTCTTCCTATGTGTTCCATTAAACAAGTGTTGTTACATGCAAAACAATGACCATATTACTATACTACAATAATTATGATAAGTGTAAAACAAAATACTTCACTTTGGTTGTTTAAGGTAAATGAACTATACTTCTCTAGGTCCAATCTTGCTTGCACATAGGTACCCAAGTTTATCTTTTGTAACCTATGTTCCTTTCTTCTCAAAGTTTATGGAGAATAGCACTTAAAAAAATACTTCACCATGGATAGAATTTACGATTGTAGCAACCTTATATCCGTTGCCTTTGACCATGGATATAATTTACAAATGTACCAACCTTATATCCTTTGCCTTTGACCTTGGATATAATTTACAAATGTACCAACCTTATATCCTTTGCCTTTCACCATTTCCTCTGCTTTCTTTATTGCTACCCCATACACCTCCTTAAACTCCTCATGTGTTATGGCATCTCAATTTATCTTACACATCCCCTCGTTATACTTCTTTGTAAACTTATCTTGCTTCCATCCATTAAAAAAAAAGGATCAAAGATCAACCAATGATTGACTATTTCATCCATCTCCTCCTTATACTTCTTTGCTTGCAAACTTATCTTGCTTCCATCAAAACAAAGAGGATCAAAGATCGACCAATGATTGACTATTTTATATAGCCCATGATAAAACATAATACAAGCAAGTTTATAGCACGTAAATAAACTAAGACAAAAGTGTCATAGGAAATTATACCAAGGTTTGTTTTCTCATTTCAGCTCCTTTTTGGATCTGAATCCAATAGTTGAAATTTACCAAACCTTGATGCTCGTGCCACAACAAGTACAACTTCTAATATTATCTGCTATGCATTGGACCCATCATATATCTCAAGTGCAACTTCCAATTACATCTGCCATGCATTGCACCCATCATATGGCTTTGAGTGTGGCCCTAAGCTGCTTCACACCATTGTTGATTCTTATTTCCCCAATTGACTAGTCCTTTGCCAACCATAATGAGTCCCAATTTGCTGCAAATGTCTAGACTTAACACCCAACAACCCTTGCAGCCCCTAGATGCTCAAATTTGTAGCAAATGCTTAGACTCAACACCACCCAACAACCCTTGTAGCTCCTAGATGCCTAAATTTTAATAATACTATGAACAATATAGGAAGGAAGCTTGCACAAGGAGTGAACTCAAGAGGAGTTATAGCCATGGGGTGGTTGCATAAGGAATGAATGGTGCTGTAAACTCAAGAGGAGTTAGTCATAACACAAGTAAGTCATCAAGGACAGTGGCCATACAGATCTCCACCAAGATCATGATGGATCTACCCATCCTCACACCCAATAACCCTTGCATCCTCTAGACGCCTAAATTTTAATAATACTATGAACAATCTAGCAAGGAAGCTTGCACAAGGAGTGAACTCAAGAGAAATTTTAGCCCTAGGGTGGTTGCACAAGGAATGAATGGTGCTGTAAACTCAAGAGGAGTTACATATAACACAAGCAAGTCATCGAGTATAGTGGCCATAAAGATCTCCAAGCTCATGATAGATCTACCCATCCTATTTAAGTTATACAATTGTTTGAGCAGTGATATGAAGATTTTGGAAATCTAAATTTTCCCACCAAGGTACATGTATTGAACGTGTGCCCAGTTGGAAAGGCCAATCCATGGTTTGTCCTCACTCAGTTTGTCACACCAGAATGGGGTGAAGGGAGAGCTCTCCATGCCTTGATGGATATAACAAGAGATCTGTCTTTGTAGTGGTTCTCTCTCACAAAGGCAAGGTAAGAAGAAGATGCTATACAAGAAGAAAACCTACAATCAAACCTATCTAGCATGCATCCACATTAAGCAAGGAAGATTCAAAAACATACAATCAAACCTATCTAGCATGCATCCATTAAGCAAGGAAGATTCAAAAACATACAAGCAAGAAAGAAGAGGGAAGAAGGAGAGCTCACAAGTAAACTATTACAAGGGAATGATTATCCATTTCTTATTATAAAAAATGACTTATATACAAGTGACTAACTTTCATACTAGGCCAGCCAATTTAACTTAAAAATGGTCCAACCTCTATTACTAATATTAAGTAACTATGTACACTAAGTTCGTCAACTTTTCCTATTTGATATTGAATGCATGAAAAGGTCACTTTATATATTCCGACATCTTCTTACAACAACAGATAAGTGCCCCTTTGGTAAGGAGAATTCATGTCCTCACTTTGTTGTCACAAATGAATTCTCCTTACCAAAGGGGTGAAGGGAGAGCTCTCCACGCCTTGATGGAGGCAACGAGAGATCCGTCTTCACGGTGGTTCTCTCTCACAAAGGCGGGGGATGAAGAAGAGGCTATTACAAGAAGAAGACCTATGATCAAACCTATCAAGCAAGCAAGATTCAAAATCATACATACAAGCAAGAAATAAGAGGGAAGAAGGAGAGCTCACAAGTAAACTATTGCAAGGGAATGATTATCCATTGCCTATTGTCAAAAATGACATATGCAAATGACTAGTTTTCACACCAGGTCGATTAAACTTAAAAATGATATGACCTCTATTACTAGTTAGTCTTAAGGAACTATGTACACTAGGTTTGTAGACTTTCTTTCTCTATTTGATATTGAGCACATGGCAAGACCCTTTTATATGTTCTAGCATCGTCTTATAAGAGATAATGCTTGATCGTGTAGGTAAGATGGCCAAGCACCTTACAATAGGTCGTCCATCGGTCCTCACTTCGTTGTTGTCACATTGGAATGTTCCTTTTTGCCAAAGGGGTGAAGGGAAATCTCTCTATGCCTTGATGGAGGTAACAAAAGATTTGTGTTTGCAGTTCTCTCTCACAAAGGTGGGGGAAGACGAAGAGTTGCAAGAAGAAAACCTACGATCAAACCTATCTAGCATGCATCCATCAAGTACGGAGATTCAAAAGCATACAAGCAAGTACGAAGAGGGAAGAAGGAGAGCTCACACGACGTAAACTATCACCAAGGCATGATCTTCTATTGCTTAATGTAAAAACTGACTTATATACAAATCCCTAGTTCACACTAGGCCCACCAAACTTAAAAATGGTCTGACCTCTATTACTAATCTTAAGTAACTACTTACACTAAGTCCATAGACTTTCCCTATTTGATATTAAGCGCATGGTAAGGCCGCTTTATATGTTCCAATGTTATCTCATAAATAGATAAGTGACCGTCCTTGTGGTGGGTAAGATGGCAAAGCACCTTACAGTAGGTCGGGTGGGTGAAGCCATGTTAACCAAACCGACATGCTTAACAAAGACATTGAGGTGAAGCATGAATGGCCTCTCTCACCCACTCTTTTTGGCTTTGCATATAAAGTGTTGAAGCAATGGTATTGGGCTTTACTAAGCAAAAAAACTTGTATAAGGCATGTAATATCACTAATTGAGCATAAACATTAATTATGGCTAAAAACTTATCATAGCATATATGCTTGAAAGAAATCCATGGCGCATAGACCTAGAGAAGGATCACTCTTTGAGGCTCTACATATGTGGCCTTTGGATGGCTTACCACCATTTTCCAAAGGTATCATGGAGTAGAGAGCCTAGCAGGGAAGAGATTTACAGAGGAGCATTACATTTATGGCTTGCTTTCTTGAGTTATTTTGCTGTCGTGATGGTATTTGCCTTGGTACAACCTCTATTCTCAAGGCATGTTTGAAGACAAGCCGTGTGTGTGCCTCGATGGACAGGGGTGAGAGACTTGTTTCATCATACGTGTAGTCCCTGCTTCTTGCTAAGAAGTAGGGAGGAAGACATGGGGAGGCTAGCAGTTCACGGGTTGCTATAACGATGAGATTGATGCACGTGCGGGAGATAATCCATACGACTAGTGAGCATCTGCACATTTTGCATAATTTCAATGGGATGACTATTTGTTTGTGTTTTTCTAGTTGTTTCTTATCTTCCATGGCTTTCTCTTGTTATGGATTTCACGATGGTTTGCATTATAGATTCCTATGATTTTGGTTGTGGATTCCAATGATTATTGACTCACTAAATGGTCAACATGGTTACGTTGCTATAGCCTTATTAATGATGCTAGGTTGTTAGTCAATTTTGTGCATGTGGTGATAGTGTATTGGATGTATCTCTAACGAGGTGTAGTTGATACAACTTGATGGCATGGTTGTGTGAGATGGGGGTTGGAATGTGCAAACTAGTTTGTGATGCCTGAAACCTGTTTTTGTTTTGATTTCAATATGCGAAGTCGGTTGCCCCAATATGGATGAAGACCCAAGATTTGAGATGGAGAATAAGGAGCGACACCACATCCGCCATTTGTTTATTGTATGAGTGTGACTCTACATGACTATCTATGGTTAAGCTTCTAGGCATTGTCTTCCATAGTTTTCTTTCGGCTACTTCAGAGGTTTTATTCATGGGCTTCCGAGGCCATTTTTTATGTATTCAAATTAAATAAAGCTTCAAGGGGACAACAAAGACTCATTTCAAAATTGGTCTTCTTTTTGGGATCCTATTTGCTGCACCCTACTCGTTTTTTCTATTCGCTCAAAAGAAATCGCTTGAGAGACAGTAGAACCGCATGAGGGATTATCCTGCCAGGATCTTGGCTTATGCAGAGGCTTGTGGATACACGCAACAGTGAGGCAAATTGGGTGCATTTTGGATGTTTGGCTTTATTGTTGAGTTGGGTATTCCACTATGTAGTTGGAATGAAGAAAAACTTTTTTGGGATGTATGTACATGTGCAAATCCATAACCATTAGTTTCTTCAATAAAGCAAATTGGCTAGAGCCCAAACCTTGCTTTCAAGTTGAAGAAAAGAACTGGCTACACATCTTGCTCAAAATGTTAGTTCATCTTAAAATTAGAACTCATGGTGTAAAGATTATGGTTTCTCCATCTGAGATTGTTAGGGTCTGATGGTGAATGTTAATCAGAGGGTTTGGGGATGACTAAAGGGATGCTACATAGAAAGTGTAAGAGCATGACATGTTGCTCTGCAACTAATCTGCCCACTTGTTTTGACTGGTAGGAAGCTTAGAAAGAAGAAACCCCCAAATGGTAGGTTTCTTCTTTCCTTTCTCCGTCTCTGTTGGCCGGGAGGGTAGCACATGTAATGTAAGTTGGACGGAGGCAACAAGTCGGTGAGCAAAATGAGCTGGATATGGGAAGCTCAAGCAGAGAGAGTTGTGGAGCAGGGGAGTGGTGATCAGCTTGGGAGAGCGACCACGATTTGTTGTAACGGGAAGACAAAATCCTAGGTTGAGATAGATCGACCCATGTATGAAACATAGACAAAAGGCATGTCTTGCATATGGCTCCACACTGGTGTGGACAAATGTGAGAGGACCTTGGTGGACAAATGTGTGAGGACAGAGAGAGAGAGAGAGAGAGAGAGAGAGACAGAGAGAGAGAGAGAGAGAGCAATGCTCTTTCCATTCCACCTTAGGGAAGTACAAATGGTGTGTTCTTCCTCCAATACCTATGGCAGAAATGTTTGCAACACCAAGAGGGCAAATAATGCATGTCTTTAGGACTCCAATCCTCCATTCCATTTCATAGTCTCACTTTGTAAGTGGTGTGAGTTGAGTGAAGATTACAAAGTGGTGTGAGTTGAGTGAAAAGGCAACAATTTTTCAAATAACATTTCTTTCACATTTGGCAATACATTGTTGCTAAAGAAATGCTTAATTCACAAATGGGTCAATTGAAGCGTTTGTGAGAACATCATTTGGTATCCACCATCCACCCTGAGTTTTAAAACATGGCCAAGGGAGGCCGCGTCTGACGCGGCCTCCCTTGGCCATGTTTTTGTGTATCATCTGCCACAGCCTTGCCTTAGCCAACACCCAAGCAAGTCCCATGGCCAAGACAAAAGCACGATGGATACCTTCATTTTTTAAACCAAAAATCAAAATTTCGGCAGAACTTAGCATGGATCAAACTGAATTAAATTTAAAAAAATCAAAATTTCGACAGAGCTTAGCATGGATCAAACTGAATTAAATTTAAAAAAAAGTCATGAAGCCTTGAGGCCACGTGGGTTTGATCCATTCTATTCTTTGCAGAAATTTTGACTTTTGGCCAAAAATTCAAGGTCCCTGTCTTTTTGTCTTGGATCAAACCGAATAAAATTTAAAAAAAATAGTTCTAAAGGAGATCGCACAACCGGCACGGCCTCGTTCATGACTTTTTCTTGGGGTGAAATCGAGATTTACAGAAGATGATTTGCATGAAAGTTACTTGGCTAGAGGTCATGGAGGTTTGCCTCTGTGCAACATTGCTTGGCTAAAAGAAGGGGAGAGGTGGTAGTGGTGAGAGAGGGTGAGAGAATGAGGGGAGAGAGGGTAAAGCTAGGTTACAACTAGGGCAACTTGGCCTCATAATTTTAAAAAAACAAAAATGTACTCTGATTTTTATTTTTAAAATGTAATCTAATTTTAAAATACTTACACACACACACACACACACACACAAATAAATGTACATGCACATATATATAAACCCAATCAAACAAATAGACACACACATTTCTCGCTTTCTCTTTCTCTCTCATCATAGAAAAAAAAACAAACATAAAACACAAACACATGTAAAAACACATAAACATCTACACACTCTCTCTCATAGAAAGATGGGCAAGTAGAAAGAGGAGGATCAATACACACATATACACTTTGAGACCAAATAATACAACACCCATGCTAGTTGCATTTCTAAACCAAGCTTAAAATAGCAAGAGGCCTTGTGGGAAACCAATCTCAAGTGCCATGATTGCAATCCATCATACGAACTAGTTGCCTACCAAATTTGGTGTTGTTATGATGTAGTTTGCACCCAAAATAGGTTGGACCAAGAAATTTTTGTGTGAATTGACATATCAGTGGCAATAACATAGACAATACGTCTAATAATCAATTAGATTGAATACGGCGGTCGTTCTTATTTTGGAACAATTATATACCATCATTCTGTATTAAGTTTTCTTTTGTGCATCGTATCTTTCAATAATGGTTTTGGAAAGAATATAATAGCTTGCAATTTTAAAGCATTTATTTTAACTGATATTATAAATTTACATTTTTAGTTGTTGCATAAGTGTTTAAACAACTTAAATAGAAAAACAAAAAAATACATACACAAGAAATGAAATATACACATTAGAAATAAAATACATGCAAAATACTAATAATAGATAACGATTCAAAATATAATTACAAAATTAGGATTCTTAAATATTTCTTTTTGTTATTCAAGTGGTGGAGGAGGTTTTTCTAGCCCAGTATTTCCCATTTTGTCCTCGTTTCCCTCTAATTGTTGTGTCCTTGTTCAGTATTTTTCATTTGTTTTCGTGTCCTTTTTCCTTCTGTGTCCTCTGAGAGCAATGAGCAGAAACATCACTATTTAGGGACCTTTGGCTAGGCAAAAACTTTAGCTAGTTTTTGAAGGCAAATGGAAGGAGCTCAAGCTTGATATTCTAAAGGAATATTTTGATTTGCAAGGAGTGCCAATGACATTGAAATTTCTCTCTCTCAGTCATGAGCTTGTGAAGATAGAGACAGTAATTCTTTGTGATGGAGAAGAAGATTTCGTACACTAGATGCTGAGCTTCACTAGTTTTACAAGGTTTTTATTGAGATTGGTGAGAATGTAACACCAGTTACTATATGGAGGATGATAATGAAGCCATTAGTGGGAAGATTACCAGTGTCTTGAGCATGATTGAACTACAACCCTTGAACAATAGTTTGCATGTGGCTTTTGCATAGTGCAAAAAATATTGAGAAGGTGGCAGAGCTTCCAAGGTCTTATCATGGGTATATAGCATATGAGCTACCTCCTTGTGTGTGCAATGAAATCTATGTCTGGTATGGAACAAAAGAATGATGGCCACTCTTGGGTGGTAGAGTATGTCACATGTAGTTGTGATTGTTTGATGTGGTGCCATAAATTTGAGTAGATGCTCTGGCCATTTGCGATGCGTGACTATTGATTGCCCTTACTACTCTAGGTTACATTATCAGAATGAAACATAGTGGAAAGGAAGACTGAAACGGAGTTGACTAGTGGGATTGATTGGTCCAGAGTTTGGAAACATTTCGAAACATTTCGTGTAAGTACTGTGTTCAAATGCATGAGTGTGTCTCCACATGCCCAAAATGTAATTTATTACTGTCTTCCAACATATCATGACAACACTACAAGATGTGCTATACGTCTTAGTAATCATAATCATCCTTACAAAGGAGAAGCTATGTAGGAGTTTTGAACAAAAGATTAAGGAGAAGGTGTTGTCTTGTGCTCCGATGAATCCCTTTACAATGGAAAAATAATTGGAGACATTTGAGGCTCAAGATGTCATTTTAGACATGTTGATGGGATATGAAACCTAGCAGTTCAGAGATTGGTGAAGAGCTGCTTGAGTATGTCACTCCATTGTCAAACAAAAGGAGGATCGAAAGATGTTTGGAGTATGCTAAAAGAGCCAAAAGCATCAAAGGGTCTTAAAGCAGTTCTGGATCTAAAAAACATACGTAGATATCCATTTATCCATAGTGTGCTTTTCCTGGGGGCAGTTGAGTGAGCAGCATCAACCACATGTATTTAAAATGTCAACTAAAGATCATGGAAGTGGCCTTGACTTGGTCAATAGGATGAGATAAGGGAAAAATCTGTAAAATATGTGGGTGCATTTTGACCACGTCCATAGAGTCCTTGGTTTGCCAACTATGTCTACTCATGTGTATGACCCTTATGTTTGTGGGCTTTTGACTACACCTACATGTGAGTTTACAGTTGAGGATAGGTATGAACGAATAGAATTTTAGAAGATGTTGAATTATGTGGTGCAAAAGAATGGCTATGAGAAACTAGAATTTCAAGGATTCATGGTGGATGAGACCAATGCAAATCTCTGCTTCGTGCAAAACTTGGTATGAACACATACTTAACCAATGTAAAGTTAAGTATGTGTGCTTTTCCTGGGGGCAGTTGAGTGAGCAGCATCAACCACATGTATTTAAAATGTCAACTAAAGATCATGGAAGTGGCCTTGACTTGGTCAATAGGATGAGATAAGGGAAAAATCTGTAAAATATGTGGGTGCATTTTGACCACGTCCATAGAGTCCTTGGTTTGCCAACTATGTCTACTCATGTGTATGACCCTTAAGTTTGTGGGCTTTTGACTACACCTACATGTGAGTTTACAGTTGAGGATAGGTATGAACGAATAGAATTTTAGAAGATGTTGAATTATGTGGTGCAAAAGAATGGCTATGAGAAACTAGAGTTTCAAGGATTCATGGTGGACGAGACCAATGCAAATCTCTGCTTCGTGCAAAACTTGGTATACCAATGTAAAGTTAATCCTATCATCATCAAGTTCCATACCATTGGTGTGCTTTCCCTTCTAGTGTAAGAGAGAATGAAAAGATCTATTAAGAGACTAAGGTTATGTAAAAGGGGAGGAGAAGGGTGTGTGTGTGAATGGACTTATGGTCCACTAGCTCACCTATTTAAAGGTGGAGCTAGAAGGCATTTTATGAGCATGAAGCTTAGTTGTATTTTGAGCAACTTAATAAGCAAGATCTTTTCTTGTATTTTGTGAGTCTCTCTACTCCACATATTTGATCTAGCATGAGCACCACGAAATTCTAACATGGTATCTAGAGCTTGGCAAGATTAGGTCATTTTTGTGGTGTAGAATAGGTCAATTTTATTCCCTTTCTTTTGTGGAGAGCTGAATCTCCTGCTAGTGGAGGAGCTCTAGCATCTTGTGGAGGCAAGAACTCGGCGAGCTCTCATCTAGGAAAGTGTAGAGGAGGTCTGGGCGCTCAGAATCGTACAGCTAATTGCTAGATTACACTCCCCTCAGCCGTGCCATTGCACACTAAGCAGGCTGGCGTACAGCACAGTTTGTCGTACAATAATACGTAGCTTGTGGGCAACCTCAAGCCACACAAGCTTAGGGCTTCTGAAGCCCTAAGTCTCAAGGGTCTACAGTCAAGATTTCAGCCCTAATGGCTGCTCTACGCGTGCGCCACAGTCAAAAAAACTAGGTTGCTCACTTGGTAGCCATTGAAGCTTCCATTAAAGCTTCAAAATCAAGTGTTCTTTTTGCACTAATCCTCTCCTCTTAGCTTCAAATCTCTTAAGTGCTTCTTGAAGTGTTTTGCTCCAGATTTTCTGATGTTGTGGGCATACACCATGAGGTGTTCAGAAGCCTCATTGTCATCAAGCTTCATCAACATCTTCAAGTGCACAAAGCTTCTCAAAGTGTGCTTATAAGCACTAATAAGCACTAATAGTGTTGATTAATACTAATGAGGCTACTAATCCAACAAAGGGGAGCCATTCCAAAGTGTTTCTAAACACTAAGAGTGTTCTTAAACACTAATGGTGAATCTAATCACTAATGCAAGTGTCATTAGATGCTAGAAATGTGCTCTTAAGCACTAATAGTGTTGCTAAACACTAATGGTGATCTTAATCACCAAACAAAGTGTTCTTTGACACTAATAAAGCTAATCTCCATTAGAATTAGTGGTTGGGCACAAACCCTAAGTGCTAAACCATAAACTTCACCATCTGAATCTCCTTTTTTATGCAACATCCTTGGCTTGATTTAAGGGTTGTTGCACTCTCATAAGCCTTTCTCTTTCTACTTAAGCCAAAACATCACAAATTTTTGTTTTTTTCTTCTTCATAAATCAGCCCATTACTCTCAATACCCAATGTCAAAGGACAACACCCAAATTAAGAAGTTCTCAGGAGAGGGCTTCCACACTTGGCAAGTCCTTGTCAAGTACAAGATGATGTCCAAAGGTTTTTGGCCATTCATCTCCGGCACTAAGGTTATTGATCAAACTAAGGCTGAAGATATTGAAGATGATGAGAGGGCACAAGCCATCATCATGCTTCATCTTGATGAGGCTCTCATTCACCATGTGGACCAGCTTCCGACTGCAAAGGAGAAATGGGATGAGCTTGACAAGCTCTATGGAGCTCATGGTAAGAATTCCAAGATCTCACTTAAAATTGAATTTTTCAGCTTGGAACTCAAAGAGGGACACGACATTGGAGCCTTCATCTCTCACTTGAAGGGCCTTATGGCTCAAATTGCATTAGTGAATGCGAGAATGGATGAAGATGATACAGTGGCTGTTTTGCTAAAAGCAGTCAAGAAGGTGTACCCCACCTTAGTCACCACCCTGAAGAACATACCTAATCTCACCCTTGAAGGAGTCATTCAATCTTGTCTTGATGAAGAAAAGAGGCCAAAGGGAGGAGCTGAATCTTCAAATGCAACAACTTCATCGAATATCGAACAAGCTTTGTCACATCAAGTGATCAAAGTAAGATGTGTCCATTGCAAAAAGGTGGGTCATTTGGCAAATAATTGTTGGATCAAATATCCCAACAAAATGAAATGTAACAAGTGTAAACAAACGGGACATATCACTTCCAAATGTCCTAACAAAGAGTCAGAGGCTAACTTTGTATCAGCCTCTAACTCCACTGAAAAATTATTTTAAATCTCAATGTATATTCCTAACCTTGTACGCCTAATGTTATAAAGGCATCCTATGTCCAATACCACCTATTCCAATTTTTTCATAGTTGGTATTGAGGGGGGGTATTAAGAGACTAAGGTTATGTAAGAGGGGAGGAGAAGGGTGTGTGTGTGAATGGACTTATGGTCCACTAGCTCACCTATTGAAAGGTGGAGCTAGAAGGCATTTTATGAGCATGAAGCTTAGTTGTATTTTGAGCAACTTAATAAGCAAGATCTTTTCTTGTATTTTGTGAGTCTCTCTCCTCCACATATTTCATGAGCACCACGAAATTCTAACAAGATCTTCATTTGTCACACTAATAGGCCCACAAGTTTCACACACCGATTTAAATACCTTGAGGTATTACCACCACCTGAGAATTTATGTATTAATCTCACCACATGGTTGGGCTTGATTGGTGTTGCTCTTTGTGGTGCCGGTGTGTGTTACCTAACTCCCTAGCAATCCCCCTCCTATTTCTTCAGTCATTCTTAATATGTTGGTAAGTGTTGCGACTCCCATGTGAGGGGTCACTCTGATTGGCTCCCTCAGTGGGGCCTCGTGCACCTTCTTATGGATGCTCCACCCCTGCCTCGGCCTCTAGCGGCTCTAGCATGTCGGTTTATATGTATCCTTAGGTCAAGTGGTATTGGAGTAGCTCCCATATTTTTGTTAACCTCTCTTTGGACATTCCTGACAATCTTAAACACTTCAAAAATCACAAATCTTTGGACATTCCTGACAATATGAAGCCCGTCGAACCTATTCATCCTGACAATCTGAAACTTGTTAAACCTTTGGACATTCATGACAATCTGAAGAAACCCACCATAATCCATAAATATTTGGACATTCCTGATAATCTAAAACTTGTCAGAACTCACAAATCTTAGACATTCGTAGTGTCATCCTAGAAGAAAATGACACTCACTTGTCCCAAGAATGGATTCTAATCTTTTTAGGAGAATGTTCAATTATGAGACCCTTAAAGTTCTGCATCAAAGAGGTGGAGATTCTAACCTCACTGGTGCCCTCATATGGCAGAGAGGGTACTCCATATTGAACATTCCCAAAATGATGGAATTCATGGCCTCAAAAATAGAAACCACAATCTACACATTTATGTGGAGACCCACAACTTTTTGCTATGTTAAAATCTCTGCTCAATGGGGAACTTCATATTGGGTTACCACCATTTGCAGATACGCATAAGCCACGTCTTTCATATGGGAGTGTACAAGAAGCTCAAGTGGATGATGACCAGACTAAATCTGTAGTCAAAATTCCATTGAAAAAATTGGGATGTCAATACTTTGAGAGTGATGAGACTAATGTAACCCTTTCCGTTCGCTACCAAAGGAATTATAGTAATGGGAGTCCTAGAGAGTGGTGCAGGAGTGAGTCTCATCACCAAGAAGTGTTGGGAAAAGATGGATAGATCTCATCTTGAAGTCTCTGATGTTGTTGTTAAGATGGGCATCGATGGAACAATTGCCAAGCCTATTGGGATGCTATGAGATCTTAAGATCAAAGTGTTGAAACATGGAGTGAAGCATACCTTCATTTGTGATGGATTTTACCAAACAACCTGACTCCTGTGAGATGATCTTAGGACAACCTTTCATCATGCGTGAAGTTAAGATGGTCCATAAGTGGGCGAGGAACCATGTCTACTTGTAGTTTGATGACTCGATCCTTAGAGTAGATCTTGTGAAGACTGGCCACATACACCCTATGGGTAGTGGTGGAGTTTTTAGAAATCAATATGATACCACAATCCATTCTATTCCATTACAATACTACTTCACTTGAAAAAGGATATTGACACAAGCCCCTAGAGAAGGATTCAACCTACAAGCCACATGCCATATACGAGGGAGATGATTTAAATTGGATTCAAATGATGGCCACATTAGACACGTGAGGTAAGTGAGGAGCAACATGGGTGACTTCTGATGGCAAGGAACTTCCTAAGGTTGTACCATTGCGAATGATGAGTGTTGTACACCTAAACATTGCGGAAATTAGGGAGTGTAGTGAGCCTGAGTCCACATGGAAAAAAGACTACGATTCAACCACCTCTAATTCAAACACCTCTGATGAAGAGTCTGAAACTGAGACGATAATGATACCACAACAAACATTATTATTAACTCCTCCCAAAATTGAAACCCATAAAGTTGGCTATGTATGAGCTCCAACAATATCAATGCTAGCAATAAAAAACAATTTATAATTAACCAAATTTATAGCCAAGAGCATAAAATCTTAATAATTTCAATCTCTAAGAAATCAAAGTATGATTACATAGCTTAGTAATCATATGACAATGAAAGCTAGATATCACTATGATTACATAGCTCAGCAATCATATGATAATGAAAGCTAGATATTAGAATTTGCAAAAGGTCTCATAAGCAAAGAGATATGATCTTGCAAATCTTGTATGGAAGCTACTATATTTAGAGATGAGCATTTGAGAGACTAATTAAAATCAATTTCCATGCTTAACATGATTAACTAAGCAGTGGTTTGCCAAAGAAGAAGAAAAGCAATTCTAGGAAATTATTTAATGATCAATTAGGTGATTAAAGAGCTAATCATGGTATGAAAATCACTAATCTAGATGTGGAAAACTCTCATGAAAGCTTAAATGCTCATCTAGCTCAATCCAACCACCACTCAACTAGATATTAATGTAGTTAGATAGAAAAATAGGAAAAATTACCACAAACAACTCTACCTAATCACAATTTACAACTAAAACACTAATTAATTAAGAAAAATCAAATTTTTATAAATCAAGAAATCAACGATTTAAGGCTATAGATGCATAGAGAACAATGACATGATTTTAATGTTGGTCTCAAATCTTGATTTTGAGCTCGTATATGAGGGAGATATGAGAACAGATTAAGCTCACTATATTAAGGACTATAAAACTAATGGACTCTGATTCCCATTAATTAAGCTTAATTAAACTAAATAAATTCTTCAAACCAAAGATAATACTAACCCTAATGCAATTCATGAAAAATAAATGATTTATCTATTCCTACCAATAACTTAAAAAGCCTAAATACTAATGTAAATCCGGCCACACAAACTCAAAATCTATAGGGAATCTATATAAAAAAACTCCCTAAAAACTAAAAATCAAGCACAAAACAAGCAAAAACCCATCCAAATCTATGGATTAAAATACCTTATCCACTCCCAACCTCCTTCACTTGCCTACACATAGTAGGACTGAAAGAAAGAAAATGAGCTTGGAACTCCTAACCTCCTTCACTTACCTACACACGGTAGGACTACCAATGATTGTCAAAGTTGCTCCAAGGACCTCCTCCTCACAGTTTCAAAGCCATTATGGTGCAAAGAAGGTAACCTATAAGGGTGCAATCTCTCTCACACACACTAGAGCAATCTCTCACACACACTAGAGAATGAATAAAATAGAGAAGGAGAAGGAGGTTGCAATCTCTCTCACACACTCACACTCACACACACTAGAGAATGGATAAAATAGAGAAGGAGGCTGCAATCTCTCTCACACACACTAGAGAATGGATAAAATAGAGAAGGAGGCTGCAATCTCTCTCACACACTCACACTCACACACACTAGAGAATGGATAAAATAGAGAAGGAGAAGCACACATGAGCTCTCAAATTTATATAAGGAAAAATCCCTTCCTTATTAGTTGTTTTACCTTATATACAATCTTAATAAGTGTCTGGGCACACCTAGACTTCAACCTTTGCCTAGACCAAGTATATACATCCTAGGCTAGTTAATGTACATACCGTTGATGTGCTGACATTACACTTAGCTTAGTTATCCCTTATTTACATTATGTACACAACCTATTTGAGCATGCAAAAATATTACAAAACATAAGTAAGTCCTAAAAAACCACTCAAGCATAGTAGATAAAATTTTAAAGTGATGTAAAATAAAAGACGACTTGATGGCACCGCTCACTTGTAACTACTTCGATTGTATACTAAATATTTATTGGTGGAGCTCATTGAAGTCGTTTGCTTAATTAACCACCATAAAGTTATATGTGTAAACCTTGTCCCAAGATTCTGTGGGGCCAGAACATGAATGCAATCCTCGGAGTCATCAAGCTTAGTGAGGGGATCATATTCCAAGTCCTCTTCTTCACTATCCAACATCTTGACATCTTGTTTACAAGCTCTACTGATATTAATTAAAAAGTTGTGAGCTTCTTTGTTGCATGCCCTCTATAGATAGAATGAAGTGGTCTAAATGGATGCTCATTGGAAGAATGGCTCAACCCATAAGATGGATCCTCCCTATTTTGGGTGCATTGCATATATACATATACCAGATGTAGTGGAAAACAAACTAGATCCTATCCACGTGCATAGTTAACCGATCTTCTATTTCTTAACCTGGTCTTCGCATGTGTAAGCATGGAAGCCAGTGGAGAGTAGCATGTGTTTAACATGACATTGGGGACTGGGGAACGAGAGATTGCTCTTTTGAGTTGGTGGATATGACACCAACACTTATTTGTTTGGATATACTCTTGGAGCATGGACATAGAAATCTGATATGGCCTTATGGGATTGTTTTATCTCACCCATTTACTTGGGACATGATTATGGGGCTTGTTTTATGGGATTGTTTTGTCTCGCCCATTTACTTGGAACATGATTATGATATCTGAACTTATGGGACTGTTTTGTCTTGCCCATTTATGTGGGACATGATTTTCATATTGATATTATGGAGAATTATTTAGTCTCGTCCATTTATTTGGGACATGGATTCTTTCAGTTATATTGGGTGATGTTGATTTGGTATATCTCAACAGTACAAAGGATCAGGCAACTAACATCTTCATCAAGACATCAGGTAAGTATTACAGGTTCAGGAGCTTACTTATGGAGTTGAGCTCGAGGGGGAGTGTTGAGATATCAAGGTTAACTAGTGCAGATATGGGTGACATGCCAGGATGACAACTCTGCACTTATGCCACTGGCATGATTGATGAGATTATGGGTGATATACCACCAGTGGTTTACAACTTGTGTGACACTAGGGTTGAGCTTGAGGGGGATTATTGAGATATTGAGCTCAACTAGTGCAGATATGGGTGACATACCAAGATGATAACTCCGCACTTACACCACTGGCATGGTTGATGAGATTATGGGTGATATGCCACCCCTAGTGGTTTATAACTTGAGTTGAGCTTAAGGGGGAGTGTTGAGATATTGAGCTCAACTAGTGCAGATATGGGTGACACGCTAGGTTGATAACTTTGCACTTTCACCATGGTTGACAAGATTATGGGTGATATCTCACCAATGATTTACAATCTATATGATAGCCATTTTGGTTTACTAGAGTTATAGCATAGTTATAGTGCCACTCATGTAGTCGGGTTTACACTATGGACCAACCTTTGTATGTTATAGTAGGAGAGTAATTTCCCTTAAAGTATGTACTCTTATCTTTATGTTA
The DNA here is from genome assembly GCF_041138505.1 of Cibotium barometz. Lineage (NCBI taxonomy): Eukaryota > Viridiplantae > Streptophyta > Polypodiopsida > Cyatheales > Cibotiaceae > Cibotium > Cibotium barometz. Next base: position 25,868,015 of record NC_141083.1, read on the forward strand.
TAGTTGTAGAGAAGAGAATAGAAAAAATTCAGCCATCCATTCCATTTTGGTTTACTAGAGCTATGGCATAATTATAGTACTAGCTCATGTAGGCAAGTTCACACTTGGATCGACCTTTGTACGTTATAGTAGGAGAGTACTTTAAGGTCCCTTATAGTATTACTCTTATCTTTATGTTATGGTTGTAGAGAAGAGAAGAGAATAGAAAAAAATTCATCCATCCATCTCTCTTGTGTGCTTGTCTAGTCTTGTGTGTGTGTGTGTGTGTGTGTGTGTGTGTGTGTGTGTGTGTGTTTGCTTGCAATAAGGAGCTCAAGCTCACCCTCTCCCTTGCATTCTTCTAAACAAGTTTGGTCAAGGACTTTGGTAAGCTCTGAGGCTCCCCAATGCTCCCCAAATCATACCCACGGCACCCTTTGCATTGCTAGATATCGCATTACCCCTTGCCCATCATAGGACCACCTTCATACCCTTAACAACCCATAAGGAGAAAACACAAATGACCCCATACTACCCAATCATCTTTCAAACCGACACTCATCAAATCACCCTCATCGGTCATATAGTTGAATCTTTCAAGAAACACATTCTCCACCAAAAAGAGCAACTCAAGTGCGACGATAAGCTTATTTAAGAGGAGATCATAAAGCATAACCTCTCCCATTGGCAACTTCATGATAAAGCTCAAAAGAAAGTGGCTATGTTAGAAGTTGATCTTTAAAAACCTAAAGAAGAATCTGTAAGCTTGAGCATGAGCTCATTCTAGTTAAGACTACATAGGAATAATTGACCAATAGTCATAAGCATAACATGGAGGTCTTTTGACTTCAAAATAGGGAATTGACGGTGGTCATGAGCAAGGTAGAAACCAAAGATCCCATCTACTAATTTCAATTTGTTTATGGGGTCATTCTGCAAGCTTGAGCATGAGCTCATTTTGGTTGAGACTTTATAGGAAGAACTCACCAATAGTCATAAGCATAACATGGAGGTTATGTGACTTTAAAATAGTGAATTGAAGGAGGCCATGAGCGGGGAAGAAGCCAAAGCTCCCATCTACTACTTTCAGTTTATTTATGGTGGGGATGTACAAACCCTCATCAACTCAAAGAGGGGTGCTATCATGACCTTGATTCCCCAAAATCGAAAAGAAAGGTAAATATCAAAGAAAGTGACAAGAGTCAAAGAAAGTAGTGACTTTGAGTCTTCACTTGGAGGAGAAAAACAAGGGCACACCTTCCATGCTTATAGCCCATGCACGACATATGCTCATAAGAGCTTTGTAGTTCACAAGCACATGTTGCATACATAGGCACTTAGAATAGGTAGCACCCTACCCCAAACCTCTACTTATGTCTCTAAATAGGGGTATCTAGCTAGGGCATCATGCTAGGTAAAAGTCTGTTCCATGTGATTTAAGCACATTGATGTTAGCACCTTTTAGGTAGATAGGTGTATGAAAATTTTCTGTGACAATGAAAATTCTGCAATACGTGCCTTTCTATCTTAATGTTATTTTAGGGACTTTAGTATGATTTAGAAAAATTACAATGATTGTTATTTATTCAAATTTATGTTCTTACTCCTTACTCTATGATAAAATATGACATCTGAAAGCTCACAAGCGAGATGATGGTAAGTAAATCAACATGTGCTACAAAGAAAGCTTGGTTGTATTTATAAATAATAAAACTAGTGATTCCTTTCATAATTTATAATATCAAGTTTTTGGCTAACAAATCTAAAGTTTATGAGAAGATCCTCTCATGATATGCTCATTTTTTATAATTAGGGATTCCCCTTGAAAAATGAGAATAAAGTGAATGAGTACAATATAATTTCTATTAAAGAAAAGGAAGCAAATTACATCATAATAGCTTCTAAGAAAGAACAATGAATGCCGCATTTAGAAACATCATTTCAATGCCAAAGCTATTGGCATAGCTATATTTAAGAAACATCATTAATGCCAAAGTTAGTGGGATAATTATATTTAATTGTCACATGTGTAATGTCACATTTTGCTTCGTAACTAAGAACATGTGCAAACTTCATTTGCTAATGTCTTCTATATATAAAGTGACTGCACGTTCATGCATCATGCATATAAAAAAAAGATTACATTGGTGTGAATGTCACTACACTATGATATCGACATGGCTTAAACCTATATAAAAATTTGAGGAGTTATGACTTTTACTAAGCTTGAGCGGTTGCATGCATAACTGGAGGGTTGACAACTTTATAATAGCCTGTTTGTTGCATTAAGATCCAATAAGGAGAAACATGAATGCCAAATTTCTAAGTATTGTTAAGGTGTATAAGACATTCTTTTATATATAAACAAACAAAGGGCATGCCATGGGAAGGTTTATATGGCAAAGGGGAGTGGAGGTCCTCCAAATTCTAGTTCTAGAGATGGATGTAAATGCCATGTTGTAACTACGGTTAAGGGATTAATAGGTGAATACTTAGAAGACCGTGAACCTCTTCCACAATATAGGGTGAGGACAAATTTGATTGTGTAAATATAAGGATTTAATGTTTTACAGGTACTTGATTAGGAATGAAAAGGGGGATTAGGAAGGAGTTTGGTGGAATGGAAAAGGAGGGGAAAAGAATGCATTTATGCAGTGAGGCTGCCCACTTGTGATGATAATAGACGAGCAATCTTATTCATCCGAGTGGGACGTGCGGGGAAGATGTGTAAAATTTGAGGTCCATCGACCGAATGAGGGCGCTAGTGGACACTGAGTGATTATTGAGAGGATTGGGGTACTAGATGAGCATGCTGAAAAGTGTGTTGTTGTTGTTGTTGTTTGGGGGTTGTGGTTGGTTTGATAGTAGCACTCTTGGGTTTTCAAGACAAAAGGTGGACAAAATGGGGTGTGTGGCATGGATGGGAAAAGATCGTGTGTGGCATGGATGGGAAAAGATCGTGTATTGGCAAGGTGTTATAAACTCATAAATAAAGGGGAAAAGATGTACTTAATAGTGTAAAACTAATAATAAAGAATAAATGGCATTTTAGTCAAAAATAAATAAATAAATAAAGGAGTTTGATAAGGGAAAGAGTGATTATTATTGAAGCAAAATAAAGGGCTTAAATGTGGGGACTTTTTTACACGTGCACTTTTGCAGTGAATCCTGATCTGGAAGTTGAGTGGCCGAGGGGGGCCCGAGCCTCCGCGGCTCGGCACCGGAGCACATGCCCCGTATCACTTGGAGGCCGAGAAGCTGGTGGCTCCAGTTACGTGGACCAATGAGGGGCGCTGAAAAGGTCGTAGGATCTTGACAGGCGGGCCGAGGCCTCATGAAATCTTTTTCTGCACGCAGAAGGCCTTCGCGAGATCGCCGCGAGACCGCCGTTAGGCTTGACGGCGTCAGGCCTAACAGCGGATTAGCGGCCGCTTCGAAGGGCGTTAGCGCTCTCTAATAGCGGGTTTTCTTCCAGCACACATGTATTCTGTTCCTCATATCTACTCTCTCAGATATTTGAAGACCATAGCAGTGGGTGTCTCAGAGAGAGAGAGAGAGAGAGAGAGAGAGAGAGAGAGAGAGAGAGAGAGACCATTTATGATTCTCCCTTTACGGCCAAGTTCATGAAGGTGCCCACTTCTTTGGCCCTCTGATGCAGAACTGAAACCCGTGCTTTTCAGCTTCTGGGCTCTTGAATTAGTATGGGTAAGTCTTGGAGTTAGCATGCAAAAGAGCCTGAATTGGGATTGTTTCAAGCACTTGATTTTGTATAGAGCGTTGATCTGAGCACTGGAGAGAGAGAATGCAAAATTTGGGTTTGTTCTGGGCACTCTAGGTGGGCATTTGAAAGGGAAGAGGAGGGGGGTTTGTAATTATTTCCTAATCTCTGGTATATTAAGAGTTTGGGAACAACAGGGATTACTATGCTCTGCTGTGAAGGTTATAAACTTAAGTTAGCCCTAACACTCTTTTAAGCAGACTAATCTGACTCTTACTTGTGTGGCAGGATAAGGCCCCGTTTGTGAGAAACCGATCCAACTAATACCTGGTTAGTTAGACCATACCCTGTTATTTGCTTCAGAGGTACATGGTTTTCCTCAAGTGTTTTGGATCTGCAATTGCTTAGCTTTTTTTTAAAATAATTTTGGGGGGTTTTTTGTTGTGTTTTTTTGTTTTTTTGTGGGGGTGGGTGGATGGGTGATGAGCTCAACAGATCTCTGGCCTTGCTATCGTACGCCGGTCGTCGTCACATGGAATCAACCTCTTGTTGTTCCTCATACACTTTTTAATAGATTTGTACCATCACTCCGCAGTTATTACCTTCAAGTCTCCTAAGAGGTATGCTATCAAAAATCTGAGATTTCTTCTGAAGATCTGATGAAGAGGGGGGATGATGCTTCATGCCCAGAAAATGGGAATGCTATAAATGGCAAGGTCTGGGAGACCTTCCAGATAAGCTTTTCTCAGGTTCAGACCATCTTGGACCAAAACCGGGTCCTAATCAGGGAGATCAACCAAAACCATGAAAGCAAGATACCTGAGAACCTCACGAGAAATGTTGCCCTCATAAGGGAGCTCAATAGCAACATTGCACGCATAGTGGAGCTCTACGCCAACCTCTCGACAGAGTTTGTGCAGTCAATGGTCGAGAACTCCACGGAAGGAGAGGCAGGCAACCATACAACAAATACCGATACAGATGGCTCCAACACTCCCCCATTCATGGGGCAAAAAAAGGCGCGGCTTGGGTGACCACAGCACATCAACTGTCCTGCTCTCTTTTCTGAGGCTTGAAGTCCTTGCATTCTGTTCATGAGCTCATTGAGAGGCCTGCATTGAGCATTGGTCTTCCTGCACTTGAAGTCAGGAAGGCCCACCACGACATCTTAAAGGGAAGGTGCAAATCGTTTTTTGGTTGCATCAGCAACAGTTTTTCACAAAAAGATTACATGATAACCTGTAAGGTGCATGGAAATGCAGTCATGTCTTGGTAATAAATGCAAGGATAACCAGTAATGCGGTAGGAACTAAGTGGCTCATGAGTGTTGTCAGGATGCAGTAGGCTCTGGTTCAGCTCTTGTTTGTGCAATGGCAGAAGGCTGTATGGGTGGTAAAGCCCGAGCAAGCGTCTGTTCAACATTTTTCTGTAGTATAAGCTTAAGGGTGCTCATGGAACATTGGCCACTGAACTGGTCCTGTGCTATGTTATATTTATAAATATCTGGCTAACAGTACTCTTTTTTCCACTGCAAAATTTTGGCAAAGCTTATATCATGTTCGGGAATGTGGTAACTGTTACCTTCTTTGTCTCACGATCATGCATGGTATCACATCAGGAAGGAATGGATGCTCACCATCCTCTCCTCTCATTACATAGGCTAAACAAGGTATTTTCTTTGGACTCTTGAGTGAGTGGTTTGCACAATATGCCTTTTTCTTCCCACATGTCTTCTCCTAACTAATGCCATTGGTTTCTCTCAATGTCAAGTTATGGTTTCTCGGATGTCAAGATGAAGTCATATTTCAGAAAAATGGAGGTCCCATGGGCTTTGATTGCTTAGAAGAGGTATGCATTTGGGTCTAGTGGCTATGGAGCGAGGTTCTGTATGGCAGGATCCTTCGAGAATGACACTGATCATAGGATTTAAACATGCACAATGCCCGTTGTTCTTGAAGAGAAGACATGACTGAACCATGGGAATATCTCATTGCCAAAACCAATGGTTGTGATATGGAAGGGCATTGGGTACTTTCAAATCTAGTCAGTAACTTGTGGCCATTGAACATCATCCATTGAATTGAGCATTTCTATTCTGTATGTTTTAAATAACAGTGTCATTCACAATTGTCTGAGAGTTGTGGCCATTGAGCATTCCTATTCTGTTTTTTAACTATAACAGTGAACTGAGCATTTTCTCTTCTGTTTCTTTACCATAACAATGCTATGCACACCATCAAGAAAGTGTGGGCCAAAAACCCGTTATCATTTTGGTCATCACTACTTGGCCGCTTGGTCGATTTGTATGAAAAGCCATTACCATCGGTGCTTGTAGTAATCATGCTTATCTTAACAACCATGGTGCATGCTGTCCTGAAATAGTGCAAAACTTCAAAAGCATGTACAAGCTACTTGTCCATGGAAAGAGAATAGAAAGGAAATGACCATTGAGTAGTTTTGCAGTAGAGGTTGTGTAGATGTAGTTAACTTAGGAAGGTTTGACCCCTTGCTTGCCAAACAGGCTACACATCATAATACATGGAGGGTTGAAGGAAACATTTCCAGGACAGATGTTTAATGTCCAGTTTCAGTCCCAAGTTCAAAATGAATGATTGGTACGAAAAGGCATGTCCATGTATGAACAATGGATTATTTTGCACTAGTGGGAGGCTCGCGCCATGTGGCTAGAGAGGAGAGAAGATGGTTTTAGAGCAGACACTAGAGAGAGTGACATGTGGCAGGAGAGAAAAACATGTGCTCAATAGAGCACCATGTGGCTAGAGGAGGAGAGGAGATGGTTTTAGAGGAGACGCTAGAGAGAGTGACATGTGGTAGGAGAGAAAAACATGTGCTTAATAGAATAGAAGATATGTCACATCTATGCCCATTCATGTCTTTTCATATTTGTCAAATTAGGTGGCCTACTTCATGCCTCCTCACATCTTGTATCAAGGATATTTAACCATGATTAATCTTAAAGAAATTATGTGTGTTCTAATTTCTCGCCCATACAACTCTACTAGTTTATATGACAAATATTTTTAACTTTTAATTTTTCACTCTAGCATGGAGGGTGCCTCCAAAGGCAAACTCATCATTTTTTATGTTGTGTTTAAGGTTGAAGATGCTACATCCCAAGAAGCACAAAGTATGCCAAGAAAGTAAATAAGAAAGGTTTGGAAGAATGTTAATGCAAGCTACGATTTGTGAAAGAATGGTTCTTTTACTCTAACATGGAAGGGGTACATTCATGTTAATTTTAACTCTACATTGTGCCACAACACAAACTCATCAAATTTCTCTTGTGTTTAGGCTATAGTATGTTGGATTCAAGAAGCAAAAGAGATATCAATGAAAACAAGAAGACTTTGGAAGAATGTCCAATCTATGTTTTGTGATAGGATGCAGATTCTATACCTATTGTATTAGGTGTTACTAATCCTTACTATTGAGACTAGAGCTGAGCTCTATGGTCTCTCTTATTCTAAGTTCTTAATCAAGATCCCATTGAATTTCTCGTCTCAAGGAAAAAGCCAGATAGATTTACTATTTGCTTGGAGAAATTCGGCTACTTATTTCTCTTTATAATTCACTTTAAAAGTGTACCTTTAAGTACCTTATCTTGATCCTTTTCTAGCTTTAAAAGATAATTCCAGTTAGCCAACAATCTTTATCTAAGCTACCTTGGCCAATTTCTATGCAAGATTATAAGGAATCTCTAGACTCCTATTAGACATGGAACCAAAGTCCTTATCTTTCCCTATTCTTTCAAAATTTAGCTTAATTCATGTAAATTTTTACTATGCATAAACCTTCCTTTAATCTTGATCCTATGGAGCTATAAGTCATCAAAGTTAGACTTTCTCTCTCCAGGATTACTCTCTATCTCTCTCTCTAAATCTACATATTAATCATTCTATTTTTAACGTTTCTAACTTAATAACCTCCTTAACTCTGATAGAGAGCTATTCCCGTCATTTTTACCCTAATGCAAAACTATATTACACCATATGTTGCACATCTATTCTAGAGATTGCCAAACCCTTGAGGGAGACTCTCTCTAGACTTGAGAACTTTATCATTCCTCCATTTTTGGCCAATTCTATCGTCTTCTACCATGTGAACCTATATATTTTTATGTGTAAGTTTCCACAAATTTTAGTGAAATTTAAGCTATGAGAAAGAACCATATGCACGCCTTGATGCTTTAAAAACAATAGAGCATAAACTTGGTACTCTTAATATAGTGTACATTAAACAATTAATTTTTTTAATCTAATCTCTGAGGATGATCCTTGGTAGTCTTAATTTAGTTTACACTGAACAATTAGTTCTTTTTATCTAATCTCTAAGGATGATCCTTAGTACTTTAGGGATGATCCTTGCCTTAGTTCTTTTTATCTAATCTCTAAGGATGATCCTTAGAAATTTAACCTTTGAAAATTTAAGGTACTTTATTTGAATAACCTTTAGAAAAAATATCCAATAAAGATAAGGTGTTCAAAGGTTTTATTGAGTCCATATATATTTAGCATAAATTACAATAGGGTCACCTTATTAATGTAAATATTGTTGGAATTAGGGTTGCAGGAAAGCACACAAAGCTTGGAGAAGAAGAAGCAAGAATGCACACAACACACAATGTATTAGATTGTGTAATGTACAAAAGATAAGTTAGCCCTAGAATGATGGGCGTATATACAAGCCGGGGGAAAAAACCTCCTAAAGAGGGAAAAAGTGCCCCGACGGTCCTAAGTGTGAGAAAGAAGAGATGAGAGAAGAGACAATGTACTCAAGAACTCATCAATGAACCACTAGCCAACTTCATTAGAAATGAACTACAATGCCTCATATATATAGGAAAGTTCCTCCACCCTTTCCTCCACCCAAAAATGTGTGTAAATAGAAAAAAATGGAAATGAATGCTATAAATCCCAAAAATGCCTAGAGGCAAAGAGTGTGCCACTAGTGTGACACCATCAGGAGATGACACCTATCCAACACCTCCTCACCATGTCATGTGAGACAAGATGTTGCAAAGTAGCAAGAGGAACATGGCCAAAGCGGAAATGCCATAGATCACTATCTTCATTAGAAACAAGTGCTTTAGGAGAAGCAAATAATTGATGAAGATGAGACTCATGTGGTGGCAACTGTGCTGTAAAAGAGCTTATATGATAAAGCCCAGCATTTTGATAGCCATGTGCCACACAAGAAAGTGACTGTCTATCAATGATTTCAATCACTTCATCATCAAAGTAAACCCCAAGACCTTTAGAAGTAGCCTTAGAGATAGAAAATAAGTTGGCAGACATCTTAGGCACATGCAAAACATCATGTAAGATAGCATCTCCAAAAGAAACATCACCAATACCAATCACAGGAAGAGACGAAGCATCACCAATGTGTACTGATGAAGAGATAGACTTACGGTTTTCCAATAAGGAAGAACTATTCGTCATGTGAGAGGTAGCATCACTATCGGCAATCCACTCATCCACAGTATGCGTATCAAGATCTTTGATTACCATAAGTGATGTGTCACATGAAGAAGTAGAAGACATAGCAACATATGCAATCTTGGCATCACCGTCTTCCTTCTTGTCTTTGTTTTTGTCGTGAGAAGATGTTGATGTAGAAGAACCCTTAGATTTGGATTCAAGTTCAGCTTTTACCTTCTTGGATGCCGTCTTCTTAGCAAAACAACGATCCTCCGTATGGCCACTACGACCACAAAAAGTGCACTCCTTGGAAGAATCCTTGTCGCCTTTGGTTGAAGAATCTTTAGCATTGGAATTAGAGCCTTTGCGTTGATCATTCCCCTTGCCTTTGCCTTTGCCCTTGCCTTGGCTTACAAAAGCCAAGTCCTTTTTGTTTTGCTTGCGAGTAAGGCACTTATCATGAAGAAGACCCATAGTCTCTTCAAAGGAAGGGAAAGGAACTCGAAGAAAGATGTTATCTTTGAATGATTCAAAAGAAGAAGGCAATTTATCAAGTAGCTTGTGGACCGGATTGCTTACCAATGTACCAAACTCTTCAAGCTGCCGCTTGATTCGATTGAATTCTCCAAGCTTCTCCACTATGTTGTCGGATTCGGAGATAGAAAGCTTATCCAAATCTTCTTCCAACTTAGCCATCTTAACCGTTAAAAGTCTTCCATATTGCATTTGTATAGCATGCCATAATGGTTGAGCCGTACTCCTTGTAGAGAGAAATTGAGACACAACCGATGTAGACATGCCATGCACAAGTAAAGCTTTGGCCCGTGCATCCATATAGGTTTGATATTGAGAAGGCACCATATGAGGAGAAGTGATTATAGACCACAACCTAGCGCTTTCTGTTACCATATTATAGTAGTGATGTGTGTGAACACACTTAGGACCGCCGGGGCACTTTTTCCCTCACTAGGAGGTTTTTTTCCCCCGTGCATTGTATATACGCCCATTATCTTCTAGGGCTTGTTATCTTTCATTTTTGGCACTCATAATACACTACTGTGTTGTGCTCAAGCTTCCTCATCTTCTTGAAGTTGTGTGTGCATTCCTGCAACCCTAATTCCAACAATTGGTATCAGAGCAGGCTTCCTCCTCCCGGGCAGCATCACCGGCACCTGCCGCTTCATCTCCTCCGATTGCAACGAGGTTTCACGAGCGTCTGTGCAGGTTAGTATATGCCGTGGGAGAGCCCGTAGGGCTTGTTTGTTTCAGAATTTTGATCTGAAGTCATTTCGCCCTCCGTTTTTGCATTCCAAGTACTGCGCAGGCAAAATCGTCCTACTGTGCAGATTTTCTGTCAAGTTTAAAATCTGCAGGACAGGTGCCCATTCGTCTGTTTTGGGCTGTGCTACATAGCACAGGTCGATTTTATACAGGTTTACCTCTTACAGACAGCATTTACATCTAGTAGTACAGTCATTGGCCATGGCTGACAACAATGATGTATTCCGCATGTTGGCTGCTGAGGATAAGTTGGATGGCACCAACTATCCATTGTGGGCATATATGATGCGACATGTATTGGTAGCAAAGGGGTTATGGAACATTGTGCAGGGTATTGATGCACGTCCTATTGTGGCTGGGAATGCTGCAAACACATCAGAAACAGGTACTGTTGATGATGGTGCAGGCACAAGTGCTGTAGCAGCTGTTCGAGAACCACCACTTTCAGCAGAGCAGATTCGTTGGGATGGTAGAGATGCGCAGGCTCATGCCTTGATTGCGCTGTCTGTCAAACGTACCATTATCCCACATATTCGTTCCTGCAGGACTTCTAAGGATGCTTGGGATGTACTTGCCACATTGTATCAGGCAAGAAATGAGGCTCGTGTTGCTTATCTCCGAAAACAGTTGGAGAGTGAGCATATGAACGAAGGTGATTCTATGGATAGCTTTTTGACAAAGATCAAGGATTTCAAAGAGCAGCTCATTTCTGCAGATGAAATCCTGTCAGACAGTTCACTTGTGCAGACTGTTTTGAATGGTCTACCAGATTCTTATCAGGGTTTTGCTTCCACTCTTCGCTTGATGATGAAAGGCAATCCCAATGCCTTATCATTTGAGGAGTTAGTTTCTGTTTTGCTGCAAGAAGACCAGTCAAGGCAAAACAGGAATATTATGCGTGTCGCAGATCAAGCTTTCGTTGCTAGTCAGAGAAGCGGGAAAGGTAAAGCTGGCTTTTCTTCTAGTAAGCAGAAATCTGCAAATGCTGCGCAACCAAAGAAGGAAGACAAAGATGAGAAGAAGGGTGACAAACAGAAGACATTTTGCAAGTACTGTAAGGGAAATGATCATGTCATCAAAGCGTGTCCTAAGCTGGCTGCGAAAGAGGCTAAGAAGAAAGAGGCTGGTATGGCTGTTGCAGATGCCTCTCCTTCTAACAATGAATCTGCTAATGTTGTGCTAGATACAGAATGGGCATTCAATGCGCAGTGCAGTTATGACCCATCTTTGCATGACACATGTATGTCTGCAGTAGATTCAGATGTATGGTACTTTGACAGTGGTGCCACTAAGCATATCACCTCGCAGCGCAGTTTATTCACTTTCCTTGAGTCTGCTCCCACAGGGAATACTGTCACTTGTGCCAATAACTCCTCTTATCCCGTTAAAGGAGTTGGACAGATTGTGCTGAATGTTGCAAATTGCAACACCTTTACACTTTTTGATGCATTGTATGTGCCAGGGATCAAAAAGAATCTGCTGTCAGTCTCCGCATTTGCCAAAACAGGTTTGGTTGTAAAATTTGTGGATGACAGATGTACTGTTCATGATCTCTCTTGTGGTGACAACATTGTAGCATCTGGTTCACTATGTCGAGGGCTGTATAAGCTCAATATGGATGGCAAATGTGTAGAGGATTCAGCATGTGCTATTATGGATACGCAGGCTATTTCAGATGCAAAACTGTGGCATGCACGTTTTGGTCATCTGAATTTTGCAAGTTTGCTGCGCCTGCTGCAGAAATCTGAAATGGTGTCTTCTTTGCCTAAGCTTGAGGCACCTGTCAAGCATGTTTGTGAGGGCTGCATATTGGGTAAAATGCAGCGTGCTTCCTTTCCCAAAGATGGATCAGTGAGAGCTGAACGCAGATTGCAGCTTGTTCACAGTGATGTTTGTGGTCCCATGCAAACTCCATCATTTGGAAACTACCTTTACTTCGTGACTTTCATTGATGATTTTACCAGGCATGCATGGGTATATCCTTTGAAGGCAAAGTCCGAAGTGTTTTTGTGCTTCAAACAGTTTTTGGTTATGGCTGAAAATGTGTCAGAAAGTAAGATGGGCACCCTCCGTTCAGATCGAGGGGGGGAGTATATGTCTTCAGAATTTAATGCATTTCTGGCTGAGCGTGGGATAAAACACCAATGTACAGTGCCGTATACACCACAGCAAAATGGTGTGGCTGAGAGAAAAAACAGGTCTCTCATGGAAATGGCAAGATGTATGGTTAAGAGTCAAAGTCTACCACATGGTTTTTGGCTTGAGGCTGTCATGTGTGCCACTTATGTACTAAACAGGTGTCCCACCAAAGCATTACAGGTTGTCACTCCATATGAGGCTTGGCATGGCCGCAAGCCATCTGTTGGCCATTTACGTGTTTTTGGTTGCCTGGCATATGCATTAGTGCCTGTGCAACATCGCAGAAAATTGGATGACAAAGCTGTCAAATGTATTTTTGTTGGATATAGTGCTGAGAGCAAAGGCTATCGTTTGTATCATCCACAGACAAAGCGCATTTTGGTTAGCCGTGATGTTGTATTTGTGGAAGATGCAGTTCAGCCCTTGGTTTCATGTACTAAGGAGACAGATATCAGCTCACGTGATGTCTATGATACATTGTTGCCTCTTTTCAGTGGTGCACAGTCAAGTGCAATACCTCATGAGGCAGTTTTTCAGCCTATGCAGGTTTTAAATGATGGCACAGATCAGCCTATATCTGATGCAGATGTGCATGATGCACTTGAGGATGAGAGACAAGAGATTGAGGGCTCTAGGAATATGCCTAGATGGCTGGTGCAGACTTTGTGTGACAGCAAGTTGGATGCCCCTTTGTCTAGTCGCACTCGTTCTGGCTCTCATGGTGCCTCTTATGCGTCAGATTGTTATGCATTGGCTGTTTCTAGTATGTGCGATGAAAGTGAGCCTGTTTCATTTGATGAGGCACAAAGTTCAGAAAATTGGATGGCTGCTATGCAAGCAGAATACGATGCTATTATGAAGAATAGTACATGGTCTTTATGTGACTTGCCCCCTGGCAAGAAGGCCATTGGCACTAAGTGGGTATACAAATTGAAGCGTAAGCCTGATGGCACAGTGGATCGCCATAAGGCTAGGCTTGTTGCAAAAGGTTATGCTCAAGAGAAGGGCATTGATTTTGATGAGACTTTTGCTCCCACATGTCGTATGACCACTGTTCGTAGCATCTGTGCATTAGCAGCTCATAATGGTTGGAATGTACATCAGCTGGACATAAAGACTGCGTTCTTAAATGGAGATTTGCATGAGGAGGTGTATGTATCGCAGCCTCGTGGTTTTGTTCAAAGAGGGCAGGAAAACAAAGTGTGCAGGTTAAAAAAGGCTTTATATGGTTTAAAGCAAGCTCCACGAGCTTGGTATGAAAAAATACATGCATATTTGACTGCACATGGGTTTCAGAATAGTCCAACAGAAAGCACTTTGTATGTTAAACGTGTGGATGGTGTACATCTAATCATTGCTCTCTATGTCGATGACATGCTGCTCACAGGACCAAATGAGAGTCATATTGCTGATTTTAAGGCTGATTTGAATGCCTCTTTTGAGATGTCAGATTTGGGGCATTTGCATCATTATTTGGGGATACAATTTAAGCAGTGTGATGGAGGTATTGCTTTGTGTCAGACAAAGTATATTGAAACATTGTTGCGGAGATTTGGCCTTGAAGACTGCAAGCCTATTGCTACTCCAATGGAGACAGGTTTAAAGTTGAGTCTTCATGATGCTGGAGATCACTTTGATGTCACACTCTATCAGACAGCTGTTGGTTGCCTCATTTATGTATGCATTACGAGGCCAGACATTCAGTTTGCAGTCTCACAGGTGAGCAGATTTATGCATAGCCCAGGCATTAAGCATTGGCAGGCAGTGAAGCGTATCTTTCGCTATTTGAGTGGTACTCGGCATCTTGGGTTGTTTTATCCCAAGGGGGGATCATTGCCGCCAGATTTACATGTTTTTTCAGATTCTGACTGGGCTGGTTGTTATGACACACGCGTGTCCACGAGTGGTTTTTGCTTCATGCTTGGAAGCTCATGCATATCATGGTTGAGCAAGAAGCAGCCTACTGTGGCCACTTCTAGTTGTGAAGCTGAGTACAGGGCAGCTTTCACAGCTACGGTTGAGTGTGTGTGGCTCAGACGCCTTATGGCTGATTTGGGTGTTGGGCAGCCATCTGCCACCACCATCTTCACTGACAGTCAGAGCGCATTGGCAGTTGCGCGGAACCCAGTGTTCCATGCTCGTACGAAGCACATTGAGGTGCACTACCATTATGTCAGGGAGAGACTCTCTGCAGGAGAGATCAGTTTGGCTTATGTGCCAACACAGGATAACCTTGCAGACCTTTTCACAAAGGCTCTGCCTCGTGAGAAGTTCGAAGCTTTTCGCAAAGCTTTGGGCTTACTCCCTTTTGTGGATTCGTCCACATAGCTAGACACTTCCCTATACATGAGTGCTAGCTCTTGTTCACCGCATCACTCCAGGGGGGATTTGTTACCATATTATAGTAGTGATGTGTGTGAACACACTTAGGACCGCCGGGGCACTTTTTCCCTCACTAGGAGGTTTTTTTCCCCCGTGCATTGTATATACGCCCATTATCTTCTAGGGCTTGTTATCTTTCATTTTTGGCACTCATAATACACTACTGTGTTGTGCTCAAGCTTCCTCATCTTCTTGAAGTTGTGTGTGCATTCCTGCAACCCTAATTCCAACACTTTCCAAAAGAAGTTGCATAAACAAGGACCAAGTGTGGTAGTTGTTTGGGGTAAGCTTTTGTGAATCGAAAAGACTTGGAAGGCTCAAAGATTGAGTGAATGGGTTAAAGGGCTGATATGATTGAGTGGGGAGAGGAGTAGTAGTGGAAGTAGTAGAAAAAGGAATCATAGTAGATGAAGTTGCCATAAAAGGCATAGATGATGTAGGGGGATATACCATAGAGGGCATAGAAGTATGTGGATAGGAAGGCATAAAGGACAAAGAAGAAAGAGTGTATGGATCCGTAGAAGGTAATGGATACGACGGAAAAGAGAAAGTAGAAGCACCTACCGAAGAAGGAATTGCACCAACTTTCGTTGTAGTAGTTGCCGGTCCAACCGTCATAGGAGATGTAGGATCCATAGTATCTTCAAGTTTGCCTTTGTCTTTTGGAGTAGAGGACTTCCGAGATCCCATAGGGAGAGGAGGGTGAGAGAACACAAGGGAAGAAGTGTCGTACCTCCAAAAACGCAGCCAATAAATGGGCTGTCCACCAAGGAAGTATCTCCAAAATATGTACAAAGATAGTGCAAAAACGCAGCCACAAAACGCAGCCGATATATGAACCAATAGACTCCGTAGAAACCACCAAAAGAGGGCTGAGAATGTAGCCTTAGGTAGAAGGAGTATGGAGGTGTTGATTATCCACAAAAACGCAAACACAAAGTGTGTAGTAAAGTGGAATTTTCGGCTGGTAGAAAGGTGTAGAAAAGAGGATGAAGGTGTACCTCAAAACACCATGAAGAGGGCTGAAGTTGATGATGAAAACGTAGCCAAGAAATCTCTCCACAAGAAGCCTCCAAAAAAGCGCTACCGCATGTAGGGAAAACTAGTTGTTGGCAATGTTTTCACCGCAAGTAAAGTTGTAGGACTCGGATTGAAGTGCTTTAAAAACACACTTGTAGAGGATGGTAAGGGGCTGGTTTGAAGCCTCTTGCATCATTGAATTAGTGCAAGGATGATGAGTAAGGGCTTCTGCAAAAAATGCAAGCATAAATTCTGGCAGTCTACGAAGAATAACTCAAAAACGGTGAGGAATTTGCGAAAACTTTCTTCTGCAAAGTTGTAGACCACAATGATTCCAGTAGGTCACGTGAGCACAAGTCCTCAAAAATGCATTCGTTTAGCAGATAATCAAGAATGAAAAAACGCAATTGAAAGCGGGGTTGTTGAAGAGGACTAGAGGTAGAGAGGAGGAAGGATAAGGAGGCTCTATGTGCGCCACCACCTTGCTCTGATACCATGTGAGAAAGAAGAGATGAGAGAAGAGACAATGTACTCAAGAACTCATCAATGAACCACTAGCCAACTTCATTAGAAATGAACTACAATGCCTCATATATATAGGAAAGTTCCTCCACCCAAAAATGTGTGTAAATAGGAAAAAATGGAAATGAATGCTATAAATCCCAAAAATGCCTAGAGGCTAAAGAGTGTGCCACTAGTGTGACACCATCTGGAGATGACACCTATCCAACACTAAGTGTGTTCACACACATCACTGCCTATATATATATGGCAACAAATCCCCCCTGGGAGTGATGGTGTGAACGAGAGCTGGCACTCATGTATAGGGGAGTGCCATGCCCGAAGTAGATCAGTCCACAAAGGGGAGCAAGCCCAAATCTTTGCGGAAAGCTTCGAACTTCTCACGAGGAAACGCCTTTGTGAAAAGATCGGCGAGGTTGTCCTGTGTTGGCACATAGGCCAAGCTGATCTCTCCTGCTGAGAGTCTCTCCCTGACATAGTGATAATGCACCTCAATGTGCTTTGTGCGAGCATGAAAAACTGGGTTTCTCGCAACTGCCAATGCGCTCTGACTGTCAGTGAAGATAGAGGTGGCAGACTCCTGTCCAACACCCAAGTCAGCCACCATAAGCCGTCTGAGCCACACACACTCAACCGTAGCTGTGAAAGCTGCCCTGTACTCAGCTTCACAACTAGAGGTGACCACAGTAGGTTGCTTCTTGCTCAACCAAGATATGCATGAGCTACCGAGCATGAAACAAAAACCACTTGTAGACACTCTTGTGTCATAGCAACCAGCCCAATCTGAGTCCGAAAAAGCATGTAAATCTAGCGACAACGATCCCCCCTTGGGATAAAACAACCCAAGATGTATGGTGCCACTCAAGTAGCGAAAGATGCGTTTAACTACCTTCTAATGCTGAGACCCTGGGCTATGCATAAACCTGCTCACCTGTGAGACTGCAAACTGAATGTCCGGCCTCATAATGCATACATAAATGAGGCAACCAACAACTGTCTGATAGAGTGTGACATCAAAGTGATCTCCAGCATCATGAAGACTCAACTTCAAACCTGTCTCCATTGGAGTAGCAATAGGCTTGCAGTCTTCAAGGCCAAATTTTCGCAACAATGTCTCAATATACTTTGTCTGACACAAAGCAATACCTCCATCACACTGCTTAAATTGTATCCCCAAATAATGATGCAAATGCCCCAAATTTGACATCTCAAAAGAGGCATTCAAATCAGCCTTAAAATCAGCAATATGACTTTCATTTGGTCCTGTGAGTAGCATGTCATCGACATAGAGAGCAATGATTAGATGTACATCATCCACACATTTAACATACAAAGTGCTTTCTGTTGGACTATTTTGAAAACCATGTGCAGTCAAATATACATGGATCTTTTCATACCAAGCTCGTGGAGCTTGCTTTAAACCATATAAAGCCTTTTTCAACCTGCACACTTTATTTTCCTACCCTCTTTGAACAAAACCACGAGGCTGCGATACATACACCTCCTCATGCAAATCTCCATTTAAGAACGCAGTCTTTATGTCCAACTGATGTAGATTCCAACCATTATGAGCTGCCAATGCACAAATGCTACGAATGGTAGTCATACGACAAGTGGGAGCAAAGATCTCATCAAAATCAATTCCCTTTTCTTGAGCATAACCCTTTGGAACAAGTCTAGCCTTATAGCGATCAACACTGCCATCTGGCTTTCGTTTCAACTTAAAAACCCACTTACATCCAATGGCCTTTTTACCAATAGGCAAATCACACAAAGACCATGTACCATTCTTCATTATAGCATCATATTCACTTTACATTGCAACCAACCAATTTTCTTATTTTTGTGCCTCATCAAATGAAAGAGGTTCTTCCTCTTCACACATACTAGACACAGCCAAAGCATAACAATCTGATGCATAAGAGGCATGCTGAAAACCTGAACGAGTACGACTAGTCATAGGTGCATCAATTTTACTATCATGCAAGGTTTGCACCAGCCATTTAGGCATACCTCTAGCTTGCTCATTTTCAGCCCTATCCTCATGAATTACATCCTGTAAATCTGCATCAGAAATAGGCTGATCTATGATGTCGTTTGAAATCTGCATAGGCTGAATATTTGCCTCATAAGGACTTACATTTGAATTTCCACCTGTAAAGAGAGGCAACAATGTATCAAATACATCCCGTGAGCTCACACCTATCTCTTTGGTACATGATAACAAAGGCTGCACAGCATCTTCCACAAAAACAACATCTCAACTAATTAAGATACGCTTTGACTATGGATGATACAATCTGTAACCCTTGCTCTCAGCACTGTAACTAACAAAAATGCATTTGACAGCCTTATCATCCAATTTTCTGCGTTGTTGCACAGGCACTAAAGCATAGGCCAAGCAACCAAAGACACGCAAGTGACCAATAGAAGGCTTCCTGCCATGCCAAGCTTCGTATGGAGTAATAGATTGCAAGGCCTTAGTGGGACACCTGTTGAGTACATATGCAGCACACATGATAGCCTCAAGCCAAAACGCATGTGGCAAAGCTTGGCTCTTGACCATACATCGTGCCATCTCCATAAGTGACCTGTTTTTTCTCTCAGCAACACCATTTTACTGAGGGGTATACGGCACTGTACATTGGTGTTTTATCCCACGACTAGCCAGAAATGCATCAAACTCTTTAGACATGTACTCCCCCCCTCGATCAGAACGGAGGGTGCCCACATTACAATTGGATACATTTTCAACCATAAGCAAAAACTGTTTGAAGCACAAAAACACTTCGGACTTTGCCTTCAGTGGATATACCCATGCATGCCTTGAGTAATCATCAATGAAAGTCACGAAGTACAAGTACCAAATGACAGAGTTTGTATAGGCCCACATACATCACTATGTGCAAGTTGTAATTTGTGAGTGGCCCGCACAGAACCATCCTTTGGAAATGAAGAACGCTGCATTTTGCCCAAAATACAGCCTTCATAAACATGTTTCAATGGTGCCTTAAGAGGGGGCAATGAAGCAACCATATCAAATTTCTGTAAACGCAGCAAACTAGCAAAGTTCAGATGACCAAAACGAGCATGCCATAGTTTTGCATCTGAAATTGCCTTTTCATCAGAAACTGCATTTGCTAAATCTTCCACACACTTGTCATGAGAATTGAGCCTATACAGCCCACGAAACAAGGTGCCAGATACAATAATCGTATCACCAAAATTCAAATCATGAACAGTACATCTGTCATCCACAAATTTGACTACAAGTCCAAGTTTAGCAAGCGCAGAGACAGACAATAGATTCTTCTTTATCCCTGGCACATACAAAGCATCTGAAAGTGTGAAAGCGTTACCATTTGTAGCAGTAAGCATAATTTTACCAATGCCCTTCACTGGGTAAGAAGCATTATTGGCACATGTGACAGTATTCCCATTAGGGACAGCCTCAAGAGAAGTGAACATATCATGATGCGAGGTAATGTGCTTTGTAACACCACTGTCAAAATACCATACATGAGAGTCAACAGAAACTGCCAAACATGCATCATGTACAGATGGGTCATACTGGCAATACACACTAAACGCCCATTCTGTATCCTGCACAACATTTGCAGAATCTGCATTTGTAGAAGCATCCGCTATTGTGGCTGCATTTGACTCTTTCTTCTTTACCTCTTTAGCCTTTAGCTTAGGGAAATTCTTAATGACATGATCAGTTGCCTTACAATAGTTGCACCTGGTCTTTTTCTTGCCTTTATCAAGAGCCTTCTCAGACTTATTGTTGCTACCTGTTGGAAGGAGAAGAAGTTGCAGACCTATTAATAGGAGAAGAAACAGTGGAAGGGCCTGCCTTACCACTTCTTCTTTGCTGGGCAGCAACAAATGCCTGATCAACTGCACGCTGCCTAGCTCTGTTTTGCCTGGACTGCACTTCTTGTAGGAGCTTGCTGACTAAAGTGTCATACTTGACAACATCAGGTCTGTCCTCAGTAACAAGTCTCCACGTGGAAGCAAAAGTCTGATATGACTCAGGTGGTAAAGCATCAAGAACAGTCTGCACAAGAGAATGATCAGGAATAATCTCACCTGCAGAAATCAACTGTTCCTTGAGATCTTTAATCTCAGCAAGAAAAACATTCATGTCATCATCTTCCTGCATAATCTTCGATTCTAGCTCTTTACGTAGGTAAGAGATTTTTGCCTCGTTACGACCTGCATACAAACCAGCTAGAATATCCCAAGCTTGTTTTGCTGTTTTAGCTGAACGAATATGTGGGGTGATGTTACGTTTGATAGAAAGTGCAATCAAGGCATGAGCTTGCGCATCTTTACCATCCCAACGAGCTTGTTCAGCAGTGGGTAAAACAACAGCAACAGTAGAGCTGCTAGAACCTGCAACATCCTCAACAGATCCTACATCCACAGAACCTGGACGTACATCCATACCCTGCACAATGTTCCACACTCCTTTTTCAACCAAAACATGCTGCATCATGTATGCCCAAAGTGGGTAGTTGCTGTCTCCATCCAATTTGTCATCAGCAGACAACATGCGAAATACATCATTACTGTTATCAGCCATGGCCACTGACTGAAACTGATGCAAAAGCTACCTGTAATGAAGCAGACAACATGCGAAATACATCATTGCTGTTATCAGCCATGGCCATTGACTGAAACTGATGCAAAAGCTACCTGTAATGAAGCAAAGACTGAACAGAGAACAACTCGTGCTATGTAGCACGGTCCACAATAGAATACGTATACCTGTTTTGCAAAAAACTACACTGTTGAAATTTTTACAGAAAATGACGAAAACACCTGTGCAGAACTTGCAATGCAAAAACGGAGCCCGAAACAACCTCAGATACAATTTTCGAGAACGCAAAGCCCTACAAGCTAATTTATAGAGTATAGGGACCTGTAAGTACTCATGAAAGCTCACCTCAATCGGAGAACGTGAGTCGGAGGGTGCCAGCAGCGTAGCCCTAGGAGCCGATGCCTACTCTGATACCAATTGTTGGAATTAGGGTTGCAAGAAAGCACACAAAGCTTGGAGAAGAAGAAGCAAGAATGCACACAACACACAATGTATTAGATTGTGTCAATGTACAAAAGATAAGTTAGCCCTAGAATGATGGGCGTATATACAAGCCGGCGGGGGAAAAAACCTCCTAAAGAGGAAAAAAGTGCCCTGACGGTCCTAAGTGTGTTCACACACATCACTGCCTATATATATATGGCAACAAATATATATAGCATAAAATACAGTAGGGTCACCTTATTAATGTAAATTTAAAAAGTTTCCTATGGTTAAAAAGGACGTGTATTTACTAAAGGCATTATTTATTATCTTTGTTAATTTACAAAGAGCTATATGGTCAAAGAAAGGCAAGTTTATTTGAAATAATAATATTTCTTTTCTCTATTAATTTATAGAAAGCATAAATATGAATAAAATAATTACATGAAAATAGAAGAATTCAAATACAAAAATGACTCATGTACTTGCAAAAAATCAAAAACTTAAAAGTGCTTGGGGTACCTACTTAAAATGTGGTTAAATATAGAGATGTGTAGGCTTACCAGGGGATGAAGAGAGAAGCTCCAAATAGCTTGAGAAATCCACAAATTTTCCTCCTCAGTTTCAGTGCCCAAAATCCCTCATAAAGGTGTGGGAATGCACAAAATACAAGGCCTACTACTGCCTAAACTAGAAAGTACTACTTGTACTTGCATGAGAGGAGTTATAAGATGAATATGACAGCATAAGGAGCTTCAAAAAAATTCATGGATCTCTTGCTTGGGAAGAAGGCCTTTTATAGGTATTCTAGCCTATGCATGCACCACTAGTGCTCTAGGAGTTAACGCTACTCAATTTTTGGTGGGCCATACATCATGCTCACATGCATATTGCCCATTTTGTGGGCTTGAATTTTAGTGAATTAAGACTTACTATTTGTTAACAAATAGAGACAAGAACGACACTGGTTTCATGCATCCATGCACTTATAAACAAACCATTCAAACCATGGATTGTTTTCCACCAACCTAACCATGTGTATATTACCACGTACCATTTTCCACGTAGCACCTCCTCAATTCCACTTGCTTTTCTCAAACCATGGGTTTTACCTAAACCTTAGAACCTTAGATTATTTAATTTATTTTCCCCAAGAGTACACACACTTAGGCTCTAAGCCTATTTAATTTATTCTCTCCAATGTGCTAATATTATTTTTTCCCATTCTATGGTCCTAGGGTAAACCCCACATTCTAGATTTAATTATAGACTCAAATTTTACAAATTCTTTTGGGATCTAGAACTTTCACACAAGGTCACACACACACACACACACACACACACACACACACACACACACACACACACACACATGAGTGCACATGTGTAATTACACCTTTATCATTTTTTGGGAATATAAACCTTATAAAATATCAAGGTTCTAACCTAAAATTTAATTTATCAAGGGCTTTACTCATATTTGAGCAATTTCCCCATGTGCACATTCCATTACACATTTTTTCTTATTCTAACAGTACACCATTTTATTATTTTTGGGCCAATTTTCTTTTACTTAACATTTTTTCTTTGCACGGTTAGGAGGGATCTTATATCATTCCCCACTTAAGCATCGAGACATCCTTATATTAAAAAATGAGGATTATCTTTGGCTAGATCCTCCTGTTTTTTCCAAGTTGCATCTTTAATAGGGAAAAACTTCCATTTAACCAAAGCATTCCCTCAAAATCATGTTTTGTAGAGGTTTTTCACAAACATCCATAATCTCTTCAAGTTCCAACTCCATATGGCCTTATGCTAGCATGATGATGTGATCATCCTCTAAAATATGCTCAGTGTTCAGATGTACTTCTTCATAGTAGTAGGCGGACACACATGAAAGACATTGTGAACCTTAAGATACGGAGGAAGAAACGACTCATAAGCCTAATCTCTGGGGATAACATAAGGTCCACAATATCTTGGTGATAACTTTTTTTTGCTTCCCAAGGATAAAGAACTTCTCTTGCTAGATCGTACACAAAGAAAAATCATGTTGCCTTCTTCAAAATCTCGACTGAATCTCTTTGGATCTACATAATGTTTTTGTCTATCTTGAGTGGCTTTGATATGTTTTCTTATGGACTACATTTGGTTGTCCATTTCATCAAGCATTTGCCTCAAAATCTCTACCTTAATTAGAGGATTAGACTAAGTAAAAGCTATAAGGTAATCTGGACCTTACAGAGATTTGAAAGGACTTATACCAATATGATAAGAGGCATTATAAGAAAATTCTACCAGATGTAAGTAGTTTAAGCATCATTTTGGCTCGCGACCATAGAAAGCTGTAAGGGTGTCTTTGATAACTCGATTAACTCTTTTAGTTTGATCATCAAGCTCAGGATGATAAGCTATGCTAAGATCAAGGAACTGCTTCAAAGAATGATGTCCAGAATCAAGAAGTATATTTTACATCTCTATCGCTCACAATCATACAAGGTAATCCATGTAAATGAAAGATCTCTCACAAGAATATCTTGGCTATATCTAAGGCAATGAAGGTCATCTTAACTGGTATAAGATGTGCAGTTACCTTAGTAAGTCTATCAAAATAACTACAAATATGGAGTCATATCTAGAACTAGAAGGTATCTCGATGATGAAATCCATACTAATGTGCTTCCATTTCATTGTTGGAATATCCAAGGAATATAGTTTCCTAGGTAATTTAATTCTTTTAACTTTAATCTTTTGATAAATAAGGCATTGACGAACATAATTCACTACATCCTTTTTCCACTCTATCTTTTGTGGCAATGGAGCTTAGGTGGCCAAGAATGTGGCAAAGATGTGAGCATCTAGATTCTCCTCACTCTTGCCCTTGAACTTCATGTATTTGAGAGACATCTTTCCCACAACTACCAGTTCTTCTTCTTCTTGGCAAGAATATGATAGTGGTGACATATAAGGCAAGAATATGAGAGTGGTGATGAATTGGATAGCTTTTATTATAAGGAGCTATCATCTTTGCATGATATGGAGTTACTTGCCTTGATGTAATCCTTATTAGATTGCTATATTGGATTATCAAGCAAATCTTGTGAAACATCTATGATAATGCCTACATTCATGGACTCATCTATTCCTACATCCATGGACTCATCTTAACTTAGACGATTAGCCTAGATTAGAGAGAAAGTTAAAGATGTCTAAAGGTATCCAAAGATATCCAAGATTATAATGGTAAAAAATGTACAATAGTTGTATACTAAGTGACTTATATAGCCATTTATTCTAAGGTATGTCCACACTAGCCCATGCCCAAAACCTATGTGCCTTAACCCCAAAGTGTACATGTGCTAGTGGAAAATAGCTTTGTTATGAACCATCCCCTCCTATGATGTTTTTGTCCTCAAAATTAAAGGGTGGTCATGTATGACAAACACATACAATAGGCTATATACTGATAGCCGGAAAATGGAAAGTTAATTTGTAGGAATGAAAATCGTAAGAAGATTATTTTTGACATGAAGGAGCAATGACAAGAGGAGATAAATGAAGAATCTTCTCAAGGCGAAACAGAGGAGGATTGGACCGATGACGCCTCCGAGGAAGAAAGCAGCAGTAGCACTATGGACGAGGAGTCTTCCATTGAAGTCATGGGGGTAAGATTCAGAGCAAAAGACAAAGAGACACCCTGTCAAGGTTTGGAGGAGGTAGGCTCTCAAGAAGACCAAATTGTGCATGATGAAGAAATGTTTGATGCTATGCTCTCAAAAACGCTTACATCGGAGGAAGGAGAGGAGTTTAAATGTGTACTAAGAAAATTTCCCAAGTTTTTTGCTAAAGATTACACAGATGTGCGTGGCGTAGAGGCCATTCAACACAAGATCGAGCTAAAGCCAGAAGCCAAACCTAAGGCACAAAAGCTACGAAGACTAGGAGTCATCAAGGAGCAAGCACTACTCAAAGAGGTGAGGAAGCTTCTAGCAGTGGGATTCATATATCCTGTAGAAAATTCAGAGTGGGTCTCTCCCGTCGTGGTCACTCCCAAGAAGAACGGCAAATGGAGGGTGTGTGTGGACTATCGTCCACTCAACGAGGCGACAAAAAGGGACCACTTTCCTCTCCCATTTCAAGATGAGATCCTAAATGAGGTAGCAGGTCATGAGAAGTATACAATATGTGATAGCTACTCGGGTTACTTTCAAATTGGGATTGCATTGGAGGATCAATTGAAAACAACCTTCATCACTCCTTGGGGTTGTTATGCTTTCAGAGTCATGCCATTTGGTCTAACCAACGCTCCAGCGACATTTCAACGTTTCATGAACATGGTGTTTCAAGCATTATTTGGGAAATCCATTAGAGTGTTCATAGATGATTTTTGCATCTATAGCTCTAAGTCATTGCATGTGCAGAGGGTGGAAGAAGGCTTGAAGAAACTCTACGACATGGGGGGCCAACTCAATCCCGACAAATGTCATATTGGTGAGGATGAAGTAATCTTGCTGGGTCATAAGGTTTCTTCCAAAGGCATTGAGGTGGATCCTACAAAGGCAAAGGCTCTTATCGACCTACCATCTCCAAAGAGTCTCAAGGAGGCCATCTCATTCATTCAAAAGGTGAAGTACATGTCATGCTTCATTTACTTAGCCTCAGAGTTACTTCACCCCTTGCAAAAACTGACTCAACAAGTAGAGTTTTCATGGTCTAATGAGCTTGAGGAGTACTTTTGTAACATTAAAGTCATTTCCTTAGAAACTAAGCAATTATAGAAGAAACCCAAGGTTTATGAATAGAGTTAATGAAACGAAGCACTAATCAAAAGGATTTAGCAAGAATCTCCAAATCCTATTTCAAGGATCTCACATCCTCATCACATACAGCCATGCTCACTTCATTGATCGAGTATCCCGGCATGGTGGAGTGTAGGGCACATTTCCACATTGAGGTGGTAGAAGAGAGAGGAGAGCTAGCATGGTAGTCTTGAGTAGTGTGCATAGTTCATATACATCAATTAAGAGGAGTATATTGGCAGCTCTATGGGCCATTTGGCAATCATAACTACCTCAAGTGAGTGCTACATCTCACATCCTTTCCATAGCACCACACACGCACACTTAGGGTTGGGTCTAGTAGAAGGCAAAGTCTGGATGCTAATGATCTTAGGGTACTACATGATGGAAGAGTAGTGGGTTGAGCACCTAGATATGATTGTAGGTTAAACCAATCCCTTAAAGACTTTGATAGAAAACGTTGGGAGGAAAGTTCTCGTGTCTTGCCAATTTTCAAGAAATCTTTACATAAGAGAGTAGCCCGAAAGCAGTACACATTGAGCATGGCACTTGCTTTCTAGAGATGACCCAGACGGAGCTGTATGCACTTTTATAGCTACATTCCCCCAGATTAGATTGGAAAATGATCACATAAGCTATGGTTCATAAGATACTTACGTCAGCATGACACTTGTTTATTGCTAACACATGGAGTTTCAACTCTTTTATGATGTTTTTGGTTCTCTTAGTGGGCATACCTAACTTCCTCATGGTTCTCGAGATTTCATCCACTCCATATTGTGTGCCCAAGACATGGATATGGATGTCCTTTATCATCAGCTTGCTTGTGTAGGGGGGTACGTGCACCACATGTGGATCCCTTCTAGGGCTAAAGATGGTGAACCAAGATGTTGGTGGCCAACCAACCCGTTTGGCTACCGCCTAGATTGTCCCGTTTGTAGCAAAATTTTATGGGTTAAGCTTTCTTGCTTTGTAATAACTTTGTACTATTTTCTTGTTAACAGGTAGTACTCTAATGGATGTAAGCAGAAAAAGGAGATTATTCCCGTATGTGTGGATTAGAGAATAGAGAACTAAGTGGATAGTTGAGTTGAAGAGTTCATGAGTTAAGTTTTGCCAGTGTATTGTACTATTGTGAGTTCAAGCTAATACTAAAGAATGTCTCATGGGTAGGTCTCTAACTTGTATCTATTCTACACTACATAGTTATGTCTATTTTGTATCCATTCTGTGTTAAGTGCATTCCTTTATGGACATGAACTTCTATCCGGAATCATGATGGACCTAGGATCTAACATACTTGCAGTCACGATTAACTTCCCAAGAGCTCAATGCGCTAGCATTAGCTTGTTGCATTGGGCACAGTTGCATTAGTTGCTGCTCTTCAGGAGCCGACTAGGTGGTCTAGTACCACATAAGTGCTCAGACTGGACACCAACACTTTTGGCAATCCTGTTGGGGAATGGTATGCCAAGAAGAGGAGTAGGAAGGTAGAGGCTAGTTCTGATGTTGGTTTTACACAAGAAGTCCTGATAGAAAAGCTAGTCAAGGTAGACCAAGAGAGAAAGTGTGCACGTCCTTCATAAAGGTGCTGAGATCGAGAGAGCTAGGCGTTAGTACGAGAGCGCCTGTTTGTGCGTGGTCTTGGAACACCAGTGAGTAGATGGAGGATGGAGCTACAAAGTTTATTGTCTACACATGTTCATTAGCACATTCGACGATCGCTTGATTGTTGGTCATTGAGATACTTCTTGGAGGCAGATGGGCAGATTTTCTCAGTTGGGATGATTCCTATGGTCGCCTATTCAAGTATCCGACATTCTTGAGTAGTTGTGATTACATTACTAAGGATGTATACCACACTGACATCACACAGATGATGATGATTATGATGTATCTCATATACATACACATGATGATGTATTGCACACACACACATATGATGATATTGATACACGTGCACATGATGATACATATACACATAGAATTGATACTACACATGCACGTGATGATGATATATGTGATGGTGTTGTGTGTGAGTTGGATCATGTGGGCATGATCTCGAGGGTAGGGATGGCATTGATCACATCGAGCATCGTAAATGATGGTATGTCTAGTATGTCTACCTACTTCTCTAAACATCATAGTGAGGACTGACTAAAGGATCTTGAGTATTCATCTATTGTATACAAAGATCTTGAGTATTTATCTATTGTATAGAAGGGTAAAGATACTCCATAGAATACCCATGAGCATACAATGAACCATGAGGAGTTTAGGCCTAAGATTCTTATGTTAGATATGTTGTGCTATTCCTCTAGAGAGTTCACATGTGGGAATATCTATGGATCTACCACTACTCCTAGTTTTCATCTCGTTTCATAGTGTTCCTTGCAGCATTCATTTGGATATAGTTCATGTTTTTTAGCAATTAGATATAGTGTAAGAGGGTAGTGATGATTTCATTGAGATGAGACCTCATGAGCGAGGCATGAGTATGCACATAGATCACATGGATTATGATTTTGAGAGCTTTGCATTTAGTTTCATAGATCCAGTGATTATGGAGGCACCATTGATAGAGGCATACCATACATGTGTGATGATAAATGAGTTTTTAGTCAAGGCATTGACTTGGATTATGAGGCATTCTCTTGTGATGCTTGTGAATGCTTATGTATGGATGTGGATTTAGTTTATTGGGCATTCACTTTTGGTCATACCAGAGATCATCTTGAGACCCTTGTGCTTATTGCGCACACCATCACAACACATTCTTCTTCAATTTTGGTGGATATCTAGACCATGACCTTAGTGGCACATCTCATGGATTTCTATTTGATTCAAGTTTTCTTGTGACCACTTTTTGATGGTGGGGCAATGTCACTTCATATTCGATCTAGGTGCGGTAGCCAAATGCTCGTGACACTTGGGGTGATACGACTTACCCTTTTGATTCAGGTGGCACGAGATCTATGGTGGCTATGATCAGGCAATTCCTTAGTTTCACATTTGACCCTTGATGACATATTTTTAGCTTCATCATTAGCATTGTACTACATTTCTTTCCATTTGATCTAGGAGGGGTCATATGTCCTTGATGACGACATTGACAATCATCTTTAGATGTCTTTGTATATTGTATGTGTTTGTTATACACGACCACCCTTTAATTTTGAGGACAAAATCATCGTAGGAGGGGATGGTTCATAACAAAGCTATTTTCCACTAGCACATGTACACTTTGGGGTTAATGCACATAGGTTTTGGGCATGGGCTAGTGTGGACATACCTTAGAATAAATGGCTATATAAGTCACTTAGTATACAACTATTGTACCTTTTTTACCATTATAATCTTGGATATCTTTGGATACCTTCAGACATCTTTAACTTTCTCTCTAATCTAGGCTAATCGTCTAAGTTAAGATGAGTCCATGGATGTAGGAATAGATGAGTCCATGAATGTAGGTATTATCATAGATGTTTCACAAGATTTGCATGATAATCCAATATAGCAATCTAATAAGGATTACATCAAGGCAAGTAACTCCATATCATGCAAAGATGATAGCTCCTTACAAAATCTATCCAATTCATCACCACTCTCATATTCTTGCCTTGTATGTCACCACTCTCATATTCTTGCCTTGTATGTCAACATCCATCTCGACAATCCCATGAGTTGTACTATCATTTGGCAACAAGTTATGATTTGAGCATACATCTACAATGGTATGATCAACCAATTCACTATGGTCTTAAGATTTTTCTCCATAATCAATCATGGGAATAGTGTCCCATAAGTGATGATAAAGGGTTTGCTGAATTTTCAACACATACATCACTTTTATAATAATAGTAACTTCCCATATATTCTTGGACTAAAGCGCACTCCCATTTTCAAGATCATCATATTCACATGCATTCTTCATGTGTTGCCTCACTATCTTGAGCATGGATTTCCACACTTTCACCATTCTCATGCATCTACTTGGTCATCCATTATCTCCACATCCTCATGGAAGATATGCCCACCATTGCATGATGTAAGGTTCTAGCATGATGTTCACTTGTGTAATCTTCACATAATCATAATGTAGACACATGGCATTCCATCCCATCCTCAAGATTCTGAAATCCGTGCAACATAAAATCCCCAAGAGTCCAAACCTTCAATGCTTTTGCATCAACAACATAATCGATGTCACTTGTGTAATCTTCACATAATCATAATGTAGACACATGGCATTCCATCCCATCCTCAAGATTCTGAAATCCGTGCAACATAAAATCCCCAAGAGTCCAAACCTTCAATGCTTTTGCATCAACAACATAATCGATGTCATCATATTTATCCTCCCAATGGTCATAAGCAAATAGGTCATCCACATTTAATGACCAATGGTGATGTGAAAATTTATGGTTTTTGGGTTAGCATTTAGACTTGATGTAGATGTGGGAAAAGAATGTAGAGTATATGCATCAAGCTCAACATCAGCTTCCTTATGGATGTCATTACCATATGAATGAGTCTTCATATCAAACATGTGTGCACAAAATTTAGTCACCTTTACTTCTTTCTTGGGCATCCATGGTTATAAGTGGACCATCCATGTATACTCTTCTCCCTTTTGGCCCTTTGTAAGAAACTAGCATCATGAAACCTTATTCTTTTCCAAAACATGTACACTAGGTTGCTCAAAGACCAAAAGTAGATTGGACCTCACACCATTTGCATCATCTTCATCATCAGACAAGCACCCTTGATTACTCAAATGCATCAAACCTTTTTCTTGTTTGAGTTTTATATGGCTGTCCCACTATTCCAGCAAATAGTATGACTTCTCCAAAAATATAGTTGTTGACTTCATCAATCATACTTTGCACTATATGATGGATATCAACATGAAATCCATTCACAAACGCCTTTGTTACCACCTTCTCATTATAGCCACCAACAAAGAAAGAAAGATACCAAAACTTTTTGACATAGTCTTGGAGATTCCCACTTTGTACAAGCTTCATACATTGATCTTCCCCAAAACTTTTCTTTCATGCAATTGAACAAAATGTTACACTATGTAGTAGGATAAATTCTCCCAACCCTCTATCTCTTTCACATAAACAAACTCTTTGTGCCACAATGCTTTGTCCCACCTGAGAAGTCACCCAATTTGCCTTTTTAGATTCTTCATTCCATTGTAAATGGTCAAGGAAGAAAATCTTATCCCACTTCATTATAACTTTGGATGAGACTTCTTCACCATTCAAACCATATTTGTTCCTTTGCAATTACCAAAATGACATGGTATCTCCTTTTGCGTCCATCGTGAACATACATTTTCGTGCTTCAAAATGTCTATGAAATACTAAAATTTCATAGATCTTTGTACTCACAAAAGCATGTGCTTATATGCCCTCTCATACTGATGGAAGATGCCATCGTCTAAACGATAAACATTGAGATAGTTTGAACCCTTATCAACACCTTGCATTCTTGTAGAAATATAACATGGACACAAATATTGGTTTCTTAAATTTGCTTCCACCCTAGGCATAGAGGCATCCACATCCTTATGATCACATATAGGCTCCCCTTGGACCTTAAATGTTAATTGTGCCTTCGATTGATGCGCCCAATTTTCCATGATTTAGTGCTTTTGCACTTTGAATATGGTCCCAAACTCCAAATAAATTGTTATATAGCTCTTTGGAATGGTATTAGAGTGTATTACCGACATGTGAAATCACTTTTGACTAGGTCAATACTATCTGTTTTGACTTTTTTTGTGTGTTAAAAGTCAGCTGGTTTCCCTTTCGACCCCCAAAACAATATCCGATTTGGGAGTTATTGACCTCTATAGGATGGTCTAAGAGTGTACTATCCAACTATGAAGTCAATTTTGGTTCAGTTAAAGTGGATCAAAATTGTAGAAAATAGGTTAGCCAGTACAAAATACGGCGTAGACGATTAGCCAAGTGTCCGAATGGAGAGGTTAAGGGCTGAAATTAGAGCTTAAAGGATGGGGAATCCAACCCTATATCCACTTTTAATTCAATCCAAAACCTCTTATGCCGAATTAGAGTTTTATCTTCTACTGTAAAAACTATCAAGCCAAAACCCTAAAATCATGCATCCGAAGCATCTCTTTGTCCATGGCAACAATCCATTGATCTATAATGCCTCAATAAATGTACATCTATCCATTGATCAATAATGCCTCAATCAATGTATATCTATCCATTGCATCAATCGATGTACATCAAGTGTTTCCATTAAAAATGGGATAAATTTTGGCTGGGAATCAATTGCAAAGCCTTAATGAAACCAACTATGACATTTCATTTGTATTGTTTGCATACTCATTGTCAATTGATACCAATGCCAATACTAATCATTGTATGCTACTTGTCAATCTCTCAGCCAAGTCTTCTAACCCTCTTACCAAGGTTTAGAATCTGATGGCAAGGGTTAGGGCCATGTCTTCATATCCAATGTATCTAATCCCCTTTTGTACCACTTTACCAAGGCACTCACAGCGCATGAAAGTTTCAATACATGCTCCCCTTTGGCCTCTTCACCAATGCCAAAGGTACCCTCTCAACATAATAGATTCTACAAACATTTTGTAATTTAAAATTTGAATATAACCAAGAGCTTGTAATCAAGTATGTGAGAGTTCACTTATCATAGGCATTTATAGTTATATGCTAATACAAGATTCAATCTCATTTATTACAAGATTTTAATGCCAGTGATGAAGAAGCTTGCAAAGGGGAACTCCAAATGGTTACTTGCCAATGATACAACCTCAAGGACTTGCCTTGGACACTTCCCAATGTTAAAGCCAATCCCTGAATGCCAAATATGCATGATAGAGACCAAATGCATGCACAACTCCATGAAGAAGCTCATGTTCTTGATCAAATGGGTGAAAAAGATTATGCATTGATGTCCATAAGCTTGATTCATGATGAATGCATGCACAAATCCATGAAGATCTCATGTTCTTGATCAAATGAATGGATGAGGTTATACATTAATGAAAATTAATTTTCATTAAAAAGCTTGACCAAATGAATGGGCAAGGTTATGCATTAATGTCCCCATTAAGCTAGTAATCTCAACTGTTTAATCTCTATGGATCAAGATTTCAAGAAAGGTTGAAAGAAATGGATCACTTATCCTTTGCAAGAGCAAGATAATATGGAAGAGACAAGCTTGATAGAAAATGGCACCATCGATAAGAGACGAAGAAGCGTTGTGTCAACTGTGTTTCATTGCTTCAAGGTGCCATTTTGCTTGTTTTTACTTCACATCCACCTCCTTAGCATGGCAAGGCTTAGAAAGGTAGAAAAGCTCTTACCAAAGCTATGCAAACCCTAAAAACCTAAGGTGGCGAACCATATCTCACGATTTTCCATTTTTTAATTTCGATTTCACATGCAATTGGCCAAATTGAAAAAAAAAAAAACAATCCACACCCTGTCCCACAGTGCCCATTTGGTAAAGATTTGGCCAAACTTGTCTACTTTTGCTCAATTTTTAACCCTATCATGCATGGTTTGACCTTAAGATCACCATAGCCATAGTTCCTAGCACTCTTATAATCCCTTATAATCCTCTAAGCTCTTTTAATCTCTTCTTAACCTTGTCTTAGGTGTTCTAATACTCTTAGCTCTTCTAATCCTCTTCTTAGCTCTTCTAATCATTGTCTTAGTTCTTAGAATGGGTTCCCAAAGCCGTCGTAGAGCCAAAAAGGTGATAGGTTTAGAAACCACCCCACCCATATCATTCATGAAGATGAAATGAAAAGGATATATTGTAAGCAAAAGAGAGAGTGGACATCACAGCAAATGAGCAACATCAAACTATCGTAAAGTGAGCCAAACCCTCTTTCTCCTCTTCCCTCCCTATGAATATTTAGCACACTCCACTCCCTTCTCCTCCCCTATCCCTTCTCCTCCACAAGAGCCCCCCTCTTCTACCTCCTTCTCCACCCCCTCCTCCTTGACAAGAAGCCATCCCTCCTATATTTAATATGAAAATCAAGATTCTCTCAAATCTGTGAAAGAATTAGGGCTTTTGAAATCTATAATTAGCATATACCTAAAAATGATTACCATTAATCCCATTGCTAATCCACTCAAAATAAAATTATAAAAAAATTATGAAAACTGTGTAAAAGTACTAATTCAAAAATGGATTAAGTACTAATGACTCTCTAATAAAATAAATCAAGATCTAAGCCAAGAGCTTTGATACTAATGAAAGAAGGCTACATCTAGATTAGCCTTGGATTAGCTAGATTAGGATGATTAACCTATGATTAGCTTGGATTAAAGAGAAAGCTAAAGATGTCTTAAGGTATCCAAAGATATCCAAGATCATAATTGTCAAAAAAGAACAATAGTTGTCTATTAAGTGACTTATATAGCTACTAATTCTAAAGTATGTCCCTACTAGCCCATACCCAAAGCCTATGTGCCTCAACCCAAATGTGTAGATGTGCTAGTAGAAATTAGCTTTGTCACATTCTTCATCTATTTACACTCTTGGAGATGTTACCTTTTGTGAAATGGAGACATTTCATGGATTGGGACATAATTCACATGATAATTATGAAGCATTGGATGATGCTTATGTACATGATGATCATAAAGTATTGGATGATTCTTATGTATATGGGAATCATCATGATAGTGGTCTTGATGTTTGAGCATTATGTGGATCATGTCATTAATGTGGTTAATATGGATGCCCATGACATTGTGGATGTTAATGAAGGATCATCAGTATGGTCACAAGGATGGGCTCTTGAATTTTCCCTTCAACACGAGTGGATGACACTGTGGATCATTACTATGGTCACAAGGATGGGATTTGAGTTTTCCCTTTGACTTAGGTGACATTGTGATAGAGGATGTAAGCATGGATGTACTTGGATATGTAATTGATCCAAGTGGTTACACATTTAGTTTATTGATGCAAAGTGCACATAGAGGGTATCCATTGGAGCCTAAAAATACGATACCACCCTATTAATCCTAGGAATCCTCTAACTTCCTTTACCATATTTAGCTCTCTGGGCTAATCAACGACAGCTTACACCTTTGCAGGATCAGCTCGTATACTATCTCTCAATACTATGAATCCTAAATATTTAATTTGATTGGTACACTTACTGTTCTTGGAGAAAAGTTTATGTTTTCTAAGAGTTTCCAAGACTTTATACACGTGCTCATGAATGCGCAACAACATTCTTGGAGTAAACCAAAATAACAACAAAGAAGACAAAAAAAAATCATCGAGATGCTCTCTGAAGCTTTCTTGCATCAATCAATTACAAGTAGCAAAGGCATTCATCAATCTAACTTGGACTACTGTCTGTGAACTCATAATATCTATATATCAAGTATTAAAAGTCGTCTTAAGAATATCGTACTCCTTAATCTCGATCTGATAATATCTCAACTACAAGTTAATCTTTGTGAATATCTAGGCTCCATGCAAATGGTCTAAATGCTTATCTATCATAGGAATATGATATCTTTCTGGGCTCCATATAAGCAGTCTAAATGCTCATCTATCCTAGGAATATGATACTTAAACTAAGCTGCTTCAACCCATGATCGGTGCACAATCTAAGAGTCCCATTCTTCTTCTTTCTGAATGATAGCAAGAATCCTTTAGGGAGGTCACTAAGGAGTGGGTACCCAGAGCACCTTGGCTAGCCAAGGAAAGTAGTCAAGATATTAGAAGATCAAGGCTTCAAACGAGATGAAAATCCTTCCATTTGGGTACCAAAATCCCCACGGACACTTTTCTCCAAAATTAAAGAGAGTCAGGTCTCATGACCTCAAGCCCTAGTTCGAGCCCAGCAGTTGCATATACATTTAGGTCCTAACCAAGCTGTTAGGAGCACAAGGCTTCTACGAAGGGAACCCCTATATTTGGGGCTCCAAAGTCAAGAAAACCTGCACCATAAGCCTCTACAACCATGTTGTTAGAAGCATAAGGCTTCTACAAAGGAAACCCCTATATTTAGGTTCCAAAGTCAAAAAAACCTACACCACAAGCCTCTGTAACTATGCCATCAAACACTAGAACAAAGATGGAATGGAGAACAAAAACCATGCCCTCGATGTGCCAACTATAAAGGTCAAGCAAGAATAGAAAGTAGTGGCTTCCACCTCGACTTACGGGCCGATGCCACCTTCACAAAAGTCGAAAGAGTTTGTGGACTCCAAGCAGCAAGAGGCAATACCTTGCCCATGTGTAGTGGCCCTACCCATCCGTGTTCTCATTAAAGAAGAGCCACCCATAGTGCTAAACCCTAAACAGAACTATGCACACACTTTCATGGCACCATCTAGTAACCTGAGGGCTCAAAAAGATCACTACCACGACCCCATACCACCTGTGTGGAATTGGAAAAATAAAGCTAAATCAAGCACGATGCCAGCAAAAGTCGACTGGCGGGTGGCATCCAAGCTTTTATCATATGATTCTATGCTTTCGCCAGCTAAGCGCTCGTAAGGTAGCCTGAACCCTAAGCCCATGTGTATATATGGTAGTCCCCCCCCCCCTCATCCCCCTCGGCGGTGGCGCACTCAAGTGTACAGCTACTACCTTCACCATGAATGATAAAAAATACAAAAATTTAAAAAAAATTAACAAGAAACCTCAAAAAATAACTAAAATCATGCATGTGCACACACATTTACATGCACGTGCAATTTCACTTGCACACATATTTATATTCACATGTGCATGTGCATGTACACACACCTTCGCAATTCATGCATGCACATTTACATTCATGTGTGCACCCATCATCATGCACATGCACATTATACTAAGTGCAAAATATCTGGCCACTCGACAAAGGATTACATCAGGTGTAGTTACTATGACAATCCAGGCCACCTAACCAAGGTCTACTAAAGTGCTAAATCATGGATGAGGATAGAAAAGCAGTAGACTTAAGAATGATCATAAGAGAAACAATAGTGGATAGAGGGGCAGGAAGATGAGGTGACAAAAGATTCATCAAAGCAAATATGAGATGTTACGCGTGTGGAAAGGAAGGACATTTTGCTCTAGAGATTTCCCAAAGAAGGTAGAGAAAGTAACTAAGGGCCAAGAGTGCACCTAGTAATTGAAGAAATCCAAGAGCCAAAAGCTAGGGTAATCACTTGAACAATGGCAAGAATGACTAGGAGAGTTAAGTCATCCCAAAGGGAGGAGCAAAGAGCAGACATGGAACTGGTAATAAAAAAGTTGTGGGAATGGGTTGCCATTAAAAAGAAGCAACAAATATCATCAAGGAATTACGAAAAGAAGAAGACGAGATAAGGCTACCTCATACTCCTTCCTTGTTGAGGAAGGAGGCAAATGAACCAATACACGAATCTACCAAGAATACCCACTACTAAGAAGAGTGCCTTTTAATTTTTCAAGGAGGGAACTTTTAGGGACTCCTAGACCAAGAGTTAGAACTTAATTATTCTTGAGCACGGGAATAAGTTCAACCACTACAAAAGAAAGACCTGGGATAAGAGAGGAAGAAACCAATGAAGCAATAAGTTCACGAGAGGAGCAAGGAGAATGGCATGATAAGAACATTAAACACTAAGAATTTAAAAAGGGAGATTTAGTCTTCCAAAACTTGGGATGACCCAAGAAGCCAAACCTTAAGTTAGCTTGGTCATGCCTATATAAGGTGCACCATGTGTATACTAATACAAGAAATCTTTTGGTAGGATTCTACAATGCAAGTAAAATTAAAATCAGCATTCTTATGGTGGCTCAAGTTCAACTTTGCCTATAGACAGAAGACGAATGTGAAGGCAATCTTAAGAAAAAATAAAGGAAGGATGACAAAAGATCAAGTTAATTTTGAGATTGAAGCCAAGAAGAGCTTGAGAGTAAAAATCAAGCATAAGGGTATGGCCAAAGGCAAGTTGGAAGTCAAAATAAGGATTACTCGAATCAAGGAAAAGACAACAAAACAATCCAGCCCAAAGGAACAAGAAAGGGAGGCAAAAGACCAAAAGAGGGAGGAAAGGAAGAAGGGGAAAATAGACAAGGGAAGATACTTAGAAAGAACAAGGCAAGGATAGTCAGTAAACAGTGGAAACTCAAAGATAAGGAACTCATAAAAATTAACCTTGTGGAAACATGTAACTCGAAAGTTTGGGATGTTGAGAGTCTAACCATAGCACTCAAAATACAAAAGTTCAAAGAAAACATGCCAACCTTGTAAAAGAATTGCTAGTGGCAAATAACCAGAAGATCGACTCAGATATTTAGGATTTTGACTTTTCAAAAACAAAAGGTTATTATGATAAATCATCATAGGAATATTCAAATTACGAAGGTGGATAAGGGGCAATAATTTCCAAATACACCATAATTATCGTGTTCGAATATGCAACGCGGTGCAAGATCCATCAATACACACAAGTGGAGAAATTGCCACACCAAAAAGATGGCCAACAACATGTCATAGTATCACTCTATGAGAATCACACACCGGCTACGTGACATTGAACAATAAGAAAACGCCATGTTTCGACATCATAAATATGAATACAAAAACACTTTCATTGCTATTTCTATCTGTGTATTTTTTTTGGAACCAATAATAAGTATATATATTACCTCAAAATTGATTATACAACTAGATCTTTTACACCAACCAAGACTACAACTTGAACACACCCCCTAATTACCCCTATTTCTATCTGTGTGATTTTAATTCTATATGTTTGCTCACTATACACGTAAGCTCTATGTTGTAAGGTTTTACATACCCATATGACTCCTCCAAATCCCTCATCTCTCTCGGCTTCCTAGAAAGGCTCGACTGGTCGACAATCTACTATGCCATCACTATTTCTGTCAAACTATCAAATCCTTTTTAACTACTATTGTGCAGTCATGGTGGTGGTTAATTATCTACCTCTATAGGCAGCCAAGGTAGTAGTAGGAGATGATGGTGGCTACAAATTCTACTCGATCTAGGTCATCTTGAGACAACTTCTATAACCTACAGTGGTTTCCACTTCAATTGTACATTGCCACAGGGAGGCAGTGGTGGATAACTACAACTATGCGACAAAGGGCAATACATATTCATAGTCGAGCACAAGGTGAAACTATCTTTACAGAATATTAAGGATTATCTCTATCTATAGGATGAGGAATTGAGCAAGGACACATATGATAGCCTACCGGGAGCAAGAAAAAGGCCTCACACACCAAGGAATCAACACCATCTCTGACAAAATTTGAAGAAATTAAAGAGATTAAAGGTAATGTTAATTAAGAAATGGGAGATGGGAACATCAAGGAAAATGGTCAAACTCCTTCTAGATGTGGCCAATAGCTTCCAATGTGTGATTCTCACTGAGAAAAACATGTATCTTAAAGGAAGGAGAGTAGGAGGCCAAGATGTCAAAGAAAAAAAATGAAGGCGAGGAGAAGAGGAAGGAATAGGAGACAAGTAGGAAAAAGACAAGGTTGGAGGAAGGCTCAGGAAGCACAAAGGAAAACCCAGAGGAAAGTAGAACTAGACAAGCTACTACACAAAAAGGAAGAGGATCTTCAAACACAATTGGAAAAAGAAGCCGAGAGGTAGAAGGAAGAAACTGAGAAAAAAACACAAGCTGAAAAGCAAAGAAGCCCATAGGAAAGAGCTTGAAGAAAAGGAAAAGGCCAAGGTTGAAGCTGATAAAATGAGGGAAGAGAAGAAGAGACAAGCACTTCACAACCACAAACATCTCGGGAAAAACTTGAAAAAAGCAAGGGAGAACTTAAAAAAGCACAACAAAGACTGGATCAGGCAAGAAGAGATGGGAACAGAGCAGAGGAAATCACATCCAAAGCCTCAATGGGATGAGCAGAGATATACTGGTCTGAAGCCTAAAAGAAGAGATCACCAAAGAGGGCAAGGCAAACCAAGAAAAAGAAAGGAGGAGGCTAAATTAAAAGCCCAAGAACAAACCAACAAAGAAGGCAAGCAAAATGCTCTAGAACAAGCAAGGATAATTTGTAGAATATCTATGATCAATCCTTGAGGGAAGTAGGATACCTTCCTTGAGGGAAGTAGGTAGAAATTTCCTAAAGGTAAGGAACAACAAAGCCAAAAATAGAGGAGGTATGTTACCCAAGGCTACCAGTATTGGAGCCCAAACTTGAGCCCAGAGTTTCACAAGATGCCATAAACTTGAGGGAGGGTTCATTAAGGGCAAGGCTCACGTCAGCTAATATTTTTGAGCTCAAGCAAAAGGAAGTTATTGAACTACCACCACAATAGCTATATGCTAAGAAAGAAAATATGAGAGCTTTAGAGGTCTAAAGTTTTGAACTGCAAGAAGGGAGTAGGGAGTTGACATTGCATCTAGAAGAGGCAAACGTTGAGCTTTTGAGTGAGCTAGTCAAGCAAGGAGGGGACATAACTATATATTTTCAATTCAATCTCCTATTGAAAGAGAAAATTGAAATTAATATAAATCTCAACACATGTAATGGCACACTTCGACAAATGAGTGGCCATGAATTTTCACGACCATATCTTACGTAAGCTAGTCAAGCAAGCAGGGGACATAACTATATATTTTCAAGCACTCAAAGAGATCACAGAATGCATGAAGGTCGGGGCACTTGAGAAAGCATGGTGACATCCTTATTCGTGTACATCAGCAAGCCACTCCTCCAAAACAAAAAGAAGACCGAGTTTATGAATTCATCCAAGATGACAAGGAAAAAGCCGAGTCTTCTAAGAAGGCTGTGAAGAAGTGTTGAAAGAATTAGATGAAATGGAAATCAATGAGGCCAAGAAGTCCTCAGATGATGAGGAAGAAAAAGATGATTCAAATCTCAAAGATACAAAAGAGGGGAATTCAAGTGGAGAAGGCCGAACATAGTCAGGAGAAGATGGAGGCTTAGGAGTAGGTAACTCCAAATATCAAGGAGGTTTCGGTGTAGGAGACCCATGTGGAAGTTCCAAGAAAAATCAAGGTGCTTCAGGAGGACAAAGTGGTCAATGTAACTCGAGAAGAAGTGGAGGTCCACCCGAGAACAAAGGAAAGTCAAGCAAGGACAAGGAGACTAGTAAAGGAAAGGAAAAGGTGGAAGAAAAGACACAAAAAAGAAATCTCTTGATCAACAAAGAGCTGAGGAGAAGTGAAGAACAAAAGTAAAAAAAGTTGGGGCATCAAAATTGTTTAAGGAATTCATAGAAGAAAAGCATCAAAGTTTCCCACAAGATTAAGCAAGGATGGCTAATTACTAAGGTAGCCTACTCGTCGATACCTTACATACCATATACACATCCTCGATGAATATAGTTGCTAGACACATATCCTATTTACAAGATGGCCAAAGATGATAAAGCTCCTTCCCTCCACTGGCTAGAGCAATAACTACACATTTCAAATATATCAGGAGGAGTGTGGAGCTACTACTAGTAGGAATTAGAGAGCTAATAATTGGGTGGAATGCATATGTAGGCCGTTTGGGTGAGAACAAAAAAAGACGATCAAGCTTGAAGGAAGCACACCATTGCAGGCATTCCGTTATGCACATCATATGATTGAGGCCTTAATCCTACAAGAAAACGAGATATTGGCAATAGTGATGAATCATTTGCCACCTCCACAGCAAGTGCCCTATGCACTTGGACCTCATGATGATGCCTTCCCAAATTTCTATCATGTTCTATATCATTGGAAGCATGAGCCTATTGATACTGAAGAATACTGCTCAATTGTTTAAGATCTAAAGGATTGGAGAAGAGGAGCCACAATATTGAAGAAAACTATTCAATTATACATGGAAGAGTTTAGCTTAGGCATGAAAGATGTGAGAAATAGTAAAGATAAGAAGCTTTTGGATTCAAAATATAAAATGACTCAAGACATTGTGCAATAGTTGGAAAAATGAAGCTGGGAACTAATGTAGTAAACCAACAAGCTACTACAACTTGAGATTAGATCATCCACGTTTGCCCCAAGGATGATGCACAATGAATGAAATCCCGAGAGAATGAAAGCCTCACTCGAGAAGCTGAAGAGCTATTCCAAGATCAAGTTTGAAACAAGGAGCCGATAGTAAAGTGACTAGGGTGGATGGGGTCAACCAAAGCATGTCTATGATGAGAGGTCATAGTAAGGAGATCAAGATCGCCAGGCTGAGTGGAAGATTGAAGTGGACTTGAGAGTGTAAAAGACGAGAAGTCAAAAAATCAAGAGGAAGCACATTCAACTAACATAATAGCACACTGAGAAACACCAAAGAAGCACAAACTTGGATGGAAGAAGTGAAAAGAGTGATCCAAGATGATATCCATTGTCTAATAATTATAACCAACCATAGGGTGACAAGTGGTAGGAGTGCATGCAGTGGTGGTTGCTGTCAAGATCATAATTGTAAGAGTTTGTCGATCAGATGTGGAGTCATTTACAATGTGCACTGCATTTATAGGAGTTGTTTACTAGGACCAACGTGCACTTCAT
The DNA here is from genome assembly GCF_041138505.1 of Cibotium barometz. Taxonomy (NCBI): domain Eukaryota; kingdom Viridiplantae; phylum Streptophyta; class Polypodiopsida; order Cyatheales; family Cibotiaceae; genus Cibotium; species Cibotium barometz. The sequence goes on from NC_141083.1 coordinate 25,910,851, forward strand.
TTATAGGGGTCATTTACTAGGACCAATGTGCACTGCATTTATAGGGGTCATTTACTAGGACCAATGTGCGGTGCATTCATAGGAATCATTTACTAGGACCAACTTGCACTGCATTTGGTTGGGTTGTATTTGTAGCCTTGTTTTTCTTGAGACCCTCTTCAAATTCATCTTGACATTATTTTATTAATTATATGGCCTTGTCCAATTTCTCTTTTCTTCCAAGGGGTTAGGGTAGTCACTTTATGTTTAGGTTCTTAATGAGCCTTTAGCACTGGTAGTACTCACAATTATTGGCACATCAAGGATCATATCCTAAGCTTTGCTTTAGTAGGCATTAGATATGGTGGTACGGCCATATCCATTTAGGTGCGATATAGATTATCACTTTTCACAATATTTATTTAGAGCTCTCTTTTTTAAACCACTATTGGCAAATATATCGACTATATTCTTTTCCTTTCCTTTTGCCACTTTTGAGGTGGAAGCTTTGTTTAATCAAAATTTTTCCATATTTTAAGCAGGAATTTGTAGCTTCTTTGGTAGATCCTTTCTTTTCCTTGATAGCATAGTCATTACATTCAATAAAATTGTGATGGCAGCTTCTTTGGTAGGTCCTTTCTTTTAGTTTAGTCACTACATTCAATAAAATAGTGATGGTATTGGATTATTGGGTGCTATGAAAATTCAAGGGTCTAATAGGCAAGACTTCAAATTTAGAGCTAGTCATAACTCTTAGATGTCAATCTTTATACACATAGTCAACTCCACACATATGGCATGAGGGTCATGCTGACGACATTACAACAAGGTTGATTTCCCTACAAGGACATGTATGAAGGTTGTGCATCGGCTTGAGGAACACTTGTTGGTTATCATCTTGATTGACGACATGGTTGGGTCAAGGATTTTGGAGTTTTGGTTCTCCACATTCTTACCATCTTACACTACTATGATACCTAGTTGCATTAACCCTCAACATGAATTCTTAATAGATCCATTTGTAGGTTTTTTTCATTGTCGATGCTATGGTTATCTATTGTGATACTAAGGTTGGTAATGCCAATGGATAATAGAGTGGCTGGTAGTGGGTTAGGGCTTGTGAAGTGCATTGGTAATAGCATTGTGATGCTATATATGGTCTCACCAAGTCATATGCAATACACACAATATAGGAGGCCTTGGATGTGATTGCATGCCAACATGCATGCCAACATGTACACAATAAAAAATGTCTCTTTATGGAGTAGAGTTATGGGTTTTCTTGTGTAGATCCCACTCATGATTCTCTTTTCGTTATTATTACCTCATACATCTAAGAAGTGAAGCATTAGGTTGCTCTACAGTCAAGCCTCTTATTGGTGTTCCCCCTTTGTTTTCTTGCATTGACCTAGATGAGGTAAATATCTACAATATTTTAATTGGCATGTTTGCCAAGTTTTGGCTCAATATTATTTTGCACATATTATCATTTAGGTAGATGTCCTATTTGATGTATTGATTAAACAAGGTTGGTCCTGTATCAGCAGCAAGAGAATGTGTAGCCGAAAAGCTCTTAACCTAAAATGATATATCTGTTTTTGCTGCTCAACCTTTCCCTCTCCTCGCTCAAAATTTGTAGCTTAAAAGTCCTTAAATTAAAATAATCCAAAATCTATTTGTTGCTCATCCTTTCCCTCTCATCGATCAAAATTCAACCTTTCCCTATGTTTGTATTCTTGAAGTATTTCCTTTGGTTTGTATTTGATTATGGATCATTATATGACCTCGCTTATCTTGGGTTGCATGGTGTGAACACAATGATGACATAGCTCATCTTGGGCTATATGGTGTGAACACAATGATAACTTGGCTCATCTTGGTCTCCACGATGATGCGAACACAATAATTATGGCTATCTTTGATGCATTAAAGTTTCCTTTATCTTCTTGCTTTAGTGATCTTAACCACGAGGTTGCTTTACCATGAAGGCATGGACCAAAGTCTTGGATCTTGTGAATTCATCAACATCTCTAAACAATTTGTAAATTTTCTTGAACAATTCAAGGTGTAGTCTTAAATCACCAATGCCATTGAACTTCTCCTGTAAGTCAATTTGAGACTTATGTCTATATCACACATTGTCGGGTCCAACTTCACAGAATATAACTTGTGCCATACCTAGCATGACTTTGGTATACTCTAGGGACGGAGTACATATATCGATAATGGAAAATAACTTGTGACATACTCTAGGGAGGGAGGTTGATAATGGAAATCTTGTATAGCAAGTGTTATGTGAGCTTGTGTTTGGCCAAGGTTTTTAGTCTCTTGTGAAAGATGTAGGGTAGGGAGCTAATTATTGAGATACCCTTGTTGTGTAAATCTACCTCTCAAACAAGTCTTGACATTGAGGGGATACTCATGGACCACTAGTTGTGCAAACTAAAGGACACGAATTGGGTTAAAATAATGGTTGAAGATTGTTGCCATACTTCTAGGTCCATTGGGGTTCACCTAATTTTTCATGGAGCTTATTATTGGGGGGGGGGGGGGGGGAACTAAGATATCATTGGATGGTGGAGTGCCACTTATTGAGACATTGTGGAGGCTATCCATGCTTGTCCATGATGCTTGTGGAAAATGGGAAAGCCACGTGATTGTGCACATGAACATTTGGAACTACATATGGGACTCTATTTTTGTGGTCATTTGCCTTTTTGTGAGCTTAAAACTTAAAGGATCATGCACCTTAAAGTTGGTTGCTCAAGGATTTGGGACCAACTGGTTGCTCAAGGGACTATTTGATCCCAACCCTTAAGTTAGTTCATCAAAAATTTGTGCACGTCAAGCACATTTAAGGGTTTTGCCTATTTTTTTCATGAATCGCATGTAGTTAAGCTCACATCTAGCTAGCTAAGCTCACAAGTTCAATTAGTGTCATCATGACCATGTTATTATAATTAACAACGTGTGACTAAAATATCTTCGTGGTGTGTAAGTAAACTACCCTCACCATTTGTGAGTGTTTAAACTATCTTCACAATCTCAGTGGGCAAACTATTTTCATGATCCATGAGAAAACTATCTTTGTGTTGTGTAAGAAAACTATGATAATTCCCATGAGCAAAGTATCTTCATGCCCATGAGAAAAATATCTTCATGGCCCATGCAAAAGCTATATGTATAGGTTGTGAGAAAACCTCACATCTATGAGCAAACTATGGTCACGCTCTCATGAAGTATACTTATGATCATGCTTGTGAGTATGCTTAATAGCTAGGCATAGCATTGTGACAATTTCTTGTGAGGATTGCCACTCCAAGAGAGGGATAAGGGAGTCTATTAGATATTATCCTCATGGAGGTTTACCATCATCTCAATCACTAAACTTAACATCTCCTTAGTCTACAAAATCTTCTCCTCATGGCTCCCTAATAAAATGAGGTCATCCACATTGTACCAACCTTGCTCTAAGAAAATGTATAAATTTGCACATGATGGGATTTTTGAAAGACCAATACTCATAAAATATTTGTTGATCTGCATGTATATACCAAGCTTGGTGGACCTGTTTTAGCTCATATATAATGTTTTCATAAAATTACCTTTCAAATTAGGCAGCATCAGAAATCCTAGGGTTGTTCAATACATCTCCTCTAGATGTCCATTCAAAAAGACATCCATTCGCATTATTGGCCATTTCTCATCATGAGGTGCCAAAGCTAGTGAATGGTGGTCAATCTATCTATGGGGGTAAATCTCTCATGATAGTTAAATATAGTCAAATCCTAGGGGTTGTTCACAATACACCTCCTCTAAATGTCTATTCTGAAAGCCATCCGTTCACATAACATGCCACTTCTCAGCTTCTCATGAGAGCAACCAAAGCTAGTGAATGGTGGTCAATCTATCTATGAGGGTGAATGTCTCTTGGATAATCAAATTCCTTGACCTATGTAAAGTCCTTCACACACTCCTTATTCTTCTTCAATGTACCATTTAGCCTTCTAAACCCACCTAGTGGCATCTCTCTAAATGGTCCACAAGATCTCAAGTGTCGTTCTTTATGATGGAGTCATAGTCATTCGGGATGGACCTATTCTAGTTTGGATATGCCTATGCTGCCTCTAACCTTGTTGGCTCATGCACCTAACAATGTGAGCATGTGCCCTTTTTGCTCCTTTAATCTCTTTAACTCTTCGACGAATAGCTATTGGCTCATCATCTAGAGTCAAGGGAGTTTTCCTATCAAGGATCTACTTCACACACTTTGGATATGGTTGTCTCATCCATGCATCAAAAAGCTTGGGTCTTTTGTTTAGTCCCCTTCACAATTGAAGTGAGAGCAACGATATTGCATCTGGTGGTTATGTCTATTGGGCTACATCTTTGTAGTTGTTAGATAATGTGGAGGGAGCCTCCTTGGCCACCTAATGGGGTTCTTCCACAAACACCACATCTCGGCTAACCACAATATTTTGGGATATGTCTTTGATAATGGATAATAGAGGGACCCAACCTCCTTGGCCACTCTTGATGGGGTTGTTAAACACCACATCTCAACTAACCCGGACAATCTTCCTTGCCTCTAGGGTCACATAGTTTGTAATCCTTTGCCTACAAATTACCCTAGGAAGTTATGCTTTCTACATCCCACTGAGTCCTTGGTTGATGATGAGTGTATAAAATAATTACACCCAAAAGTTCTAAAATATGATAGCTTCTTACCAAAATAGGCCTATTGAGGAGTCTTTCCCTTTCACCACCTTAACACCGTTGTGGGTGTTATCTACCTTGGCCAAAAAGGTATTAGATATAATCCATTCGCTTCAGCATTACGTCATCTCTACGACCATGTAGTGCTTTTGTTCCTCCACCACATCATTTTGATGGGAACTAGAAATGGTCAAGTGTCTCTTGATCCCATGCTCCTTGTAGTAGATATTGTATTCACCCTGATGATGTAGACTCTCCACCTTGGTTTATCCGAAACTTCTTCAACTTTTTATGACACCTTTTTACCATTTGTAAAAATGGCTTCCTTGCAGTAGGCATTGAATACACCTGATGTAAACTCACAACCCTAGTCTATCTGAACTCTCCACCACCACGATGTTAAATTCACCTAATGTGAAATCTCTACCTTGGTTTGTCTGAAACTTCTTCAACTTCTTATGATACCTTAACTATTTGCAAACATGGCTACATTTATGTCTAGCATTTTTACATCCAATGTAAAAAGCATGCCATTCTTTTTGCAAACATGGCTGCATTTATGTCTAGTATGCTTACATCCAATGTAAAAAGCATGCAAATATTTTTCTCTTTGTTGGTAATCAACCTGCACTTATTGTTGAGATCCTCAACAAAGCAACCATATAAATTAAATCTCAATTGTAGACATTTGTCTACTATTTGACCAATTGAAACAAGGCTTTTTGTAATTGTTGGCACATGTAACACATCATTTAAATTCTTGAACTTGCCACCTTGCATTCTCAATGGCACATTTCTCAATTGCATGATAGAATGTGAGGCAAACATGTGGATATATGCAAGGTGTCATCACATATGTGGATACATATCCTAGAATAGACAAATGTTTCACATCATGAAACCATTCCCCATAGCAAATCATATGATTAGGTGCTCCCGAGTCTACATGCCATGCATCCTACTTTGAAGCTTCAATCATGGATGATCCCAAAGTGTGCTTCATTCCAAGCAAGTTATCCTCTTGCTCACCACTAACTTTGCTTGAAGATGCATAGTTATCTTACCGCTCCTAATGTCTTCTATGATTAGGTGCTCTCGAGTCTACATACCATACATCCTACTTTGAAGCTTCAATCATGGATGACCCCAAAGTGTGCTTCATTCCAAACAAGTTATCCTCTTGCTCACCACCATTAACTTTGCTTGAAGATGCATAGTTATCTTGCTGCTCCTAATGTCTTCTTGTAAATCATTGGCCATGTGGTCTTGCTAACCATAATAAAAGCATCCAAACCTCTTGGTTGATTTAGACCATGTATCTCTACCTCTCATTTACCTATACCTCTATGGTAGCCTCGAGATCCTCTAGCATGTCCATGTTGTTGTTGTGTTATTATCGTTGCCATTGGCCACTTGTATCCACCAAAACATCTTCCTCTTTGAGGAAGATGTTTTGGTGGATACATCTTCCTCTTTAAGGAATTATCCCTACTTCCTTTACCTTTATATGAGCAAACTCCTAAAATTTTGAATAGAAACCTCACTCATATCGAAGTCTCAAGAAGATTTATAATCTCACCCAATAAATTTCTTTGTGAGGCTACACAAGGCCATCATCATCTACCATAGCACGAATAGTACCGAATTCATCAACTTTATCCCCTCGATCTTCGTCACATAGTCACTAATGGGCATTTCCCCTCTTGAAATTCCAGGTATCTCTTACTTGAGTTGCACCTTTCGAGCTCTAGTGTTGCTTGCATGTATATCTGTGTGAGTCTATCACATACTTCCTTTGGGTTCTTTGCATCCTATAGCATATCATACCGTCATGGGAGGGAAGATCTGAGCTACTAAATCATGACACTTTATTTCAAGGAATCCAAATCTCCTACACTTAGCTGTCAACATTAATTTAAAATTTGCAACTTGCTGATGTGGAATAACATGATTTGCTTGGCTATCAACATCTATACAAAATGATTTCCAGCCTGCTGATGGGGATAATTTTATTGGCTTGGCAGTCATCTTTGTTTAATGTTCCACTCCCCATGACCATCACAGTCTGAAAAGGCCATCGGTCGGCCTTTCCACTAGGGGAAGATGGCTCTAGCGGTGCTAACTTCCCATCTTCCTCGTGGGAAAGGGGGCTTCTTCCGATGGCCTTTCCCTGCTCCATTACTGACACTAATCAAGATCCAATATAGAACCTTTCGAGCCCTTCCCATCCAAGTTTTATATTGTTGCCATGTTTATCGCGTGATTGAGTTTCGCCTACTTATCTTCACCTGTTATTAATCCCCACATTTATGTACCCACCAATTTTACATTCTGAATTTCCATGCTTGTGTCAAGATTTTCACATGTGATTCAATACAAACTAGCATCCCCCATACATAATGCAAGCACCTGTAACAACCCAAGTAAATTAAAATTTATGTAAACCACTTCCAAGGCAAAGCCCAACCTTCTAAACTCTACAAATCAAGTTGTAGATGATCATTCAAGAGTGTTCCAACCTTGAACATATATCTATCCACTCATACATTTGATTCCGAGTATATTCACATGTCAAAAATGGCTGTAACACACAAGCAAGTTAATTTGTAGCTTCTTCAATTGTTGTATATTTTATTTAAAATGTGAGATTCATTTACTCATACAAAGTCAAAGAATCCATGAACTTTTCCCAATTCCAATGTTTTACACATTCACCATTCACTTAACCACAAGCAAGTTTTTAAAAAAGGTATCATGTTTTCACATAAAACTCTCCCAAAAATTGCTTGCCTTTGAGCTGCATTTTTCCCACCCTAATGAGCTGGTTTGCATCAAACCTTGGCATGAAAATAATCCAAATACATTGTTATTTCATGCCCAAAGCCTTATGAGTTGATTCCTTAGTATTCTAGTACAATTTGACCCATATTAAAATGCCAAATTTCTTCTTCTCATTAATTTAGGGAGCTTTGTTGACCTGAATACCTACAAGTATGCTTCAAAATCTTGCATGGAGTGAGCCCATACCTTATACAATGCTTGGAGAAGAAGATTGAGGTCACAGCCTTGCTTGAATATACCATGAAGATGGCTAGAAAAAGGTGTAGTTTTTAGTAAAAGGAGGGAGAGTTAGCTCATGTTTTTCTCCATAAATAATCTCCAACCATTCTTTTCTATCACAAAAGACAATGACCAAAAGTTGATGTCCACCCATGTTTTCACACTTTCCCAATGATGAACATGCCCATGGGTTGTTGGGTCCTAACTACACAAGCAAACGAAGTCCACACATGCATGAAGAGTGCAAAAGAAAGAAGATTTGGTTTATCTTCATAATGAATGAACATTGCTATGCACCTGACACTGCCCTCAAAGCACAGAGGCAACTATGGGGAGAGTTGAAGAGGAATCAAGCTAGCTCTACAAGAAAGCTTGAGAATCAAGTAGGAATGGGAGAGAGTAGGAATCAGATAGAGAATCCCTAACAACACGATTTTGGAGGAACCCTTGCTTGGGCCTCAGCTTCCTTATCCTGCCCTCATGCTTGCTCCACCTCAGTGTTGCTTGGTCTCCCAAAGCTTGTACATCCTCTGCCATGGCTTTTGCAAACTCTACCCTTGCTTCTGCATCATCAACCTTCCTCTTCAACTCTCCCCATAGTTGCCTCTCTGAAGGGCGTAGACTACTTAGCTAGCTGTCCAATTTTCTAACCAACTAGATGTGGTTCTTCTTGGCAAGCAAGCCAACTAGCTTGCAAGCTTTCTTTGCAAGCAACAAGCTAGTTGGTTTTCTCTTCATGACATTCATATAACACTCCTACATTACATAGGAGATTGTTGTGGCTCTATCCTCCATGACTTCTAGGAGCTATGGATCACAATGACACATTGTAGTGTTCACGTTCATTGGTGAGCGTGTTGCTCGTATCATGTTCTTCTCTTACACTTCACACCACTTCAAAGTTGCATGATCTTTATCAACAAGTACATAATTGTACACCATAAACAAAATTATCATAACGTTACTCAACTATCGACCCATAAATATCAACCATTGATCTGAAGACTTTCATGTCACATATAATTAGCTTCTCCTGCTTTCTATCATATGTAAAATGCTCATTAACACCGTGAGCAAGAGTTTTGCACTTACTTTATTTCAAGGGCCAAAGGGACTAGGTAGGTTTAGAATACAACATTTTGCAAGTTTCAAGGCCAAAGTGACTACAATAATCTTGAAGACACCGTCATCGCAAGAAGCCACAACTTTGAAGTGGGCCTTTCAATTTCAGCTATCTTCCTTCCATATCCTTGTTGATTTTATACTGATGCAATTCTCTCTCTCTCTCTCTCTCTCTCTCATTTATTACATGTAGAACCTACGTAATACACAAGTCTACTTTGCTTTGGAACTTTTGTTATTATCTCCATGTTTATGATCTCAAGTTTACACATATGGGGGTCTTAGACCCATTGGGCCTCTCTCTCTCTCTATCTCTCTCTCCAAGTTATACTCATGACGAAGACCCCAAAAAAAACACATATTATAACATGGCATAAAAGGGAAGGGTGTAGTTGAGTAAGATTAATGTCATTTAAGTGTGAAATGTGTTGAAGTCATGTAGAGAGATGCACATGACTTGGGACACATTGCACACTTAAATGGACCGCTTTCGGCAAAGTTAATGACAAAAGCATTTCGCTGTTCAAGCCCAGGGACAGCTCCAGCCACCCCTGACCCTGGCTCGAAAAACAAAAACAAAAACAAAAAACACTTAAATGGCATATTAATCATACTTAACTTTTCAACAATAGCCCCAAATCATAAATATACAATAAAGCCATATGCTATCATTTCAAAGACCTTTGTTTGGTTTGTGACATGCAGATTCTACAGCCGCTGGGCTGGTGCCAACTTGGCAAAACTCACTTTCATCTTTATCATGAGAACTGTTGATGCCACCTGCCAATAATATTGGGGAGAGAAGTTTCTTGATTTTATTCATTTTCTTCAAAACAAGAAAATGGTTTCTCTATAAGAGAACCTTTGCCAGCCCCCTCTGTGGTTTCAATTCCTGATGCTAAGGAGTGCCTAGAATGGTGCATGCATGGGCCAAGGAGAAAAAGGAAGAAGCCCACAAGGAAGTAGCAATTGCAGTCTCATCTTACAGTCATGCTGTCATCTAGACGTTAATGTCTGTTTTGATCAGAAACACCAGTGCACTCTAGCCCCCCGATTGCTTTCGACCCACGTATATAAATACAGTTATCGCATTTTTCAACAACTGTATCTTACCATACCAATTGTCATACAATGTTGTCCTTAATTATCGATTACTAAAGTAAGGCAAACATAGTTTTCCATCAAGAGGCCTTCCATGGTTACTGATACTTGTTAGCAGAACCATATGCCAGCACAAATCGTATGTAGAAAGGTAGCAAACACTTATTCCAAAAACAAACACTCTACATAGGGCTCTTGACCCAAGGGTTAATGTTAGATAATGCTGGACTTGCAAGGCTTCTCGCTTTAGTCTCTGCAATTAACTAGATAAATGAAAATGACCCTAAAGGTACCAGGAGGAGGGTGCAGGAACAGTAGACTAGATGAATCCAATGGCAACCCGCTGACGTTAGGAAATTCCTGTCATACACATTAGTATCAGTGAAGCAGAGGTACACTACAAACTGTACACGCACTGTAGTGGTAGGATTTATTCAAGTTCCTTGTCACCTCATCATCTTAAGGTATATAACTGGCCAAGCCATATCTCCACCCTGCAACAAAAACTTTAAATGTAAATACACACCCACCAAGCTTGTGATTAAGCATGTAGATACACTTCCCAAAGCTTGTGAAAAAAGAGTATTATTGTGATGAGCTATAAAATGCATATGCCTTTGAAAGGGAGAAGTGAACCTTCCACATGATGGTAAGATACTTCACCTGAAGAAATGAGCAGAGCAAAATGATACTTCATACTGTTTTTACATGTTTAATAACATTGGTACTCTTGCTCCTTTTGCGTTAGAATTTTGCTTTGCCTCCCCCAATCCATCCATGGTCACGGGCAACACGATTGAAAGCTTCCCTGGCCTCACGCTCACTATATTCAGTACAAGAGAGACATGCAGCCTTGTCAAGGCGTCCCCCACCTTCAATCATGGCATTTACAATCTGTACAATCACGCTCTCAAATGAGCATACTGGGCTCCATCCGCTCTCTGTGAGAAGTTCCATGCAGATACTACCTCCGACTGTAACATGCCCGGTGTGAAAACTGAACCTTGGTGAGATAACACGTACAAACGGTGGGGCAAATGGATAAGTTGAAGGGAAAACACATTCCAGCTTGACTGACACTTCTGGCATGTTCCATTGCCGTGCACAGTCAATAAGGTCCTTGTACAAAGGAAACCTTTTGAATAGGAATTGGCTGAGGCTCACATGCCAGCGGCAAAGGTTGCTCTCATCTGGTAAGCTAACCTCAATACCAGCCAGGATAGAAAGGTCTTCATCAGTAGATTGCGACCTTTCTTCTCTGGCCGCCTTTATTTGTTTTACTATGTTCTTGTACTCCCTGGCAATAGCCTGAATGGCACTCGTGGCAGGTGCTGTTTTACTATTTACAGAAATCGACAGGTTTTGCAAAGGGGCTTGTGCTTGTGATTGTGATTGCTCTGCTTGTGTATCCACTTTCCTAGAGACACTTGCATGACTCTTCGATTCGCTTTCCTCTTCTCTCTCTTTCTTCTGCTGACGAAGGACTGACAGCAGATACAGCCAGCGTGCCTCCCTGCGTGCCCGCCGCTGCCCTTCTTGCCGTAGAGCATATGCCGATCTTAGAGCTCGGTAATGCTCCATCAGATCAATGTTCTCTGACATCATCGTACCATTAATAGAAAAATGAGGATAAAGTTGCGGTGCTTTCAAAACAATTATGTAACGTATTGCAACATCCTTTTCATATTCAGGCGGAACCACCATGATGCCACGTGAAAAAGCATACATCGTTGACATTGCATGCAAGTTGGAATTGGGAACAGCCTCTGTACATCTTATTGATCCATTGATAACCTCACATATTGCCAGCACGCAAAAGCCTTCTTTTAAAACTCCATGGCTCCATCCGGGTCCCTTGCAGGTGCAATAATGCAGAGAAGTCGCTGTTTGAGCTCCAAGATAAATGCCAGTCCCATATGATGCACCACTGCTCATAAACGACGTGTTGCTTAAGCACCTTAAACCATTCCTGCAACCAAAAATGTTTTTTCAGTCATATATGTGCTAGCAATATCAATGGGGGCATGTGATAATGTGACCATTACACGATGAATATATGTATTAAATGCTGTTTATATCCTGCAAGTGTGCAAGTATGTAGGTGTGAAGCATGCATGCGTAAGAGTGTGTGTTATGTTGGTGCATGCATGTGTGAAGTGCAAATGTATACAGGTGTGTCGGAGGTGTGCATGTATGTAGGTGTGTAAATGTGCATGCATAAGAAGTGTGTATTTGTGAAAAGTGTGCCTGTATCTAGGTGTGCAAGCATGCACATGTGAGGCGGTGTGCAAGCATGCATACGTGAGAAGGTGTGCATGTTTCTAGATGTGTGGGGATGTGCGTGAATGTAGGTGTGCAAACATGAATCTGTGAACTGTGTGAGGGTGTGCGTGTATGTAGGTGCACAAAGATGATTGTGTGGGAAGTGTGCACGTATGCAGGTGTGCAAGCATGCATGCATGGGAAGTGCTTGGTATGCGGGAGGAGTGTGCCTATATGGAGGCATTATTTACCTGACACTAACCACATGGTTAGAGAGCCTAATCTTGGGTTAGGGGACCTTGAGAATTAGTGTAGCATGCTAGAATTTCATGGGCTAAGGGTTTAATAGAGGATCCCATAAGTTAAAAGCAATTATTAAGTTGACAACTATTTATAGGTTGACTTTATGGCTATATAAGTGGGGTGAGCCTATTGAGATTGCATTGTACTATTGGACCAGCAAGCCTAGGACTTGGCTTGGAACTCAGTCCACGGTGGAACCTTAGCCTATAGGCTCCGTGGTGGTCTGTGGACGTGGACCTATCATTGGGAGGTAAGCTAGCCTGCAGCCCTTCTATTTGGTACTAATCTTGTTGCATGTGTTTATAGAGATCTTGGGAAATCTTTTAGTTGGTATCAAATCGAGCCTAAACATGGGAAGCGTAAAAGCAAGGTTTGCATGTCTCATGCATGGTCGCAAGTATGTCGAGAATCCCAAGTATTTTCCTTGTGGTATTTGATAGGGTTTTGATCTTGGTTGAACAGGTATGGTGCTTTTTCAGTTTCCTAGCACGCATGCTTCAAACGTGTGGTTCTGGAGGGAGGGGAGAGAGAGACAGAGTGCATAAGAGAGGGTGTATGCAGGTTTGCGTGATGCCAAATGTAGTCACCAGTGCTATAACCTAAGCATAGGTTCTTCTTGTAGCATGCGCCGAGCTAGGACTGTGTGAAACAACAAAGCCTTTCTTTAAACCTGAGTTTAGTGAGTCTTTAGCAATCCCTCAAAACATCATACATTAATCTGAAACAGACGTAGTAGAGACAACACCTGATGGGGTCCCGAATTACCCACCGAAGCGCCCCCCCCCCCCCCCCCCCCCCCCCCCCCCCCCCCGCACGGCCCCACGTGCCCCTGCCTGCAAGAAAGATTATTTACGTTATTTCTTCTTCTGGAGAACTGTATACAAGCTGAATTGTGTCCACAAGACTAAGTGGACAAACTGATTTACTGACTGCCAAACGCAAGGACAAAGCAACCAAACGCTGGGCAAAACTGTGCATAAGCTGTAGGCGACTGTGAAGCGACCTTCAAGAGAATACACCGGCCTGAGACTAAGGGTTGGTGTGCTGAATACTCCTGAAGAGACTGAGCTTCTTTGCCTTGGGCTGAAAGCACAAGAGTGGCTGTAGGTATGCAAAGGCTGGAGCCTAAGCATACATGCTTGACTTTTCTTGATTATCTCTGATTTTACCTGATGATTTATGGGACTGAACATGACTTGCCTTTTTATATGATGCAAGGATGCTAGTCGGCTGCCTTAACAGCCTGTCGGCCTGCAGAAAATGCCCACGACTAGCATTAAATGCTGGTCGGCTGGCCATAGGGCTTGGCCTTAGGGCTGGCCCCTCGGGGGCTCACAAGGGGTCACGACATACAACAAAATATCCTAAACGATACTACTTCCATACGTGATTCTTGCATTGTTGATGAGCCAGTTTGTCACTGTGCACCACAGTGCATGGGTGCACGTTACATTCCCTTCTGCTCAGCTTGGCGGCAGGTTCATAGCTTCGAGATAGTCCGCCGATAACTGTGGACACTCCAAGAATAATTCTTCATCCAGCCAAACGGCTTCATGGGTCCCTCGATCTTTGACCTTTGTCTAAAATTGGCGAAGACGTCGTCCAGAACCATGCTTCCAGCAATGTAGAAGAATCTGTTCCAGCTCTATCACCTCTGCTTCATCAACCATTTCTGGCTGCTGCTCTTTTGGAACATTCTGCAATGAAGGTCCAATATAAGGCTTTAACCAAGAGATGTGGAAGACATTGCGCATCGTCCAACTATCTCGCAATTTGAGTTGCATGGCGACATCGCTTATCTTCTTGATGATGGGAAAAGGACCAAAACTTCTGAATGACAACTTTGGACAGCGCTTGCCCACTTGCTTGAGCCTTTGCTTCATGATCCTTAAATAAACCCATTCACCTTCTTTGAAATTGACGTCTCTCCGTGACTTGTTTGCTTGTCTAGTGTAAGCCTTTTGAGCTTTGGTAAGACACTCTTTGACGGACTCAATGATGGCTGAAAAAGTTTGTCGTCTTGTTGGGAAGGAGATATCATCCGCATGAGAAGGGATGAAAATCTTCGACCAAAGGCTGCCTCGATGAAGTTCTACCAACACTGGATGAGTGTGTCATTGAGAATTGCCTGTACCAACGGGAGATGAAGCTTCCACTTCGACTGCTGATCATGGCAGTACGCTTTAAGCACATCGAAAGCCAACTGATTGTAAATGTCAATTTGGTCATCGGTCTAGAGATGAAATGCACTGGACAATTGCAATTTGGTACCAAAGTTAATGAACAGAGCTCGCTAGAAGTGAGATGTAAACTTTGGATCCCGATCTGAAGTAGCCATAAACTGGATACCAATGTGGGAGAAAAAGTCAAGCTATATCTTCTGTTGTGGCCATCTGCTTACATGGTATAAGCATACAAAATTTACTGAATCTGTCAACTATCATCATACACTGAGTATTCCAAGATCCAGTAGATGCGAGAAGGGGTCCAACAAAATCCATCGAAATGTCATGAAACGAACCCTCAAGAATGGACAATGACTGAAGCAGCCCTGCCTGTTTGGTATGAGGTACTTTCCCTTTTTAACATATGGAACATGCGGAAACATAGTCGTACACATCCCTGCGCATCTTCGGCCAGTAAAACAATCTTTCTAACTTCTCCAAGGTAATGTTGATCCCGCAATGACCACCAACAAGTGAATCATGGACATCATGGAGGAGTGCCGGTCTTTTCACAGAGTTGACCCTTGTAAAAGAGCCAACCGTCTTGAACGATATAATGACCCGATTCTGAATAAAGGACCATACTGTAAGGAGTTTCGAATTCTGGAAAATCTATATACTGTGTCTTCATAGTGTCTAAATCTTTTCCTTGTATCTCCAACACAGTGGACTCCTGTACTGTCAAAATACTACCTTTGTGACTCAGAGCATCCGCTACAAGGTTGTTCTTACCTGGTACATACTCAATCATTCCACCAAACTGTTGGAACAACTGACTCCACCAGTGCTGTCTATCGCTCCACTGGACACTTGGCATAGTTTGCAATCACTTCAAGACCTGGTGGTCTATCTTCACAATTAATTCCCTTATATAAAGAAAAGGTTTCCATTGTTTCAAAGCTGTGATAACCCCTAGTAACTCTTTGTTATAGATAGAATATTTTTTTTCTACATCATTTAATTTTCTGTTGTAATACGCCACAGGTCTGCCTTCTTGTTGCAAAACTGCTCCTATGGCGAGATTACTACCGTCGGTGATCACCTCGAAGAGATCATTCCATGATGCGAGTTTAAGGATTGGTGCTTCAGAAGCCGCCTTTTGCAGAACAAAGAATGCCTCCAAAGCCTTAGTTGTGATTAAAACTTTCATCTTCTAGTCTTCACTCCTTTGCGCAAATTTGTCAATGGTGCTGTGTGCAAGGTTAGAAAACCGATCCATATATGAGCTATACGCTTGGCACAAGCCCACGAAGGAACGTATCTCTTGGAACATCCCAATCGAGAATTGCCTTTATCTTCTCAGGGTCAAGGCCAATGTCGTCCGAACCGATCACATAGCCCAAGTACTGGACTTCTTGAACTCTAAATATGCTCTTCTTTGCATTAATGTAGAGTTCGTTGTCTCGCAAAAGCTGCAAGACCTTCTGCACACCTTTCACTGTTGTTTTGCAGTGGCAAAAAAAAAAAGAATGTCATCCAAAAAAATGAATAGACATACACCGATGAGTACGGCGAAGACTCGTGACATCATCTTGTTGAATGTCACCAGTGCATTGGTCAAACCAAAAAGGCATGACCACAAACTCATAATGAAAGGCTGTCTTTGGGATATCGGCCTCGAAAAATTTGACTTGATGATAGCCACTTTTGAGGTCGATTTTGCTGAAGTACTTAGCAACGCTGAGTCTTTCAAGGATGTACTCTATCCTTGGCATAAGTCTTATCTTTCTTCTCCACAAAAAGAATTGGTGCAGCAAATAGAGAGAATGAAGGCATGATGAAACCAGACCTAAGCAACTGTGCTAGTTGCGTCTCCAACTCAGCTTCCAACACCTTGGAAAGACGATATGTAAACTAACTGGGTGGCTCAACTCCAGATACTAAATTGATACGATGGTCTTCAGAACGAGAGGGTGGGGGTCTTGGTGGAAGATCATCCCTCAACATGATATCCTGAAACTACTGGAGGAGGCCTATCATCTGTGGCTCTAATGGAGTCACGGTGGATGTCGCTATCTACCGTGGGCGGATATAGATCATCGCACACTCAGCTCCCTTTCTAATAGGCTCTACTGGCTTGAAGGTGGGAAATAACTTGAATGCTCCAATCCCCGCGAATGATAGGAGGCTCAAACAAACCTTCAATGATAGTGAAGGTGTCCTGCCTTCAATCAAGAATGGGTGCATACTCGCACAACCACTGAATCTCAAGGATCATGTCACACCTGAGAAGGAGCAAGACGCTTCTTCTTCTTCACACAACACTCAACACACCATATACAAAGATAAGAGTACACACAATATGAAAAGATACTCAACCAAATACATACTAGGGTTCTCTATAGTGTGAACCCAACTAAATGAGCTGGCGCTATAACTATGCCAGTCTCTAGAATGGCTGTCACACAGCCTGTCATCCCAGTGGCCGCATATCACCCATGATCTCACCAACTATGCCAGTGGTGTAAGTGTGGGGCCTATCCCCCAGGCGGGTCATCAGTGTCCACCGCCTCACCAGATGAGCTCGATATCTCAACACTCCCCCTCGATCTCAACTCCATCTCATGTACACCAAGCGAAGCCCTGAATCTGCGGAGCTTCTCCGTAACCAATGCTTTGGTGAAGATGTCAGCGACCTAATCCTGTGTACTGACATAAACAAGATCAACGTCTCCTGCCAAAACCTTCTCTGTGACAAAATGGTAGTGGACCTCTATATGCTTCGTGCGAGCATGAAAAACTGGGTTCCTGGCCAACTGTATACTGCTAATGTTGTCACAGAAAATGACAACTTGTCTATCCACTGATAGACCCAAATCTGCAAGTAGCTTTCTCAACCAAGCTACCTCACATGCTGCCATAGCAGCACCTCTGTACTCGGCCTCTATACTAGATAGAGCAACCATAGGCTGCTTCTTGCTACTCCAAGTCACAGCAGCACTCCCCAAAGAAAACATGAAGCCACTAGTAGATCTTCTATCTAAGATACTACCAGCCCAATCAGCATCTGTGTACCCATGTACATATATCTCTGTCCCAGTTTCATAAAATAGTCCACAATGCAAAGTAGACCTCACATACCTTAATATGCGTCTCAATGCATCCAAATGCGGCTTTCGAGGAACTTGCATAAACTGACTCACCAACCCAACAGCATAACTCAAATCTAGCGTGGTGATCGTCATGTAGATCAAGCTTCCTACTATGCGCCTATACATAGTAGGGTCCTCCAAAATCTCTTTTGAATCTGCACTCAACTTGCCATTCTGATCCAATGGCACTGAGATAGACTTATAGCCTGTCATACCATACTTGGACAACATGTCCAAGCCATACTATCTCTGCAGTAATCCAATACCATGTGGTGACCTAATCACCTCAATGCCCAAGAAATATCTGAGCTCCCCCAGATCCTTCATCTCAAACTTTTGTCTAAGTAAGATCTTTACATCAAAGATCTCTCCATCATGGTCCCCCGTAATGATCAGGTCAGCTACATAGATGACAACAAGCACAACCCCTCTATCACTGTGTCTCACATACAGCGAGAAATCTGCATTGGCTATATGAAAGCCAATAGTGATAAGATATTCAAAAATCTTGTTAGACCATGCTCTTAGTTCTTGTTTTAAGCCATACAAGGCTTTCTTCAATCTGCAAACATGCTCGGGGTGACTCACATCCTCATAACCAGGTGGCTGCAACATATACACCTCTTCCTGCAAATCTCCATGCAAGAATGCATTCTTTACATCCATCTGATGTAAAGAACATTGCTTTGACGCAGCCACTGCTATCACAACTCTCGCTATTGTCATCTTGGCAACTGGGCTGAAAGTTTCCTCATAATCAATGCCATATATCTGCGCATATCCTTTGGCTACCAATCTAGCCTTGTACCTACTTATGCTTCCATCACTGTTATGTTTTACTTTGTACACCTACTTGCATCCAATGGCTTTCTTGCCTTCAGGCAATTGCACTAGATCCCAAGTCTCATTTCCATATAGTGCATCCATCTCCTCATCCATAGCTTTCTCCCGACACACATTTTCGACAATCTCATCAATGCATGTGGGCTCTACAACCTGTACAACTTTTGCCATGTATGCATAGTGATGTGCCACATAACCATCATAGGTAAACCTCTGCACAGGATTTTTCACTCTCCCAGATCTTCGCAGCTTTGCATTCATGGCTTCCATAGCCTTCTTTACACGAGGTGTTCTCATAGCTGGTATCCCATGATCCTCATCAAGGCTCATCTCTGAGCCACTAGACTCTCCATCAACATGAGAATGCCCTGCAGAAATGTCAGACATACTAAGGGGCTCAATCGCTTTCTCTTTGCCTTTATGTGATGTACTAATCACATTTGCAGGACTGGTATTATGACGCAGCCTGCCACTCCATAGTCTATCAATTGAACCACTAGATGAGGACTCTCCTGGTCCACTCAAAGACTGTGATTGCTGACTTGCATTTTGTGCAACCACATTTCCACTCACATCAGCCCCAACAGCTTTTTCAACAGCATACCAGCTGCTCATCTCATCAAAAACATCCCTGCTTACCCTCAACTCACGTGTAGCAGCGTTATAACACTTGTATTCCTTTTGCTCAAGGGAATATCCAATAAACACACATTTTTCAGCTTTTGGATCCAGCTTAGTTCTCAGCTCATCTGGCACATGCACATATGCAATGCATCCAAAGACTTTCAGATGAGACAAATCAAGTTTTCTGCCAGTAAACCTCTCCTCTGGAGTTACATCATGTATGGCTAGGCTGATCAGGAACTTTTTGTGGTCTGGGCGGAACGGTCAGCCAGCTCGGGCAAAGGTTGCATGGGCAGTTATTACACTTCCGCTGGCTCAGGGAGGTTTGGGTATTATAGATCCAGTCGATCAGAGTAGAGCTTTATTGGGGAAGCTTATCGTTCGGGGGTTGCTTCCAGGTGCTGAGCCTTGGAAAGAGCTCCTCTTGCAGCGGCTGCTGCAGGCTCGGGCGCCTCCAGCAGGGGGCACTTGGGCACCAGAGATTCGCTGGATCTTTATAGAGATGAGGAGGACAGGCCTCAGTAGAGGATGGGAGGACAGATTTGCTTTGAGTATCCTGAGAGCTTGGGAGCTGCTGAGACCGGGGAACTCACAGCGACCTCCTTCTTGTGTTGAGGAGCGGGCCAGACAACCGCTCATCTAGAGCCCCGCGGTTCGCACAGAGCAGGGTCATATGCTGGGTTCTCGGCCTCGGCTAGCCTGGGGGCCTTTAGCGGCAGGCCCAGCTCGTAGTTTTGGAGATTGGCAGGCCTTCTGCAGTCTACCAGAGGAGATCCAAGTGGAGAGGCTGAGTCACTTCAGAGGGGGGTTGATTATGAGGGATGATATTCAGGAGGCACTCACAGAGGAGTGGTTCACGCCTCTCGAGCCAGTGGACCCACGGTGGATGGGAGCCTTTACACAGTTGGAGATCCTGATTGCTGTCAGAGCTTGCACTGAGGATGGCAGTTGCCTCGACTATGAGATTCAGGATGCGGGCAGACTCCAGAGAGTGGAGGTGGAGTCGCCTTTGGTTGCAAAGTGCACCATTCAGAGGATTCGGGTAGTGGCCGCCGCTTCTCGGAAGTGGCATATTGACCCCGACCCTGCTGATGTGCTCCCGGATTGGCGCATATGGGTATATGCAGCGCGCCCCTTGGCCCGGCTACAGTGGGACCCCGGGGA
Organism: Cibotium barometz; assembly: GCF_041138505.1. Classification (NCBI taxonomy): domain Eukaryota; kingdom Viridiplantae; phylum Streptophyta; class Polypodiopsida; order Cyatheales; family Cibotiaceae; genus Cibotium; species Cibotium barometz. The sequence goes on from NC_141083.1 coordinate 25,931,342, forward strand.
GTACGAGTGGCACACAGGAGAGGGATTTACGATGGGAGCTCCTCAGCAGCCTCACCATCTGGTTTACCTGGAGGGCCCGGTGCTTTACGGCCTTTGAGGGGAGATTGGAGCCACCAGCAGAGACTGTACGGGGGATTTGGCAGGAGTTGATCCACACCCTGCGAGGACAGTACGACCGCATCCGGGGAGACTCGGATGAGGCGACCTTACTGCGCCAGGCCTTTCACACCAGTTGGCGCTGTGGCCCTTTCTACACCTTACACACGGGATCCCCCCGTTGGCACTACACGCCACCTGTTTGGCTCTTCCCCCCCCCCCCCCTATTGTATGATTTAGCCTCTCAGTTCTTTGTACTGATGCTTGTATTTTGCAGCACCTAGGGAGAGTCTCCCGGGCTGCCATGTTGTATTCACTGCTCTGTCTCTCTTATGAGTAGGCGAGATCTTTTGTAGCCCTACGGGCGTTTTTTATATAACTAATGAAAGGATCTTTTCTCGGGAAAAAAAAAAAATCATGTATGGCTGTTGTTGGAGTCCTGTTCATGATGTAAACTGTTGTAGAAACAGTCTCAGCCCAATAGCTAGGCGGCATATTCTTCTCGCCCATCAATGCTCGCGTAATCTCAGCAATGTGCCTGTTTTTCCGCTCAGCAACTCCATTTTGCTGCGGAGTATATCTGCATGTAAATTGTCTCCGAATACCATTCTTCTTCAAAAATTCAGAGAACTCATTGGAGAAGTACTCTCCCCCTCTATCTGACCTTAGGCACTTTACATATTTCCCTGTTTGCTTTTCAACCATAACTCTGAAATTCTGAAAATGAGTGAACACCTCACCCTTCTCCTTTATGAAGTATACCCATACTTTTCTTGTGTGGTCATCAATAAATGTCACATAATACCTGCAGCCTCCCATAGACATGGTCTTCGTAGAACCCCATACATCTGAATGCACAACATCTAGTGCATTTCTGCTCACATTTCTGTCACATGAAAATACATGCTTTGTTTGCTTTCCAAATTGCCATGCTTCACATATTTTCTGCATACCTTCAACTTTAAACTTTGGCAGCCCTGTCACAATTCCTTTAGTCTGCATAGACTTCATTCTCTGCACATTCACATGTCCAATTCTTTTATGCCAAATGTCTGTGTCTGCAACAATTCCTGAACCATTTGAAAACATCGCAATACTCACTTCAGGCATGTTTACATTCAATGTAAACATTCTGCCCACTCTGTTACCTTTTGCAACCAACCTGCACTTGTCTTTAAAGTCTTCAACATAACAACCATCAGGATTAAACCGAACCTGCAAACCCTGCTCAATCATCTGGCCAACTGAAACCAGATTCTTTGTTATGTTCGGAACATGAAGTACATCTGCAAGGTACTTCACTTTGTCATCCTGCATAGACAATGGCACATCTCCAACATGGGCAATTGGATGAGCAGTGTCATCCCCTATTTCCACAAAACCTGATCTTTCAAGGTTTTTCATCTCCTTGAACCACTCCCCATGACTTGTCATGATAGCTTTGCATTCTCCTAGTAGTAGAGCTCCATCCCCTTCACCACCCATTGTACTTATTGCACACCCAGATTCAACTTTTTAGTTCAGTACTTTTTCATTTTGTTGGGATGACAGAGGATACCCCATACAGGTACTCCGATTTGTCTCATAGGCCGAGTTCGGTCTCTCTCTCTCTCTCTCTCTCTCTCTCTCTCTCTCTCTCTCAAGCTATCAAGTGACAAGGAGGCATCCATCATCCATGGCATCCTCCTCAGTGGCTCTTCAAGTTCCAACTACCCGTAGAAGGACAACGAGATGGACATGATGGGATGAGGTCAATCACACCCCATCCTCTCATGGAGGTGGTGCACAGCCATGGACATGCAAGCTTTGCCCGTATAGGCGAGTGGGTGGTACTGACAAAGTAATTTTTAAGTGCCGTTCCTACCCCCGTCCCCGTTCCCTACATAAGGCCGTCCCCCGTCCCGTCCCCGTCCCCGTCCCCCGTCCCTTGTGACTATGATATATAGCCGGCATGCCTCCCTCATATATTCATTGCTTGCCTAGCTTGTCTAGCTGCAGTCCCTCACATACGAAGTTCTCCCCTCTTGCTCGGGACATGTATTCCTTTTGGTGATGATATTGAGAGCAAGTTCTCACCTGTGTTTCCTCTCCATCTCTCTCTCTCTCTCTCTCTCTCTCTCTCTCTCTCTCTCTCTCTCGTATAGCCTACGCATATAGGTTGCACACTGAGCCTCTAGCAGTAGTGCTCCATCCATCACACCCCCCCCACTAGCTCAGTACTTTCATACTTTATTTCATGTTCATTTTGTCCTTTTTTTTTCTAGACATCCAGAAGACATTGACAGTTGTACCTTGATTTGTCTCATAGGTCGAGTTCGGCCTCTAGTAGACGTTAATACAGCTTTCTTTCTTCTTTCTTTCTCTCCTGTGTTTCCACTTTCCCTTCTTCCGCTGCACATTCTATCATGGTATCAGAGCGCCAATGATCTTCAGTGTTGGATGCTCCCTCCTCTCCCTCCTGCGTTTTTGCGTTTTCAGCAAGGTGGACAGATCTGCGTTTTTTCTCAGAAGTGCTGTTGGTCACCTGCCTCTTCCAGGCGTTTCTTCTTAGCAGCTTGTGGTCTTTCTTCATCACTTTGACCTCTGAGAACACCTGTTTTATGCACTGTTTTCAAGGCAGCAGCACCTAGTGTGCTGTGTTTTTCTACAGGTGGCTGTCTACAGCAGTTTGCAGCCGTTCTCAGCATTCATACCCCCCCTTAGTGCTGGTCGCCTGTTTTGTACAGGCCAGCAGCAACATATTTGCTGCGTTTTTTTCTTCTACAGGTTTTTGATGCTGATTTGCTGATCTGAGGCTTGGGAGTACCTATTTCTTCTGCGTTTCCAGATTCAGCCCTTTCTACTGCCCTGAATACCTCTGCGTTTTCAGATTTGCAGCCATGGTTGCTGCATTTTTCTGACCCAATCTTGCTGGTAGCTCTACCTTCACCTGGGCTTCCTCTACTGGACCCGAAGGTGCCTTCTGTTCAGCGTTTTTCCTCATAGGAGGTGTGGACACTGGTTAGCTTGAATTTTCAGGTTTGTAGCGCTTGTTTGGCTGCGTTTTCTTCTCCAGTGGACACAGATCACTTGCAGAGGGGGTTTCTTGTTTGGATTGTGGCTTTGGAGACAGTTTGGTACTTGAGGAGGATTCTGAATTTCAGATTTCAGTCAGCATTTTGCTGATTTTGGAGCATCTATACCCGTGTTTTGTTCCTGGCCTACACGGTTTCCCGGTTTCTTAATGTTCCTTGCCTTCTGTTGGCGGTGGAGTGCTATTTTTGCTGGGTAGCAATGTTTTGGCTGCGTTTGGCTTCTCACAGGAGTTTTCTAAACTCAAAGGGGGCCTATCTCCAGCTACTTCACTTGAGGATTAGCTTCGGGAGCTGTTTGTTTCTGTGGAGACTTTCTTATGTGACAGGAGTTTATAGATTTTGGAGGAGAGCAATGATCTTTTCAGAGATCCTGAGCAGAGTTTATTTTCTCCAAGCTTGTGTTCTTTGCAGTGTTTGAAGAACAAGGAGGGTATTTTTGCCCTTGCGGTGTGATCCTTTCACATGGATCCTTTATTTGTTTTGCTGATTCTTGGGATCTGGTTCTACTTCGGAAACAGTCTTCTACTATCTGTGATGCTTTTGAGGACTTTGTTACCACTATAGTTTATATTCCTGCTTCCCTTCCTCATTGTGAGGAGTCTATCTCTACATCTCTTTGTGATGCTTCTGAGGATGCTCCTCCCCCTGCTAGTTCTTCAGGCTTGTTGTTTTGGAGGATGCTTTTTTGGACCCAGTGGGATGCTTTGGATCTGTGGTTGCTAACCGTGCTTGGGGCACAGTGGTTCTTCCAAAGTTTTTTGGATTTGGATCAAAATCAGGTTGGGCTTACATCAACTCACCAATTACTCTTACTTAACAAGGCTATGGAAGATCCATTTCAACAATGTATCCATCATTATAAAGGTAAGAATGGGTGTATGTAGTGTTTGTGCAAATTTGAAGGGCAGAAAGAGTGCAAAAGATCCTTTAGAACTTGAAACGATCGGTTCGCTCTGAAAAATGCGTAGGGATGAGCAAGCAAATGAGAGAAGGAAATGGATCATAGGAAAAAATATTTTGCATCTCCAAAAAACAAATCCTATTTGCCTCATTTCTTAAGGCTAGTGCAGGATGTTAGTGAGTAAACTCGTGCCCTGTTTACAATGGTCAAGTGCATCCTATGGTCTTCTTTACATATAACAAATCTTAAGGCTAGTTCAGGATGTTAGCGAGTAAACTCGTGCCCTGTTTACAATGGTCAAGTGCATCCTATGGTCTTCTTTACATATACCAATGTGCACAATGATCCCCAATTTGACAATTACGATAATTCATTTGGTGATTTCATCCTGGCAAGGGGCATTGCCAAAGATATCATACCTTCAACTTGACAACACAGCCAGGTTAAAATTAAACCATTCTAGGGTACCCACAAGCAGTCGTATGCTAGGTCTCAACCCACATTGGCCTCCCTACATTTAGTCTGATTGGACCCAACTGACCATGTCACTCGACTAGGATAATAATAGACTGAACATATTTCTTCTCAAAGTCTGGTAATCCAACCAGAAAATCCTTCAAAATATCATGCCATTTCTTTTGAAGCCCATATGAAATCCCAGGTCCTGCCAATCATACTTAGGCTATCATTCGGAAGACATTTTAGTGCCTGTAGAGTCTAGACCCCTTCAATTTTTTTATAAATGCCACTCATAAGCATACAAAAAGAACTGCAAAAGCCTAGAAAAGAAGCCCAATTGCCCAAAAAGAGAAATTTCAGAATGGGGAGAATGTTTTGAAAGCCCTAATATCTTCATTGCAAAAGCTTATGAAAAGACCACTTGCCCCATTTTTCAACAAAAGGTCCCAAATTTCAACCATAACAAAGCCCCAAAGGTGTAATTCCCCAATCCCAACACAAAGCAAGACTTGTTTGCAAGAGAAAAATGCAATGCAACCCATGCATGTTGAGCACGTAAATCCGGGGACTAACCATGCATCATTAGCGAGCTACACGCTGCAGGTGAACAGACATCGCATGAGCTTCTTAATCTAGCTTCATGTTGACATGCAGGCATGAAGAGTATGCAACACTGATCCAACTTGCACCTGTGGGAGATGTGACATGGACAGATCTTGTGATTTGACAAAAACTATTACAGTTTTGTAGGCTAAACACTATTACAATTTTGTAGGCTAAACGCTAAAATGCTGGAAAAATTCCCAACCCAAACCACAAAGCATGCATGCATATCATACACAATTTTTCAGTACATTTGACAGCACCTGGTTTATGAATCATATGCATATCATTGCAACTATGTGTGTATGTGGGTGTGCAAGTATGCAACGTAGGAAATAGACTCCATGACTTTGAATACTCAAAAATGTGTGAAAAAAAAGTCCAACCTCAAGATTGAGAACCAATTTTCTGCCGCACTCCCATGGAAAGCAAAGAAAGAGCCCCCCTGTTGAATCCGGCGCTGTTCAAAGTAAGCCTCCCTTTCAGGACTGTCATGCAAAACAGCAAACTGATAGTGTGCATTTAAAAACCCAAACTTCTCATCAGCCTTTAAGAGATGCAATGTCAGCCTGCTTGTAGATAGTATGAATCGTATCACATCATAAGGAAGCCATAACTTCTTTGTCCATTCAGAGCTCCCCTCTGGCTCTTCAGGCCTTTTGCCTTTCATAGTCTGCCTGCCTGACTCCAGCTTCTTTTCCCAAAACTTTGTCAAGGTTTTCTTCAAGGTGACCTCATCCCGGCAATCTTTCATCACCACTTCCGGGGGATATGATTGCAAAACATCTCTGAGCACATGCAAATTTTTGTTTGGGCATGTGTTCTCTGCACCTTTGTACACAGAAGATTGGTGATAAGATAGACGTGCTGCAGTCTGTGCAGTGTTGGCAGAATAGTCTACTCTTTCCACCTTGCTGAACCAGCCACTTCGGCCACGGATCTCCTCTCGCTCCAACAAAAAGGCAGGAAACGGCTCAAACACATCCCTGGTGCTGTATGTTGCAACAATAGCAAGAGAGAGTTCAAAATCGATGACTTCTGGAGTGTTTTGCACTTCCTGCAGTACAGGCGTCCCCAATCCAAGTTCCTCAAACCTGAAGAGACTGTATACAACAAAACCAACAAGAACTTTATCACATGTTGGGTCAAGATTTGCACATGCTGGTAACAAAGCAAAAAGCATGATTACCAGGATCCCTCTTTACTTGTTTTTCACATAAATCTACACATACCATATGAAGCATCAAAACTATAATAGCTAGAGCCTAGTATAAAAGATTTCTCTATATCTTTTTCGCCAATGACCAATGAGCATATATGCATGATCTTTTAATGGCAATTACAGAATTTCGGATAATGTACATATGACCTGCAAATGTATGCAAAGGCCTTTAAACTGATGTTGTTACACTCACCAATTTGAAGAGAAATGCAAAGAAAAAGTGATGGTGCCAATATTGTGGTACTGCTCGAAGTGCATGCTCGAAGTGCAATCATATCATAGACAGGTTTTTCTTCCACTAAACGATTTTCAAAACATTGGCAAGTGCCCTTGTCAAGAGATCCAAACTTGTAGATTGGTCCAGAGGGACAGGTATACTTCTAATTCAGGTGCATGTTTTCTAGGAGAGAATAACAGCCACATCTTGAAGAAGTAATAATTTTCCATGATCCCTCTTCACATACTCATTGATTGACCAAGACTCGATGACTGAGCAGTCTACCATTTAGGCTGCAGGAGGCCAGTGGATGATTCGGAATGGTTTACTGTTCCGTAATGACAAAATGTGTGTACCACAAATCCTGGACATTAGGTCCAAGATTCTGCGGGAGTGTCACGATGCCCCTTCTGCTGGACACCCTGGGGTACACAGAACACTATCATTAGTGAAACACACTTTTTATTGGCCGAAGATGAAAGGGTATGTAGAAGATTATGTTCTCAAGTGTCAAATTTGTCAGGCAAATAAAGCTGAACGTTTTAGACAGGCTAGGTTGTTGCATCCTTTGCAAATCCCAGGTAATAAATGGGAAAGTATTTCCATGGATTTTATTACCAGACTGCCAAAAATGCATCAAGGCCATGATTCTATTTGGGTTGTGGTAGATCGCTGGACAAAAATGGCTAGATTTTTACCGACCCGGAAGACTATTACAGCTACGCAATTAGCTCGGCAGTTTATCGAGCAATTGTTTAGACTGTACGGGTTACCGCAGGACATAGTCAGTGATAGGGACTCTAAGTTTACGAGTGATTTTTGGAAACTTGTTTTCGAGAAGTTGGAAACAACTTTGAATTTGAGTTCCTCTTATCATCCTCAATCTGATGGCCAGACTGAAAGAGTGAATCAGATTTTGGAGGATATGCTTCGAGCATATGTATCCAAAAGACAGAGTTCATGGGAGGATTATCTTCCTATGTTAGAATTTGCATATAACAGTACTAAGCATACGAGTACAGTGTTTAGTCCTTTTATGCTTATGTATGGTTTTCAACCAAGATCACCTGTTACAGTAGGATTCTCAGGACTTCAACATGTTGCAGCACGTAATTTTTTGCAAGATATGCAGAAAATGTTACAAGTTGCAAAGGAATCTATTAGAAGTACTCAAGACCGAGACAAGTTTTATTCTAATAGACATCGTTCACCTAGAGAGTTCTCTGGAAGGAACCATGGTGTATTTGCGAGTTCCGAAAGATTCCGAGACTTTACGGACAGGTAGATCTCCGAAATTATTCCCTAGATACTGTGGACCATTTCGTGTTACACGACGGATTGGTTCAGTTGCATATGAATTAGATTTGCCTTCTCATGTGAAAGTTCATCCTATATTTCATGTCAGTAGACTGAAGGAAGTACTGGGTGGAGCAGATCAGTTAGTTACTCCTCAAGAAATTATCGATATCCAGGACATGACATTTGTTCCGCACGAACCTGAAAAGATTCTTGGCTTTTGTGAACGAAGATTGCGTCATACGCTTATCACGGAATACAAGATCAAGTGGAAGGATCGTGTTGAGGAGAACGCTTCATGGGAGACATTGACTTCTCTTCAGAGAGATTACCCTGGCTTTTTAGTGAGCTCAAGAGTGAGCTCTTAGAGGAAGGGGAGTATGTCATGTGCACAGTGTGTATCTACTGTGTGCTATACGCATGCAAGACTAGTTTCGAGGCTTGGGGAAGCTTGGAACTAGGCAGGCTGATTGACGAGCTGAGTTAGGGATATACTAACGGGCGGGCACCCAAGTATGGACGGGCGGGCGGCCAAGTGTGGACGCCCGATGACCGGCCGAGAGCCTATAAAAGAGTGACCAAGGTTAGTTATTGCATATAGAGAGTCTCACGAGTTTGTGAGAGCTCTATGGTCTTGGAGCCTGGATCTAGTGCAGACGTGCACCTGCTTTATGCAGCCGAGGCCGACAGCAATCTCGAGGCCCGGGAGGGCAGCTTCGTGGCGGTATGGGACGTCGCGAGGAGGAGATTGGTCGGTACGTCAACCTAGTTAGCTCAGCTCGTGGCTCGCCCACAACTATCATGGTTGGAAGGTGAGTCAGGCCTGCACCCCCTTGCTTGTTTGTTTGTTCGTTTGTTTGCAGGATTCGAGTTTCGAACCAAGATCGATCACGAGGGGATCCGTGGGGATTTGACAACTGTGCTCGGGAAGGAGAGCCTCGAGGATCTCGTTGATGTAACTCAGGTAGGGGATGTGCATGTAGGGCTCCTCCGGAAAATTCTCCATGAAGCATGCACGTGGATGGCAAGAGCGCACACACAGTGTGACGTGGATAGAGCCGGGAGAGAGGATGAAGACGAAAGCGCAGTCGGCGGCATCCTGACAGCCGTCCCGGGGAGGGGGGGGGGGGTAACCGTCGAATTGCCGAAAGGGGGGGGGCGCTCCACACTCACGCACACCTTTTTTTATTATTATTGATTAGAGACCAAAATGCCACGTAGCGTGCTCTCTCTTTTTTTTTTTGGTTTTTTTTTTGGTTTTTTTTGGTTTATAGCTTAAGGGTGACGGTGGCCTGGAATCGTCACGTACCCGACCGGAAGAGGGGGTGCGCCTCTTCGAAAAGGCGCTGCCAGCTGCATCTGCACGATGCAAAGAGGGGGCTCATGGCCTGCAGCGAACGAAGCGAGGAGGGGGCTCATGGCCTGCAACGAATGAAGCGAGGGGGGGGGGTCCTGACATGCAGCGAACGGCTACCACCACCGGCAGCAGGGAGGGAGTAATCCAGGTCTGCAGAAAGGGTTCCCTCTCTGAGACACACAAGGTACGTGTGTATGGGTGTGGATTTATTATTATTATTATTATTATTATTATTATTTTACATCACCATGGGCAAAGCTTTACGCCAAGTCCACCATCGCTCCGCTACTTCCATACAACACTGAGAAGAGGGGTGGATGAGGGAGTGCCACGAAGAGGGTGAGGACTTCACAACCCACGGGTAGGAAAGGTTTTAGCTCTGATACCACTGTGAGGATTATGTTGTTAATCCCTCATATTGTGTACTAATTACTACTTAAGTACTTAACTTAGAGAACAAGAGACTTCAAGAGAACACTTGAGAGAAGATTGAATTGAATTGATTAAACTGAGCACAATAGGTCTCTTATATAGGAGATGAAGAGACACATTTGAAGAGGCTATCCTTTGACGATAGACGAAAGGATACAACTTAAGGCTAAGGGATGTGTCTATTCGATGTAGAGGCACAACCATTCATCAAGGGATACAACCATTCGTCGAAGGGGTGTGGCTATTCGATGAAGAGGTACATCCTTTGGCGAAGAGTCGCAACCAGTCGAGAGTAGGGGTTCCCTTGGCTGGTTACTCTTTGCATCTGCAACAGAAATCAGCAATGAAGAGAGGATCTGATACATACATACGTCACAATCGTGACAATGCCCCTTGGTCTCCCCTCATCCCCCACCTTATTGGTGGTCTCATGGGATCTTCGGGTGGGGAGGGGGACCCCGGCCGGTTGTTGGCCTCCATCTGCGGGCTACGTGCACGTGGTACTCTGTGGTTATGCGTTCTTTCACGTGCATCCCGCACTTGGATGCCACGTGGACATATCTATACACCAGGTGTAGGACCTGGAGTGGAAACTGGTCCCTTGTGAGCCCCAGTCCAGGAAGAGTCAGCCAGGGTTCCACTCTAAGTGTCCAAGGTCAGGTGTACAAGTCCCATATATGGTCTTGGTCGGGTGTGCAAGTCCCGCACATGAAGCAATGCCAGTCCGTATACTGTGAGTCACCCTCTGGAATGATGACAGGCATTCAAGGTGTTCAGCTTGTAGCCAGCTACCAAGCATCTGAGTAGGAAGCACGTATTTGCATGTAGAAGAAGGGGAAGCCCTTTGCGCCACCCCAAAAAGGGTATTAGACCCTTGCCTATCAAGGGGTATCCCTTGTGGACCACCCTAAGCGTCTAGGTGACCTGTGGCCAATGCCCAACAGCCAAGAGTATGGCTGGACATGCTGTTGGCCAGCCCTAGGGAGGCCTGGACAGCAAGGCGGCCAGCCTTTGTGGCTTGGCCAGCCTGTCCGCCAACCCTATGGCCTGGGCAACCCAGTCGACCAGCCCTTGTGGCTTGGCCAAACTGTGGGCTACCCCATGGAAGACCACCCCTTTCGGTGTGACTCTTGTCCCTCGAAGGACGGTTGGTTTTTGGCCTCCGAAAAGTCTCCCACAAGCATAGTGGATGGTTTTGTTACAGTCCGAAAAGGACGTGACTATTCCTACCATGGTGAACTTCGACGATCAGAGAGAACAAAGAAATCCGAAACAAGAAACACTAGGCAATCCTTTGGAGACGGCAGACATGAGTGTGCACGAAATGTTCCAAACTATGATGTGAGCAGTTGCAAACCAAAACACCAAGTTCGAATAGTAGAAGGCATAGATCTTGGCCCTAGAAGACAGAACCCGTAGTCCAATCCCTTTTTATCTGTCTCATCCTCTCTCTCTCTCTCTCTCTCTCTCTCTCTCTCTCTCTCTCTCCCCCCCCCCCCCCCCAAAACCCGATAGCGGATCCTCGCCCGGGTAACCCTCCTACAGGATTACTACCGTAGCCAAGCTCACCACTTGAGTTGCAGATGCGAGCATTGGAGATTCAATTGATAGAAGACCGTGGAGCTGCATCCCGTGCTGCCACACAAGAAGATGCGAGATGATACATGAGGAAAAAATATTTCTTGTGGCTTTAGACGCAAGAGCGACACCAATTTCTTCCTCCATTCATCCTCCCGAGAGGATGACCTTCAGTAAGTATAATGGTAAACTTGACCCCACGACCCTTTATTCTTGGCTGCATCAATTCGAAGCTTATTTTGCTGCTGTTAAGAAGAATGATACTAACAGAGTGATTTTGGCTAGTTGATATTTAGAGGTGAGGCCATCCCATGGTGGACGGAGTAGGCTCATGTCCACACCAGCTATTGTGTGGTAGATTATGTTTGGGATGAATTCGTCTTCAATTGACTCGAAGACGAGTTTAGGGGGCATGTCAAAACACGCAACCAGTCTTGCACTATGCCAACAAAATTTCGAACTTATGTTTGCAATTGGGCATTTTTGATAAGGACAAGAAAGAGCAATTCCTCTATGGCCTTGACACTCAAATCCAATGGGAAGTGCGTATGTTTTGACCGCCCACCTTCAAGAATGCACTCTCGCTCAGGCAGAGCGCTGAGATGAAGTACAATGGAGGAAAGCCCCCGACTTCCCAACCTTCCACTCCCAAGGCACCCACCTCGGGGGGGGGGGGGGGGGGAAGCCAGAACTAGACAGGGTCTTCCCTAGGACAAAGCACAGAAGCCTCTGGCTCCCAGAACTCGACTAATGCGCCCAAGATGACTCAAAACCAAAAAGCTCAAGTAGGCAAAGACCAGTGGTAAGCTGAGTGTAGAAGAAACAGCCCAATACAAGAAGGAGAGTAGGTGTTTCTTTTGTCATACAAAAGGACACACTTCTAAGGATTGTCGAAAGAAGACTATCACCCCACCCTCCACGGCTTCCATGGTGAGCCCCGCTCCCACAGACCTCGACAATTGCCTCTAGTTTTTCAGATCCCGGTTCTTTGGTTGGTGCAATCATTAGCCGGGAGCTCGAAGATAAGTAGAAGGGCGACCAAGACCAGGAGTATGGGTGCAATAAACTGCTCAATAGTGGTAGCACGGAGAATGTGGTTACGGAACACGCTGCTCGGCGAGCCCAGTTCCTATTGACTTCAGTAGACAAGAAGGTAGAGGAATTTAGCAGAGGCATGACAACGAGTATCAAGTTTGAAGCTCAAGGTACTAAACTAGTTATTTAGGGCATCGAATTTGTGTGAGATTCTATGATTGCTCCTCTTGTAAGAGCAGACATTATTTTGGGAATTCAATGGTTTCACAAGTTCTAGCCAGACATTGATTGGGATAGGCACACTTTTTGGATTACCTGAAATGTGTCCATTAAACTGGGTTATGCTTACCAGGGATGTACTCGATCATTCCCCTTCCTAATACTGGCAAGTACTGGTGTGAACTGCTATCAATCCCAACATAACATCCCAAGTATTCTCTAACTCACTGCTTTCTTCAACTCTCTTTACGACCTCCTTCAATCCAAGTAAATCCAAGCTCTGCACCTCAGTTGACTCTTTGCGAGTCACTAATCCAAAGGCCCATTGACTTAATGCCAATTGATAAGAGCTCCAGCAGCTAAACAAAACTCCTCCAGGGCAATCTGCAAAGAGCATAGGCAGATGTGAGAGGCCTCTATATACATAGCAGTGAGTCTAGCAACTCTTCTTCTCTGTGTAAGGGCAGACTCAAACCAGAAGCTCCGGCAGTGGAGCAAAGATATATGCTCATAGCCTTAGCAATTATGAGATATAGCAAAGGGGACAAGGGGCATCCTTCATGTACAAACCGAGAGATCTGGAAGCGCACTCCTCTGTCACCACATGCAAGTATACAGCTGTGAGCATCTCTATATAAGCATGAAACACCTCCGATTCAGTCCTGAGAAATCCCCAATCGACTCTATCATATGCTTTCTCAAAATCCCGCAGGGGAATGCAAGGAGCACCTCTCATCTCATCAAGCTGACAGTAAAAGTCAGAAGTCTGATCACAGGATCTGAATGAACAATGCCGCAACTGTCTTAACACCTTCTTTGCTAAGAGGAGGACCATGAATAGCAAAAAAGTGCTGCCCATCATCTGAACCCAAAAGGAACCATCTACACTGTTGTGGAATTAGCAGCATAGGGCGGTTTGCTTAGGCATGAGATGGATATGAAGTCTTTTCATTGAGAACACGTGATTGCCTAGTAGCCACTGCTGTTGGACTTCGCAAACCTTGTGAAATATAAAAGAATAACGAAAAAAATTACCATGGATTTCTTCACGTCATTGCCAAGATCACTTAAAGGAAATTCTTAAATTATGGATGCAGTTCATTATGTGTCAGTAATTTCTTACTTTATTTCTTGCAAGGATCCCGTCCTGGATCTTCTGCCAAAATGGACCAAAATAACTATCAGTCCTGCAAAGCCCTCTCAATGACTGAAATAAGTCAGTAGAAATCTCGGTGAACGACAAAGTATTCACCTCTCTAATCCGACTAAGCGCATCTGCAATATTATTCATGGACCCTTTCCGATAACGGATCACAAAATCAAAATCTTGCATTAACTCTGCCCAACGAGCTTTCCTGCCTCTCAAATCATCCGCATCACACACATACTTGATTGACTGATGATCAGTCAATACCACAAACTTGGAGCCATATAAATAATGTCTCCAAACCTTGAGAGCATGAATCACAGCATAAAGCTCCTTCTCAAGGGTTGGCCAACGAGATTGAGTGTCGTCTAGCTTTTTACTTTCAAAAACAACAGGTCTACCATCTTGAAATTAAGCAGCCCCGATAGCATAGTCACTGGCATCAGTTTCAAGAACATAAGGCCGACTAGGATCAGGCAATGCTAAGATAGGTGCTTCCTTGACTTTATCTTTCAAAAGTCTGAAGGCCATATCCAAATCGTTATTCCAAGTGATAGGCTGATTGGACTTACGTCCACGACCTTTCAATAAGTCGGTCATCGGTAGTGTGAGCTGAGAGTACTCCCGTACAGATTTCCGAAGAAAAACAACAAAACCGAGAAAAGAACGAAGTTGTTTCACTGTTCGTGGTATAGGCTAGTCCAAAACCTTCTGAACTCGGTCATAGTCAATGCTCAATCCATCTCTAGTGATCTTGTGTCCCAAGTAAATGATGTCGGTCATAAAGAACTCACATTTACTCAATTTAGCATATAGTCGATTCTGTCTTAAAATAGATAAGACAATCGTGAGGTGTCTGACATGATCCTCAAGAGTACGACTATAAATCAAAATATCATCCAGGAACACCACCACAAATTTCCCCAAATGTTCACGAAAAAGATCGTTCATCATTTGCTGGAAAGTGGCTGGAGCATTGGTTAACCCAAAAGGTAATACGAGAAACTCGTAATGGCCATACCTAGTCCGAAAGGCGGTTCTTTCGACATGCCTTTCATGAATACGTATCTGGTGATAGCCAATACGTAAATCTATCTTCGTGAAATATTTTGCTCCTGCTAACCGGTCAATCAGGTCATCTGATCTAGGGAGAGGATAACGGTTCTTAATGGTCAGCTTGTTCAATCTTTTGTAATCTATACACATTCTCTATGTATTGTCCTTCTTTCTCCTAAGCAACACAGGTGCACCCCAAGGTGATTTACTTGGACGGATCTGGCCCATCCTCAAATAATCTTCGAGTTGTTTAGCCAACTCATCTTCCTCAGCTTGGCTCATCCTATAAGGTGGAATACTCACAGGATGAGCACCAGGGATCAAGTCAATACGATGATCTACTGCCCGTTCAGGTGGTAAACCTGATGGCAGTTCCTTAGGAAATACGTCTTGAAACGAATCAAGTATCTTCTGTAATTCTGTGCTTTCAAACACACTTAATTCATTCACATCCATGGAAGGGATGAGAAAAGAAGAAAGTGGAATCAATACACAATGGAAAGCGGTATACAAAGAAGAATCCATTATATTTCCAAAATCAATTGTATTTACAAGAGGTGTCATGTGCATCAGTAATGCCATGGACATTCTGAGAGCTAGATCCAGAAGAGGCAACCAGATAAAGAGTATGAACCCAGGAGAAGAACCAGGATGATGGAGCACAGAACTCAGAGCACCTCTGCAGTGCAGACTGAAGCAAGGCTTGGAGAAAGAACCAAAGGGATGCTGTCGGCTGACATCAGCATGGTCAAAGAGCTGTCGGCAGCATACTGGAGTGGTCGGCTGAGCCAGCAGATAAGGGCAACAGGCAGGCGCCAGAACCAGGACCAGTCGGCTGAATTAAAGGGATTTAATGAATTAAAACTGGCCGACCAGCAGTCGGCCAGCTCCTACCTTGTCCAAGAGTGCTATAAAAGGCACCAACTGCTCCATGTTTTACTCATTCATCCCACTAGGGGATTGGATCACTAGGGGTCCCATAGGGGGCAGAAATTAGGGTTAATCACCTTTTTATGAAGGCAGCCCATGGATGCAAAGATCTGTACCTTTTTTGTACATAGTATATACTGAAATTCCAGCACTTCTTACTCTCTCTCTACCTGCGTTTTTGCATCAGATGGTGCGTTTTCGCATCAGAAGGTTTCCAAGAGTGTTTAGGGCTGAAAGAAGACTACCCAGAGCTTCCGCGCGTTACATTGGTATCAGAGCATCAGGCTCAGCAAAGCTAAACACTGATTCAGTCCCATATGATGGTGTACAGGTCCAAGGTACAGGAAAGTACACGGATTCGAAGCCCAAGGCGAGGAGCACAGATCGGGAAGAACTCCCAGGAGGTTTGTTGGTGGTGTTCCACAGTGCCAGATGGGGATGGCAGTTCCGTGAGCCAGATGGGTTCTAAGGGAACGGTCCAAAGGGAGGTTGATCCTCCAAGGGTGATGTGAGAGTGCCAGACTCAGTTCCAGGAACGAAGACCAAGACGGTGTTCAGAGTCAGGGCAGGAATGGATTGTGGACTAGAGGAAGACCAGATGCATAGATCTTCATCAGAGACAGAGTGGGTTGGAGAACAGAACGGATTTTCAGAGAAAAAAGGTTTGCCAGGGATGGATGATGACAGAGGGACTTCGGAACAGGATTGGGATGATGACAGTCATCCAAGAGCAGGTTGGATTCCCGTCATCAAGTTTAGCAGAGGGGGATGTCATGTGCATCAGTAATGCCATGGACATTCTGAGAGCTAGATCCAGAAGAGGCAACCAGATAAAGAGTATGAACCCAGGAGAAGAACCAGGATGATGGAGCACAGAACTCAGAGCACCTCTGCAGTGCAGACTGAAGCAAGGCTTGGAGAAAGAACCAAAGGGATGCTGTCGGCTGACATCAGCATGGTCAAAGAGCTGTCGGCAGCATACTGGAGTGGTCGGCTGAGCCAGCAGATAAGGGCAGCAGGCAGGCGCCAGAACCAGGACCAGTCGGCTGAATTAAAGGGATTTAATGAATTAAAACTGGCCGACCAGCAGTCGGCCAGCTCCTACCTTGTCCAAGAGTGCTATAAAAGGCACCAAGTGCTCCATGTTTTACTCATTCATCCCACTAGGGGATTGGATCACTAGGGGTCCCATAGGGGGCAGAAATTAGGGTTAATCACCTTTTTATGAAGGCAGCCCATGGCTGCAAAGATCTGTACCTTTTTTGTACATAGTATATACTGAAATTCCAACACTTCTTACTCTCTCTCTCTACTCTCTCTCTCTACTCTCTCTCTACCTACGTTTTTGCATCAGATGGTGCGTTTTCGCATCAGAAGGTTTCCAAGAGTGTTTAGGGCTGAAAGAAGACTACCCAGAGCTTCCGCGCGTTACAAGAGGTCCCTGAGAGGGATGAATACAATCACCTAAAATACTATACTTGGTGTCCCTATGCTGAAAAGAAAAAATATGACTAGACCAATCTATCTGGACGTCAAGAGTCTTAAACCACTCAATCCCTAATAACAAGTCTACATTTTCCAGATGCATAACATAGCATTCTAGAGTATCTTTGTAGTCCTGAATCTGGATTGGAAGCATCTCCACCTTGCGATCCCAAACTTGTCTTCCCGCAGGTAGACGTACCTCATAGGTATGGTCGCTGAGTGTCGTATCAAGACTCAATTTCTGCACAAGTTTGTAGTTAGCAAAGTTATGCGAACTGCCAGGGTCTAAAAGAATGTGAACCTTATGGCCATTCACTTCTCCATAAACTCGGAGAAGATCATGCATGCCAAATACCTTAGAATTGAACAGACAATCAGAACAAGTACTAGGGCGAGAAAGTACAGTAATTGACGTACCTGTCAAAGACAACTGGTTAGCTGCCTTTAGCTTGGGTCCTGCATTTGACTTAGTACCCTTTTGCTTCGGGCACTCATTACGCATGTGTCCTTTTTCTTCGCAGATAAAACAACGTCCTTCCTTCTTGAGCTTCAAAGCCCTAAGGAGTCGTTTCTTATTCGCTGGTGTCGAACTTGTATTCTTCGAAGGTTGGTCCGAAGACTTGCCTTCAGTCGTGTTAGCCATAGGTGCAGAGAACTTTCTTTTATGCTTGTTCCCCTGCTCGGTAACGGGTTTCGATTTGGAAGAGACCATCGTATCATCATAGATACAAGCTGAATGAATGGCCTTGTCCAAAGTTTTACATTTTTTATTTTTAACCTGTAATCGGTACGAGTCTGGTAAACCAGCTACGAAAAATCCCAAAAGAGTAGTGGGATCCATCTTTGTAGCTTTCATCTACAAGTCACGAAACTTCTGGAGGTAGACCTCATAAGTGAGGTGCTGCGAGGTCATGGTCAAAGCTGAAAACCGGGCAACAACATCATAATCATCCTCTTTCTTGAAAATGTCTTCGAATTGTGCCCAAGTCGTCGGCTTAGGGTTGAGTTCCTTCCACCAAAGCAAAGCTTTGCCGGACAGGAAACCTGCTGCTAACTGGATCTTCTTTCCATCATCATATGGATGAAACTGAAAGTGAACTTGCCACTTATGTAGCCAAGTGTCCACGATCTCCTTGGTTCTCTGCTTTTGCTCGCCCCCGAACGGTTCCGGAGTAATATTGGAGCCTAAAGCAGAAGCCAAGGTATCCATTCCCGAAAAAGTAGAGAGGGTAGTGGTCAAGAGAGCGATGGAGTTCTGCAAAGCCTGCATCTGGGCTACGATTTGTGCTTGACGTTCCGTCGAAGAAGCTTCGAGAGCTACTTTGAACTCTTGAAAATTTGATTTTGACACAAAATCGTCAAAAAGATCTGATTTTAAATCTCAAAAAGCTATGCTGAGCTTTTGCTTTAGCTTTTGTGTTTTTTTTTGAATATATATATATATATATATATATTCTTTGTTCTAAAAAAAATAAACACCTTGAAAACCTTAGAGAGGGGGTTCTTTTAAAATTTAAATATTTTGAACTCCCCTAAAAAAACAAAAAACGAAAGCATTAAAAAAACGTAATGCTTTACTTGCGTTTTTTTTTTTTCGCTTCCCTCTTGGATTAGCCTGACGGTGGACTGCCGGCGCCATCTTTTGCTCTCGGCGGATGCTGACGTCAGCTGTGGTGCAGCCGTCGCCTGTACCTTCGCTCGAGCGCCTTCGTGTGAGTCTGCACCAGCCAGATGTGTTACCCGTGCTGGGCTGCCTACAGGGCCTGGCTGGGCGCCTGCGTAGGCCTGGGCCGGCTGCGCTAGGCTGCGTAGGCCTAGCTGGGGCGCCTGCGGAGGCCTGGCTGGCTGCGCTAGCCTGGCCGCCTGGCTTGGCAGACCTGGCCACGCAAGCCTAGGCGCCTGCCAGCCGACTGGTCCTGGCCGCCCATACCGTTGCGCCCACTACACCCTGCAGCATCGAACAGCACCCGGCCAACGCACATGACCAGCAGGACAGCGGTCGCTTCGCACACTCTCTCTCTCACTCTCTCTCTCGTTCGTTCAAGGAAAATCAACGAAAAGCAATAAACGTGCTTTTTTTCTTTTTTTTTCTATTTTCTCTCCCTGCAAGTTATGCGACTGCACACAAGGCCTCTTCTTTGCAAAGCAATCAACCCTACTAAACCTACCATCTCCCATCGACATGGGGTTCTTTGATGAAGAAAAAACACATACTAAATCTGAAAACTGCAGTATGCACAGAAAAACAGCAAGCTTTTTAACACATACCGTTCTTCGACCTCTTCTTCTCTACCTACCGACTTGCTCATTCACGAGGTATGCTCTGATACCACTGTCAAATCCCCACCGATCCCCTCGTGATCGATCTTGGTTCGAAACTCGAATCCTGCAAACAAACGAACAAACAAACAAGCAAGGGGTGCAGGCCTGACTCACCTCCCAACCATGACAGCTGTGGGCGAGCCCACAATCTTGGTTGTCCCCACCGAGCCACGAGCTGAGCTAACTAGGTTGACGTACCGACCAATCTCCTCCTCGCGACGTCCCATACCGCCCGAAGCTGCCCTCCCGGGCCTCGAGATCGCTGCCGGCCTCGGCTGCATAAAGCAGGTGCACGTCTGCACTAGATCCAGGCTCCAAGACCATAGAGCTCTCACAAACTCGCGAGACTCTCTATATGCAATAACTAACCTTGGCCACCCTTTTATAGGCTCTTGGCCGGTCATCGGGCGTCCACACTTGGCCGCCCGCCCGTCCATACTTGAGTGCCCGCCCGTTAGTATATCCCTAACTCAGCTCGTCAATTAGCCTGCCTAGTTCCAAGCTTCCCCAAGCCTCGAAACTAGTCTTGCATGCGTATAGCACACGGTAGATACACACTGTGCACATGACAACAGCCTCTTCGTGCCCCCACTCTGGAACCGGTGTCACTTTCCGCCGATGCTGGGTGGATTCCAAGTCTCCCGGACTCTCCTATCCCAGTAGCCCCGGCCTCACAGGTGTACCGCATACATGTCAACAGCTCGCATGTAACTGAACCCGACACTTGGGCGATCTGGACTATTTTCCTCACCTGTGAGCCACTACATCTTGCTCATTTCGAGTACTTCCTGTCACGGTACCCTCGGTTGGCACGCTTTCTTCCAGAGTGCAGTGTGGATGGCCTCCGCAATATCTCCTCCACGCGCCCTCCTGTGACATTCTACTGTGAGATCTTCGTCCCCGATTATACTCCATTATCTCTGGTGCCCAGCCCTTTGGCGGAACCAAACGAGGAAGTGGAAGCAGACGAAGTAACCTCCGAGGACGATCCCGAGGAAGTGGAGGACCCCGACTTTGAGTACGAGGATCCCGTTACTCCTCTCCAGCAGCTGTTCCTTCCATCCTACATCCCGGGTGGACCTTTCTTGCTTCACCTCAGTACTCTCTCTGAGTTCTCCAGATGTGAACTTCGCACGACAACGTGCCACCCGCCGATCCTCAGATGGAGGCCTTGCAGATGACCACTCTTCAACAACAGATGGAGGACTTGCAAAGGGCCCTTTTCGACGGTATAGCATCAATGCGATCACAAATGGAAGGCATACAACAATGGCACCAACACCAGCGCGAGGGATCCAGGAAGTCACAACGAGCGCGTCGATCGCGTTCACCAACTTCATCATCATCTTCGGTGGGCCAGCAGGACGATCCCTCAACTCCTCCCGATCCGACCGCCGAGGTAGACAATGTTGAACTCAAACTTTTGCATAAATTAATCAACACAGCATAGACAAGAAAGATGGATATCAAGTTACCTCAGCCCTACAATGGCCGCCGCGATAAGCGGTTAATAGATCACTGGTTCTACAAGATGGAGGTTTATTTCTCAAATACCGAATTGCCCGAAAATAAAAAGGTGGCATTGGTCAGTACCCTCTTGAAAGATACCGCCTTCCTTTGGTGGCGACGCAGGATTTCAGATGGCAAGTCTACTGCGACGTGGAATAAACAATGGCCAAAGTACCAACCCTGTTCCGGTGAATCTTTCCAAGCAGGTCCTTAGTCTTCTGGGTTTCATTGGCGACCATCCCATCAATGTGCTGGTGGACAGTGGCTGTTCCACTAATTTTGTGGGCACTTCTTTGGTTCACAAGCTTCGCTTACAGACCCGACATTTTGTGGATGCTTTTCAAGTAGAGCTTGCTGATGGTTCCTTCCTTAATTGTAACAAAAAGGTGCAACAGCTTCAGTTCTTTTCAGTGATGCCGTTGTCACATTATGACATGATACTCGGACAATCTTGGCTGTATCGATATGATCCAGTGATCAACTTTCGTTCTCATTCAATCCAATTATACCATGATGGTCGAGAGCTGGAACTTCGTGGCCTTTTCAGTGCCAAACCCATCACTGTTGTTTCTGCCCTGCAAGTCAAATGCCTCGTCCGCCAACAACTGCTTACTTGGAGCAACCCTTCTTCAAGCCTTTTCAGGATCTGTTTCCGAATGATCTTCCGACGACATTGCCTCCTCGTCGTCCTGTGGATCACCCGATTGATCTTATCCCAGGTCAACCTCCTCCAACCCAAGCTCCATACCGTGTTTCTTACTCTGAATCTCAAGAGATACAAAGGCAATTACAGGAGTTGCTGGACAAAGGTCACATCCGCCCCAACATAAGTCCCTTTGGAGCCCCGGTTTTGCTTGTCAAAAAGAAGGATGGATCAATGCGGCTTTGCATTGATTACCGTGCTCTCAACAAGCTGACAATCAAGAACAAATTCCCTTTGCCTCGCATCGATGAGTTGTTCGACCAGCTGCTTGGTGCAAAGGTGTTTTCCAAGATTGATTTGAAGTCCGACTATCATCAAATTCGTATCCGTAATGGTGATGAATACAAGACAACCTTTCGGACAAAATATGGCCATTATGAATTCTTGGTCATACCTTTTGGGTTAACCAATGCCCCGGTCACTTTCATGCCCCTGATGAATGAAATTTTTGGGCCGTACTTGGACAAGTTTGTGATCGTTTATCTCGATGATATTCTGGTTTCTAGCCAATCTATGGTCGATCACAAAGAGCATTTACAGATTGTCTTTGAAGTACTACGCACCAATGTGCTGGACATCAACAAGAAGAAGAGCGAATTTTTCAAGAACCATGTGGAATATCTTGGTCACATCATTTCTGCTAATGGGATTGCAGTAGATCCTAAGAAGATTCAGGCAATTGTGGATTGGCCTTTGCCTCTCACCATTTCAAATGTTCAATCTTTCTTGGGACTTGCTAGCTTTTATCACAGCAAGGTGCATAGGTTTTCAGAGATTGCTGCCCCTTTGACAGAATTGACAAAGCTGGACAAATTTCAGTGGTCTTCTGAAGCTGAGCAATCCTTCAACGATCTCAAGCATGCTTGACGACAACCCCGGTCTTGGCCATTGCAGATCCCACCCAGCCCTTTGATGTAATGACAGATGCCTCAGATCATGCTTTTGGTGGAGTTTTGATGCAGAATGATCGTGTCATTGCGTTTGACAGTAGGAAGTTTTCAGCCATTCAAAGCAGGTATCCTGTGTATGATAAGGAGTTTTTGGCAATCGTGCATGCTTATCGGACTTGGAGACATTATCTTCTTGGAGCAGATTCAGTTGTACGTACAGATCATCACATTCAAGAAAAATAGCAACAAGAAGTAACAGCCATAAACGGCTAGAAACGGGCAGGCACAAATTCATTCAAGAAAAATAGCAAGAGGCTTGTTCTTATATAGATAGGCAAGAGAGAGAGAGGAAAGCCTCAAGGGCAAGAGAGAGAGAGACAACAGCCATAAACGGCTCGAAAGGAGCAGGCAGGCGGCAAGCAGGCGCAACGGCCAAAAACGCAGCAACGGCAGGCGCAACGGCTCTCTGCCGTCCCCGCACAGTGCCATCCCCGCACAGGCGTCGCCGTCCCTGTGCCGTCCCCGTCGCCGTCCCCTGTGAGAAACGTCCGTCGGGGGACGTCCGTCCGTCCCCGTCCGTCCCTGTCCCTGCGCCGTCCCGTTTCGCGATCCCGGCGTTCCAAGGCTCCGTCCCCTCCGTCCCCTGTGACTATGCCTAGCTTAAAGCCAGAAACGCTATGTCAAAAGATGCTTGAATAAACCATCCTTGAGATCTTGTGCACTACATCCAAGAAATGTGCTCGATCAAAAACATGATCTAAGGTTACCATTGGAAACTTAAAATATGCAAGATCAATGATCGTACGAGAAAGCAATAAGTAACTACAAGTAGTCACAAAATCCTGTCACTAGCACTCACTGTGACACACATGGATTGCAATCGAAGCAGATGCCTAATGAAATTCCTTCGTCGAGGCTTCCTGATCGGCGTCTATCTATCCAAGACTAACTAATGACATTCCTCGATGTACATGTACGGACTAACTAATTACATTCCTCGATGTACGAAAGAACTATCGATAATGACAACTCTGTCGGCAAAATAAAATTAGATAAGTGCATAGTATACATAGCACTATCGAAGTCATGCTATCGATCCTTCACATACTCTCTTGGTTCACACCAAGTAGCTTGCATCACTAGGATCCCCACAAAATATGTGAGTTCCCACTTTGCAACACATGGGTCACGGAATAAACACCAAAGTACATCCGCATCCAAGAGTTCATCTAAACAAACTCAAGGTTACTTAGCAAGACCAGCCAAAGAAGACTCTCTGGTCTCCCAAGTCAATGGTCTCTACAATCAATTCTTCTCTACAGGTAAGGGATTTTACCTAGAAGGAAATCACCCATCTACAAAACTGGACTCACTCAAATATCCAAAACAATAATCTATCAGATATCGTGTACCAAATGGGACACCAATGTATATGTCTCCAAGGTTTGTATCTCCGTCTGAACCTCCCTAGAGATCAACCACTTTTGGGTTCTCTCCCTCAGATCAACCCTGCAATGGTCCGGATCTACTCCTTCGGATTGGTCTACCACAAGTCCGGGTAATCAAGGAGAATTATGGTCCAAGTTGTTCAGCTAAGGCATTACGAGCACATACAAATCAAGAAGCTATCAAGAAATCTGCTCTCACAAGTCGCCTATGCTATAAAAACATAATGTCTGCCAAGGGTTTGGTAGGGCAAGGAAGCACAAAATATCCTATAGAAGCAAACTAAGCTTCCCCATTGGTCTGTGCTATAAAAACATAATGTCTGCCTGTGTCTTCTCCTTCTCACCCATAGATGCTCAAGAGGTAAAAAAAAAGGTGCCACAATAAACAAGTGCTCCAGTCGTGACCACAACTATCGAGCCTAAGTGCCTATCTCATTCTCAAGATGCCATGTAATGGTCATGTAACAATGGAGAAAGTCATGAGGGTGTTGCGATCTATGGTCGGGGGGGTGTCGGCTCAATCTACTTGTGGCACCATGGAGAAGTCATTAGGGTGTTGCCATCTGCACACCGCTGCCAACGATAAAGAAGGATCTGCCCAGACTCAATGACTTCTCCTTCGTCAACCACGTCTGGCTATTGTTCATTTGAAACATCAAAAACTTTTGGTCCAACATATGGTTTTAGCCAAGAAACATGAAAAACATCATGCATCGTCCAATTGTTAGGCAACTTTAACTTCATGGAGACATCACTGAGCTTCTTAACTTTAGAAAAAGGTCCAAAACTATGGAAAGAAAGCTTGAGACAACATTTGCCCACTTGTTTCAATCTCTGTTTCATGATACGTAAATAGCACTTTGCGGTTGTTGGTTGGCAATGCACCTAATGCGGTCACTTTTGACAACCTTGTGACTCTCTTGCTTAGTGAAGAGCAATCTCATTCCAACAGGAACAACATGATGTCTAGTGAGTCAGCAATGGCTGTTCCCTTTCATGGGAATAGATATTGGCCTAAACCTAGCCCATCGGATCCTCCCAAGACAGAGGACAAGCCTGAAAAGAAAAAGCGCTGTAATTATTGCTGGAAAACACGGCACACCATAAAGGAATGCAGGAAGCGTATTGAGAGTGAAAAAAGGAAGAAGCTGGCATCTTCTTCCACAGGTGCAAATCAGGCCAATTTGGCTACACATGTATCAACCTTGACCCTTACATCTTCATCACCTGCAAAGATGTCTTTTGATGCCGTTGCTTTTGATGACTATGCTCTATAGTCTGTACTCCTTGGTATGCATTGTCTGGCAGATGCATTTCAGGGGGGGAATTTTACTTGCCCACATGCAGTTGGTGATGCCTCATGGTCACTTATGCTTGTTGACCCTTATGCTTGTCTATGCTAGACGCTTTCTCTTATGTGATGTCTATTGGAGATGCCTTGCAGCGGGATTGTTTCTACAGTGTTGACATCGTCACTTTCTCACATGTGATGTCTACTGGGAGTGCCTCCTACACACTTGGCCAGTGTTGGCTTGCTCTCATGGTTTTGACATGTCACATGTATATTATTCATTGTGGGATTATGCATCTTTACACTTGCCATACATGCCACTGATCATGGCATCGCTGAGAGTTTACCCATCCTCTCATAGCATTGGCTAATGCCCGCCTCGAGCCCCCGATTTTCAGCTTTTCCCATTGCTGAATTTTTTCTTTTATCAGCCCTACCATTGCTGATTTTTCCTCATCGGATCCTCCATTGATGAGTTTCTCTCTTGCAATTTACATTGCATGTCTCACACGCATGACTTTTGCATCCTGTTGCCTTTACACATGCGTATATCTGCTACCTCTTCTTATGCTTATCACTGGTGCACTTACAGAGCTATGCTTTGCTCTCTTGTTGTCATTGATGTGGATTACATGCAGTTCAGCTTGGCATTTGGATGCTTGCCTTCAAGGGGGGGTATTATGCGATGCCTCTTGATTTGATGCAGTTGATGTCCACTTGATCTTTGCCATGTATTTCAGGTGACGTGTTTATGTACTACTGTGCTCTAACATTAGCACTATGACATTGGGGCTTCTCTATTTCCCCGTCATATAGTGCTTGCTTTTCCATTGGCACTACAGTTCATCTTTGCCACCGTGATCTCTCTTGATCACTCTTACTAGGGAGCATAGTGCAAGGTAGCATTCACAGCTTTATCACCCTGCTTCCAGTTCACACCGTTCACTTGAGGGGGGACACAGGTTTTTTCCCGCGTGAACACACTTATGTGTGTTGGGCACTTTGCCCTAGGCTACTATATGTACTCACTTGTACTTTCATTTGATTATTATTGAGTACATCTTTTCCAGCACTCACGTTTCTCTGTGCTTGAGGTTGTGTGTGTGTGCGTGTGTGTGTGTGTGTGTGTGTGTGTGTAGGTTAGCTGCCCTATGCTTCTTTTATACTTGGGGAAGCCTTGCTTTTTGCCAAAAAGTGATGCTTTTGCCTCTTACTTTGCTTTTGGTCTTTTTAATAGTAAAATATTACTCAACTTTAGTTAAAAGTTCTTGTTTTGCTTTTCTAGCTTCAGAGCCTTGCTTTTGGCCCTGGAGCTGCTTTTTGAAAAAGCGGCTTTTAGCTTTTTGGTCCGGCTTAGTCTCCTCTTTCCAATGGTGCCCTTGGCTCGCGGTCAACCTTGTTTGACTTTTTACTTTTTCTTGCTTTTTGACCAAGAATGGTGCTTTTTCTTAATCAAATCTTATGGACCCGGTCCCCGTGTCTTCTTCCACCTGTCTGGTATCTGGGCATGGGTTTCATCATGAGAAATAGAGCTAGGAGGGCCACATAGTTACATTCCCTGCCTCTTATATCGTAGTTGTCCTCAATTGCGGACTGCAAGTGTTCCAAGCACATCCATATGTTCCAAAGTACTAGCCCCATCTGGTGAGCTTGTGCATCTAGTCTTTCCTCATGTTTGTGGTTTAATCTGCTCATTTGGCAACATCTCTTTTCTTCAACCAATGGCTTTGTTCTTGATGGTACTTCTTCATGGCCTATCACATGTGTTGGATAAAATAAATGCATACTTACCTCCTACAAAAACTAGATAGAAGCTAGGCAAGAAACAAGTATGCATCATTCGCATCTACTAGGTATTCCATGTACTAGCCAGGTAGTCTGGAGCCTAGTGGACTATCACATGCCATAAATCCAAGCATCGTTCACACATTAAAAACAGCACATGAAGTCAAAGAAATTCAAACATACATCAGTATGCAGTGCACAAGTAATGATCCTCGTGTTCATGGATTGTCCTGTCTGGTTTCATTGAAACCGTACTGAGCAATCCGGTTCCCGAGGGAAACCACTTAGACTCTCACTCAAGGCCATCTGGTCACTAGGACCGCCCGAGAATTCTTGCATAGTCATCTGGGCCATCTGGTCGCATTGACCGCCCGACTATGAAATCCAATACAGTCATCTAGGCCATTTGGTCACAGTGACCGCCCGATTGCGAAATCCAATACAGGCTTCTCTGGGTAACATGATAGATCTTCTTGGTTTCCGGAAGAGGGTCCATATACCATCATTCCTTGACTTTGGCAATCAATGGGTGTAATAGTCTTGCTGGTGTTGGTTGATCGAAATTGACCCTCTGACAAACCAAACATTCTCGAATCATAAAGTTCAATGTCCTTTCTCATAGTAGGCCAATCGAAGTAGCTCTCCAAAGCTTGAAGTGTAGTCAAGGTGTCTCTATGACCCATGTAGGGAGGAGCATGGTACTCTTCCATTACTTTGTCCTCAATTCCTTTGTCACACAACCTAGGTTTGCATCATAAGCAAACCCTACTTGATGACATAAAAAAGTCACCAAATCTCTAATCTACAATCTCTTCCAAAATATCTTTGAAATCCTCTTTGGGAGCATAAGGATCCTTCACCAAAGTGAAATCCATATGGTAATCCATAGAAACCGCATGGCTCAAGGGTCTCCGAGATAATGCATCTGCTTTCTTGTTATGTCCTGCTTGGTTCAAGAGTGCTCCAATGCAATCTCATCATGTTCAACCACAAAAAGGTTTAGAATAACAAACACCGGTCCTTTGCTAGCTTCAAATCTCAATGCTTCAAAAGGGTTTTGTTTCAACTTTGGTCAACAAAGATTCCACAGCTTTATTTGTCGAAACATGCAATGGGCTAAGCACCACTGCAAACCACTCATCGAACTTCCTGGCATGATGTCAATCTCATGATATTCCGATCTCTCTGGCTTCTTTGCCTTCCTTTCCCTTACTTGTCCCAAGGAAGCGGCATTTGAGATAGTAGGCCTATGAGTAGCCTCCATGTCTCCTCCACGAGAAATACGCCAAGTAGCTCTAGATCCTTCTCAGATAAGCTTTAGCAGCTTTAACTCCTTCAGTTTGGTGGCTCTTTCCCCAATGAATTCTTCCAACATTTGAGCCCTTCTTTGGTCCTATTTCCTCTCGGTTCTCCAAGCAAGGACTACTTCGTCTCTGAGAAATCGCCTGAACTACTGAAAGTCATGGTACTCTTCTGATGACCTTGGTTCCCATCCTAAAGTCCTGGATCGGCCTCATAGTTGTTCCCTTCATTAGGCCCTTGGTTTCCCTTTGGTCTCGACATGGCTCTATCACCCTAGAAAGTTTCTTCATTAAAATCCTTGCTCTAATACCACTGTAAGCCCACGAGGCGTGTAGTGACACATTCAACCACGTATCGAAAAGATAATGATAGAGAGAGAGAGAGAGGGAGGCGAGAGAAAGGAATAGGGATCTTGCATAGTACACCACACTAAGCGGGAAACAGACCCCGCCTCCTTTCAAGAATTTATTCAGGAACAATCCACAGGCACGCTGGCCAAGATAAATACTATATTGATGGGAGAGCTCAAATTTGTGTAATTACCCAGTCTTGTATGGAAAAACTTGGGTTAAAGATTGCCTCTCAATCTAGTTTCAGGATGAGACTAGTAAATCGTGTTAAAGTGAAATGTTTGGACATTGTGACTATCTTAGATGTGGAGGTTTTTAATGTGCATTGTAAAATCAACTATCATGTTATGCCAGCAGGATTGGGCGCTTATCCTCTCATCTTGGAGCGGCCCTGGTTGCGGAAGGTGGGTGCTATCCAGAATCGAGGAAGGGGGGTAATAACTATGCATACCAATACTGGGAAAAGGATGAGCTTCGACATGGTAAGTCACATGGAGCTGAACAAAGAAGAGGAACGGAGTGCTAAAGGGGAAGAGACAGAAAGTGAAAGTGAGGAAGAGAACAATGATGATTTTGAGGCAGAAAATGGACAAGTATCCTTCATACTTGGAGAGGAAGATCCACAAGAAGTTTAACTCACGGCCGTGTATGAAGCTGAAGAAGAGTGAAGATTTGAAACCATGGAGAACCTAATGCAGCCAAAAGCTTCCACACCTCAACTGCAGGAGCTAGTAGAGAAGATGTTGAGTGATGTCTTACATCAAAGGAGAGACAACAGTATCTTGCTATGTTTGCCAAATTTCCTAATCTTTTTATCACTTCAATGAAGAGATAAGGGGATTTGCATTTGAACCGCTCAAGATTGAACTAAAGGAGGGTGTAAAACCAGTGATCCAAAAGAAGAAATTCAAGTACTTAAGGAAGAGGTACATAAACTTTTGAAAGCTAGTTTTATCTATCACATTAAAAATTCGGACTGGGGTAACCCAGTTGTGATTAGATCCAAAAACGATGGAAGGTGGCGAGTGTGTGTGGATTATAAACCATTGAATACAGCTGTAAAAAGGAATCGTTACCCTTTGCCATTTCTTGATGATATTTTGGATAAAGTTGCAGAGCATGAGTGATATAGCATTTGTGATGGATATTCTGCACTTGAAGATCAAGAGAAGACAACCTTTATCACACCCTGGGATTGTTTTTGTTACAAGGTTATGCCAATTGGTTTAACAAATGCTCCTTCATGAATGCTCCTTCATGGTACCAACAAAGATCGGATGAAGTACTTGCACCATTCTTAGATCACTTTGTCAGAGTTTTTTAGATGACATTTGTATTTTCAGTTCCAGGCATGAACATTGCAATAAGTTGGAGCAAGTATTCTATAGGTTGGATCGTAGAACGGCCTCTAAGCCGTGAACTACCTGAAAGGGGCTATGCCATGTAGTGGCTTTGAAGGCGGTTTGGTAAGCCCATAAGGTGCCGAGAAGGGCCTCTGACTAGTGACTAGGATGTTGATGGCACATCTTGTGGAGTAAGTGACAGAGCACCTTATTGGTGCTTTCCGCCTACCCATTGGCCCGGGGGTAATAAGCACATGACTTGCGGTGGAAGATCTTATAGTTTCTCAGTAAGGTGGTGATGATTTCGTTGACAAAGTGGGAACCTCATTGGTGATTTCCAAGGGGCAACCAAAGTGGACAAGGATGTGCTCATATAAGAAACAAGCTACCGTGTTGGCCGGGCAATCCTCGGTGGCTCTGGCATCTGCCCACTTGGTCGCGTAATCGGTGGCGACAAGAATGTATATGCATCTGCTAGGATGTGCCACTGGGGCCCCATGAAATCAAGACCCCATTTCTCAAATGGAGACCAAGCTAGGGAAATCTGAAGGGGCCGGTGATTTTGACGGGTGGGTTTGGGCCCGCACCTTTGGCAACTATCACAAGATTTTGCAAACTTGATAGAATCTTTGAACATGGTGGGCCACCATAGGCCATGTTGGAAAAGAAGGACGCCCGAGATGTGTCCGGGATGGTTACCACCACTAGGGCCAGAGAGTGCATCTTCGACCAGGTGTGGCACTTCATAAGGACTGACACACTTGCGTAAAACACCATCATCACCAGCCTTGTAGAGTTGGCCAGCTATGATTTGGAAGGGACAGCTTTTCTCCAGAAGTCATGGGACTAGCACCCACTGGAAAGTGTCCTGTAGAAAGAAAAGCAAGGATATCCCCGTACCAATCCGGAGCAACATCAACTTTGAAAAGAACACTATCAAGAAGGTCATCCTCAATACCTGTTTGCAAGCTCCCCTGTGTTGATACAGGAAAGGTGGTCTGCCATGACATGATCTTTGC
This sequence comes from Cibotium barometz, assembly GCF_041138505.1. Taxonomy (NCBI): domain Eukaryota; kingdom Viridiplantae; phylum Streptophyta; class Polypodiopsida; order Cyatheales; family Cibotiaceae; genus Cibotium; species Cibotium barometz. Next base: position 25,962,411 of record NC_141083.1, read on the forward strand.
TTGGTCGGAGGAGGATCTCAAAGTCGAATTCTTGAAAAAGCAGCAGCCACCGCCAAACCCGACCTACCACCTGTGGTTTATTGAAAAGATAATTTAGGGCATGGTGGTCCGAGATGACAATGAAGTGGGAGCCCAAGAGATAGTGACAGAACTTCTGGCAAGCATACACAATAGCCAAGCCTTCCCTCTCAGTGGTGGCATAGTTCTGTTGAGCAGGTGCGAGAAGGCGGCTAGCATAATAGATGGGTCTGTCCATCTTGTATTTCTCACTGGGTTGAGTAAGTACCACACTGACAACAGTGAGCCTAGCATGGGTATGGACATGGAAGATTAACGTCCCGTCGGGAGGAATGAGGATGGGAGCTTCAGTTAGGCACTTTTTAAGGTAAGAGAATGCAGTAGAGGCCGGGTCGGACCACTGGAAAATGGTGGATGGCTTGACTAGGCAAGTGAGTGGAAGAGCCACGTCGACATACATGTCAATGAAACGACGATGGTAGCCGGTGTGTCCAACAAAAACCTGAGTGTCTTTTGTGATTGGAGGAGGAAGACGAAGGATGGCAACTATTTTATCTGGGTCGGGAGCCAAGCCTTCGGAAGAGATGATATGACCTAGGAGAATGCCCTGGACCACTAAGAAATGACACTTAAAGGGGTTAAGGCGGAGTCGGGAGGACTGACATTTGGCAAAGACTAGGAGAATGCCCTGGACCACTTAAAGGGGTTAAGGCGCAGTCGGGAGGACTGACATTTGGCAAAGACTAGAGCTAATTGAGAAAGATGTTCTGAAAAGGCCTCTACCCTAGAGACAAGTTGCATACCAGTGAAATTAGAAAAATCGCCAATGAAAGTATGGAGAAAGCTGAGGAGGTACTCCCTGAAGATATTGGTGACAAGCCGTTGGAAAGTGGCCAAAGCATTACAGAGCCTGAATTGCAGACATAGGTACCCCATTGGATGTCGAAAGCCATCTTGGCCCGATCATCCGGGTGGATGGCGACTTGGTTATAGCCACTAAACCCATCCATAAAGCTGTAGAGAGCATGCCCGGCCACATCCTCTAAGACCTGATCCATGAATGGGATGGGAAATCCATCCTTGATAGTAGCTTTGTTGAGAGATAGGAAGTCCACAAAGACACGGATCTTATTGGTCTTCTTCTTTGGCGAGATCACCATGGGAGAAAGTGTCACGATTGAAACTTAATCTCTTAATTATCCCTAATTACTCTTAATCATTGAAAGGACACCAGTGAAGGGTCACACCCTGTCATATGGGTCATCACCAAAGGACACATCTCTTCAAAGAGACATCTATTGATCAAAAGGCACATCTCTATGTCGAAAGGACATAACTATTCATTCAAGAGTCACACCCTTTCATCAGGGATGTGCATAGACTCACATCAAGGTTGCATCCATGTGCTAGCACGTTGCCCCTTATCTCCCTGGAGGTCTTGATCGCATCCTTCTGGGCTAAATCATCATCATCAAAGGGGGGCGCCACCTTTCGGGTCATGACTATTCACGTTTTTTTTTAAACGTGACGTTTCAAAAAACCAAAGAAAAAAAAAACGATTAAGTTTTTTTTTCAAGCCTTATAACTTAAGGCTTATACTTAAGCCTTCCACATAGCCTCGACCAGCCGGCTAACGGCCGCGTACATAAGGCCGACCAGCATGTGAAAAACATCCACGAAGAGGCGCCTACCATCCATCGCAGCCTGTCTGGGCAGCAAAAGCAAAGCAAACGAAACACTCACCAGGCATGTATGCCGCTTTGTTCTCTCACACAAAGAAGAAACCTGCCGTTCAGCATCATGGGCTCTTCTCTAGGAGAACACTTGCAGTTCCTTCTTGGCAACATTCAATCTCTGTAAGCTGTCATCAGGTGTGATCTTTCCTTGTGCCTGTAAACATTAACATGTAGCATTTTTATACTTCAGAAACCCGCCACTTCATTATTTTTCGGGCAAAGCATACATCATGGGCCAATATCACTTGTTACGGGTTGAAGACACCAATTCATATCTGCTAGACACACTTCACCGTCTTTCAGTAATTTTTCTTACGGTGGTGGCTTATGGCTGAGGGCCCATATGAGTTCAGCTATATCCAGGACACACCCTCTCCTACACCTGTGTCCTCTCCTGAACCTGTACTTACCGAAGACACCCCTGGTGTAGGCGGCCAGTCCAGCAGCAGAAAAACGCTGAAGCTGCACCTGATGTAGGCGGCCAGTCCAGCAGCAAAAAAACGCTGAAGCTGCTGTTAGAAGTCATCTCCTGTCTTTACTGATACACCAGGGCCTCTGTTGTGGGTGTGCCCGCCCTTGTAGGTGTTTTCTCATTTTTCCTCACTCCCCGTATTTTTCCCCCATTTTTCTATGGCTTGGGTGGCAGTCCTGAGCTCGCAAGAGGATCTATCTTCTGGCCGACTGTACCTGCAAATACCCGACTTCAGTTCTGTGAAGGCCGACTCAGGATAGTTGGCCGACTGGTATATGTGGCTGGTCATGGAGATTCAGAGCCTATCGGCTGCCTCTGTTGCAGGCCGACTACTGTATGGGGGCCATATAAAATGGCCCCACAGCCCTTGCCACGTATTGTCTTGTATTGTGTTGTATTCGGGATCCTCTTGTGTATATAGAGCAGAGTTACACACCTCTATCTCTCTCCTACTCTTGTGCTGTTTTTCTGCACTGTTCTTGCTCTAGTGTTTCCAGATTTTGTCATCATCTCCGCTGCGTATTCTGACATGGTACCAAAGCCCAAGGCTCTTGATAGTTCTTGGGAGTTGTGTGAGCAAGAGGGGGACTGTTGCGTTGTTGATTGGTGGACTGTTTCGGACTATTCGGGAAGACGAGAAGCAAGAGGAAGGCGGGCTGATTTGCTGGACAGCCACTTGCAGGTTAAGTTCTTCTTTGTTCCCACCCACCCACTCTTTTTCAGTTACATCCCTGCAATGGCAGATTTGTTAGAGATGGCTGAGAGGCATGTGAAGATCCCTACACTCCCCACGTTCCCAGTGGACCATCAGTTGGACGGGAACAACTATGGCATATGGAAGGTTATGATGGAATCTGTTCTGGAGTCGTACGACCTTGCTGATTTCATCGTTGTTGGGGTTCCACGGTCGGAGGTAGAGAAAGGGAAGTTACCGTCAATTCGTAAGGACCGGGAGGCTCAGGCACAATTGTGGGATCGTGTCAATGCCTGAGCATTCATCTTCCTCAACTGCACACCGCAAGTAATCAATCATATAAAGCATATGACGCTGGCCAGAGGTATATGGCAGCATTTGGCTTCTCTTTATAACATGGTATCGCCCATGAAGAGGATTTTCTTGGAAGTATAGATACGGGTTATGAGTCCTGCAAAGTCGTTGACGATGCGGGAGCGCATTAGCAAGCTGCAGGCTCTTCAGCAGGAAGTTCTTCAAGCTGGGAAGGAGATATCATCAGAGGATATGGCCATAACATTGCTGTTGCATTTGCCCTCTTAATACTCAGCATTTTACTGGTCTTTGATTACCAGTGGCAAGCTCAGCACCATCACGTGGGAGGAGCTTGTGCCCATGGTCTTGGACCAGGAGGAAAGATTCTAGAACCCTCCACAGGGGGGAGGTTCGGAGGCCTTAACTGGCCAACGGTCGAAAGGCCGTACCAAGGGCAAAGGGAAGGCTTCACTGGAGAAGTCTTCTGAGGAGAAGTCCGACGCTGACCGCAAGAAACTAAAGGCAGAGAGGACCTGTAATGATTGTGGCGAGAAATGCCACTATTGGAGATAGTGTCCCAAGTGGAACGCCGAGAAGGGGCAATCGTGAAGACTCCAGCTTTTGTGCACCTGGAGGTGATGGACACCAATGTTTCATTTTCTTCACGCAAGGCGGAGACTGGAGGACTCCGCTATACAGATACTCGGGAGTGGATTCTAGACAGTGGTGCTTCCAAGCACATGACTCCTTCCCGTTCAGATTTACAGGATTTCTGCAGGTATTCTGGTCACATTCTTACTAGGGATACATCCACTATCCCAATTCACAGTGAGGGGGGCAAGTTGGAGATAGTTCCCGATGGCAAAGGGGGGAAGCATTCCTCCCAGGTGTTGTATGTTCCCACACTTGGTTTTCATCTGTTAGTGCATCAGGTTTGCAAGACTAGTGTATGGGTGGAGTTTGATGAGCATTTTGTTGCTCTCGAGTCCCCGCGGGACAAGGCATGGAGTTTACAAACTTTCAGCACTCTTGTCATGTGCATGAAAGATGCCATGGACATTCTCAGGTGCTGGTCTAGAAGAGGCAGCCAGATAAAGAGTATGAACCAGACTTTAGGAGCATCAGGGTGTAGATGAGGTAGTAGCTTGGACTTGGAGCCAGGGCATGGATGATGCGCTGTCGATTGAACCAGGAAGGAACCCATGAACTGTCGGTTGCTAACAGAAGGTGGGCGGCTGGACTAGAACAGAGGCGGCTGACCAACCAAAGGCAGCTGGACCAACCCGAGGCGGCGCTGCGTTTTATGGATTAAAAGCCAAGACTGCTGGCCGACCAACAGCCGGCCAGTTCTCCAAGGAAATAAAAAAGGCCTATAAATAGGCAAGGTAGCTCATCATTGTACTCATTCAGTCCTTTAGGGATTGAGTCCTTTAGGGTCCAAGTAGGGACCAGGATTTTGGTGTTTATCACCCTTTTATGAAGACAACCTAGGGCTGTAGCAGAGTACCCTTTTTGTACTATATAAATATACTGAATTTCCAGCATCTCTCTCTCTCTACTCTCTCTCCATATTTGCGTTTTGCATCAGCATGTTTCCAAGAGTGTTTAGGGCTGAAAGAAGACTCCCAGAGCTTCCGCGTGTTACATTGGTATCAGAACATCAGGCTCAGCAAAGCTAAACATTGAATCAGTCCCATATGATGGTGTACAGGTCCAAGGTATAAGAAAGTACATGGATACGAAGCCCAAGGCAAGGAACACAGAATCGAGAAGAGCTCCTAGGAGGTTTGTTGGTGGTGTTCCACAAAGCCAAAGAGGATGGCAGTCCTGTGAGCCAGATATGTTCTCGAGCAACGGTCCCAAGGGAGGTTTATCCTCCAAGGGTGATGTGAGAGTGCCAGACTCATTTCTCAGGAATGAAGACCAAGATAGTGTTCAGAGTCAGGGCAGGAATGGATTGTGGACTAGATGGAACAGATGCATAGATCTTATTCTGAGACAGAGTGGTTTTGGAGAACGGGCCGGACTTTCAAAGAAAAAGGTTTGCCAGGGATGGATGGATGACTAAGGGACTTCGAGAAAAGATTGGGATGATAACAATTGTCACCAATTGGCCGACCATTTGGTCCATTTCTAGTTTTTGTGTCTCGTTCACTTGAGGCCAAGCCGGTGTCTCATGTGAAGAGGCCAGTATTTTGCTGACATGGACGAGAGCCAGACTGGTGCCACCCGTGTGTTAGCAGGAAGGTGTCGTATGGACGGAAGCCAGACTGGTGCCACCCGTGTATGACCTAGACTGTGTTCGACCCATGGGATTGTCACGCCATGGAAGAAGAACCAGTATTCGTGCCGTGTTTTGCTTATGGAACTGTCACTCCATAGGGAGACTCGTGCCTAGAACTGTGTCTTACCTATGGGACTGTCACTCCATAGGAAGACCAAGTTTTATATTTTACGTCGTGCCATTTTTGTGCCGACAGATATTTTGTACTTGTTCCATGAACGGGAGATATGTCCATGATACTATTTGCACATGCACACATGTTTTGCATGTTTGAAACTGTTTTTGCATGACTTGTATTTTTGTGTTTGCCTGCTTGACGTGTTACTTACTGAGCGGGGACGCCTGCCAGCGAGTCGTGAAGTCTGCTGTGTCTTCTGACGAGTTTTGGTGCATGTGAACAAGTGGTAAGTATATTGCACATGTTAATTTAATACCTTAATCTCTAACCTTTTGATTTATAAGGTCATTTGTTCACACTCACTTAAAAGTGGGCACCCACTTAGGGGCCAAGGTGGGGAGCCCCACTTAAGTGTGTGTGGGAGTGGGCATGGTCACCTACCACACCCCTTTGGAACTGGCCACCCACATGCAAGCGTGGGGGGGCCAGCCAAATCACTAGTCGTATTACTCCCTCTCCAACCTTAATAAAAGAAAGCCATCACCTCCATCGAATGCATGCTAGTGATCATCTCTTTGTTTTTTTTTGTTTTTTACAAACGGCGCCATCTTCACGAAGGCTACAGGCGGTTGTATTCGCTCAGGCAGCTGCTTCTCCCTCCTCCAACCGGCGGCTGTACTCTCTGCACTGCAAGCAAGCGCAGGCTGCGTACTCTCTCTCTCCCAGGCGACTGCATCTCCACAGGCTGCTCTACCTTCCGTACAGGCGGCTGCTGTACCAGTTGCGCTTCTGTACTCGCTGCTGGCGGCTGTACATCTACAGGCAGCTGCTGTACCAGTTGCGCTTCTGTACTCGCTGCTGGCAGCTGCCCCCACCAGAAGCAGCCAGGCAGTTCTATACGCCGCTGTCCATCTCCCACAGGGGCCAGTGTCTTCTCCATCTTTCTACGCAGCCTACCAAAGCAGCCGGCTGTGTGTCCAACACTAGAGCAGGCTGTGTGTACATCACCAACAAGTGGTGCTTTGCATCCAGATCGTTGTCCACCACCAGTAGGCTGTACCTTCCATGTGTAGCTGCTGTTCCTCCTTTTGGTAGATGTGCTTCTGCAGCCACGAGGCCATACTTTTCTTCAGGCAGCTACTCCTCTCGACAAGCTACTGCAGCCACGAGGCCATACTTTTCTTCCATGTGTAGCTGTTGTTCCTCCTTTTGGTAGATGTGCTTTTGCAGCCACGAGGCCATACTTTTCTTCAGGTAGCTACTCCTCTCGACAAGCTACTGCATCATAGTGTTTCTCTCAAAGTAACTGCGTATTGACACCATGAATTTTGGTCTTCCAACTACAATCCACAAGTAAGTGAATTTCAGATTTAAGTAAAGTACTTTGTGTCAAATCTGATAAGGGATTCATTCCCCACGGTAACACCCGTTCGGTGCCGGGTAGTCCAAGCTATTGGAGAACCTCGGTCCAAAGGTGCTGAGATCGGGAGAGCCAGGCGTTAGTACGAGAGCGCCTGTTTGTGCATGGTCTCCGAACACCATTGACGCGCTCTCCGCGGAGTCCAGTGAAAGCACAGGACCGTAGAGACTGGACCACGCTAGTGGTCGTTCTGCTTCGAGCATCTACTACGAGCCTATTTGTTTGGTACTGTATTCATATGTACATGGACATCATCTGGTTCTTGGAACCCATGGAGCATCGTATTTGTTAAATACTCCCAATAAATATATCATATATTGAGGGGGGGGTCGGCCCGTTCCGGCCCCAGTGCTGGTGTCCATCTATCCATTTCATTTCATTTCAATTTCAAGTTGTTATTAAGTTGTCCATTTCAAATTGTGATATTAAGTTGTGCTATTACGCGTGTGAGTGTCCAACGGAGTCTTTCCCACTTGACGGGATCGGTTTCATTGGTATCAGAGCACGGTTGTTTCCCTCTTCTTAGTGGGGAAACGAACCTGTGTACTGGACACCCCGCTTTTAGCACACTTAAACACAATGGACAGCCAAGGCAACCCTTTGGAAGTGCCTAATTCGAGGGGTCCATCTAGTGCCTCTCGTGGTTCTGATGCTCTGCGAGGAAGGCACAAGCCCCTTGAAAGGGTTAATGATAGTGAATCAAAGGGTCAACTGTCTCCAGGAAAGACAGTCATGCTTGAATAAGAGCCTGATGCAATGAGGGCTGAAATGGAACATATGAGAAAACTTTTGCACGCACAAGAGCAAATTTTTGCATGAAGATCCCCATGTGCAAAGTGCCATTGAAGCTAGGAAGGCTGATGCAATGGTAGATGTAACTTTTGAGTCTATGGCACGGGAAGTGGGCAAGAAGCCAAGGGAGTTGGCACTTGCCTACCTCCTCCGCAAAGGTGATATCAAAGAGGGGGACGACGGAGAGCTGAAATTCAAAAATCCACCTCGTTTGAAGCATGGAGATCCCGCATCTCAAAGGCTGAAATCTTTTATGCAAAGGTAAGAGATGACAGTCACCTCTCGACATGCATCTTCTCCACAAGGCACAAAGCCTGACAGATATATGTATGCCAGTGCTCATGGAGGGCATGAAAGTCACATGCATGCAAGACATGTATCCCATGGTAAGGGTGACAGGTCTGCTTCTAGAAAAATTTTGCCTTCTGAGTTGTCTCATGGAGAGACATTGCCATATGCAGGAAAGTCACATGCATCTGAGTTTCAAGTTCGTGGAGCACATGCCACCGTGCCTCATGAAACTTCTATGATGGCCCATGGAGCCCATGCAGATAGGGTTGCCCCGTTGGATAAGGGGAAAAGAAAAAGAGAAGACCATGAGCCTCATGCCAAAAAGCTCAAGGAATTTAAAGCAGGTGACAAATCTGTCAAGTTTGATGTCTTTCATGGAGAACATGATGCTTCTAAAGTGTTAGCATTTGTGGCACAATTTGACATTGCCTTTAGCGATGAGGACTTCACAGAGAAGTCTAAGGTACACCATGCTAGCATGTTTTTTAAAGGGACTGCTGCTCATTGGTGGATCACTGAAAAGATCACCAAGGATCCCATTTGCACCTGGAAGGAATTTAAGGATAGATTCTATGCTCAGTTTTTGCCACCAAATGCTGAGCAAACTCTCACTCAAAAGTGGGACAGGCTTGAGCAAAGAGATGATGAAAGCATGCAACAGTATGTTAACAAGTTCGGGAAAGTGTTGCTGGAAGTAACTCCCTTTATGCAAATCACTGAGGATGAAAGAAAAAGGAAGTTTCCCTCTGGACTGCAACCAGCATATCGTTCGGGCATTAAATTGCACCCGAAACATACTTTGCAACAGCTCACAGCTTCTGCTCTTGCTATGGAGCAACTGGTACTCAAGATTAAACAGGATCAAGGAGGTTCAAAGGGGAAAGACAAGGCTGTCCCAAATCTGCAAAAGGGTGGACAGCCACCTAAAAAGAACTTCCGGGAGACCTACAAGGGTGGTAAAGCTGAAAATACCACATCTAAAGATCAGGGCCCAAGGAAGAACAAATTCGGCTTAACCCCGGAGCAAAGAGAGTAATGTGCCAAGGATGGAAAACGTTAATGAACATTTCCTAGTTGCTCCACTAAATGGATGTGATGTATTGTTGGGCAAGCCGTGGCACCATAAGCTTGAGCCCCGCAAAGACTACAAGTCTAATATGATTTCTTTTATGCATAAAGGCCGCATGCAATTTATTGATGCTAGCAAAGAAGGGGATTCCATCCCACTTGTATCACACATCCAAATTAATAAAGCAATCAAAAAGAGTCTTTCTGCGTACTTGGTTTTTGTGCGTGATAGCCTTGTGCCAAATCATCAAAATGTGGATGCTATGTCTAATGCTAGGCTGAATTTTCTTTATGCATTCAATGACTGTTTTGCTGATACTTTGCCAAGAGAATTACCTCCCTAAAGGCCCGAAGATCACCACAGAGATCTTGTGCCAGGTAGTTCTCCACCCAACAAACCCGCATACCAAGTCAGTGCTGCACAACAAGAAGAGATCATGAAGCAGATAAACGAGCTTTTAGATAAAGGTTTGGTTCAGCCCAGTTCCTCACCTTATTGCTCTCCTGTACTTCTTGTTCAAAAGAAGGACGGTTCATTCCGTATGTGTGTGGACTATAGAGCTTTGAACAAGCTTACCATCAAGAACAGATTCCCAATTCCGCGTATTGATGATATTTTAGATAAGCTTCATGGCTCAGCTTGTTTTAGCAGACTTGATTTGAAGAGTGGTTATCACCAGGTACGAGTGGTGCCACAAGATGTCCATAAAACTGCATTCAGGACAGCCTTCGGATTATATGAATTTTTGGTAATGCCTTTTGGTCTCACCAATGCTCCTGCTACGTTTAATCGTATAATGGATAGGATATTCCGACCCCATCGCAAATTTACAGGAGTATTCTTTGATGATATCTTGGTTTTCTCCAAGAATGAGCAGGAACACAGAACTCATTTGGTTACAGTATTTGAAGAGTTGCGGAAGCATAAGCTTTTCATTAATGCCAAGAAAAGTGAGTTCTTCCTTTTAGAGATTCATTATCTGGGTCATATTGTATCCAAAGATGGAGTTACAATGGATCCTGCAAAGATAGAGACCATTTGGAATTGGCCCGAATTGCAAAACGTACATCAAGTACGTAGTTTTCTGGGATTATGTTTGTATTATAGGCGTTTCATCAGGCATTTTGCTATGATAGCCACTCCTCTACATGATCTCACAAAGAAGAAAATCACTTTCAAATGGACTTCAAAAGAACAGGATGCTTTCTTGCAGCTCAAGCATGCTATCATATGTGGTCCAGTTTTGATTGTTCCTGACTTGCACAAGTCATTCGTAGTTGAATGTGATGCTTGTGGTGATTGTATAGGAGCTGTCCTAAATCAAGAAGGGCATGCAGTTGCATACGAGAGCCGTCGTTTGCATGATGCTGAGCTTCATATGGATATCTATGAGAAAGAGCTCTTGGCTGTAATTCATGCCTTAAAGATATGGAAACATTATCTTCTTGGGGCTGAATTTGTAATCAAGACAGATCATCAAAGCTTGAGATACTTTTTATCTCAAACAAAGCTTTCAGAGAAGCAGATGAGAATGGCAAACTTTCTTTCCATGTTTCATTTTCAGATTGTGCATACTCCAGGAAAGAAAAATGTAGTGGCCGATGCACTATCCAGGAGGCCTATGTAGCTGCAGTCTCAGTGGCCTCTCATGGAGACTTATCTGCTATGCGAGATTTGCATCATTTGGATGCTGATTTTCGCCATATATGGACTGATTTGATGGCTGGTCATTCGCAGGCCTCTTATGTTATCAACGAGGGTTATCTTATGAAGGATAATTGTCTGTGTGTGGTGAAGGATTTGCGTCCAAAGGTTATGGAGGAATGTCACGCTCCACCTTATGCTGGTCATAGAGGTATCATGCCTACTACACGCATGATTGAGAGATATTTCTTTTGGCCAAGCATGCGTAAAGACATTGAGGCTTATGTGCGTGCATGTATTACTTGCCAAAAGGTGAAATTTGAAAGGCAAAAACCTCCAGGTTTGCTTCAGCCATTGCCTATTCCCTCGCAACCTTGGGAAAGTATTACTATGGATTTTATTATGGATTTGCCTAGATCCCAACATGGGAATGATGCTATTTGGACCGTTGTGGATAGGTTTAGCAAGCAAGCTCATTTCTTGCCCGTCAAGAAAACCATTAAAGCAAGCTGATCATATGGTAAAGCTTTTTCTTGCTAATATTTTCAAGCATCATGGTATGCCTAAATCCATTGTTGGGGATAGAGATCCCAGGACTACAAGCCCCTTTTGGAGGGCTTTATTTGATAATATGGGTACTAAACTTGAGTTTTCATCAGCTTATCATCCCCAAACGGATGGCCAAAGTGAAGCTACAAATTCAGCCGTGTTGGATTTGTTGAAATGTTATGTGGCAGATCAAAAGACTGCATGGGAGAAGTATCTTCCATCTGTTGAGTTTGCCTACAACAATACAATCCATGCTTCCACGAGAAAGGCTCTGTTCGAGATTATCTATGGCATAGTGGTATTGCCACCCATCCTTCGTACCAAGGATGAGATTTTTGCAGCTGATGAATATGTTCGTGACTTGGATGTAGCCTTTGGTCAGGTACGGACAGCCATTGCAAGATCTCAGGATAAGCATAAAATGGCTGTTGACAAGCATAGAAGGGACATGGAAGTCAAAGAAGGTGAAGAAGGGTCCCTCTCTTGCCTGGGAGGTTGAAAGCCTGAAAATTAAATTGCAGGAAGGTTTAGTGGCCACAAAGAAGATGGAGAAAGGGTGGGCCGCAGTGGTTAAGCAAGAATTAGAGAAAGAATGTACAGAAGTGGTAAGAAAACACCCCACCCCCACCCCCATTATACATGATATCTTGGAAGAGGAGAAGAGGAGGAAGTTCCGTGCTCTTCATGTGAGGGTGACAGGACTAAAGGCTCTTTATGTGAGGGTGACGGGACTAAAGGAGGTGGAATCCCCCAAGGTTGATGCTGTAACCCCATGCAAGAAACTCAAAGTGGAATGCACCCCTTATGTGTACACATGACGTGTGGAATGGGACACTCACGAGCTTCGAAAGAGGCCAGGACGAGAAGGATCATATCCTAAGCTTCTCCTCGCTATTATGGACCCTTCAAGGTGATTCAGAAGATCAATGAAGTGTCCTACAGGCTTGCTTTACCTAGTCACTGGAAGATTCACAATGCTTTTCATGTGAGTCTATTTCGGAAATATAAGGGGCCAGATCCTGATGAGCCTGTCACAGAAGATCCACCAGAGATTGAAGAGCTTGAGGAGATCCTCCAGCCAGAACAGATTGTTTTTCACAAGGAGCAAAACCTACCTGCAGCAAAGCTTTCCAGGAGATACCTTGTGAAGTTTAAGAATTATTTGCCTATTGATACAAAGTGGGTAAATGAGGATTATTTGTTGACTACCCACAGTTGTTGCAGGCATATCTTGAGGCTTTTCAGTTGAGGACAACTCTTTAGAAGCTCGGGGGGATGTCACCAATTGGCCAACCATTTGGTCCATCTCCAATTTTTGTGTCTTGTTCACTTGAGGCTAGGCCGGTGTCTCATGTGAAGAGGCCAGTATTTTGCTGACATGGACGGGAGCCAGACTGGTGCCACCCGTGTGTTAGCAGGAAGGTGTCGTATGGACGGGAGCCAGATTGGTGCCACCCGTGTATGACCTGGACTGTGTTCGACCCATGGGATTGTCACGCCATGGAAGAACCAGTATTCGTGCCGTGTTTTGCTTATGGGACTGTCACTCCATAGGGAGACTCGTGCCTAGAACTGTGTCTTACCTATGGGACTGTCACTCCATAGGAAGACCAGGTTTTATATTTTACGTTGTGCCATTTTTGTGCCGACGGATATTTTGTACTTGTTCCATGAACGGGAGATATGTCCATGATACTATTTGCACATGCACACATGTTTTGCATGTTTGAAACTGTTTCGCATGACTTGTATTTTTGTGTTTGCCTGCTTGACGTGTTACTTACTGAGTGGGGACGCCTGCCAGTGAGTTGTGAAGTCTGCTCTGTCTTCTGACGAGTTTTGGTGCATGTGAACAGGTGGTAAGTATATTGCACATGTTAATTTAATACCTTAATCTCTAACCTTTTGATTTATAAGGTCGTTTGTTCACACTCACTTAAAAGTGGGCACCCACTTAGGGGCCAAGGTGGGGAGCCCCACTTAAGTGTGTGTGGGAGTGGGCATGGTCACCTACCACACCCCTTTGGAACTGGCCACCCACATGCAAGCGTGGGGGAGCCAGCCAAATCACTAGTCATATTACTCCCTCTCCAACCTTAATAAAAGAAAGCCATCACCTCCATCGAATGCATGCTGGCGATCATCTCTTTGTTTTTTTTTGTTTTTTTACAAACGGCGCCATCTTCACGAAGGCTACAGGCGGTTGTATTCGCTCAAGCGGCTGCTTCTCCCTCCTCCAACCGGCGGCTGTACTCTCTGCACTACTACAAGCAAGCGCAGGCTGCGTACTCTCTCTCCCCCAGGTGACTGCATCTCCACAGGCTGCTCTACCTTCCGTACAGTCGGCTGTACATCTACAGGCAGCTGCTGTACCAGTTGCGCTTCTGTACTCACTGCTGGCGGCTGTACATCTACACGCGGCTGCTGTACCAGTTGCGCTTCTGTACTCACTCCTGGCGGCTGCCCACTATCTACAGGCGGCTGCCCCCACCTGAAGCGGCCAGGCGGTTCCATACGCCGCTGTCCATCTCCTGCAGGCGCCAGTGTCTTCTCCATCTTTCTACGCAGCCTACCAAAGCAGCCGGCCGTATCCAACACCAGCAGGCTGCGTGTACATCACCAACAAGTGGTGCTTTGCATCCAGATCGTTGTCCACCACCAGCAGGCTGTACCTTCCATGTGTAGCTGCTGTTCCTCCTTTTGGTAGATGTGCGTCTGCAGCCACGAGGCCATACTTTTCTTCAGGCAGCTACTCCTCTCGACAAGCTACTGCATCATAGTGTTTCTCTCAAGTAACTGCATATTGACACCATGAATTTTGGTCTTCCAACTACAATCCACAAGTACGTGAATTTCAGATTTAAGTAAAGTACTTTGTGTCAAATCTGATAAGGGATTCATTCCCCACGGTAACACCCGTTCGGTGCCGGGTAGTCCAAGCTATTGGAGAACCTCGGTCCAAAGGTGCTGAGATCGGGAGAGCCAGGCGTTAGTACGAGAGCGCCTGTTTGTGCATGGTCTCGGAACACCATTGACGCGCTCTCCGCGGAGTCCAGTGAAAGCACAGGACCGTAGAGACTGGACCACGCTAGTGGTTGTTCTGCTTCGAGCATCTACTACGGGCCTATTTCTTTGGTACTGTATTCATATGTACATGGACATCATCTGGTTCTTGGAACCCATGGAGCATTGTATTTGTTAAATACTCCCAATAAATATATCATATATTGAGGGGGGGGTCGACCCGTTCCGGCCCCAGTGCTGGTGTCCATCTATCCATTTCATTTCATTTCAATTTCAAGTTGTTATTAAGTTGTCCACTTCAAATTGTGATATTAAGTTGTGCTATTACGCGTGTGGGTGTCCAACGGAGTCTTTCCCACTTGACGGGATCGGTTTCAACAGTCATCCAAGAACAGTTTGGAATCCCGTCATCAAGTTTAGCAGAGGGGGATGTCATGTGCATGAAAGATGCCATGGACATTCTTAGGTGCTGGTCCAGAAGAGGTAGCCAGATAAAGAGTATGAACCAGACTTTAGGAGCATCAGGGTGAAGATGAGGTAGTAGCTTGGACTTGGAGCCACGGCATGGATGATGCACTGCCGGCGGAACAAAGAAGGAACCCATGAGGTGTCGGCTGCTTACAGAAGGTGGGCGGCTGGACCAGACCAGAGGCGGCTGACCAACCAGAGGCGGCTGCACCAACCCGAGGCGGCACTGCGTTTTATGGATTAAAAGCCAAGACTGCTGGCCGACCAATAGTCGGCCAGTTCTCTAAGGAAATTTGCATCAACATGTTTCCAGGAGTGTTTATGGCTAAAAGAAGACTCCCAGAGCTCGCCACTTAAGTGTGGATACGCTGCAGGTGCAAGCTTTCCGGGACCAGCTGGAGGATAGCTTGCCAGTTCATGGCAACAGTTGGCAGGAACTTCCCAGTACAGATGTTGGTAGTTCTTGTGTTCGTCAGTCAGAGGAAACTTTACAGGTAACTTATGCTCGTAGTATTCGGGACAAAGAAACTCCTGTAGATGAGGAAGTTCTTTCCACGAGGACCTATTGGAAAGCCAGGCAAGTGGCAGTTGATTACTTGCAGAAGGAGGTGGATGTTGCACATTCTCCAGGCTTTGTGGTTCCGGATTCAGAGAGGGTTGGTTACAGGTTTCCGAAGGCCTTGAGTGGTCTTCAGCAGGTTTCCAGGACTTGGCATCCCACCGTAACAGGTGAGGCATCTTTGACTCGGAAGCAGAATGGTTTATTGATTTGGTTGATGGATACCAAATTAGACGGGAGCTTCCTGAGGCTATTGAGCTCATGGTTGCAGATGACTCTTTGGGAGGCAAGATTGCGTATCTTGTGGTTTCTGCAGCATGCGAAGGATCTTGGTCTCTTTTACACACGAGGGGGATTGATGGATGGAGTCTACCGCCACGGTTGGAGTGACTCAGATTGGGGAGGAGGTCCAAACACAAGGAGATCTACTTCACGCTCAGGAGCAATTTTATGGAGCAGTAAGAGGCAGCTATCTCTTGCCTTGTCGACAAAGGCAAAGTACCGGGCTGCTTGTGGTGCTGCTTGTGAGGTGGTGAGGTTGCAGAGGTTGCATGGCAAGATTGGACTTCCATTGGAGGAACCCACGGTCATCCAGAGGCACTTTGTTCGTGAACAGATCATTGCTAATGACATCTTGCTAGAGTTCTATTCGACGGAGGACAATACGGTGGACGTCTTCACAAAGTCACTATCTCAGGCTTTGCTTAGGCGGCACTCCAACTCCCTGTGGTTGGTTTCACAGCCAGGAGCTGAGAGGGGGTGCTAGAAGTCATCTCCTGTCTTTACTGATACACCAGGGTCTCTATTGTGGGTGTGCCCGCCCTTGTAGGTGTTTTCTCATTTTTCCTCACTCCCCGTATTTTTCCCCCATTTTTTTGTGGCTTGGGTGGCAATCCTGAGCTGGCAAGAGGATCTATCTTCTGGCCGACTATACCTGCAAGTACCCGGCTTCAGTTCTGTGCTAGCTGACTCAGGACAGCTGGCCGACTGGTATATGTGGCTGGTCGTGGAGATTCAGAGCCTGTCGGCTGCCTCTGTTGCAGGCCGACTACTATAAAAATGGCCCCACAGCCCTTGCCACTTATTGTCTTGTATTGTGTTGTATTCGGGATCTTCTTGTGTATATAGAGCACAGTTACACGCCTCTATCTCTCTCCTTCTCTTGTGCTGTTTTTCTGCACTGTTCTTGCTCTAGTGTTTCCAGATTTTGTCATCATCTCCGCCGCGTATTCTGACAGTTGCACCTGATGTAGGCGGCCTGCACCAACAGCAGCAAGACTTGATGTATTTGTGATTGAAGAAAACGTTGGAGTCTTTTATATGAGTGAAGGGCTGCTGGTCGGTCAAGGTGAAGTGGCAGCCAGCAGCACAAGACAATAAAAACCAAAAATATCCAAAGGTGCCCTTTTTGGGCTGGATAAAATGGCATATTTCCACAAATAGTGCATCTTCACTCGATGATCCCAATGTTTGACACCTCCGTTGACTCACTGTCACACCGTCACTTTGCGGTGGATGGTCCATGTGTGGATGGTCCGTTGTAGTGGATAGTCCATGTGGGCACCCTTGGTGGCTACAAGAATCAACACGACCCAACTCCAATATTTTGTGACAGCCAAAGCTGTATTCAACTTGGAAAGAACACAGTTTTCATGAGAGAACAAAGCATATTGAAGTTCATTATCATTTTGTTCGTGGAAAGATTCAAGAAAAGGAAGTGGAATTCATCTATTGTTCTACAGAGGAACAAGCTGTAGCAGTCAAGCAGCCCGAATGCTCATAAGCATGAGTTTGAAGACAGAGTACAGCAGAATTCAATAAGCGTTTAGCATTTTCATCAACTTGGGCTTCTTCTGCAATTGGTCACCCTATGGCTTAGGCTCACAATTAGTTGTGAAACATTCTTTGTAATTTGGAGCATTGCTCACACATTAATATAGAGATTAGTAGTAGGTTACTGATAAGCTATTTGTTTGTAATATAAGCATGACTGCTATATAGCAGTCACCTGGGAGCAATGCATTCAATAAAAAGTGACGCGGGTTAGCATAGCTCATAAATATGCTATAAGCTGCTCTTTGTTTTTGTATTCTCTGCTCATTGGATACAGTAAGAAATCTGTCCTCTTATACAGCCCCTAAAATTTGTAAGAGCCAACACTACTACTGCTAGTGGCTAGAAGATAGAAAGCTCCACAAGGCACATAACAAGTACAGCAAGGACGCACATGTGACAAGGTAAGCAGTAGGTCCAACTTCCAAGATCACATCCACACTGGTCACAACTCAAGCATGTGCTAAAATGAAAACTTGCATTCAACCCTAATCGTGAAAGAAACCATGTTGTGCTACAAGCAGATAACATAAGTGATGAGAACACTGACCAGAATTCCCTGTCGCAAGTGCGTAACCGGCATACCGAATAAGGAAGAGAGTTCCAACAAACTACACACCAATCTGGAAGCGCCCTGAATCGAACACATAGGAAACACAAGAGACCTTCAAACAGATTCTCCATAGAAGTAAACTGTTGAAGCTCACTTAAAAGCTCTTGGCTCTGCTGCTTATTTCTTGTTGTGATAGTCTTGTTCACCAAAAACTCAAAGTAAGAACAGATCAACTCTGGCAAAAGCACTTCAATCCCGTACAGATGAGTTTGATCCTTGAACCTCAGCTTCTGGGGCTCTTCATCAGACTCCTCTGCAGGGCCTTTCCAGCATGTGGGCGCTTCCTGTGTAACTTGCAATCCGTCAAGGTTCATTGGGTGGGCATCTGGTTTGTAATCCACTTGCGCCCATAATTCCTTACTAAACTGCAGAGAAATTTTCACGGGTGTATCTAGAAAGAAACCAAGAGCTGATGCCGCATCATCATCCCGAACAATACCACCAATGTGGATGAGTAGATGTACATTGAGCAATTTGGGATCTGGCTTCACAATACACCACCGTATAAATTTACTGCAATCAAAAACAGTGGAATCTGGCTCTTTCCAATCAGCTATCTCCTGTGCAAATTCACTCCGTAGCCTTGCATCTTCAGCCATGGCATATAGAAAACCCTTAGACCGATACTGCAATTGCACTGCACTATTTACATTCTCACAAGCTGCTAGATCATAGCCGTAGTGATCCGGAGAGTCGTCATCAGAGTCAACCGCCATGTCAGACTCTTCACCACCACTAAGTGAATCATCGTCATCATCGCCATCTTTGGCTACCGGATTTCGGTCTTCTGAGCTCACTTCCTTGGCATCTCCTGTCACCCCCTTCTGCAACCTTTCCCCTCTCCTGGCTTCATACTTTTGCAATGCTAGAAACAAATAATCTAGCACTTGGCTTAGTGCATCCGGCTGAATGTCCACGCGCTCTAGCTTCTCATTGAGTGTCATGAGTGCGTTTTCAAAAACTTCATCCGATTTAGATCCCATGGTGGTTACAAGAAAGACCTCATCAGACGAAGTTGTAGCAGTGGATTGGCATCCCACCATACAGAAAGATGATGGGATAACAATCTGTATTAACCTGCCATTGGCTTCCAGTATGATAGAAGAATCAGACATGTCAACAAAGCTCATGGTGATTGATCCTAACTCATTCTGCCGCCCAGCGATCCATGCAATGGCCACTTCTCTGATGCAACTCATATTTGATTCTGTATCCATGCTGGAGCCAAGCCTCTTCAAATCTCTGAAAAGCACATGCACCTTCAGCAGGAGCTTACTCCGGCTACTTTACCACAATTTAACACTGTGAACCTGCCAAAGTGTTGCACAGCTGATAATCGAACTTCTAGTAATTAATGCGCTTTGATTGGCAGCTGCCCAAACCCTCATGAAGCTTGTTCTGCACATGGCCATCAAAAAATACAGTTTTACAACCGCAAAATTTAAAAAGCATCAATTCGCACACTTGCAGGCGTCGGAGTTTACCAGTGGCCCAACTTGAAAAAAGCACGGATTCCTGCATTTGCAAATGACCCATCAAACGAAAAACACAGATTTTTGCGTTTGCAAGCGACTCAACATGAGAAAAGAACAGACCCAACATGAAAAAAGCACACGACTGCGTGTTTGCAAGTGACTCAACAGAAGAAAAAAGCACAGTTTTTTGTGTTGAGCAGAAAAAGCACCAGTTTCTCCATTCTGCAATTGACCCACTAAGCAAAATTCTGGTTCAGGAGTCAGGACTTTCTCTGCGATCCCTGTCCGAAAACGCGTGGTTTTGTCTTTCACTGTAGAGCAGCTCTTTTAATCCAAAGCGCATCAAGCTTTTTGCTCCACCTGGTAAAAATTTATATTTATTTATTTCTTTTTATGGTAATCGTTCTTCTGCAAATTGAAGAGGGAGCGAAAAATAATAATAGTTGGGCTAAGTTAATTAAGCACCATGACGAGAAAAAAATTGGGGAAAAAGGGAATGCAGAAATTGACCTGTTCGCAAGTCGACGAGGAAGACGCCTGCTAATTTTGGCTCGAAGCTTTTTGGAGCTGTAACTTTCAGTTAATGGCCTGCAGGACTCGCCTTGGCCGCTCGATGCGTACTTGCAGTATCGATGTCTGACACGTGCCCACGTGTGGACAATCAAACATTCTTTAACCTTTTTGGCCACACCTTGCATTTAAGACAAAGGATAATCTATAATTTTTAGGAGTGACATCATCTCATATGGCACAAGGATTTCTTTATGGCCAACTATTATTTATACTAGCCGGCAACCCGTGCTTCGCAAGTCTTTTGAAATTCCAAATTCAAATTCTACCCAAACCTCTTCCTCTCCTTCCTGAACCTCCAAATTTTTACCACATGGCAACTTTGTGAAACTCTTCCTTAAGATAATATAGAGATGGGACGGAGATTTTGTTGACACATTAATTAGCTTGAACCTTAGCTTTTGAAAATGAAAGGCATTGTGGCTACCTTAGTGTGGGAAGTCGCGGATTTGATGCTTCACGAACATTCCCGAGCTCTCTTTTCTCGATGCTTCGATGAAGGCTTTATAAGCCCGCTGAGTGCCATTTAGAGGCTCTACGCCCCCGAGAGAGAGAGAGAGTGAGTGAGTGAGAGAGACGCCCTGGAGATATACTTGTAAGCATGCTGGAGAGAGAGAGAATGGCATTGCCGCGAACACACACACACACACACACACACACACACACGACAATACCTGCATGCGAGCTCGGTGTTATTTAAAAAAAACTATGGTCTAAGCCAAGTCCTGGATCTTAGGCAGACCGTGCCCGCTTTTGCCGACACTAATTAATTAATGTGGACGTAGCCTGAATACTATCCATGGGACCCAAATACACACATTAGGTAGCTAAGACCTAAAACATGATCAAGAACCTACTTTTGCTTGTGGGGGATTGGGTGGGAAAACAAGAGGGTAGAAGAAAAGGGAAGAACAATAAAGTAGAAGAAGAGGTGTGTGTGTGTGTGTGTGTGTGTGAGAGAGAGAGAGAGAGAGAGAGAGAGAGAGACCTCCTCCTTCCCTTGTACACCTATTCCATTTCCTTGTTGAGGCCACCTTGGTAGCTTGAATTATGGCTTGGCCTTAATGCATCAAAATCCAACCCATGCCAAAGCACCACTCATTGAGGGCTCATGCCATAATCTTGGCTGCTCTCTTTGAATCAAGGTGTCTTGATATAACCAACTACTTTTATGAACTTTGTTGTGATAAAATGTTTCGCATATATGGCACCGCGCACCCATTTGAATTGCAATGATCTTTGAATAGATGGCCCAATCTTTGTCATCAAAGTGAGAGATAGTGCAATTGTACACAAAGAGAAGTCAAATTTTGGTAAAGACTTTATTATCAATTGATTGAAGCTAAAGACAAAATCTCTTTGTCTCTTTACCTTGACTAGTGACTCTAGTTATATTTCATAATGTTTACACAACAACGTACTTTCTTCCCCCCTATTTTCCCTTGATTTATGTAACTCATTTTTGCATGGTTGCATTGATTTCAAGGAACAGTAGTTGAGCAATCACCAAAATTTCATTTCTTCTTACAAGATATATAGCTTTTGTATTGCACAACAATCTAGTCCAAGGAGATTCATGTGCAACGAGCTATAAAAACCAACTCTTCATGTAATTGATATTTGAAGTCTTTAAACATATAAAAAGCAATTTTACAAAGTAGCCATAAGCCAAAACAATGTTTCGATATAACACTTATGAACCTTTTTTCAAGATAGTGAGAAATGATCAAATGTGTTGATGGGATGTGTTCATAAAAGGAAAACATGAGCAATGCATTGGGATCTTGTTAATATTGTGCACGATGGATGCAAATGCGATTAGCAAACTTCGATCAATTGATCATAAAGGCTTTACCAAAATTTGACTTCTCTTTGTCTCTTTACCTTGACTAGTGACTCTAGTTATATTTCATAATGTTTACACAACAATGTACTTTCTTCCCCCCCTATTTTCCCTTGATTTATGTAACTCATTTTTGCATGTCAGTACAACAAAAAATCCAAATAAAAAATACAATGGAAAAGGTGTATTTTTGGCCAACATGCATAAAAATTAAGATAATTTCTTTGCTTTATGTTTAAAAACATTCATTGTTTGCTCAAGTTTTTCTTGTTCTAAAAGATACAAATTTGTTTCGGTTTGGAAAGTAATTGCTTCTTGGGTCCACCCACTTTCTAGTATTTAATCATTTTCCTACCCATAGGTTTATCCTAGCCAAATTAGGTCACGGGGTTGGGTTTTTTTTTTGTAAATGGTTCCCTTTCCCAAGGCCGTGATCATAGAAGATGAAAGTTTCAAGCCAAAAATTTGAGAGAGTCTCTTCACAGCCATTAAAGGAGCTATATTGAGGGTCTTTATATTTACTTGTGGTTGATTTAGTTTTTATGATAATGTAAGAGATCTCTTCATATCCATTTGCACAGTTGGATGAAGTGTCTTTAGTTTTTGATGTCATTGTTGCACCACTAGAGGACATGATACATAGTGTCGTTCTACAACCCACCCCATGGGCCATTTTGATAAATTCAATTGTATGTAAAAATAGACTACCTTGGAGAGGCCTATTTTAAGAAAAATTTACTTTTTCTATCAATTAGCTTTTTAGTATACATATATTATTATTATATAATATAAAAGTATATTATTTTTACTTTGATATTTTATATTATTTAAATTTTAATAAAGATAATTATAATAATAATCAACCTTAAATTATTCATAACAATCATTTTGGATAATGGAAGCGAGTTGCTGGTGTCAGGAATATCTTTTATGAGACTCAACGTTGGGTGTCGATAGATATGCATGTCATATCCAATGATTTGCACTTGCATCAACTAGCCAATCAAGTAATAAATTAATTGATTAAAATAAACATCCATATAAAAGTTCATATCAACAAGACAATGCAACCAATACTTTCCATGCATGTACGGATTCACCCGCGTACGCATAAAGTAAGCTACGATCACCCGGGTTTAGAAAGGCATCCCAATCTAAACCCGTCTGAGAGAATTCATAACATGAAAACACGGGAATATAAATATTCCATGAATTCTTTTAAGAATCCATAATTTACACAACATGGGAATACATAAAATATTCCATGAATTCATCCTCATAACAACATGAGATAGATATCTTAAATTCTATGTAACTATGGATTGAAGTTCTATCAAAAGTTTGTATGTCTTGGAGTATGTTCAACCACAGAAAGGTATACATCAAGAAGACCAAGACATGGATGGTGTGGGTGTTGATCTAAGCATATGAGTGCATGCATTTTTGATAAAACATTGATAAGTAGTGCATGGATGGTATTTTGTCATTTGGACAAGTGCATTGGATTTAGTGATCCATTTGAGCCAAAACATTAGTGGGTGGAGTTACCTTAAATTTTGAAGGGAGTTAAATAGGAGGCAAATCTTGCACAGCTTATATAGAAGGATGCTCTCACAAAATGACAAGGCATGGTAGGAATGTTAGCTTTGAGAATTAGTTTTAAGTGATTTTCCAATATCAAGCTAATCACTATACCTTTGCACTTTGATTGGAGTTTCTATACTTGTCTGTAGATAGTGAAGAATCGACAATAGTTGTGAGTTTAGTAGGGAAGAAACGTGATACATGTATAACTCCTACAAATTCGGTAAATCAATTCTGTAGTACTTGTCTCTAGAGATATTGAGGAGTCAAGGATAGTTGTGAGTTTAGCAAGGGAGAATGTGATGGATCATAACTCCTACAAATTTGGTAAATCAATTTTACAATGCTATGGTCAACTGTTCGGTGGGTGGCCAAGCCAATAAGGCAAGGGCAACCAAGTGTGGATTGATTGGGCATCAACACTATACATTGATAAGGTATGGACACCCAAGTGCAAATTGATTGGGCTAGGCACTATATATTGATGAGAGAAAACAAGTGTCTCTAGTTATAGTAACAAATGGGAAAATGTTGGACATGGAGCTGCTGGTTAACTAGCCTCTCCCACCCTTATTTATGGGAAATTCGGGTTATTTGTTTGCTGAATATCTTATGTTCTACGTGATATCTTAAAGGACACTCTTTAAAGAAAACCATCGGTACAAATGTGTGTTTAGAAAGCTGAAAAATGTTGGACATGGAGTTGGCTAACTAGCCTCTCCCACCCTTATTTATGGGAAACTTGGGTTATTTGTTGTTGAATATCTTATGTTCTACGTGATATCTTAAAGGACACTCTTTAAAGGAAACCCTAGGTACAAATGTGTGTTTAGAAAGCTGGATAGTTTATAGCCACAGTTTTAGTTGGAGGATAGGAGTCAAGGATAAGACGTAGAAACAAATCTAACTTTTGGGTTAAATTTTGTATAAAGAAAATATACACATGTATTCCTTTTTCTTGTAAATATATATATAATATGGTTTAGGTTTACATGAGTGATAACTCATGTGGAAACATACACATGTATTCCTTTTTTCTTATGCATATATATACAATACGGTTTAGGTCTACATGTGTGATAACTGATGTAGAAACATACACATGTATTCCTTTTTCTTATGCATATATATACGATAGGGTTTATGTCTCCATGTGTGACAATGTAGAAAGAGTATTGAGAACAGTGGTACCAAAGCGTAGCAATAGGATATTTCCACAAAATGGATATACGGGAGGTCCTCCATTACCTTAAGGTTTTAGGATTTGGATGGCTAGACCAGTTCGTGGGAAACATCCAGTTAAGCGTGCATTAGCGTGAACAAAACTGAGATGGGTGACCTCTCGGGACACCCAATTTCCAACATGGTATCAGAGCCATTGTCATCTACCTCAGCGTTGGCATTTGCTTTTGCCTTGTGTACAAGTTGTAGGGTATAGGCAAAGACAAGCCCATGAGCCTATGAGCCCAAGCTTACCATGTGCCTCTGAGCCAAGCTGGTTAGAGCCATAAACCAAGCCAAAGCGCCTTTGAGCCCAAGCTACTCGCAGCCTCTAAGTAAACAAGCCATCCGTCATGCTACAACCTTTGAGCCAAGCCGTCCCTTGTGCTACAGCCTCTGTAGTTGTGTGAAAATCGCTTAGAGCTACACTTTGGCACCGCTTTTCTCAACACTCCTCCTTGGTACCAACTTGTCCACTTTTTCTTAGCTTAAAAGTTGATCTTGTCCATGTTTTCTTGCCTCAAAGGCTCAACTTGGCTTATGTAGTGACTTAGAGGTCACACTTCAACATCAGAGCTAAGAAAAAGTGGACAAGTTGGCACCACTCAAAGCGTAGCACTAGGAGGTTTCCACAAAATAGATAGACCGTTGCTAGGTCTATCCATTTTGTGGAAACCTCCTAGTGCTATGCTTTGGCACCACTTTTCTCAACTCCTTGGTGCCAACTTGTCCTCTTTTTATTAGCTTAGAGGTTGAAGTTATGGTCTATATATTTTATGGAAATCTTCTAGTGCCCCACTTTTCTCAACACTCTCCCTTAGTGCAAACTTGTCCACTTTATCTTAGCTCATAGGTTAAAGTGTGACCTCTAAGCCACTACAGAAGCCAAGTTGAATTGTTGAGCCAAGAAAACATGGACAAGTTCAACCTTTGACCTAAGAGAAATTGGACAACTTGGCACCAAGGGGGAGTATTAAGAAAAGCTTTGTTGTGCCAAAGCATAGCATTAGGAGATTTTCACAAAATGGATAGACTAAATGTCCTCCATTGCCTTATGGTTTTGGGGTCTGGATGGCTAGACCAATTTGTGGAAACATCTAGTTAAGCATGCATTAGCATGAAGACAATTAGGATGGGTGAACTCTCGAGACATGTACCCCACCCAATTTCTATGAAAGAAATCTGCCTTTGGATTATGCATATATGTATGGTAGGTTTTAGGTCTTGTGTGATAACTAAGGGTAAGATGCAGAAAGAGATGTACCTTTTGGGTTACCTTTTATATAAAGAAACCTACACACGTATTCCTTTTCCTTATGCATACATACATACATACATACATACATATATATACATATATATATATGATAGGGTTTAGGGCTACATGTGATAACTCATGAGCTAATATAGTGTGTGTGTGTGTGTGTGTGACACATACACACACTAAGACATAGATATGTCATGCAAAAAAAGTAGTGGGAGAGGAAATAGTCATCATCTACACACTTAAGATTTATCCTCCACCACTAATGAACTCAATTAGATGAAATGAGAGAGAGAGAGAGAGAGAGAGAGAGAGAGAGAGAGTCACTATGCAAAAAGGTAGTGGGCACAAGAAATAGATAGCATTAACACATCTACCCTACCTTATTGATCATGCTTGTCCAACCACTAATGAGATTAATGGGGGGGAGAGAGAGAGAGAGAGAGAGAGAGAGAGAGGGGAGGGAGGGAGGGAGAAAAAGAATTATCCATGGATGATACTGCACAAAGGTAGAGTAAGGCTACTAAGACCGAGGGTCCACTATATAGGGCATATTCTCTCTCTACCTTGGCATGCCCTATTATGCTACTTTACCATCCCCCACCCTGCCCTAGCTCCATTGGCTTGTGCTCTTGTTCTTGGTCATGTCCCTAGAAGCATTTTTTTTAAAAAATATATAGAGAAAGAAAGAGAGATCTAAGGGAGCATAGAGTCTTTTGTTGAGAGATGTAATCGTAGTGTTGTGTGTATGTGGGAAAGCACCCTAGAGGTGCAAGATATTGTGGTAAGATAAGAATGCCACATGTGATATTGTATGGTGTGTGAGTGTTGACCAAAAGAGTGGAAAAGGGAGTGCCACATGGCATGATGATGTGTAAAGTGAGATAAGGCTAGAAGGCCTATATCATTATATGGTTCATTGTGAATGCAATAGAGATCTTGTGTTAAGTGTGCTACTCTCTCTCTCTCTCTTGGAGTTTTTAGTGTGGTGTAACCCACCTTAATCTTATGTTTAATCTTGTGTCTATCACCATGCCATACTAACGGTGCTAGGTACCTCAAGATTAAGGAGTTCTAAAGATTGAGGCAAGAAGAAAAGCTCAATTAAGAGCTAATGAAGGTCATAGCAGCATGGAAAAGCTCACAAAGAGTTGTTTGAGGCAAAGAGTATTGCAACAAAAGGAACTGCAAGTGAAGCCTTCTTCAAGAGCAACGACCATCTTGGAGAAATGAAAGCAAAGCCAATGTTTATTTTAGACAGAGCGGAGGTGAAAAAACGGGTCTATGTCCCCATAGAGAAGAAAGCATAGAGCTTGCAAGTTACATGTGGAAGCCATAATGACTTCAAACAAAAGGCACATTTATGAAAGAGTGTCGTAGAGACCAGAAGCCTTCATTGAGCTTTTGCAAAGCAATAGTAACAGCATCATTGGCAACTTGAGATGCTAGCACACTCCTCAGCCATGCCGAGAGAAGAGAGGTGGCAGATTTTTTGGTAACATACAAGGTCTGTATATGAGACCATGAGAAAAGCATGCAAGTATGGGACAAGGAGTCTGTGCTTAACCCGCGAACAGTCAACAAGTAGCAAAATATCATCTAGATTCACAGCAAGAGCAGCACATCAACAGAAGCAGAGAAAAGCAACACGGAGATTGAGCTGTGAAAGACGATAGCTTATGAGAACCTTAAATTACCAAAGTGTGATTGCAAGTAGAAGTGGCAACGTTGCCATAAAAGCTTAAGAGCAACATCTATGGCGAGCTTAATCAGGTTACCATGCATTTTTGGCTATGGCGTACGAAAGCTGCACAACTGACAACGTGACTAGGAAGATGACCAGAGGAGTAACTGCAATTCTAGCGCGTAGTAGCGGGTGCAGTGAGCATGCAACAACATGGAAGCATGACAAGTGGACCCCATTGATTAGCAACAAATTGTTTTTTTTCTTAACTAAATGAAAAAAACAAGTTTAACCCTTAACAAAGTTAAGGGTGGATTCACACACTTACCCCAAACAAGAAGATGTACACACATATGGGTTCGTTGCCCGCCGTCGGCTTCGGCCAAAAGGCATTGTATTTATTTCACCCATATACGTGAGGGCAACTATGCCCGAGCCTGTGTGCTCAAAACGAGATGTGTTATTCACCCATTGGTATGAGGGTAACCATACTCGAGCTCACCGAGAAGCTCAAAATGGTTTTGTAATAGTGTGCATAGGTGATGCACGTGCGAGGTGCATGCGCATGGGTTGGTTCCCACCCAAACTTCTATGTTTAAATCAAACTCAGTAGTTCTGCTATGAGCGAGTTGACTCAAAATGGACTCCATGACTAAGATGGTAGACATGCGCACACACGTTTGGCTAACACTCCAATTTATTTATACTAGCCGGCAACCCGAAGGTCTTTTGTTGAAACTCCAAATTCAAATTCTACCCAAACCTCTTCCTCTCTTTCCTCCCGGACCTCCAAATTCTTACCACATGGCAACTTTGTGAAACTCTTCCTTAAGATAATATAGAGATGGGACCGAGATTTTGTTGACACATTAATTAGCTTGAACCTTAGCTTTTGAAAATGAAAGGCATTGTGGCTACCTTAGTGTGGAAAGTCGCGGATTTGATGCTTCACGAACATTCCCGAGCTCTCTTTTCTCGATGCTTCGATGAAGGCTTTATAAGCCCGCTGAGTGTGCCATTTTGAGGCTCTACGCCCGAGAGAGAGAGAGAGAGAGAGAGAGAGAGAGAGAGAGAGACGCCCTGGAGATATACTTGTAAGCACGCCGGAGAGAGAGAGAATGGCATTGTCGCGAACACACACACACACACACACGACAATACCTGCATGCGAGCTCGGTGTTATTTAAAAAAAACTATGGTCTAAGCCAAGTCCTAGATCTTAGGCAGATCATGCCCGCTTTTGCCGACACTAATTAATTAATGTGGATGTAGCCTGAATACTATCCATGGGACCCAAATACAAACATTAGGTAGCTAAGACCTAAAACATGATCAAGAACCTACTTTTGCTTGTGGGGGGTTGGGTGGGAAAACAAGAGGGTAGAAGAAAAGGGAAGAACAATAAAGTAGAAGAAGAGGGGTGTGTGTGTGTGTGTGTGTGTGTGTGTGAGAGAGAGAGAGAGAGAGAGAGAGAGAGAGAGAGAGAGAGAGAGAGAGACCTCCTCCTTCCCTTGTACACCTATTCCATTTCCTTGTTGAGGCCACCTTGGTAGCTTGAATTATGGCTTGGCCTTAATGCATCAAAATCCAACCCATGCCAAAGCACCACTCATTGAGGGCTCATGCCATAATCTTGGCACCTCTCTTTGAATCAAGGTGTCTTGATATAACCAACTACTTTTATGAACTTTGTTGTGATAAAATGTTTCGCATATATGGCACCGCGCACCCATTTGAATTGCACTGATCTTTGAATAGATGGCCCAATCTTGGTCATCAAAGTGAGATATAGTGCAATTGTACACAAAGAGAAGTCAAATTTTGGTAAAGACTTTATGATCAATTGATCGAAGCTAAAGACAAAATCTCTTTGTCTCTTTACCTTGACTAGTGACTCTAGTTATATTTCATAATGTTTACACAACAATGTACTTTCTTCCCCCCTATTTTCCCTTGATTTATGTAACTCATTTTTGCATGGTTGCATTGATTTCAAGGAACAGTAGTTGAGCAATCACCAAAATTTCATTTCTTCTTACAAGATATATAGCTTTTGAATTGCACAACAATCTAGTCGAAGGAGATTCATGTGCAACGAGCTATAAAAACCAACTCTTCATGTAATTGATATTTGAAGTCTTTAAACATATAAAAAGAATTTTTACTAAGTAGCCATAAGCCAAAACAATGTTTCGATATAACACTTATGAACATTTTTTCAAGATAGTGAGAAATGATCAAATGTGTTGATGGGATGTGTTCATTATGAAATATAACTAGAGTCACTAGTCAAGTTTGCTAATCGCATTTGCATCCATCGTGCACAATATTAACAAGATCCCAATGCATTGCTCATGTTTTCCTTTTATGAACACATCCCATCAACACATTTGATCATTTCTCACTATCTTGAAAAAAGGTTCATAAGTCAAATTTTGGGATAGTGAGAAATGATCAATTGTACACAAAGAGAAGTCAAATTTTGGTAAAGACTTTATGATCAATTGATCGAAGTTAAAGACAAAATCTCTTTGTCTCTTTACCTTGACTAGTGACTCTAGTTATATTTCATAATGTTTACACAACAATGTACTTTCTTCCCCCCTATTTTCCCTTGATTTATGTAACTCATTTTTGCATGGTTGCATTGATTTCAAGGAACAGTAGTTGAGCAATCACCAAAATTTCATTTCTTCTCAAGATATATAGCTTTTGAATTGCACAACAATCTAGTCCAAGGAGATTCATGTGCAACGAGCTATGAAAACCAACTCTTCATGTAATTGATATTTGAAGTCTTTAAACATATAAAAAGCATTTTTACTAAGTAGCCATAAGCCAAAACAATGTTTCGATATAACACTTATGAACATTTTTTCAAGATAGTGAGAAATGATCAAATGTGTTGATGGGATGTGTTCATAAAAGGAAAACATGAGCAATGCATTGGGATCTTGTTAATATTGTGCACGATGGATGCAAATGCGATTAGCAAACTTCATGTCAACGATGCTCTAATTATAGCATGGTAAAATTCACATCAGCATGCATTTCTTTGTATCAAATGAGCCACCATGACAAGATCAACATGCAATGTCATTCATGTGTTAAAAACATTTAGGCTAATAAGTGACCACCATTAATCAAATGTCATGACTTGCTATGCATGGTTGGTTATCCCATATAAAGGCTAAGAATCACCACTCAAAATAGCTTACCCTTATAATAGAACATAAATGAAACACTTGCTTTCATTTAATATGGTACCTACAATATTTTGAACACTTGGACATTAATCATATATCATGAAACACTTGCTTTCATTTAATATGGTACCTACAATATTTTGAACACTTGGACATTAATCATATATCATGAAACACTTGCTTTGGTACCTACAACACTTTGGGGGATTATGTACAATAATGTCAATTGGAACACTTGGACATTAATCATATGTCATGACTTGCACATGTATGATGGTATGTGTCCATTTAAAGGCTAAGAATTACCACTCTGAAACACTTTCTATGATACCTATATTGTTTTGGGGGATAATGTATAATAATGTTGGTTGGCACACTTGGATGGTTTACTATTAGTTTAACATGTGTTCCTGCTAGTTTAGGGATTCCTTACAAGCATTAACATGTTTTGCCAATATGTTATATGTTTCCATATGGGTTAATCAAAACTTATCACGCTACTTTTTTTAAGGAAGCCTTTTTTTGCCATATAATGTTGTGTACTTCATGCCATGTAATATACATGATTTTTCTTTGGATTGTAATTTTATGTATTGTTTCAATTTGGATTATGGTGAAGTTTGGTGCTACATATTCTTTCCATACTTTATAATCCCATCTCATTAATATTTCTTCACAAGTAACCTTTGGTTCAATTGTTTAATTTAGGGCATCGTGCTTGATTAGGTTCAGGCACCCTCACAAGGAAAAATTAGCCATTCAGTTGTATATGGGAGTTAGATTGTTAACATTATTCTCACCTCTCCTCTTGGTCATTACATCCTTGACTATGCTCACGGTAATGGGATCGGGTTATCTTACAACCCATATGTTCAAGGATGTCCACATAGACTTGATAGCAAGGCATGTTAGCATCTCCCTAAGATCATATTCCTTTAAGCATCTAAAGCCCAAGGGTAAGGCCCCCATGAGAACCCTCAATAGGAACACCTTAACTTTTTAAGGCAAAGTAACTTGCTACTTAGAGCCTCTTCAATAGTAGGGACACCTTACCTTTTTAAGGCAAAGTAGACTCCCAATAACTTGCTACTTAGAACCTCTTCAAGCCACTTAGCCTTTAATTATTTTTCCAGTAAGAAAAATTACCCCTCTTTTGATCACTAGTTTCATTACTTGTCTTAGGTTTAGTAAGAGGTGTACCTATTACCTACTACGCACTTCCACTCCTTGATCCATATATGTGTAGCCCATTTGTTCAAGGTATACCTAACTACTACACACTTCCACACCTCGATCCATATATGTGTAGCCCATTTGTTCAAGGTATACCTACTACGCACTTCCACTCCTCGATCCAGATATGTGTAGCCATTTGTTCACGGTATACCTACTATGAACTTCCACCCCTAGATCCATATATGTGTGGCCCATTTGTTCAAGGTATACCTACAACGCACTTCCGCTCCTCGATCCATATATGTGTAGCCCATCTATTGAAGAATGTCCACATAATCTTGATAACAAGGCATGGCATGCCAAGAGTCTTCATCCTTAGCCCTGCATCTTAGAAATCTCCCCTAAGGCCGTGCTCCTTTGGGCATCTCAAAGCCCAAGGGTAAGCTCCCCATGAGAACCCTCAAGAAAAACAGCTTACCTTTCTAAGGCAAAGTAGAGAGCTACTCAAAATCTATAATCATATATTTATATAACTATATTTGAATGTGGGTCATTACACCTCCCATTATGAGGAGGATCCATGGTTGGGAGCACCCGAGCACCCGACGTCCATGTATTCATTAGGGGATGGTGGCCAGGAGGTCAAATTTTTAGAGATGGCTTCGGCTATAGATTTGGCACAGTGTCAAATAGGCTACGTGCTAAAGTGGAAATCGTAAAGTTAATAAAATGTTCTCTTATTTTTATTTTTTAAAAGATTAGAATATGATGTTTTATGTTTTTTAAGATATAGATAATTTGAAGATTTTTAAAAACCTTATCCGTGCTTTTCTATCTATGTTTTTAAAGATATAGATAATTTCAAGTTTTTTAAAAATCTTATCCTTCCTTTTCTACTAACAATACTTGTCATATCTTCTTTTACCTTCTTCTTATCAAAGTCTCTTTCAGTCTACTAGGCCCCCATTTACTTTTATAGCATTTAAGTATAGGATTTGTATAGAGATTAATAGCTTTATACATCATAGATTATGAATTTAAGTATAGGATTTGTATACAGACTAATAGCTTTATGCATTAAAGTAGGATTTGTATAGAGACTAATAGCTTTATACATCATAGATTTTGCATAAGAGATTTAATGTGTAAGATTTCATGCATAATACATAAGAGAATGTGCATTATGTATAAGAGGCTATGCACAAGCTTATTATGCATATGCTCTTTATGCATACATCGTATGCATGAAGCTCTTTATGCTCTTATGCATATTCTCTTTACGCATAGTATTACATCTTATGCATGAAACTCTTTATGCTTATAATGTTGCTTAGCAACAAGTCATGAAAAATGATATCAAAATCGTGCAAACAATTTATTTATTTTTGTGTGAAAAAACATTTAAAAAACGCATAGGTTAAAAAATGCGTAGGTTTTAAAAAACGCAAGTTAGTTGCATTTTTTAGAAAACAAAGTTGAAAAAGCATCATTTTTGCCAAAGTGTTAGGCACATTACTTTCACAAAATAACTTACAATTTCAAAAAACACTATTCTTTTGAAAAGAAAAAAGAGTCAATACAACGAAATATCCAAATAAAAAATACAATGGAAAAGGTATATTTTTCGCCAACATGCGTAAAAATTAAGATAATTTCTTTGCTTTATGTTTAAAAATATTCATTGTTTGCTCAAGTTTTTCTTGTTCTAAAAGATACAAATTTGTTTCGGTTTGGAAAGTAATTGCTTCTTGGGTCCACCCACTTTCTAGTATTTAATCATTTTCCTACCCATAGGCTTATCCTAGCCAAATTAGGTCGCACGGTTGGGTTTTTTTTTTTGTAAATGGTTCCCTTTCCCAAGGCCATGATCATAGAAGATGAAAGTTTCAAGCCAAAAATTTGAGAGAGTCTCTTCACAGCCATTAAAGGAGCTATATTGAGGGTCTTTATATTTACTTGTGGTTGATTTAGTTTTTATGATAATGTAAGAGATCTCTTCATATCCATTTGCACAGTTGGATGAAGTGTCTTTAGTTTTTGATGTCATTGTTGCACCATTAGAGGACATGATAAATAGTGTCGTTCTACAACCCACCCCATGGTCCATTTTGATAAATTCAATTGTATGTAAAAATAGACTACCTTGGACTTGCATCAAATAGCCAATCAAGTAATAAATTAATTGATTAAAATAAACATCCATATAAAAGTTCATATCAACAAGATGACGCAACCAATACTTTCCATGCATGTACGGATTCACCTGTTTACGCGTAAAGTAAGCTACGATCACCCGGGTTTAGAAAGGCATCCCAATCTAAACCCATCTGAGAGAATTCATAACATGAAAATAGGGGAATATAAATATTCCATGAATTCTTTTAAGAATCCATAATTTACACAACATGGGAATACATAAAATATTCCATGAATTCATCCTCATAACAACATGAGATAGATATCTTAAATTCTATGTAACTATGGATTGAAGTTCTATCAAAAGTTTGTATGTCTTGGAGTATGTTCAACCACATAAAGGTATACCTCAAGAAGACTAAGACATGGATGGTGTGGGTGTTGATCTAAGCATATGAGTGCATGCATTTTTGATAAAACATTGATAAGTAGTGCATGGATGGTATTTTGTCATTTGGACAAGTGCATTGGATTTAGTGATCCATTTGAGCCAAAACATTAGTGGGTGGAGTTACCTTAAATTTTGAAGGGAGTTAAATAGGAGGCAAATCTTGCACAGCTTATATAGAAGGATGCTCTCACAAAATGACAAGGCATGGTAGGAATGTTACCTTTTAGAATTAGTTTTAAGTGATTTTCCAATATCAAGCTAATCACAATACCTTTGCACTTTGATTGGAGTTTCTATACTTGTCTGTAGATAGTGAAGAATCGACGATAGTTGTGAGTCTAGTAGGGAAGAAACGTGATACATGTATAACTCCTACAAATTTGGTAAATCAATTTTGTAGTACTTGTCTCTAGAGATATTGAGGAGTCAAGGATAGTTGTGAGTTTAGCAGGGGAGAATGTGATGGATCATAACTCCTACAAATTTGGTAAATCAATTTTACAATGCTATGGTCAACTGTTCGGTGGCCAAGCCAATAAGGCAAGGGCAACCAAGTGTGGATTGATTGGGCATCAAGGTATGGACACCCAAGTGCAAATTGATTGGGCTAGGCACTATATATTGATGAGAGCAAACAAGTGTCGGAAAATGTTGACCATGGAGCTAGCTAACTAGCCTCTCCCACCCTTATTTATGGGAAATCTGGGTTATTTGTTGTTGGATATCTTACGTTCTTCATGATCTTTTGAGCTGGTTAACTAGCCTCTCCCACCCTATTTATGGGAAATTCGGGTTATTTGTTGTTTGCTGAATATCTTATGTTCTACGTGATATCTTAAAGGACACTCTTTAAAGAAAACCATCAGTACAAATGTGTGTTTAGAAAGCTGAAAAATGTTGGACATGGAGTTGGCTAACTAGCCTCTCCCACCCTTATTTATGGGAAACTTGGGTTATTTGTTGTTGAATATCTTATGTTCTATGTGATATCTTAAAGGACACTCTTTAAAGGAAACCCTAGGTACAAATGTGATATCTTAAAGGACACTCTTTAAAGGAAACCCTAGGTACAAATGTGTGTTTAGAAAGCTAGATAGTTTATAGCCAGTTTTAGTTGGAGGATAGGAGTCAAGGATAAGATGTAGAAACAAATCTAACTTTTGGGTTAAATTTTGTATAAAGAAAATATACACATGTATTCCTTTTTCTTGTAAATATATATATAATATGGTTTAGGTTTACATGAGTGATAACTCATGTGGAAACATACACATGTATTCCTTTTTTCTTATGCATATATATACAATACGATTTAGGTCTACATGTGTGATAACTCATGTAGAAACATACACATGTATTCCTTTTTCTTATGCATATATATACGATAGGGTTTATGTCTCCATGTGTGACAATGTAGAAAGAGTATTGAGAACAGTGGTGCCAAAGCGTAGCAATAGGATATTTCCACAAAATGGATATACTGGAGGTCCTCCATTACCTTAAGGTTTTGGGATTTGGATGGCTAGACCAACTCGTGGGAAACATCCAGTTAAGCGTGCATTAGCGTGAACAAAACTGAGATGGGTGACCTCTCTGGACACCTAATTTCCAACATGGTATCAGAGCCATTGTCGTTTACCTCAGCATTGGCATTTGCTTTTGCCTTGTGTACAAGTTGTAGGGTATAGGCAAAGACAAGCCCATTTTATGGAAATCTTCCAGTGCCATGCTTTGGCACCACTTTTCTCAACACTCTCCCTTAGTGCTAACTTGTCCACTTTATCTTAGCTCATAGGTTGAAGTGTGACCTCTAAAAGCCACTACAGAAGCCAAGTTGAATTGTTGAGCCAAGAAAACATGGACAAGTTCAACCTTTGACCTAAGAGAAATTGGACAACTTGGCACCAAGGGGGAGTATTAAGAAAAGCTTTGTTGTGCCAAAGCATAGCATTAGGAGATTTTCACAAAATGGATAGACTAATAAGCATTATTTTTATTTTATTATGAAAAAATTTAGCGCATTCATTGTCATCAGTATTGCATTTGGAGAGAGATTATGTTGGTGATTGGAGAGAGTCTTGAAGCTGGCATGGAAGCTGCAAATGGAGCTCTTAGTAATATGAAGACTATGAAGTCTTCATCGACATCAAAGAAGCTCCCCAGAGAGTTGCAAATGGGAGTTTTGCAACATGGAGAGCCTGCTCATCATCAAAGAAGCTGCTCATCATCAAAGAAGCCTGCTCATCAAAGAAGCTGAAATAAGAATTTTCAATAGGTATGAAGGCTATGGAGTATTCTATGTCAACAAGGAAGCTGCCAAGGAGATTTGTTAAGGTATTTTGGTATTTTTGCCTCTAATTTGGTGTTTGAGCATGGAAGAATGCTCGTATTTGTGAAGGGTTGCTATGTGGTAGGCCTTTGATTCCTAGCATTTGGCAAAGAGCATAAGTAGGTGTAGGCTTATCCAAGCAAGGGATAAGTGGTTATGGGCTGAGGATGGAGCCCATCTTGAGCACATCAAAAGAAAGGGGTAGTGCTGCAAATTTGCTCATGGAAGATGAGCAAACTAGTGTGGACGCTATTGATGGCTTTCATGATGGTATGCACCTTTGGTTTCAAGAGAAACCGTGTTGAGAATCACCCTTCAAGGTTTAGCATGCAAAGAGGAGAAGCATGCAAAATTTGGAGCTCAATGGAGAGCTCAATGTAGCCATACTAATGGTGCTAGGTACCTCAAGATTAAGGAGTTCTAAAGATTGAGGCAAGAAGAAAAGCTCAATTAAGAGCTAATGAAGGTCATAGCAGCATGGAAAAGCTCACAAAGAGTTGTTTGAGGAAAAGAGTATTGCAACAAAAAGTGAAACCTTCTTCAAGAGCAACGACCATCTTGGAGAAATGAAAGCAAAGCCAATGTTTATTTTAGACAGAGCGGAGGTGACAAAACGGGTCTATGTCCCCATAGAGAAGAAAGCATAGAGCTTGCAAGTTACATGTGGAAGCCATAATGACTTCAAACAAAAGGCACATTTATGAAAGAGTGTCTTAGAGACCAGAAGCCTTCATTGAGCTTTTGCAAAGCGATAGCAACATCATTGGCAACTTGAGATGCTAGCACACTCCTCAGCCATGCCCAGAGAAGAGAGGTGGCAGATTTTTTGGTAACATATAAGGTCTGTATGAGACCATGAGAAAAGCTTGCAAGTATGGGACAAGGAGTCTGTGCTTGACCCGCGAATAGTACAGTCAACAAGTAGCAGAATATCATCTAGATTCACAGCAGGAGTAGCACATCAACAGAAGCAGAGCAAAGCAACATGGAGATTGAGCTGTGAGAGACGATAGCTTATGAGAACCTTAAATTACCAAAGTGTGATTGCAAGTAGAAGTGGCAACGTTGTCATAAAAGCTTAAGAGCAGCAGCTATGGCGAGCTTAATCAGGTTACCATGAATTTTTTGCTATGGCATACGAAAGCTGCACAACTGACAATGTGACTAGGAAGATGACCAGAGGAGTAACTGCAATTCTAGTGCATAGCGGGTGCAGTGAGTGTGTAACAACATGGAAGCAAGACAAGTGGACCCTGTTGATTAGCAACAAATTGTTTTTTTTCTTAACTAAATGAAAAAAACAAGTTTAATCCTTAACAAAGTTAAGGGTGGATTCACACACTTACCCCAAACAAGAAGATGTACACACATATGGGTTCGTTGCCCGCCGGCTTCGGCCAAAAGGCATTGTATTTATTTCACTCATATATGTGAGGGCAACTATGCCCGAGCCTGTGTGCTCAAAACGAGATATGTATTCACCCATTGGTATGAGGGTAACCATACTCGAGCTCACCGAGAAGCTCAAAATGGTTTTGTAATAGTGTGCATAGGTGATGCACGTGCGAGGAGCATGCGCATGGGTTGGTTCCCACCCGAACTTCTATGTTCAAATCGAACTCAGTAGTTCTGCTACCACACGTTCGTTGGCTAACACTCCAATTTTGGATTGAGGGGGAGTGTTGAGAGACGCGTTGCATTTGGCAATGCTACATTGGTGTTATGGGTGATGGGTGAGTTGTGGAACACGTCAATTAAGAGGGGGTGTTGAGAGATATAATTTCAGTGTTGTCTATATGTGGGAAAGCACCCTAGAGGCGCAAGATATTGTGGTAAGATAAGAATGCCACAAGTGATATTGTCTGGTGTGTGACTGTTGACCAAAAGAGTGAAAAAGGGAGTGCCACATGGCATGATGATGTGTAAAGCAGGATAAGGCTAGAAGGCCTATATCATTGTATGGTTCATTGTGAATGCAATAGAGATCTTGTACTGAGTGTGCTACTCTCTCTCTCTCTCATGGAGTTTTTAGTGTGGTATAACCCACCTTTATCTTATGCTTAATCTTGTGTCTATCACCTTGATCAATCCCATATTAGGATAGTTAACATCTTTGCCTTGTTACTAAAAGTTATATATGACATAATTTTATTGAACATGATATATCTGTAGTATTACGTATCTATAGTATTATTTATAATATAAATAATCATATTATTAAGGACAAGAATTAATTTTACTT
This sequence comes from Cibotium barometz, assembly GCF_041138505.1. Taxonomy (NCBI): domain Eukaryota; kingdom Viridiplantae; phylum Streptophyta; class Polypodiopsida; order Cyatheales; family Cibotiaceae; genus Cibotium; species Cibotium barometz. Next base: position 26,001,470 of record NC_141083.1, read on the forward strand.
AGCTATCTGTTTTTAGAATTATAAATATATACCAAAATAAAACCTACAAATAAAGTTGCTCTTATCATTGAGAAGATAATCGACCACTTAGTTATGAAGTTAACTAGCTATAAATTAAAGCTCATACTAGTCTTTTAATCAAGATTAGTGAAGTGGTTAATCAAGATGAAAATATCTTAATTATCTTTCTTAAAAAAGCTATAATTTATGCTAATTAAGATAAATTAATCATTGTTTAATTAGGCTATAAAAAGTTTAACTTGAATTTTGCTTTGATTATGTCTAATTTAAGCTCAAATCGACTACTATTAGGCCCTTCTAATGACCATCTTCATGTTGAATTTACAGCAATGTGATGAGCTATGGTGGATTAAATGCTAGAATCAACATCATTAATAAAGAGATTAGATGATAATTAAGATATGATTAGTGAGCAATTAATTGATATCTTAATGTAGGCATGGATAATAAAAAACCAACAAATTCTCATTAGGCCAATGCCTCAATTTATAGAGTTTACATCCAAGCATCTAATCCCACTGATTTCTCCTTGATTCACTCCACCTCTTTTGCTTGATTCTTTCCACCTCTTTTGCTTGATTCTTTCCACCTCTCCCACAATATCTCCACACCTCCTAAATCTCCTCATGCTACCCTTTATTCTCTCCCAGTAGATACTTCTCACCTTTTCACAGGTTCTCTCACATTTACAGATTCTCTTTTATAGCCTCTTTTACCAAGGGCTTATTCCCGCACACACCCTATTCACTTGTATATTTCAACACCTCTCCTCAAGTGAATACTCCTAGCACACCTAGACCCTATACCAAGTTTCCCTCTTACTTGATAGTCCGCGACCAGTGCCTCAAGTCCCTAAACTCATAGTCCTTGACACTCTCTCTCTCTATGTGTCCAAGGCTACTACAAGTGCCCGTGACCTTGACTAAAGTGCTCACACATACATCTACCACATGGCCTACATCATCGGTGGCTCAGAGGTGGTTTTACTCTGTTGGGGCAGGTTACATTGGGTTGTGGGGTTTCTCTCTCTCTCTCTCTCTCTCTCTCTCTCTCTCTCTCTCTCAGAGATTTTCACATGGCTCCTCACTTCTTGGAGCCTCACATCTTCTCTTGTCTTCAGTCTTCTTGTCGTGGCAGCTTCTCTTCACGCGTCCATGTCTTCCTCTTCTTTTAGTCTTCTTGTTGTGGCAGCTTCTCTTCACGCGTCCATGTCTTCCTTCAATGCTTCCTCTAGCTCTTCTTCTCGATGTTGATCCTCCTCTTGGAAAGAGATCTTCTTCTTTCATGGCTGGGGCCACAAGCTTGTCCGTCAATTCTTGCTCCATGAGCAACATGTTTTAATGTATCGTTGACAGTTCTTTTGGGCTTTTGATGTTTATCTTGTGTCATTATGCAATGCAAACCCAAATCTATGTGGGAGGTCTTACCTCTTGCCTTATTCTGGACAAGGGCAGCATCTGATCCCATTTTTACAATGATGTAATCACCCATGTGTGCCCAATACATAATGCATGTAGCATTCATTCTTATGCACATTCCCAAATGCAACTCTGGCTATGAATAATCTTGAATTTGAATGTGATTTGCAGGCATTAACCAAGTGGTAAATGCAAGATGATGATTACCACAAATTTATCAGCATAATTTTACCAAAAATTACATTAAATCAAGGGTAACAAATCTGTACGGAATGGTTGGAGTATCAAACCATCTCCGAATTGCAATATGAAGTTATAGGGATCTGTATCAGATACCTAATGATTAATTTGAACCCTCAATTGTACCAAAATATAGTGATTAGTGTTGTGATTAATCACTGATTAGCAAATTAATCCTCTATTTTGTGTGCAAAAAATAGAGTATGTAGGGAGCCCAGATCTGAGGCCTTAGAGTTCAAATGAGCTCAAATCCTTTCAAGGCCATCAATAGCAATTATTCTAGTAGAGGATTAAGCCAAGAAACACAAGATTTGACCAAACATTGAATGCTTAATCTTTGTTTTACCAAAGTCACCTTCAGATTTGATGAAGAGCTTGTATCTCACTGTAGACTTGATCAAATCAAAATCTGTCTTCATTGGCTTGTAGAGCACCCTTAAAAACCCCTAGGGCCAAGAGGAATTAGAGAAATTTGATCTGGAGAAGAAGACATTTCATTTTTCCCTCAGAAAAACGGGGCCTACTAAATCGCGATTTTCGTGAGCTTTGCTTGGCAGTTTGACGTGCCAATTTGATGGGCTGGTTGGACTATGCTTGCCTAGAAGCACTTTCCCTAATGTTGCTCCTGGAGGGAGATCAAGCCCCTCCACTAGCTGGGGGTGCAAAGAGCTTGTTGAAAACAACTAAAAAATGATTATTTCTTAATCATCTACTAATCCTAATTAGCAAGATAATGGGCTCATAAATTTGATGGATTCTAGGCTAGGCTCTGATACCATGTTGAATTTGCAGCAATGTGATGAGCTATGGTAGATCAAATGCTAGAATCAACATCATTAACAAAGAGATTAGATGATAATTAAGATGTGATTAGTGAGCAATTAATTGATAGCTTAATGTAGGCATGGATAATAAAAAACCAGCAAATTCTCATTAGGCCAATGCCTCAATTTATAGAGTTTACATCCAAGCATCTAATCCCACTGATTTCTTCTTCATTCACTCCATCTCTTTTGCTTGATTCTTTCCACCTCTCCCAGAATATCTCCACACCTCCTAAATCTCCTCATGCTACCCTTTATTCTCTCCCAGTAGATACTTCTCACCTTTTCACAGGTGCTCTCACATTTATAGATTCTCTTTTACAGCGTCTTGCCAAGGGCTTGTTCCCGCACACACCCTATTCACTTGTATATTTCAACACTTCAAAGTACCAAAAAGGTTGAAAAATCCTTATAATCAAGGCATTGAAACTTCAGTGTGGGAAGTAGCCATCAAGTGGACTACCAAGCATTTTGCATCCATTGAAAAAGCCTTATGATAAAGGCATTAAAACTTCAACGGGAAGTAGCCATCAAGTGAACTTTCGACCATTTTGCATCTAGTGCATGATTTGGGTTTCTAAATAAGGCCAATTAACGCCTTTCTCAAGGCTTATAAAGCCTTTGTCAAGGCTTATAAAGCCTTGCAAAAAGGTACTTTTTTTAAGAATCCCTATAGTAATTGGTAGACAACCAATATTGTTAGTGCATCAAAAAAGAGGTAGGTAATGGCTTAAGCATGCCGTAATTAAAGCCATAATTTAGCACTAAATTTTTTAATAACTAGGTCTTTGAAGAATGTATAATTCATGCTTGATCCAATATATACCTTTTGTTAGTTAATCTTTGATTAGAGTTACTATAAATGGTGTTTAATTAGAGCTCATAAATGAAAGGATTTAGCAAGGTAATTAGGCCCAATTGGAGGCTTCACCAACCTTAGTAAAAGAACTTCGTACATGTTTTGAAACACCATTTCCTATGCATTTCTATCACCCACTTTTTCCTTCTATCATTCACGCACTCCTTATTTGTTTTGTTTTGGAAAATAACAATAAAAAGACATTTGCCTATCATCAGCATGTCTCTTATACAACTTTTCATATACTCCTATCTTCTTCAATTCCCCTTAAATATTTCATCTCCCATCCCATTCCCGCCCCCTCCATCCTTCTATCTTCCATGCCCCTCAAATATTTCATCTCCCATATACCTACCCAACCACCATCATCCATACCCCCTCCATCCTCAATGTCTCTTTTAATCTCCCACTTGGGTCCCACCTATCTCCATGGACCATCCTACACGATACCCTATGCACATGCATGATGTGAGGGTTTGCATCCACTTTTTGTAATCTTGCCACCTCTCTCGTTCTATGGCCATGTGCTATTGGCAAGCCTTTGTTCTAAAGACACTACACATCTTCTCTTTCTTGCCTTGTCATAAAAAAGTCTTCATACTTCTTCTTGTGGCTTCTGTTATCTATTGTGCTAGCTCAAGTTAGCCTTGTGCTTCTAGAGGGTGGCCTATACCTTATTGATTTTTTCTTGGGAAGCTTTGGTTGTTTGCTATGCTAGCTCTAGTTGGTCTTGTGCTTTTGGGAGGGTGACCTATACCTTATTGGTTTCTTATTACGTATGGAGGGTAGCCTACAACTTATTTGATCCTTCTTGGAAAGCTTTGAGCTTCTCATCCATATGACCACGCACTTAGTGGATTTTTAGCATGCCTTCTTTCTCTTTATATAATGCTTTTACCTCAAATTTGGCTTGTCATGTACTTAGAATTCAAATCTTGGAGTGCTAGAGCATGATCTTTATTATGCTACTCCCATTGTTTCTTTTAAGTTAGCTACTTGTGTAGTAAGGAAGTATTCTTGTGTAGTAAGGGAGTCTTCTTGTGTTTGGAGCTCCACTATCTTGCTCTCCACATATTCTTCATGGCTCCTGTTACCATGAAGACTAGGTGGCTTTCCACATATTCTTCATGGCTCTTGCTATATGTAACCTTTTCTTGCATATAATCTAGTTTTATTTATTCTTCTTGAGATGATGTAGCCCACGAGAGATCTCTAAGACATTCTGCATCTTGGCATCCTTACTCTGCATTTTGGCCTCCTATAGCTATTGCATTTACTCCTTTTGGGCATCCAACTCCTTGTGCATGTCAACCATTATAGTACATAAAGAGCTGATTCTCATCTCCAATATCCCTTTACCTTTACTTTTAATGGCCTAGGTTGTGACTTGCGTCATGTTTTTAGTTGCTTTATGTTCTATGTGGCTATTTTACTTGTACCTTCATGTCTTGTCTCTATTTGTGCACTTACTATTGCTTCAATGGCCTAGGTTGAGACTTGTGTCATTTTTTAGTTACTTTATGTTCTATGTGGCTATACATGTACCTTCATATCTTGTCTTTAAATTTGTGCATTTAGTATTGTGGCAATAGGCATAGACATTGGCATTGTCAAGGCATCAATTTTGTGACCACAAGAATTAGCATTATCATAGACAAGGACAGATTTATTGGGCATAGGCAATGCCACTACAATACTTTGACCCATGGTAGTCTCAACAAACAACTGTATATACTATTGAAACCTATACTAAGCAATCACAGACATTTTATGGATAGTGGCATATCCTCCATATATGGGGACAATCATTGTGTTATCGTCCACCAATGGTGTTGTCATCCAATGGTATTATCGTCCACACCAATGGTGTTTGGTATTATTGTCAAATGGTGTTGTCGTCCATGGTATATGCCATCACTTTTATTCCCGTTGTGTTGTCGTCCAATGGCATGTCATCACTTCTATTCCTATTGAGTCCACATATGTTAAGAATTATGTGTTATCCCCAAGTATACTTAGTGGTTTGGATGTTCTAATTGGAGACGGTGGTAAGTCATTGTGCACTTCTTCTTCTACATTGTCATCTTGCTGCTATGGTTTAGGCTTTACTATCTTCTCGCCTCTCTTTTATGCAAGCTTCCATCTTTGCTTTTTTGAGGTCTTCGCACCTCCCAAGGTATTTAGTAAGGTCTTTATGTTAGTAATTAGGGCTTCTCCTATTTCCTCTACCTCCTTGATGCTCTCTTAGTCAATTGACCTTGGGGACATTCTCTTCCTCCACTACATCTAGCAAAGACACACTACCCACGTGGCTAATAACTTTTGTTAGCAAGTAGGGGTTTGCAATCTTACATGAGTACACCTTGAGGTAGTTGGTCATCTCTCTATGGATGTGATATTCCCACCAATAATTTGGTTGATCTATATGTAACTTATCCTATTTTGTAATTGTCTATGGGCGTGGCATAGACATGGCTCTATTAGTGATCTTGTAGTATGCTGCCTCTTTGACATTAGAGATTGTGGTGCCATTTTTGTCCTTTATATGTGCATCATATCTACTAGTGGTAGGTAGTTCCTCCTTCTTGCTTGCCTTTTTGCTTCCACGTCTATGATGGTAGGTTGCAAGACACCCTTGATGGCATCCATTTGTGATCACTCATGACCTCGACCTCCGTATTGTTAGGTCTCTTCACCTTGACTATTTTAGTTGCTATGTCATAACTAGTGAGGAATTATGCAAGACATCCTTGATGGCATCCACTGTGAACATGACCTGAACCTCCGTATTATCAAGTCTCTTCACCTTGATTATTTTGGTTCCCATATAACTAGAATTTGGCAGGACAAGAAATGGCCCTTAAAAATCCATGCATGCCTACTACTTATTGCAAGGAGAGAACTTGTGCCACTTAGTTTTGATAATAGAGTCTGAGATCTCATTGATGTAAAGCCCAAACAGAGTTGTGGAGATGGGGCATTCTTGTTCATGCTAAGGAACTTCTTTTGTGACAAAGCCCCCTTGGGGCTTAGTAGATGGATTATAAAGTGTTAAAATACCCTATTCATCTTGAAGGGTACACCCAAATCTTGTAAACACCTAAGGAGGCATGATTTGGGGGACAACATCAAAAGCTTTACAAAAATCTACAAAGCACCAATAAACCCAATGCTTTTAGGACTTGGCCTCCTAAATAATAGCTCTCATGGAGGATGCAATCTAAATGTGGAGTAGGTCCATCAATAGCATGCTTGTCTTATAGCCATGTTCCCATGTAGACAAAGAAGCTAAGCTTTGACTCTAGCACATATCCAAAATGAACTATACGAAACTTGTACAATGACATCAATTTTTTCCAATCCCTTTATCACGTATTTGACTAGCTACATCTGCTTAATTCATTCAAACTATTTTATAACCAATTCTACTCACTCTACTACATTGCTTAACAAGGCCTCTTCCTTGGTGGTATTCAACTAGAATTTGTAAAAGCCTTTTGGCCATTTTATTCTCCTTCTTGAACTATTGTCATAGAGCTCATTTGGTTGCCCTAATTCAGATTTGCAATGCTTATTTGGTTTCCCTAATTCAACCTTATAGAGAATTATATCAGTATTTCCCTTTTGTTTGGAATAATGAAAACTATACCTTGCTTGTTTATCATTGATATGGCTCAACCACATTGTGTTCTATGAGCCCATAAAATTTAAGTGCAATATGATTCTGGACGTAGGAGGAGATATCAGCTATGCAAGAAGGTGTAGTTTTGCAGTAATCTTTTAGATTTCATTAATCATTGTCACTAGTGATTAATTAGTCAAATTTGAGCTAAACTAGAGCAAAAATTGAAGATTTAGAAACCTAAATTATTGTAAGGCTCTCCAATTTCAATTCATTGCACTCTAATCATTTCAAATCACTTGCATTATTACAACTTCTTAAGCTTGAAAATCATAATTAGATACTGTTGAGAGTCAAACTCTGATAAGACTTTTGCAATGGCATCAAGCACTATCATGAATGTTGAGAAGTTCTCTGGGGCAGGATTTCACACCTAGGCCACATAAATGAAGTATCTTCTCATTCACAAGAAGTTATGGAAATTAATTAAGGAGAATGAACCTATTAATCCAATTGAGGATTGGATTGAAAAAGATGAACAAGCACTATTATTAATTGGATTGCACTTGGGTATTAATCTTATTCATCACATTAATTCCAAAACCACGGCCAAATAAGCATGGGATGAGTTAAATTTAATATTTGGTTCTAAGGCCAATAATCAGGAAATTCATTTGAAATAGAATTTTATGGTTTAAAGATGGAATTTCATGAGTTACTAACATAATTCATAAGCAAAATGAAAAGTATCATGACCCAGTTGGATGGCATTTATGCGAAGATGGGTGAAAAGGATGCAATTGCCATACTTATAAAAAAGCATGCCCAAAGGAATATGGTGCACTAGTGACCACTCTAAAGAATTTACCTGAACCAACATTTGAGGGTTGTATTTCATCACTACTTGAAGAAGAGAAGTAGTTAAAGAATGGAATACAAAGTACATCAAGAGAACAAGCATTCTACACTAACAAGGGCATAAAAGAATGCTAACATTGTGGAAGGAAAAGGCACTTCAAAAGAGAATGCAAGCTCAAACACAAGCCCAAACGTGGACATTACAACAAGCTGAAGCACAAGAAAGAAGAATGCAGACTAAAGAACTAGAAGGCCAACTACGTGGAGGCTTCATCAAGCAAAGAGAAGATCCCCGATGAGGATATCCTCTAAACCAAAGCTACATCGACAAGCCTCACCACCTTAGCCCATGATTATAAAAGGTCACCGATGAGTAGACCTAGTCCTTTAGATCGTGTTTTCTTATCACACCTAATAGCACGAGAGTAGTAATTTATGCACCCAGGGGGGAGTGACGACATCTTATATCACCACACTTGATTACCTTGAGTATCATGTTGCATTAAGAGGAAGCAATGGATCTTTTGTAGTTCACATCCAACCGCCTTGCCCAACAGCCTATACATCATGGAACCAAGGGGGGTGTTGAAATTTATGGTGCCATTGAGGGCGAGGTATGAGTAGCGGACTAGGATTAGGAGAATGAAGCCACATCACATTTGGACATTATCCCACATGAGCACATTTGTAAGAGGTGTACCCTCCTCATATAAAAAGGAAAATTTTCAATCAATGAACGCAAGCAGCTCTCAAGCCTCTCTATGAGTACAAGTTTCTATCTTGTAACCTAATTGTGCTAGTCAAGTTTGATTAAGTTATTAGGATTATCATTATGTTGTTAATTAGGCTACACCCACCATTAAAGATTTTAACCATAAATATAAATATAAATATAAACAAAACTATAAGTATGAGTGAATAAGTATTAGTATAAGTATAAAGATATTTTTAACTATAAATATAATTATTAATATAAATAAAACTATAACTCTGAGTGAATAAGTATAAGTATTAAGATATTTTTAACTATGAATATAATTATTAATATAAAAAAACAATAACTATGAGTGAATAAGTATTAGTATAAGTGTAAAGATATTTTTGACTATAAATATAAATATGATAACTATATATATATATATATATATATATATATATATAAGTTTAGTGTAAGTATACATATGAGTAACCAGGGCTCATTCTCATATTGTATTCTCTTACTCTAACATCACAAGGGATTGTAAACAAGTTGGTGCTATATAGAAAAGTTCTATCTAACTAGTAAAATTATGGTGATTTCCTAGTTGTAAATAACTAGGAAATTTTAGCTCTCTAACTAGTAAATTTAATTTACTAGGTGCCCATAGATGTCTATCTAGTAAAGTAACATCATGCATAAGTAGCAAAATCAAGTATTTTTCTACATATCATATGTATTCTATATAGCAAATACAACCTTTTGCTATATAGCATTTCTATTTTCTCTCTCGTCAACTCTTCGTTTGCCTTGTATGGCTATCTTGCTTCAATTCATAGTCCCTAGGCATTTTAAACATGTATCATATTTTTTTAGCTTATATAACACACACACACAGAGAAAATTCACCTAGGCTATTATAGAAAATGATTAATCTACAAGCTTGGGCATATTCATTCTTAACATAAGTAATTCTCTCACACCCCCTCTTTCCTCTTACTATATCTCTTACTCTCTCTCTCTCTCTCTAGAGTTTGAGAGTTATATATATATATATATATATATATATATATATATATATATATATATATATAGAGAGAGAGAGAGAGAGAGAGAGAGAGAGAGAGAGAGAGAGAGAGAGAGAGAGAGAGAGAGAGAGACTGAGAGAGAGTATCTCTCAAACTCTCAAACTCTCTCTCTAACTCTCTCTAACTATGAGAGAGACTAAGAGAGACTGAGAGAGAGTATCTATCAAACTCTTAAACTCTCTCTCTAACTCTCTCTAACTATGAGAGAGAGTTTGAGAGTTCTCTCTCTCTCTCTCTCTCTCTCTCTCTCAGAGTTTGAGAGAGAGAGAGAGAGAGAGAGAGAGAGAGAGAGAGAGAATGTGCACATGTGTCACATTCAACAAAATAGGAGGTGTGCCACACCTATGGATCTTATGTATGCCATATTATATTGCAAAAACATATTTGCAATTCTTAATCTGAGGGAGAGAGAGAGAGAGAGAGAGATAGAGAGATAATGTACACAGGTGCCACATTCAACAAATATACAAGAAAACATGAGATGTGCCACAGTTATGGATCTTACGTGTGTCATATTGTTTTGCAAAAACACATTTGCAATCACAATTATTGAACATGGAGAGAAGAGGTAAAGAGAAGCTTAAACATAGATAAATGGACTCAAGCTATGCATTAGTTCCAGTTCAATTGCAAGAGTGTCTACTACTACCAACGCTAGCCTAAGCATGCAATGAGTATAATACTTGCTACCCATACTGCCCTTACCTGCAAATGTTACTTTCATTTAATCGGGTCCCTCACACACACACACACATGTTTGGAAACACACACATACACACGCACATGTATTAAAATGGATCAAATGGCTCAATTCATTATATTTATCACTTTTTTAAATATACTCATAAACTATAAAATCAAAATATTATCATAATCCTTTATCCTCTAGATATCCCACTTTATTTTACAAGAGGCATGACCACCCGTACTTCATATTTAAGAAGCAAGTCATATGTCAAATTTGAGGTATACTCTTTGATTGGGATTTATATTATTACGTTATAGCATTACACAAATGTGCACATTCACACATGTGCCTACAAGTATCCTTTTATCATGGGAGAGCCTAAGCCCTGATATCCTAAACCCTGAAACTCAAACCCTGAACCCTAAATCCCAAACCCCAAACCCTAGATCCCAAAGAATAAACCCTAAACCCTAGAATAAACCCTAAACCCTAGATTAAACCCTAAATCCTAGATCCCAAAGCCTAGACCCTAAACCTTGAATCCTAAAACTCAAACCCTAAAATCCTAAAACTCAAACCCTAGACCCTAGATCCCAAAGAATAAACCCTAAATCCTAGATCCCAAAACCTAGATCCTAAACCTTAAATCCTAAAATCAAAGTCTTAAACCATAACCCTAAATCCTAAAACTCAAATCCTAAAATAAAAATCCTAAACCATAAACCCTAAACATTGCTAGACCCTGAACCCTAGATCCTTAATCTTAGACCTTTAACCTTAAATCTTGAACCCTAGCCCTTGAATCCATAAATCATAAATCCTAAACCTTGAACCCTAGACCTTGAACCTAGATCCTAAACCCTAGACCCTGAACCCTAGATCTAGAACCTTAGACATTGAACCCTAAATCCTAAACCCTAGACCCTGAACCCTAGATCTAGAACCCTAGATCTTGAACCTTAGACTCTAACTTTTTTCTCACTTCATCACATGACCAGTGCGCTTGTGCCATATGTTAATGTCTGCAACAACGACAACTGTTCCATGCGCAAACATGATTCCCTTTACTTCAGGTATGCTCACATCCAAAGTAAGCATCTTGCCATTTCTGTTACCCTTTGCAACCAAAAGACAATGATTTTTAATGTCTTCCACAAAACATCCTTGAGGATTAAATCACACTTGTTGTTGCAAACCCCGCTCAATCTGTCCACCCCAACAGAAACTAGGTTCTTTGTAATATTTGGAACATGAAGTACATCTACCAAGTACTTCATTTTGCCATCTTGCATAAATAATGGCACTTTACCAACATGCGCAATAGGATGCGTAGTATCATTATTTGTTTCTACATAACCAAGTTTTTTCATTTTTTGTATGTCGCTAAATGACTCAGCATGACTGGTCATGTGGTTAGAGACGCTAGAATCCACATACCATGTATCTTGAGATCCTGACACATCTCCTGTTATGGAACTGAGCATGTACTACATCATAAACAGCTCCTGACTTCTATCTCATCACCTCCCTGTTTACTAGATGATGCATAGTTGCCTTGCTGCAACTTTCCACTTTTAATGTCATTCTGTTTTTTATAGCAGTCCTTTGCCATGTTCCCTAGTTTGCCACAATAATAGCACTCTATGCTATTTGCATTCTAGTTTCTTTGTTAACCACCTCGGCCTCTTTAGCTCCCCTTGCCTCTAGTCTAGCCTCTTCCACATGTGTATGATTTCTGCTGCTCCGAATAATTAGACTGTTGTTGTCCAGAATTCTGATTTCCTTGTTGGCTACCACCTTGGCCTTGACCACGACTTCTACCTCTACCTCTACCTCTACCTAAAGTAGAGTAAAAGGCCTGTTCCGATGTGTTCTTGATTTATGAAGAAGAGTCCTCACCTAGTGAATTTTCTTCTATTATCAACATAGACACCAAGTTCCGAAAGTTGGGAATATTCTCCCTAACTGCAATGGAGGTCTTGAATGGCTTGTACTCTTTGCCAAAATCATTTAAACAGACACAAATCATCATCTTCCATCAATACATTGATGGACCCAAGGGATTCAACAATGCCCTTGATCTTTAAAGAATACTCATTGATAGACATGCTTTTCTTTTTCACATTATGCAGCTCTTGCTTTAGTTGCAATTTTATTGCCTTTGTATTGATCTAGAACATCTATACCAGGCTCTGCCACATAATTGTTGGAGTGTTGGCATCATGTATGTGTCCTATCGTTGTGTCTTTGACATTAATTGAAATCCAATACATGGCTTTCCTTGCACCCTAGTTCCAATCCTTGAATGCCTTTATGTCTGCTAGAGTGACATTCTCTTCAAACAACTTAGGAGGCTCCTCATTGTCTCCTTTGACATAGTCCCAAAATCCTTTACCCATAAGGAAATTAGTCATTCTGAACTTCCAAGTATGGAAGTTAATTTTGTCTAGCTTCCCACACTGATAATTTGATTGATTTTGTCAGCATACATGTTTTCTTGCTAATCAAAAAACTACAACAGACAATTTCTTTATGCAACCTATAACATAGGAATATCTTATGTGACTACTGCTGCGGTACTTCAACACAACCTCATGTAGGTCACCAGATCTGACCAATGTACATTTACATACACCCAATGTCAACAATACATATGCAAACACCGTCTGCACTCCCAAAATGCACTGTTGCACTACAATAACTAGATTTTGACCAGAGACAGTTCTAAACCAGAACTTCCCAAAACTATCAAAAATACTTTGCAGCAATAAAACAGAGACTAAGATGCACCCGAAACATAATTTTGGCCGTAAAACTTTAGTAGAAAATACTATATACCATATAGGCACCTCCAAGTCTGCGAAGACAGCTCCACAATCGAAATGTGTAGCTCCTAGAGCTACCAAGGGGTAAGAAGGGAAAGAGATGATGATGCTCTTACCCGTGTATGGCTTCCTTACTTGTTCTTTCCTCTTGCTTGCCTCCTTAACTCTCACAGGAGCTCTCATACCATAAAGAGAATGTGGGGGGGAGAGAGAGAGCTTGAGTTCCTTGCAAGCAAACACACACACACACACACACACACACACACACACACACACGAGAGAGATGGATGGCTAAATTTTCTTCCATCTTCTTCTTTTCTCTACAACCATATAACTAAAGGATAAGAGTACATACATGAAGGGAAAGTACTCCCCTACAAAAGCATACAAAGTGGTCGGTCTATAGTGTGAGCCCGACTATATGAGCTGGCGCTGTAATTATGCCATAACTCAAGTACTCTAAAGTGGCTGTCACACATCCTGTCATCCACTAGCGGCATATCGACCATAATCTCACCAACCATGCTAGTGGCATAAAAGTACGGAAGCTGTCACCTAGGTGGGTCATTAATGTTCGCACTAGTTGAGCTCAATATCTCAACACTGGCATGTTGAGCGTAGCTTGACAAGTCGTACTTCTAAGAAGGGAAAGCATAAGAACAATTTGGATTCCTCGGATGATGACCAAGAAGTGGACACTTTGGATGTGGACTCGGATTTAGACTCAAAGCACAAGAACTAGAAGAACTGGAGCTAGAAGTTTAATAAGGAAGTCAATGAACGATTGTGTTGGCAATGTTGGTGAAGTTCACTAGAGGAAGTGCAAGAGGGACTGGATTTGGATTATATCCTCGTGATTGGTGTGCCAAGAGCTCCAAGAAAGCCTATACCAAGGAGGAGTGCAAGCTAACCGCGTATTGTGCAATCTACGAGACTAACACACATCATATAGAGGTTTGCAGATACAATAGTCGTGTTATCATCCACAACGAGCTGCAGGTCTAGTGTAACCCAGTGTTTCTATACAACAAATGGCGCCCTTCAATCCGGTAAATGTTGGCGCATCACCTTATCATCTTTATGGGCACGAAAGATCCAGAGGTGAACCCAGTGGTAATTTTCATTGTTATTAATATCTGGTGAATGTCCGGTCTAGAAGCACCATCAAGGGGAATCACAACAAAGTCAGGTAGAGGGGTCTACTTCTTAGGCTTCAAAAATTAATATGGTCTAGATTGAGCCTCTTCTGGTGGAAGACAATCCTCCGCCAATGGGCTATATTGGCCGTGACATGCTCATAGGAGCCAGTGGCAAGAGAGAATCATGATTTGCCAAGGACAAAGGACAAACCCACAGATTAGGTGAAACAAAAGCATGTTCAAGACAAGTTGCCAAGTTAGTGCAAGAAGAACAAGGGGCAGTTCAGAATAATCAACAGGTTCCTTCCCAAATCCAATTAGTTGAGGGTCGTCCGTTCGACAGGTATAACTTTGCAATCAGCAAAGTTATAGTAAGGCAAGTATGCTTGTCATTCCCTACTTCTGTCAGAAGTAGGGAACGACAAGTATAACTTTGCAATCAACAAAGCACAATAAGGCAAGTACGCTTATCGTTCCCTACTTCTGTGGTGGTGAAGGCCAAAGTAAGAAGCAATTTGCAGATAGTGTACGAAGAATCCGACATCCCAGAGGAAATCACAAAGGACGAAGGAAGCTAGAAAGTGCCAGTTTACATAGGATGCATGAAAGAAATCCAGCTGGACGATATGCAACCGCCGCCGAAAAGGCTGGAAGTTATACACAAGCCATAAGAAGCACGAAGCTTCAGTTAGAAGGGGGAGCAAACCCCTACCATGTACATATCGTCTTGGTAGTTTACCCATGATACTATCCAGGAGTCTGGAAAGTAGAAAAATTCCAGATGTGGAAAGACGATAGCTTTTGAGTACAATCTCTGGAAAGATTTAAAGAATATGAAGCTTGACATAACGTTGGATTACTATTATGTCTAGTACCCAATTACTGCTCACAATTAATCCGAAAGCTTGTAGGGTGAAGACTACCTTACCAAGGTTTCAACTGTAAAGGTTAGAACCTGGATGCTGAGTCATCAATCAATATATGGACAAATGATTCACTTGTTAATGACAAGAATCATAAGGCCTGATTACAATAATTTTGAATATTGTGATGAAGCTTCATATTGCATTTGTTTTGTTGGCTTATGGACAACTTTGTTTTGTAGCTGGTCATGTATTAGGATTATTTTCTTGTGTGCACATTAAGATCACGAGTGGGAGGACTCGGAAAGGACTTAGCTGGGAGAGTACATTAATCGATTTCCACAAAAAAATTTCAAAGGATAAAGCTGAATTTACACTGTTTTCAATCAAGACATTGTCTAGATATCTTGGGGGATACCCCATCAGGTGGAATGTAGACAAAATCATGCTTCTGGAGAAGTAATTTTAGCAGTGCGAATCTTCGGGTAGGGCCTTGTAGTGCATACTATAAGGAGAAAATATTACTTAGCCTATACCACATATGGATTAACATGTGGGATCAGGGATCCCAAGATGCTAAGTGGAAATGGTAAAAGGGAGCTTCTTAGATTCAAAAGACTGAGAGTTTTGCCAATTTTACAGTTGTAGGATGATGCCAAGCCATCTTTAAAGAGGATACTAGTCAGCAAGATCATGAGTAGTAGTAGACTCCCATCCCAAGTGAAAAATTGATTTTTTAATGTATTACAATGACACTTTTGAAGTAAAATTGTTGATCATGGATCATGGAGTATGAGCAGGGTTTTTTTAATTTAGCTCTATTGTTATATCCATGTTTTTAATGTCAAAATTTTAAAGTATCCCAGGGAAGGTGGTGAATACAGTGAAGCGTAAATTGAAACAAATCAAAATTTATTCAAGTCACTGGTTTATAATTGTGAAGCTTATTGAAGTATCAAATTTTTAATATCCAAAGCACTAAGTCTCATGAGTTCAATGTGCTCTATCGGATTTGGATTCTTTCTCCTCTATCTTAATTGCAATCCTCCTATACCACCACATGAGTAGTTACCTCAATAATGCACTAACTTCATGGATTCCACTGCCATGCGAGGTGGCCTTCTGAAATCCACAAACAAGCTTACTAATGTGAGTGCTTCATTCCTTGGGTAGACCAGATAGTTAAGCTTCCTTGATTTTTGCAAAGTAGGGACCATGAGCCTCCAAAATGTGCTGGGATAAAAATGACAATAGTATATGCACAGTGGTTATTTTCAATAAGAAAATATAGGAACATACAAAATTGGGGATCTTACCATATAATGTTTTATGCTACTTGATGTCCATGCTTCCATGATTTACTTGTAAAATGTGGTCATAGCTTGTTTAAATTCATTGGCATCTTCTTTGTTGAATGTCATTTTCTGTAGAAGTGTAGCAACCTTATCAAAGGCAATCAATACATTAGCCTTTGCAATTCTAGTCTCGCCATAATTATTACAATCTGGGACAACCATGTGTAGCTTCCTCCTCCATGCCTCATACTTCCATGGTTGAAGACCTAATAAATGGCCTTCATGGTTCTTTGGTGGTGATAAAAATTTTCTAGCCTAGGCTCCACCAATACTTCGTTCACTCGGCACATTTCCACTAGCACCTGACCTCTTCTCATATTTCTTGATTTTCACTTTTCCTTTGTGTAGACCCTCTCATGAAAGAACCTCCTCCACTCTCTTACACATTTCTTGGGCCTTTGATATCGGTTGCATCAGTTGCATCTTATATGCAACTGATATCGCTTGCATATATTACATGCAAAACATATAATATTCATAAACCAAATTTTCCACAATTTTACATATGACATGTAGTGTACAAGGATGAACTCGTGTTAAAGGAATGTCAAATATAGGGTGCCACTTTGGATCCACCCTAACCATTTTTCTCCCATCCCATATGAATTGATCTCACGAGTCGCTTCACCATCCTTCCTAGTATATGTGTATTCCATGCCTTCTTTCCATTCTTACTCTTTTTCCTTGAGCGCATGCAATACAAATAAGCGAACTCTACATTTATAGCATTTGAGACACCAAACATGTACTTTAGTATCTTTAGATCACCTCCAAGATGCCATTCCACTAATGAGTAGTCTCCAAAACCATCCACATGTGGAATTTCACCTGCTTTTTGATATTGAACCATAGTAGGAATCTCTATTAGATTGAAAAATATATTTAGGATCTCATGATCCTCTTTTGGAACCTCAAATGCTGTGAGCCACCAGATTTCATTTTTAGATTGAACAATGAAGTAATGAGGATCTTTATGAAAGGATCCAATGCCATGGTCAACCTTACTCTTTCTATCTTTTGATTCTTCACAATTTCACTCTCATCAAGTTTTAGTATAAATTTCAGTGTGCCACCACATTCTTTAACAGACATATCATAGAACTTCACCATTTACAGCTTGTAATTTGCACACATCCAATATAAGAATATGGCACAGTGGAAAGAGAGATAGCAAGACAAAGCACAATAGATAATGGAATAGATACACAATGGAGAGAATTAAAATTTTTGATTATACCAAAGAGGTACAAATGATGGTGCTATCCACACGTACGCACTCAAGTAGAGTTTAGATTGTGATCTACATAAACTCTGGATGGAGGATATACTAAGTGTAGAAGGGCGTGGATACTCACGAGCATTAGATGCTTAAGATCATGGTAATCATGTCCATATATAGTATTGTAGGTACTGTGGTAGACGCGTATACAACGAGGGCAATTACACTGCATAGACACAGTCATCGCTCACGTATTAAGAACGCGGACCACCAACCACGCCCACTAATGATGGACCTTGTATCCAAGAAAATATTATAGGAAATATTCTTCATACTGTCGCTTAACCCCAGGCCGCCCCAGCTAATGCTTGTACCCCTAACCATCTCCTAACCATCATCAATGGTCACAATAGTATATGCACAGTGGTTATTTTCAATAAGAAAACATAGGAACATACAAAATTGGGGATCTTACCATATAATATGTTATGCTACTTGATGTCCATGCTTCCATGATTTACTTGTAAAATGTGGTCATAGCTTGTTTAAATTCATTGGCATCTTCTTTGTTGAATGTCATTTTCTGTAGA
This sequence comes from Cibotium barometz, assembly GCF_041138505.1. Taxonomy (NCBI): domain Eukaryota; kingdom Viridiplantae; phylum Streptophyta; class Polypodiopsida; order Cyatheales; family Cibotiaceae; genus Cibotium; species Cibotium barometz. The sequence continues at coordinate 26,019,776 of NC_141083.1, forward strand.
AGTGTAGCAACCTTATTAAAGGCAATCAATACATTAGCCTTTGCAATTCTAGTCTCGCCATAATTATTACAATCTGGGACAACCATGTGTAGCTTCCTCCTCCATGCCTCATACTTCCATGGTTGAAGACCTAATAAATGGCCTTCATGGTTCTTTGGTGGTGATAAAAATTTTCTAGCCTAGGCTCCACCAATACTTCGTTTACTCGACACATTTCCACTAGAACCTGACCTCTTCTCATATTTCTTGATTTTCACTTTTCCTTTGTGTAGACCCACTCATGAAAGAACCTCCACCACTCTCTTACAGATTTCTTGGGCCTTTGATATCGGTTGCATCTTATATGCAACCGATATCGGTTGCATATTATATGCAAAATATATAATATTCATAAACCAGATTTCCCACAATTTTACATATGACATGTAGTGTACAAGGATGAACTTGTGTTAAAGGAATGTCAAATATAGGGTGCCACTTTGGATCCACCCTAACCATTTTTCTCCCATCCCATATGAATTGATCTCACGAGTCGGTTCACCATCCTTCCTAGTATATGTGTATTCCATGCCTTCTTACACATTTCTTGGGCCTTTGATATCGGTTACATCTTATATGCAAAACATATATATTCATAAACCAAATTTCCCACAATTTTACATATGACATGTAGTACTCGTGTTAAAGGAATGTCAAATATAGGGTGCCACTTTGGATCCACCCTAACCATTTTTTTCCCATCCCATATGAATTGATCACGAGTCGGTTCACCATCCTTCCCAGTATATGTGTATTCCATGCCTTCTTTCAATTCTTACCCTTTTTCCTTGAGTGCATGCAATACAAATAAGCGAACTCTACATTTATAGCATTTGAGACACCAAACATGTACTTTAGTATCTTAGATCACCTCCAAGATGCCATTCTACTAATGAGTAGTCTCCAAAACCATCCACATGTGGAATTTCACCTGCTTTTTGATATTGAACCATAGTAGGAATCTCTATTAGATTGAAAAATATATTTAGGATCTCATGATCCTCTTTTGGAACCTCAAATGCTGCGAGCCACTAGATTTCATTTTTAGATTGAACACTGAAGTAATGAGGATCTTTATGAAAGGATCCAATGCCATGTTCATCAATGTCAACCTTACTCTTTCTATCTTTTGATTCTTCACAATTTCACTCTCATCAAGTTTTAGTACAAATTTCAGTGTGCCACCACATTCTTTAATAGACATATCATAGAACTTCACCATTTACAGCTTGTAATTTGCACACATCCAATATAAGAATATGGCACAGTGGAAAGAGAGATAGCAAGACAAAGCACAATAGATAATGCAATAGATACACAATGGAGAGAATTAAAAATTTTGATTATACCAAAGAGGTACAAATGATGGTGCTATCCACACGTTCGCACTCAAGTAGAGTTTAGATTGTGATCTACATAAACTCTGGATGGAGGATATACTAAGTGTAGAAGGGCGTGGATACTCACGAGCATTAGATGCCTAAGATCATGGTAACCATGTCCATATAGGATTGTAGGTAGTGTGGTAGACGCGTATACAACGAGGGCAATTACATTGCATAGACACAGCCATCATTCACGTATTAAGAACGCGGACCACCGACCACGCCCACTAATGATGGACCTTGTATCCGAGAAAATATTATAGGGAATATTCTTCATACTATCGCTTAACCCCAGGCCCCAGCTAACGCTTGTACCCCTAACCATCTCTTAACCATCATCAATGGTCACAATAGTATATGCACAGTGGTTATTTTCAATAAGAAAACATAGGAACATACAAAATTGGGGATCTTACCATATACTGTGTTATGCTACTTGATGTCCATGCTTCCATGATTTACTTGTAAAATGTGGTCATAGCTTGTTTAAATTCATTGGCATCTTCTTTGTTGAATGTCATTTTCTGTAGAAGTGTAGCAACCTTATCAAAGGCAATCAATACATTAGCCTTTGCAATTCTAGTCTCGCCATAATTATTACAATCTGGGATAACCATGTGTAGCTTCCTCCTCCATGCCTCATACTTCCATGGTTGAAGACCTAATAAATGGCCTTCATGGTTCTTTGGTGGTGATAAAAATTTTCTAGCCTAGGCTCCACCAATACTTCGTTTACTCGACACATTTCCACTAGCACCTGACCTCCTCTCATATTTCTTGATTTTCACTTTTCCTTTGTGTAGACCCACTCATGAAAGAACCTCCTCCACTCTCTTACAGATTTCTTGGGCCTTTGATACTCGGGGGGTGCACTATATGGAAGCCCCTCCTATGACGTGCGTTTAAGGGGTATTTAAAAAACCCCTTATCTGTGAATTTTGAGCTAATAAAACTACCCCTTTTTCTTTATAGACTTACGGGTTTTTTTCCAAAGTACAATTAAAATACACCTCTTGTAATTGTATTTTTGTAAATTTACCCAATATTTTGGATTAAAAAAACCCCACCTAATGATCGCACGTGGTAGACTTACATTTTTTGAGGTGCACCCCCCGAGCTTTGATATCGGTTGCATCTTATATGCAACCGATATCGGTTGCATATTATATGCAAAATATATAATATTCATAAACCAAATTTTCCACAATTTTACATATGACATGTAGTGTACAAGGATGAACTCGTGTTAAAGGAATGTTAAATATAGGGTGCCACTTTGGATCCACCCTAACCATTTTTATCCCATCCCATATGAATTGATCACGAGTCGGTTCACCATCCTTCCTAGTATATGTGTATTCCATGCCTTCTTACACATTTCTTGGGCCTTTGATATCGGTTGCATCTTATATGCAAAACATATATATTCATAAACCAAATTTTCCACAATTTTACATATGACATGTAGTACTCGTGTTAAAGGAATGTCAAATATAGGGTGCCACTTTGGATCCACTCTAACCATTTTTCTCCCATCCCATATGAATTGATCACGAGTCGGTTCACCATCCTTCCCTGTATATGTGTATTCCATGCCTTCTTTCTATTCTTACCCTTTTTCCTTGAGCGCATGCAATACAAATAAGCGAACTCTACATTTATAGCATTTGAGACACCAAACATGTACTTTAGTATCTTTAGATCACATCCAAGATGCCATTCCACTAATGAGTAGTCTCCAAAACCATAGTAGGAATCTCTATAAGATTGAAAAATATATTTAGGATTTCATGATCCTCTTTTGGAACCTCAAATGCTGCGAGCCACCAAATTTCATTTTGAGATTGAACACTGAAGTAATGAGGATCTTTTTGAAAGGATCCAATGCCATGTTCATCAATGTCAACCTTTGTTATATGTACATTATATGTGTTATATTATATACACATTATGTGTGCATATACTAGGAGGCTAACCTACATTAGGCTTGTGAGCATGGGAGCATGGGAACAAGCTCTAGTGGAGCATGGGTTAGGACTAACCTTAAGGGTTAAGGTTAGGGTCAGGCATCCAAGGGTCACACATGAGGAATGGAAAGTCACGAGTCACTTGAGGGCCCTCCTATATAATAGGGGCATGGGGCACACTCAAGGGGGCTTGGGAGCTTGGAGGCTTATGCTATGGCCTCTTGTGTAGAGGTCCATATCTACTCATCTACCATTTCACACTTTAGCTACATGCTATTGGATTGTGTTATACCTCTTGATGGTATGGGACATCAAGGTAGAGGTATGATGTATTTCATTTATGATTCATGTGTGCATCCCTTGGGCTCGGGGGTGGTTAGGTGGTTGAGTTTATGCCTGATTTATGCATGTTTATGCATAAATCATAAATAAGTGCAAAATAAATTATCATGGAAAAGTGTCAAAGGTGAAACACACTTTGAACGCAAATTATAGCCATCAAAGAAATTAAGGAACATGTCCAAAAAGAATGGCTAAATAATGGTAAAAAATCATGAATACATCGTTTAGAATTAATCCAAACATAAATATCCATTAATACGAGGTATAATCGTATTAATAATATGCGAACAACTCACATATATCTAATGTCAGTTCGAGAAAACATACTTCAACATTAAATAACCCTCGAAAATATTAAATTCTCGAGAAAAAAAATTATCATGATTTTTTTCCTAATTTTTTCTAATTTTCTAGGGCCTCAAAATATAATAATTTTGAATTCCACCAAACCTATCTTATGGCATTCCAAACTTATATTTTTTTAGAAAATTTTTAGCAATTAAATTTGTCGATATTTTAAAAATACCAATTTTTTAGATTTTTAAAAATAATTTTAGAATATTCCTAATTTTTCTTGAGAATCCCATTGTTCACGAAATTTTCGATTCCGCCCGACAATTCTCAAATCCAATGAAAATTTTTAATTTTAATGGATTTTTCTAATTTTTTAGGTCAAAAAATATATTTTTAAAAGAATTTGTATGGTTACGGGCGCTCGAATGGACACGCCACATGCCAAACACCAACCCCACATTTTTCCAAAATTTAAAATAACCTTTGTCTAATTTTTCACTAATTTTCAGGAATTTTTTGAAATTTTTAAATTACCCCGAACACATTTAGAATACGAACGGTCAAAAAATTTCGGAATTCCAACGATTTTCCCGGAATACGGAAAGCCAAAAGTTTTGGGAAAATGAAAAGACAAAAAAAAAATTTGGAATGTGAAAGGTCAAAAGTTTCCGGAATACGGAAGATCAAAAGTTTTTCCGGAATTCGGAAAGCCAAAAGGTTTCAGGAAAACGGAAAGCCAAAGGTTTTCCGGAAGATGAAAAGCCAAAAATTTTCAAGAAGAAATTTCCAGGAATTTTTAGAGATTTTTTTCCTCAAATCTCGTAATTTTCAGTATTTTCCAGAGCTAAAGTCATGTAGCTAAAGTGTGAAATGGTAGATGAGTAGATATGGACCTCTACACAAGAGACCATAGCATAAGCCTCCAAGCCCTCAAGCTCCAAGCTCCCAAGCCCCCTTGAGTGTGCCCCATGCCCCTATTATATAGGAGGGCCCTCAAGTGACTCTTGACTTTCCATTCCTCATGTGTGACCCTTGGATGCCTGACCCTAACCTTAACCCTTAAGGTTAGTCCTAACCCATGCTCCACTAGAGCTTGTTCCCATGCTCCCATGCTCACAAGCCTAATGTGGGTTAGCCTCCTAGTATATGCACACATAATGTGTATATAACATACCACATATAAATGTACATATAACAACCTTACTCTTTCTATCTTTTGATTCTTCACAATTTCACTCTCATCAAGTTTTAGTACAGATTTCAGTGTGCCACCACATTCTTTAATAGACATATCATAGAACTTCACCATTTACAGCTTGTAATTTGCACACATCCAATATAAGAATATGGCACAGTGGAAAGAGAGATAGCAAGACAAAGCACAATAGACAATGCAATAGATACACAATGGAGAGAATTAAAAATTTTGATTATACCAAAGAGGTACAAATGATGGTGCTATCCACACGTGCACACTCAAGTAGAGTTTAGATTGTGATCTACATAAACTCTGGATGGAGGATATACTAAGTGTAGAAGGGCGTGGATACTCACGAGCATTAGATGCCTAAGATCATGGTAACCATGTCCATATATAGTATTCTAGGCAGTGTGGTAGACGCGTATACAACGAGGGCAATTACACTGCATAGACACAGTCATCCCTTACGTATTAAGAATGCGGACCACCGACCACGCCCACTAATGATGGACCTTGTATCCGAGAAAATATTATAGGGAATATTCTTCATACTGTCGCTTAACCCCAGGCCCCAGCTAACGCTTGTACCCCTAACCATCTCCTAACCATCATCAATGGTCACAATAATGACCCCATCGGTATCTAAGTTGGGGTTCCCACTTACTCGAGTTCCACTATCTCATCCTCTATCAGTTCCTGCACATCATGATACTGAATCTCAATGTGCTTCGCGCAAGAATGAAACACAAGGTTCTTGGAGATAGCCATGCAACTCTGATTGTCGCACAACAAGACTATAGCCTCCCTGATCTGAACTCCCATGTCAAACAAGATTCTCCTTTAGCCTATACATTTCCTTTTGTAACCTCTGCAAACTTTGTTTTCTGATTTGGGTATCTCCAAACCTGGTGGCTGAGCTACATATACCTCCTCCTTGAGATGGCTATTCAGAAATGCTAATTTGACATCCATGTGAAAGACTAGCCACTTTTTGTGAGCAGCCAAGGCAAGTACCACTGTGATAGTTGTCATACGAGCTATGGGAGCAAAGGTTTCATTAAAGTCAAAACCCTCTACTTGTGCAAATCCCTATGCATCCAACCTAGATTTATATTTTTCAAGTGAGCCATCAGCCTTATACTTAGCTTTCCAAACCCATTCGGTACCAATTACCTTTCTGTTTGGTGGTTGGTCAACTAGCTCCCAGGTGTTGTTCTTTATGATGCTATCATACTCAGACTACATCGTGGCTTTCCACTTTGGATTTGCTAAGGCTTCATCCAAGGTGGTTGGATCCTTCACTGTTCCCATATCTTAGCCAATTAAAAATGAGATCAGATTCTCTTCTCTGCTCCTCTATTCTCCTTGATCTATGTAGTCCATCTGCTGAAGATTATGGCTTCTCAGGTACTGGATTACGCTTATCAAAGAGCTATTGTCCCCACTTTAGAAGTGGCTTTCCTTGTGGTGTAGCAGTAAGTTGTTGTGATGTGTGAGAGTCTTCATCCTCTTAAAACTCCTCCTCCTTGAGAGGAAATCTAAATGGTGGGTTGGACTATTTCTCCGATAGAGGATGGACCTTCTTCCTTTATTGAGTGTGGCTATTTTGCAAATACCACATCTCGGCTAGCCACAATCTTCTTTGCCTCTATGTCATAGAGTCAATATGTCTTTGACTCTTGACTATATCTAAGAAAGATACACTTCTTGCTTTTGGCATCTAGCTTGGTCATGGATGCATCTAGAATACACACATAACATTCACAAACCAAATGTTTTGAAATGAGAAATTAAAGGTTTCTTACCAAAGTAGACCTCTTGAGGTGGGGTTTAACATCCTTGAGTACCTTTGTGTAGCTCCGATTGAGGACATAAACTGATGTGTTGACTGCTTCAGCCCACAATGTATTGGGCAAACCCTTTGCCTTCAACATGCATCGAGCCATCTCCATGACAGTTTGATTTGCGACGTTCTACAACACCATTTTGCTTAGGTGTGTGAGAAGTGGTGAGTTGGCGCTTGATGCCATTATCCTTGTAGTAGCTGTCAAATTCTGTTGAAAGGAATTCTCCTCCTTGATCTCTACAAAACTTCTTCACCTTCTTTCCTGTCTCATTTTCCATAAGCTTATGCCACTGTTTGAACTTGCCAAAAGCTTTAGCCTAATCTCGAAGGAAATAAACCCACATTTTCCTATTGTAATCGTCGCCTAACAGCATAAAGTAAGAAGATCCCCCTAATGTAGTAGTAGATATTTTACCAAAAGATCAGCATCATGTAGCATCTTTAGAGGAGTCTTTGCCGCCCGATTGTTGCTTTTCTGTGGAAATGCCTTGTGTTGTTGCTTGCCCAAAGTATTATTCCCGAGCGACAACAACACTGATGGGTTCCTGTAGAGGCTTCTAGGAATTATACCAACCCTGCTCTGGTTATGTGTCAGGATGCTCCACTATCCAAAATCCATGAATCATCAACAAAACTAGATCTTGAGAAGATGAACAATGGCGATCCAGTTCAAGCTTGGTCTCAACATGACTGACTCCTTTCCCTTCCATGAAGACTTCAAGGTGCCGTTCTTCTCGTCAACCTGCTTCTTTCTATAGTCTTTGACAACGTGACCCTTCTTGTCACAATAATAGCAGCTCCCTTAAAACTTCTTCTTCTTCTCATCAGAAGATGTCGTGCCTTTACCTTTAGCATTGGGCCGAAAATGTAGCATCACCACCATCGCGGGTCTTCAATTGCATCTCCTCCTCAAGTCACATAGCACTAAATTCATCAAATGATAAAGGTGGTACTCTAACCTGAGTGTTTAGTGATGTAGCCAAGCCATCATACTTCTGTAGAATAATTCAGATGTACCTTCAGGCCAACTCATCACTAGTGTGTGTAATCCCTAACTACAACATCCATTTGATCTCGTTGATTTTTTATCCACGAGATAAATGCTTCAATAGCTTCTCCTTTAGCAAACTTTTTAGCACAAGCTGATTCTCTAGGTTCTAAATCCTAGTTTGACTCCTAGTCTCATACTGATTTCTCAGTATGATCCAAGCCTCTACAGCCTTGGTAGTATATTGAATCAGAGTGAGAAAAGAATCACTTATACTGGTGACGATTCCTAGTCTCATACTGAGTTGTCAGTATGATCCAAGCCTCTATAGCCTTGGTAGTATATTGAATCAGAGTGAGAAAAGAATCACTTATGCTGGTGACAACGGCACAAAGTGCGTCAGCATTGTGCCTTCTCCATGTCCGAAGAAGTGTAGCATCTGGAGTGTAGAAGCATGTTTGTAGGGTTGTTGGGGTCGGGACTTCCCACTGGTTCTGCATCATTTCCAGAATAGTTTCTAAGAGCTCTCATAAGAGTCTAGAATGGCATTGATTTTGAATTTCTAGAGAGTGTAGTTTGTCCCATCAAGCTTGCCTTCCGTGAGGGTAGGTGAATGAATGTGTAAGACTCGTGCAATAGATCACTCCTAGGATTCTATGCAAAGAAAGACTAAACTTTATGCACTATTCATGCTAAGAGCACTTATGCTCTGATACCCTATAAGAATATGGCACACAGTGGAAAGAGAGATAGTAAGACAAAGTGCAATAGATACACAATGGAGAGAATTAAAAATTATGATTATACCAAAGAGGTACAAGTGATGGTGTTGTCGACCCGTGCGCTCTCAAGTAGAGCTTAGATGGAAATCTAGACAGACTCTAGATGGAGGATGTACTAAGTGTAGAAGGGGGTGGATACTCACGAACATTGGATGCCTAAGCTCATGGCAATCATGTCCATATATAGAATTGTAGAGGCGATGTGGTAGATGCATATACAATGAGGGCGGTTACACTACATAGACACGACTGCATAGACACGGTCACCACCCGTGTATTAAGAACGTGGCGCACCGATCACCTCCCAACAACTAATGATGGACCTGGTATCTGACAGAATCTTCTAGGGAATATTCCTCATACCGTTGCTTAACCCTGGCCCCAGCTAACACTCGTACTTACCTGACCATCTCCTAACCATCATTAATGGTCACAATAATGATCCCATTGGCGTCTAAGCCGGGGTTCCCACTAAAGACATATGCACCATGGCTACTCCTCATAATGGGGACCATACATCAAAGTGAGATACATAAACCTGCATCCATTTTTTTGTAGATCATTGCATCTGTACTTAAACCAACTTTGTCACAAATACCTTGAGCTTCAGTTTTCAAATCTTGCAATCATGCATGCACGAGATCATTACTAATTGTTATGAACTTTGAATGATAGCAGCTACTTACCTTTTCTTCTTAAGTCCCTAAAACGGACTCGTTCAAGCGTACACCTAGCATACACATCCAAGCCCACAAATGGGGGGCTCTATATCTATAATCATACTCCTCTTTTCTTGCATCATGCCCAACAATCTCCCTCTACAAAAAAAAAGTAAAAAATATACAATTAGTTAAAGGAAACAATATAGTACAAAAAAAAAGAAACAGGAGAAGGAAAATAGTAAAATAGATACTTACAAAAAGTGAGCAATGAAGGAGAATTTTCCTACCAAGCCAAAGTGTGAAGCCCCTTGCTTTTGTAGTCACGAAGCACGCACCACCGCTTGTTGTTGAAAAGTACATGGATGCTTTCTCACAAAGCTTCATGCGTGCCTCCACTCCTCCTGTGAGAAAATGCTTGGCTTTTCTAAATTGTTCTTTGCCACTCTCTTAATGTTTTCTCTCCTATTAAAGAGCAAAAGCTTCATGCTCGTCTTCATTGAGTCCTCCGATAAGGCAACGCCCACATGTGGAACAACAAACCCAGTTGCTCGTCTTCATTGAGTTCTCCGAGAAGGCGATGCCCACATGTGGAATAATAAACTCAATCTTGAGCACATCAGTAACATATTATTTTAAAAGCTCATCCTAGGCTTTCCACTTCTTAAGGGAGTTTGTGAAGTCCAGGTTAGCAAGTACATGCATGTGGTTGATAACTTGCTTCCCTCGTGCATCTATCAACATCCACATTGTATGGTGGGTTTTTGGATCAAATGGTGGGAATGCTCTCCTTGGCGGTGGACCAAAATGAGTGGATGAAAAACCCCCCATTGGGGAGATGACTCGGGAGATCTAGTGCTGCTTTTTCCAAAGTAAAAGCAGCTTGCTCCCCCTCACTACTATGTCTACTAGCCCCCCCAAGACTCCCTACTATGTCGTCGAAGATGGACGTGATGAGGAAGTGAGGGTGCTTCTAGTTGACTTGGTGGTGTAGGCTCATCATATCCATAAGGTGATAGACCTGCACCACTTGAACTTGCGCCTATCAAAGGAGTGAACTATCCCCATGGAGACGACTGCCCATATGGGGTAGTTTACCCATATGGAGTCGATTGGCTTGATGGTATGTTGGCCTGCATATAAGATTAAAGGAATTGACGTACAAAATGCATAAATAATAGACTATGTGTATGTGAAAAGGTTTTGTCAAATCGTATCTGTGTCTGTGAGAGAACTGAGTCCATGCCTGCTACCCATATCATTGGTTGATGATATTGAGCAGATTTGCCACATCTGGGTCTCGATGGAACGATCAACATTGCCTATACATATAACCCAACCCAAATACATGCATAAGAGTCAATTGCTTGAAGCATAAAACATACATAAATAGCTATTCATAAAGGCTTTATGTATAAAACTTATGCATAGAGCCTTATGTATAGAGCCTACGCATAGAGCCTTATGCATAAAGATCTATGCATAGAGCCTTATGCATAAATCTCTATGCATAGAGCCTATGCATAGAGTCCACGCATAAAGCCCTATTCATGGGCCCTATGCATAAAGCATGGGCATAGAGCCTTATGCATAAAGCTCTATGCATAGAGCCTACGCATATATTATATGCATAAAGCATGGGAATAGACCCTATGTATAGAGCCTTAGGCATAAATATTTCTATGCATAGAGCTTACGCATAAAGCCTATGCATAGAGCCTTATGTATAAAGCTCTATGCATAGAGCTTACAAGTAGAGATCTATGCATAGAGCTATATATAGAGTATATGCATAGAGGTAGACCTACGCTAAACCTAAACCTGGACCCAAGGGTGCAATAAAGGTAGAACTTGCATAAGCAATTAAAAGAAGGAGAGAGCTTACCTCCTTTTTGTGAATCCAAAGGAAAGGATTAGTGCAAGAGCTATAAAATAAAAGATTAAACAAAGTTATTAAATGATTAAACATAAGCTTTATGCAAGCCTATGTATAGAGCTTGCAAGAAGCCTATACATAAAGCTTTATGAATAGAGCTTGCAAGTCTATGCATAAAGCTTTTTGCATAGAGCTTGCAAGCCTATACAAGCTTTATGCATAAAGCCTATGCATAGATCTTGCAAGAAGGCTATGCATAAAGCTTGCAAGAAGACTATGCATAAATCTTCCAAGCCTATGCATAAAGCTCTATGCATAAATTGTATGCATAGAACTTGCAAGAAGACTATGCATAAAGCTTTATGCATAGAGCTTGCAAGCCTACGCAAGCTCTAAGCCTATGCATAAGCTTGCAAGAAGCCTATGCATAAATCTCTAAGTCTATGAGTAAGCCTTATGTAAGCTCTAACCCTATGGGTAAGCTTTATACAAGCCTATGCAAGCTTTATGCAAGCCTATGTATAAAGCTTGCAAGAAGCCTATGCATAGAGCTTGCAAACCTAAACTAAACCTAAACCCGGCACCCAAGGGTGCAATAAACTTAGATAAAAGCATAAACAATTAAAAGAAAAAGAGGGCTTACCTCTTTTTTGTGAAGCCAAAGGAGAGGATTTGTGAAAGACCTACAAAACCAAATATTAAACAAAGTAATTAGTAGATTAAGCATCTATGCATGCATTGAGAGCTCTATGCAAGCATTGAGACCTACAAAATAAAAGATTAAATAAATTAATTAGTAGGTTAAATATAAGATTAAACATCTATGCATGCTCTATACACGCATGGAGAGCTCTATTGCATGCATTGGGAGATCTATGCATGAATTGGGAGCTCTATGCATGCATTAGGAGATCTATGCATGCATTGAGAGCTCTATGCTAACCCTAAGGTCATAAAACCCTAAAAATAAATATAAAATCCTAAAAGCTCTATGCATGCATTGAGAGTTCTATGCATGCATTGGGAGCTCTATGCATGCAGAGACCTAAAAAATTCACAAAACCCTAAAAAGCCCTAAAAACATAATAGAAAGGAGAGAGCTCTTACCTTAAGAAGCTAGAGTTGTGGGTTATTGACTTGAATAAGCCAACATAATAGCAACAATATAAAACAAAAAGATAGAAAGTATACTTCATTGTAACATATGAGAAAGCAAGAGGAGAAGTGAAAGTGGAGAAGGATAAGAGTAGAAAAACAAGGTAAGTTTCTTCAACCTAACCCTAATGCATAAATGATTGAAAGCTTGGTGGTTCTGTTGCCCTAATCCTAGTTTCTACACAGAAAGTATAATAGAGAGCTTTGATGGAGAGCTCTCCATCAAAGCTCTCTATTAGCACTTCTATGTAAAATCTATGATTAGGGCAAGGCAAAAAGAGAGGAGAAAGAGAAAGGAAAGAGAGGGGAAGAAAAAGAAAAGCTCACATAGAGAGCATGGTTGAAGCTTTCCATGAAATCTTGAAAATAAGAAAGGAATGAAGCTTTCCATGAAATCTTGAGAGAAAAGAAGAAAGGAATGAAGAATAGGAGAGGGAGAGAAGCACATACCTTGGAGAGGAAGAGAGGTTTGATGGAGGGAGAGGTGGAAGGACTTGAGTGGGAGGAAGAGCTGTTGCATTCGTCGTCCTAGCCATGTACGACAAAGGGGTAGGTAGACAGGAATCATGGTGGTGGCGATTTAGGTGAGAGTACCAGTTTGTAGGTCACTGCTAAGAAGTAAAGTTTTGCTACTAATTTTGTTTGTTGAGATGCAATATTTCACTATTGTAAATGTTGCATAGCAGCAAAACCCTTGGCAACTTTCCACCTGGCAATTCTGGATAGCTCATGTCTCTTTATAGTAATACATATTCAGTTTTGGCCTGATTTTAGATGTCTGATAGTGATCAAGGACTGGATGTTGGTTCCAAAGCATGGTTAAGAGAAAAAATACGTTGTATGTATAATCAATGTAAGGGCCAATATATACGACAATGTCGTATAACAATTGAGCATGTCTGTACATATGGGCTTCATGAGGAATTTGCATGACCAAGGATGATGATATGGAGGAGAACCATAGGAGATTATTACATAATATGCCACCATTCAATGACATTGGGTAGATTGCGAAAGGTGGCAAGGCTTCATTGGGAAAGCATGATGATTGAGAATCATCTTCGCCAACTAATGAATGAGGTGCCTCCACCATTGCCACATGAGGAGGAAGATGATCTCATCATGGAAGACATGGTGAATGACTTATTTGAACGGAAGAGATCATACATGATAGAGAGATAGCTCCAATGTCATAATAGGGGAGCAAACCTTGTGTAGGGAGGCAAGAACCCCTTTGTATGAGGGATGTTTGTACTCTAAACTTTGAGTAAACTTGGAGCTATTAAATTTGCAACAACTTATGGATGGAGTGATGCAAGTATCACAAGTCTTCTTAGGTAAGATCCAATCAATATATTCTCTTAAATAGAAAATGTCTCTTGTTTATATACTCTCCTTGTAGATATTATTTCTTATGTTATGTTGTAGGTTTCTCAAGAAAATTCTTCCCCCTCAAAATCTATTGCCAGACTCACAGGATGGGTCTCATAAATTCCTATCTATGCTAGGTATGGATTATACAAAAATACACGCATGTCCCAATGATTGCATGCCATTTAGAGAGGTTAATAGAGCCGCTATAGAGATGATTTGTAAAAAGGAGACAAAATTTTTCAAAAGTTGTTGAGACACTTTCCTATCATTCCTCACATCCAACGCATGTTTCAATGTAAGGGTATTGTAGAACTCATGACATGACATGTAACTCATTGCTTAGCTGATGGCATCATGAGGATCGTAGCTGATTCACAGGCATGGCAACATGTTGAGCATCAATGGCTAGAGTTTAAAGGTGAGTCCTGTCACTTACGTCTTGGCTTGGGCATGGATGTTGTTAACCCTTTTGGCTTCAAGTCCACATCATGGTCTACTTGGCCTATTATATTTGTGAATTACAACCACCCTCCATGGGTGGCAATCAAGAAAGGTCATATCATGCTTGCTCTCCTTGTACCAGCAGGTAAGTATAAGGTGGTAAACATGGATGTGTAACTTGAGCCTTTCATTGAGGAGCTTGAGACACTATGGCAAGGTATCAAAGTGCATGTTATCTCAAGGCCAAATAAATAAGCATGATATGGAGGTGAAAGGAGTTTTTCTTTGGATGATGCATGACTATCTTGGGTTCTCAAAGTGCTTAGGTATATACTTGAACTTTATAACTTTAAACTTTAAACTTGTCGTACTCTACCTCTCAATCATCTCAATTTTAAAATAGGTTTGGCGACCTCTGGACATCATGCATGTCCGATTTGTGGACCATCACTTGTTTTAAAAAGACCCTCTATACTAAAGAAGGTGGTGTATGAATAACATCATCAATTTATCCCTCCTTCACATGCCAAGTATGTGCCACGTAATGTCTCACTACTTGTGATGAGAGGTAGAGATTAGTTTGAGGAATGGAGAAGCACCCCAAATCACCCCAATGGGATTTCAAGACACTTAATCTTCTTTCGACTTCCATATTGGTGTGACTTTAATATAAATCATATATTTGGGACCATGAATTGGTAAAAGAGATACTAAGGGTACAAAGGATGACTTACAAAACATTGGATGCCTTCAAAGTGCATGGCCAATTGTAGAGGTGAGAGTGGTAACATGTATAAGAATATGGCACAACCAGAAAGAGATAGCAAGATAAAAGCACAATAGACAATGCAATAGATACATAATGGAGAGAGTTAAAAAATTTTGATTATACCAAAGAGTTACAAGTGATAGTGTTGTCCACTCATGCGCTCTCAAGTAGAGCTCATATGGTGATCTAGACAGACTCTAGATGGAGGATGTACAAAGTGTAGTAGGGGGTGGATGCTCACAAGCATTGGATGCCTTAGCTCATGGAAACCATGTCCATATATAGTCCTGTGAGGTGTGGTAGACACGTATACAATGAGGGCGGTTACACTGCATAGATACGATCATTGCCTATGTATTAAGAACATGACCCACCAAACATTGGCCACCGCCCACTAATGATAGAGCTGGTATCTAAGAGAATATTATAGGAAAAATTCCTCATACTCTCACCTAACCCCGAGCCCTAGCCAATGCTTGTACCCCTGACCATCTCCTAACCATCATCAATGGTCACAATAATGACCCCATCGGCATCTAAGCTAGGTTTCCCACCACTAAAGACATATGCACCATGGCTACTCCTCATAATGGGGGCCTAACAAATGTGCATTATACATAAAAGTGAGATACATTCTTAGAGGTAGGCATTGAGTGTATACTAACAACATGGTCCTTCCAAAGGCACCATGGGTATTAACCAAGAAGGAGCACAAAAGGTGAAAAGTGTGATTGCCTCTTTTTGTACACCAATGTGAGTATTGCATTCATTGAAGGGTGCCTTCACAACAAAGACCAAAAATAAAAGAGAGGTACAATTATATGGCCTCAAGACACATGATTGGTATAAGATATTATAGGTATTCAAATATTTGCTTATTCATTTTCTCTTTATGGTACATAATTTATAGGCTCGTATACTAGCTTCCATTTTTTTATATGCGTAGTTTATTCTTCCAATTGCTATAGAGTTGGTTGTTGAGACAAGAAGGTGAGAGAGGCTATTTACAAAATGGGAAGCTTGGTGAGGTATGAATCTTCTCTTTAATTCACTAGCTAAGTTATATTCAACATTTAGTATTCTCATGTAATCACAAGTTATGTATAATAAATAGTACACATGATTGCTATGTAGGTAGGTACATATCCTTAAAGGAGATAGATCCTACATCCATTGAGATGGCTCATCTCAATGCTATTGAGACACTATGTATGATCGAAGGAAACTTTCCTAGAACAATTCTCACTAGCCAATTACATCTTGTGGTTGCTGAAGTGGCACTTTGCATGTTTGATAGATGTTTTTTCTTGAAAGGTTCATGAAAACCTTAAAGAAATTTGTGAGACAAAGAGCAAGGCCAGAAGCAAGCATGGAAGAGGGATGGTTGATGCAAGAGTCTCTTGTGTATATCTCAAAACATATCTCTCACATAGATCCTTCCATGTCACGATTGTGGAGCAATGACGAGGATGACCAACTAATCACTAATGTGCCACAAGGAAAAGGACGAGGATGACTAACTAATCACTAATGTGCCACAAGGAAAAGGAAGGAAATGAAGACTAGATGAAGCATTACACCAAAAGGTGAATACATTCAGCATTCTAAATAGTCCCATCATGGAGAAGAGGATTAGGAGATATAAGGATGCAATCAATAAACAAAAGGATGAGAGGTCTGATGTTATGGGTTTCTTTTGTGAATGGATTGTTTCAAGGAGTGCATGTGTGAACTTGTTTTAAGTAGTGTGTGAGTAAAAAATAATTTTAATCATGGGTGTGTTGAGTAATTTTAATTATGGGTGTGTGACTTCACACACAGGGTCACACAAGGTCCATAGGTCTAGTGGTTCACACACAGGGTCCATAGGTCTAGTGGGCCTATGGATCTAGTTTAAGTACAAAATGGAATAAAAACTAGAAAATGGGTAGTAGGGTGGCCCAAGTTGTAGGTATTTTCCAACTTCTCCATCACTTTAGTATCATTATCCAATTCCATGCTCCATGGGGAATAATACTGAAAATAAACGTTCTTGTTGTCCAATGTCTCTGTGTGACTGAGGATGGTCCCATGGCATTTATCCATTAGTGGCCTAAGATAGCTAGCCTTTTGGTGGACCGGTTCGGTTGCTTTTCCCTGAGGGTAGGAAGCCAAAAACTTGAGATTAGTAGTTTAGTCCAACAATCATAAAGAAACTTAGTTCGAGAGGACAAATCTCATGCGAAGATTGACATGTGTGTGCTAAGGAGTATGATTCCTAGTAGACCCTTAAGCAAACATGCAAAATCGTAGATGCCAAAGAACTCTGAGAGAGCACATTAATGTAGGATTATACACATGGATTAATAGACAACGGCCCCCGACCTAGCAAGGAGCAGGGAGCCAGACTAGACTAGCATATGTTACCTTACCGCTAGTGGGTGGTGATCATGCTCTTCCCTTAAGGTGAAACTGAGTCTGGATATACCATAACCTCTGATCATGTCTCCTTGGTCTTGCAACTTGAGGTGCTGGGATGTGAGCCCACCAGCAATGGCCCGCTCTATGCTGAATGTGAAGATGTTGGGGTCCCATGAACTTGATGGAGTCCAATGTGCCTGGACGTATGCTAGGTTAGCCAAAGGAACCGCCACACTTCGCTGCTGGGAATAGTGGATTAGATATGCCATCAATTTTTATAAAAAGCATGGCCAAACAGAGGAGAACAAGGGAATACAAAGGAAGACTAGAACAACTGAGGCAAAACCTGTACATAGATACAAGATTAGCCCCTGTGGATGCCATGGTATTAGGGTTCCCTAGAAAAGAACCTGATACAAGATGAGCACCACGAGGTAGAGGGAGCACAAATTAGATCTAAGGTGAGATGGTTTAAGGACGGGGGTTTCCCCTCACAATTCTTCTTTGTGGCATCAAAGAAAAACAGGCTAGAGAGGCTATCACTAGGGTCGCTAACAAAATGAAGGTTACACCTTGGAGACCCCTAGCAACATAGCAACATGCTTTGTCCGTCGTCTCTCTCCCATCAGTGGTGGTTTTCCCCCATGTGGAGGGGTACCAGACACAACTAGAAGTGTTCCTCTTAAGAATCAACAAACAAGTTCCATGAGAAAGTATATACATGGTTGGGTGAGTCTTCTTGGTAGATGAGAAAATATGCATCTAAAAAAAATGGAAAAGGAGAAATGTTTTGGACCTAATGGCCTGTCAATCAAATTTTATTGGCATTTTTTGGGGCTTATCAAGCATGATCTATCCATTAATGCTTCCTTGCCCAATGGGGGTCTCCCAGCTATGATGTGAACCAAAAAGCCATTAAGCTCATCCCCAAGAGGGCTAATAGACTCCACTTAGGAGACTGGAGACCCCTTACTATGCCAACACCTCCTATAAGATATTTTGCCAAAGCACTGGCACACTCAACCTCCACTTAGCATTAATTACATCCTCCCTAGGGTAGTTGATCCCTGCACAAAGATTCATAAAGGCCATTTTGAACGTACAATGTGTGGCATTGACCCTACATTGGCTTGAAACAGACCCTACATGCTACTAAACATGGATCTTGACAAAGCCTAGGTGGGACTTCATGCTGGATGTCACATTGAAAAAATGGGGTTTGGAATCAAATTCTTTAACCTAGTTTAAACCCTTAGGCGAAATTCCCATGCAACTATATTGGTAAACGGAACCATAGTTGGCTCCAAATTTAAGCTACATAGATTAGTCACACAATTCTACCGACTTGCCCCACTCTGTTTGATATGGTGATTGAACCCCTATTAGCTAATATACGATATTACCAAGAACACATGGCCTCAATCTCCAGGACACCACTAGGTAACTCAGTTTTTGTTTGATGATAATATTAGCATTAGTGAGTATACTAAGAGCAATGTGGATACCTTTATGTAGGTTGTGGATACATTCTATGAGTTGTTAGGGTATTTAAAGAGCCTATCCAAGGCAAAAGCATTGCTACTCTCCCCCCTAGGAAACCTGAGACGTGGTTAGTTAAGTATAGCTTTAAATGGATCAATCACAATAGATGTGTACTCCAATTGCTTGGATGCCCTATTGGAGCAGAGCTCGCCTCTAAGCAAAGGTTTGATTGATTCTTTGAAAAGATACAAGAAAAAATGACATATAGGAATTCAACTCAATTTTCTCTGATTGGGAAGATCACCGTTATCAATCATATGCTATGGATGATCCTCGTCCACTTTTTATGCTGCCTCAGTTTTCACTTTTAGCAAATCAACCTGGGACATAGTGGAGAAACTATTTAGGATCTTTCTTAGGTCATATCCTCAACATAATAAATGGCATGCTCTCTCGTGGCCTCAAGTTTGTCACCAAGAGATTTGGGAAGACTCGGAGTAATCCCCCTCTACCTCAAAGCCAAAGGCTTGGCTACTAAACTCCTCCTCTCCATTGATGGGGACCAGACTTGGTAGCATATCATAAAGAGCCTACTGATATTCCACATGGGAGGGACTTGTGGGAAATGGGAAGGCTTCTCATGGTAGGTTTGCCTCACTACCCCTTTTCGTTGTCACACACATGGTTTAGCCTTTGCTTAAGACCTTGTGGAGTGTTGGAAGAAAGTCTTTAAAGATCTTCATTGAGTAGAACAAAGAGCACTTACACGAGGAGACGTCGTATTGGTAGAGTCAATTTGGTGAACTAAAGCAATTAGAGAAGTTGAGGAGCCCCTTCAAAATAGAGCCTCAACACCTCTAAAAATATCCACAATAAGGGGATCCATACATGGGAACACCTTTGAGACAATAGGAGAGTCCAATGGAGCCTCAACGCCTCAAAAATATCCACAATAAGGAGATATTTTTAGAGCCTCAACGCCTCTAAAAATGTCCACAATAAGGGGATCCATACATGGGAACACCTTTGAGACAATAGGAGAGTCCAATGGAAAGACATAACATAGATAGCCTTATCACTATCACCTGAATGATGCCAAAGAAGCATCGCTCCATCGAGCCTGTTTTCTAGATTACTCCAAACTATTGGCCTACTTCCCCTATTGTGAGGCTTTTCAAGTGGTTCAATAAGAAGGCTAGCAGAACTGGTAAGCCCCTCACCAAACTCAAACTATGCAAGCTTTGTCCAAGACAAGATTATCCCCCCCTGGATCGAGAAGATAGCCATTAAATGGAACACTTGGGCTTCCCTCAAAGCTAATACCCTAAAAGCCAAGGAAGTCTGGAAGGCAAACAAAGTTCCCGTAATCAATATTTGTGTTGTTGTGGTAGAGAGTATTCCAAAATCTCCCTAATTGGGATAGGCTATGTAAATGGAAACCTCTCTCCCTTCTATCCCATATGTTCAATGAAAAGAGAAACCACCTTGCACCTCGTTTGGCACTGCCCCCTGGCCTGAAGACTATAGGAGGAAGTGGCTCACTCACTTCAACAAGCTGGCACTAAAGAGACTTTTTTAATGGAAGAATTCTCTTTTAGGAGACACAAAGAGAATCAATCCTACTCTAGTCTTGAGAGATGGAATTAGATTAGAGCTTCTGTTATCTCTATTTGCTATGAGGAGTTAATTGTTTATCATTATTTATATATTGGAGTTAATTCCTGGAATATATATTCTCGTATTTTCTATTTTTATGAATTCTCCTAGACGGATTTAGATTGGGATGCCTTTCTAAATTCGAATGTGATCATAGCTTACTTTACACGTACATGCATCGGCGTATTAGTTGCATCATCTTAATGTTATGAGTTTTATATGGTTATTTTTATTTATAATCAATTAACTTATTTATTGATTGGCATAGTTAATGTAAGTACATATCATTGGATTGGATATAATGGAGACGAGCTAGTGGTGGTGTGGTCAGGAATATTTTGAGATAATCAATTTTAAGTGTCAACGAGGTGTCAACAAATATTATTTGATTTTGTGACAACAAGTGCCATTAATTCATTTTGGGCACCATCCATATTTATTGACGATGTATATATTATTTAGGACATGTGGCAGCTCCCTTGTGCATATTTGATTATATGGTTTTAGGTTCACATTTATTTTTGAAGTAGATTAGCTTGCACGCTTAATAAAGCAAGCTATTCGTTGAAGAAGTCGATATATTTATAAAAGGATACTATTTTGAGTCCCACAAGTTATTTGAAGAAATATATTTAAGTACACTAAGAGGAAGTGTGGGCTCACTCTTGTACTGTGGGGGTAAATTGAACCCAATCTTGTGTGGGGGTAAATTGAACCCGATGTTGTGTGTTAAGCAATTGTTTATTCTATTTATGTGAACTATTTATATGAGCCACTAGATCTGACTCACTTATGAGAATTATGAGGGCAAAACACCTAGAGAAATCATAGTCACTCTACTCTTAGTGTGTTTTTTGTCCCCATATTATTACAAATAGTCTCATACCTTGTTTGAATCTATCTTCTAATTATGGCCTTGCAATGGGATCTTTGGGGGATCTTATCTACCAATCATTTGGGATTCCCCAATAACATAACTTTGTTGAAGTCTCGTGCATTGGGCCATGTGAATGACTCAATTTTAATCCTGCTAACTAATGAAGGAATTAATGATATACTTGACATGTAGTTTTAGTATGTATTTAGGGAGCATTCACAACAAGCAAGGCTCTTAGGGAGCATTTACAAGCAAGACTCTTAGGGTGCTTGGGTGGTTAAACGTTATGTGAAAAGTCCCTCTCTCTCTCTCTCTCTCTCTCTCTCTCTCTCTCTCTCTCTGCATTTCTCGCTCATGTAGCACTGTACCAGCCTTTTGATGCAGATTGTCTCGAGCGTCGCCATAATCATAATCAAGCAACAGCCGCTTCATCAGACAAACTTCGTCTTCCATTGTTCAGCTTCATCTAGAAGCAGTACAGTCGAGTGATAATTTGCAAGACGATGCAGATTTCCGAGGTCTCCAGTGACCATTCTGCCAGCGACATCAGCAATGACCAGTCCTGCGTGCCGATCCAGAAGCTCGAAAAGCTGGTGGTAGAAGTAGAGCAGATGGCCCCGATGATCAGCGCCGAGACTGTGCAGAAGCTCAGAAACCTCATCCCGACTTTCGCCTCTCGATTGAACGAAGACCAAAAGTTCCGCCTGTGGAAGCTAAGCTACCGCATCTGGAACACCTGCGTTGAGATCAACAACAATCTGCAACCAGGCCAAACTGTCGATGAAGAGCACGCCAAGCTTCGCCATGTCGCCAGCGATCTGCTCGTCGTTGCAGGCAGCATTGGCGCAGTGCATTCCAGTTTGCTGAAAACGGCCATGTTCTACTACAAAACGGGGACGATCTGGCACAGTAAGCTTGAGAACTATGACATGGCCGCCGCTTGCTTTGAGAAGGCTACAGAGCTCGGCAACAGAGCCAGAGACCATCATCAGGCAACGGCACTTTCGCTGGCGGAAACAGAGGAAGAAGAGAAGTTCTTATTCGATCTGCATGTAGCAAGGGCAAGAACTGCGTGGGAGCTTCTGCAGAAAGCCTTAGCTCGAAGCCTGTTAAGCAGAGCTCGGGGAATGTTGAGGCTGGCTTCTTCTTTTCCTTCAACAGAGATGTACGAGGAGCTTGCGGAAGAGCTTCTGCACTATGGGAAGCTGCTGCTTTCGAGGCCGGACAAGCCATCGCAGGCGGAGTCGATCAATTTTCTAGAGCAGGCCTATGAGGTTTGCTCGGATGGAACTTCTGCTGTAGCTGCTGCGGCCAGAAATGGCGCAGGTGAAGCTATGGAGCACGGGAAAGAAGGCAGGGAAACACTCGCCTTGAACAATCTGAAACTCAAGATTCTGCGTTATCTCGCCGCTGGCCATCTGCAGAACGAGAACTTCGAAAGCGTCCTGAAGTGCGTGGGGATTCTTAAGGAAGGGCCAGACCACGCGAGCACACCTTTCTTGGCCTTGAAAGCCTACGTCGGGCTGAAACTCTTCGAAGAGGCTGAGAAGGAGGCCTACATCCTGGTAGCGCAGAGATCTACGCCTGTCGATGTATGCGCAGCCGCCATCGATGTGCTCATCGAGAGCTGCAGCTCGGCAGGGCAAACTACCAGACTTCTGCAAGAGGCCGTGAAGAAAACTTTTTCCATCGCTCATGCCCGGTTTCCTTCCAGCAAAGAGCTCACCCTTCGAGTCCTGGATAAGCTCCTGACGCAGCCTTTCGACCAGCACTCCAAAAAGAGGGTTGAAACTGCCCTCAGCATCGCCGTAGAAGAGAATGTCATCGATAGCATACGGGAGAGTTCAAGCGGCAGAGTTTCTGCAGCTGTGGTCTTGCAAGACGAGGCACAGAGCGGAACCGCTCAGCAATGCGTGTACTCTTTGCTCTGGAACAGGTGCAGGCCCAGCTTCTTCCTTGCCGAGTTCTTAATCTTCCGGAGTTCGCAGCAATGTTTCCGTATTAAAATAGAAAGTTCTGTGAAATATTCGCCTTGGTTTTCTGCCAATCGTAACCAGTGTTTCCTAAAAACTAGGATGTCTGCAGCGTAATCTTTTCTAGAAGGGATTTTTGCATTTCATAACAGCTTCTCTGTTCAAACTTTGAGATTAATGCTTGAGTAATCCCTGTCACAATAAGTGAAATTGTAGCAGTGCAGTTCAACGTCTTCGCTGGCTCCCTGGCAGCTCGACGCTAAAAGCCTCAATCTTTTAGCATTCTGGGTCTACGATTCTCAATGCTAAAAACCGTATCTCTTATAAATTTGAAGCTCTCAGACGCTATTTACTATAGCAGCTTCGCTTTCAAGCCTTATAACCTGCTCTGTTTCAAGATTTTGCAGCTGCCATGGTTCGAGTCTGTTTGATCAAGCTCACGAAATCTGCAATCCTTTGCTGCAGTGGACAAGAATTCTTTCTAGCCAAGGATTATACCACTTGCATTCAGCTGTTTGAAGCATCCCTCATGTACCTTTCTCCGAATGACACAAGTTATGCTCAACGCCGAGCAAAGAATCTTCGTGTGCTTTGCATCTGCCATCTTGCACTTGGCCAGTACGACCGAGCCTCCGATTATATCAATGAGGCAAACAAGGTACGAATTGTTGATGCATTCAATTTTGTGCTAGCCTTGTTTCTCTTGCCTTTTCATGACAATTACCATATCTGCTTTCGCAGCTGGAACCGAGCATTGCTGGCGCTTTTTTGAAGGTTAATGCTTCTTTCCACTGCAAGATGCAATCTTGGTTCAGTAGTGTGCTTGTTTTTAAATCAGTTTTTACCCCTTTCTGTTCAAGTAATAGTGACAAGCATGGCCCATAGGCTGCAATGATCGATTGTTTCAATAAGACACTCCCCCTCGTTGAAAATTGTTGTTCCTTAAGATAACCTGGACGACAGTGCTAGATTTCATTTTCTATTTTTCAAATGGACGAATCTGAATCAAATTAGTGATTAGAAAAGGCTCCTCCTGATAGATGAGCAATGCTAGATTATTTGAAACGATATTTTAAGTGAATACGTCTCTGGATTTTCGTTTTTCCCAGTTCAAAGTTACCCTTCAGACAAACGATGAAGAGGGTGCGGCCAAGCAGGTTGAAGAGATGTTCAAGTGCCCGGATTTTGAGTCAGATTATTTGACATTAGCTTCCCACGAGGCTATATCTTGCAAATGCATCAATGTGGCCGTTGCGGCATTGTCACGCATGCTGGAGCTACCATGTTCATCTGCAAAGTCTACTACTGCAGACAAAAAAGAGGCAGTGATTATCAGAAACATCATTTCACTTTCTACTCAACAATCCAGCAATGCAAGCACAGCTCTTAAATACTTCAAGCTGGCTCGATCACGTCTGGCAGAGGTGGGATCGGAGAGTTTTTTTGGCTCTGGGAGCATGGGGGAGAAGGAAGCTCAGTGGTACGCCGGCTCTGCATGGAACCAGGGCTTAGACACGTCCAAATCTCAGAAATGGGGCTTTTGTGCAGATTTTTTCTTATGTGCTGCAGACTTCTATGAAGTTCTTCCTGACACGCTCGAAAACCTTCGAATGAGAAGAACATCTATGCTGCTTGCCGTAGGTGCAATATTAGCAGTAAACACAGAAAATGAAGAGAGCCATGCAGTTATCAAAGAGGCTGCACTATATCTAGATAAGTGTCGGAAGGTAATACATGTATCATCTCCTTTTGCGTTTACTGCAAAACCTGTTTCTAAACTTTCTAGTAGATATCAATCTCCAAAAATCTGCATAACCTTTTTGCTCAGTACTGCAGAGAATCTGATGTATATGTAAGTTATTAAATGCGTTGGAATAATTAGCAAGCATTAATTCAAAAATATTCACGTGATGCTTAGCTCATTAGCATGTCCTCATAGTAGGGCTCTGATCCGTTCTGTTCTGCAGGTACATGAGAGTATGAGGTCAAAAACCCTTTCAACTGCAAGCAATGATACCACGGAAATTCATCTGAGCCTGCTTTCCTTTGAAGTGAAAAGGAGGATGCAAGATTACAAAGCTCAACTGGACATCATATGCCATTGCAGCACACTGCCAGCTTTTCAGCCGAAATTTTTCTTTTCCATGGGTTGGGCTGGAGGAGGAGACCAAAATGTCGAGGTTGCAATGGCTGCATTTGAGGCAGGACTCAACTTGACCTTGGCCTCTCCAAAGCCTGATTATGCTCTGGTTGCTGCTACCATTAGGAGATTGATAACGCTAGCAGACTCAGTCAGGCGGGACAGCCCAAAAGCAATGAGCCTGTATAAGCAGGCGCACCAGATACTGCTTGGCCTTGCCGTCGGTGTGTATCCAAAGGAGGAGGTTCAATGGCTGGTTTCCACTGCCTGGAACAGAGCATCTCTCCATGTTAAGTTTTCCAGATTTTCACTTGCAGAGAAGTGGATGAACTTAGCATTGGACATGCTCAAGCATGCGCCTGCCATGGAAACCTTTAGGTCTGTCATGCTGGAGAACCTTAGTCTCGTTTTGAAGGGGAAAGCTGATGAGCCTGCGCTTATGGATGAATAGGCTGAGCTGTGATCTTGCACATCTCTGCCTGTAGGTGCTTTTGTAAGTTTTAAAGAACAAACTTCATGGCGGCCTATTGCTGGTAAGAAAGAGTTTGTGATTTGGGCCACCATCTCTTAACTTTTTAAATGTTTGAGTTCAAATTTCAGACATAAGGCTACAACAGTGGACATCCACCTATATTTCATCGAGGTAGGACGTGGACATCCACGTAGGTGCTACGGAACATGATCAATATATGAGCTACATAAGTGGATGTCCAATATGTAACTCTACTAAGTTACTTACATAACCTATGGCATTCATGTACATCAAGCATGCACCTCAAAGATGTAAAGAAAAAAAATTTAAAAAAATAATTATTTTTTGGGTAACTCAACTGAGCTACCCAAAAAATAATTATTTTTTGGGTAACTCAACTGAGTTACATGGATACAACCCATGATGGACATATGTGCACCTCGACATCATTGCAAAGGAAACAAAAGCAAATAATTTTTCAATTTTCCACATAACTCGACTGAGTTATGTGGATATCCAACCAATGATGGATATATGTGCAACTCGACGACATTGCAAAGGAAAGAAAAAGATTATCGTGAATTGAATCAAGAAAAAGATTATCGTGGATTGAATCAGGTTACTATCAAGAATAAGTATCCTATTCCTCGGATAGATAAGTTATTAGACTACTTGCATGGAGCCCAAATATTCACAAATATTGATTTAAAGTTAGGATATTATCAGATCAGGGTTAAGGAGTAAGATATTCCTAAGACAGCTTTCAATACCCAGTATGGACATTATGAGTTCACAAAAATGTCGTTTGGATTGATAAATAACCCTGTACCTTTAATTGATTGATGCAAGAAAACTTCAGAGAGAATTTGCATGATTTTGGGTGGTTGCAAGATGAGGGTACTCACTTTCGTTCACTCTCTCTAAAATTGGGACATCCATGCATCTCGGGCGGAGTACCTCGATCGTGATAGTGCCGCGAATCAAAAGACGACACGTGCCTCCCGAGCCTAAACCGTCATATCTCGATCGAGATGCCAACTAATGCCACGCTAGCAGCTCCGGGTTTCCAGGCGTCATCCATGTCACCAATACATGTCACCGCCACCACAATATCTCGATCGAGATACCTATGCCACTCGGATCCACATCAGGGCCACGCTGTATCCCCGTAGGCATATTTGACTAGCACATCTCCATCGTCCACGTATCTCGAACGAGAAATTTACATCCAATCGCGACCATTCATTGTTCGAGGTAATCGGATACAATCTCCACCGTCCCCATATCTCGATCGAGATACTGAGTTCAAATCTCAGCCGTCCAAATATCTCGATCGAGATACAGAGATTCAATCTGCACCGTCCGAATATCTCGATCGAGATACGTAGATGCAATCTCCACCGTCCAATTATCTTGATCGAGATACGGAAAAGCAATCTAAACCGTCCATTCACGTACGCTGGAAGATGCGATCTCGGCCGTTTAAATATCTCGATCGAGGTATATAATGAATCTTGACCGTCGAGATACCTTGTCGTGGTAATGCCTTTAAATCGTGGCCGTCCATTTACCTCGAACGAGATAGTAATATCAAATCGCAGCCGTCGATCCTTCCCCAACCCTAGAATTAGGTGTGTATCTTGGCCGTATGTTGCACTAACCCTAATATCCAGAGCGTTAATCTCCAAACCCTAAATTGCATGATGTTTCCGAACCTCGATCGAGGTTATAAAACCGGAAAACTTTTTTTTTGCCTCATTTTCACAAGTCATTTTCACTCTCTTGCGCTCTTGATTTGGATTAGTATTAGTGAGCCCATTAGCTTTGTTTTTAGCTTAATTAGTGCTACTTAGCACTAAGCATTAGACCTTTCACATTAGACCATTCACATTGGACCCTTCACATTTGGCCTAGGTTTTAGCATGGAGGGCCACGAGGAGGGCCACGAGGAGGGCCGCTCATCTATTGCGGACCTCATCGCGGAGATAGACCGTGAGTTAGCGGCTATCCGTAGGAGTGCTGGAGACACTCCGTCTACATTACATATCGTGGCAGACTTGGAGGCGATGCTTGCGTCCCTTCGTAGCCTTCACGATATTGTTTATGTAGATGAGTGGATAGCCCACCATCGCGCTGCTCCTGTGTCACATGGCCTGACATATCGTCAGGTCTGTGATCTTGCTCCTATTAGGGATGGGGCTTTCCTAGATCTTTTCCTAGATAGTCGTGGGATGAGGCCCGGGGCGGGCAAGCCCCTCACTATTTCGCGGTGTTCGCATCCTCGTATGGCGGCACATATCTATAGTCGATATGTTGCCGCATATGGGAGGATGCCGAACAACCGCCAGATTCCCATATACTTCGCAAAGCAGTTATATGCGGAGTTTGTCTTAGGGGAGGAGGTCGATTACACCAGCCATCGTCCGGGTGGTGGTGCTGGCCGAGGCCGTCTCCAGGACCAGGGTAGGCGGCCTCCACCGGCCCTTCGTGCGACACCAGCTCACGATCCTTCCTTTGTGCCATTGTCGACAGTAGAGGCTCTTGGCACGCAGGTCGGCATTGACGTACGGAGCACCACGGAGAGCATCCAGCACGTGGTGCGCCTATTCTCACGATCTATACCGACGACAGATGTGGAGGTATTTACATATATATTACGTCTTAAGTTTTTTTGGTCATTTATCTTCATGTTTATATGTACTTTTCTATATTTTTACATGAGCAGCATGGTTGATTGTGTCACGCAAGTTCCCACACCTGCCACTCAGAGGCTCACTCAGGAGTTGGTAGAGGCGAGAGCGGAGATAGACCGCCTCCGAGCTGCATTACAGATGGCAGAGGCAGCTACTGCAGAGGCACAGCATCTGAGAGAGTCCGACATCCAGCAGGTAGGTTTCTCTTGCACGTTTAAGTTACAAATTTCTTTAAGTAATACCTAATGAGAGACTAATCAAATATTTTAATGCTTTACTTTTTTGCGTAGGCTCGGACCGAGGTAGAGAGCTCCAGAGCTGAGGCACAGCATCATCAGATTATGGAGCAGATTGCCCAGCACAGGGCAGAGCAGCTGATGCTGCATGTTCGAGAGTATCGTAGATCATCGGACGTGACAGTGCCTTATCTACCGTTATATCCACGGCCTGTCACAGAGGTTTTTCGACGACCTCTCCCGCAGGATGCACCACCCTTCCTGCGTGATGCGTGCTGCTGTTTATGTATCGAGGACATTGATAGTACAGGAGGATATGCCCTAGGATGTGGACATATTTTCCACTTGTCTTGCATCACCCAGGAGCTCGTCCGGTTCTCAGCATGCCCATCCTGCCGTGCACGCGTCGACTTAGCGACGTACAGGGTATTGGGCATCGATGATCTTCACCCAGGCCTTGTACGAGTAGATGCCAGGACTGGCAGGCCAGTCGACTTTACATCAGCTATGGACTTGGGACTCGACGCCTTCGACGATAGAGCCCAGGAGCCTGAGGTGCCTCCTGAGATAGAGTGGAGCTCACATGAGTTCGACGCTTACCAGAGAGTCCTGCATGAGAGCCAGGTGACAGCATTTGAGCGCGTGGGTGGTGCTGGCCCTAGTGGCACAGCGGGTGATGGTGCTAGCAGCAGTGCTGCTTCTCATGAGCAGCGTGTCCTTACAGCAGAGGAGCTTACACGAGCAGAGTGGCAGACACGCACCATTGCAGATTATCGATTTTGGGTTTATAGACAGAGGCGTCTTGCATTAGCACGACGTAGAGAGAGAGAGAGGGCCATAGCAGCTTTTGGGACTCGTGAGCTCCCGAGTACACCGGCACCAGCTCACGATCCTTCCTTTGAGGCAGACCTCCCCGCAGACATTCGACGACCCCCGCAGCCCGCACAGCCTCCTCGACGTGCACAGCAGCCTCGACGCGCACGTCGATCGGCAGTTAGAGATGACGATTTTGATTGGGTTGCTGTTGATAGTGACTAAACTCAGACTAGCTGGGTTAGCTCACTTACATTGTACTTAGATTTTTGGGCAGTGACTAACCTCAGACTAGCTGGGGTAGCTCATTTTCATTCTGATGTACCTATTTGATGTTTATATCATTATGAGTTTTCTCATTATTGAGTATCATTACATTTTAGTTGATGTTCTTGATTTTATTATATTTCTTAACACTTTGGCTATCATATTGTTTGTTGAAAATCTCCATTATTGAGTATCATTACATTTTAGTTGATGTTCTTGATTTCATTATATTTCTTAACACTTTGGCTATCATGTTTGTTGAAAATCTCCATGCCATCGTACCCAAACATGCTCTGATGGGGACCAAACTTTGCAAGCATGGGGAGGGGACCCACCCCCACATGCTTGCAAAGTTTGGTCACAATCAGAACATGTTTGGATTGGCAATTGGCGCCCAGTGCGGGTTTTTGAAGTCTCTTGGTGCTTAAGAGGCCATGGAAAATCCGGGCCTTCCCCATACCATCGTACCCAAACATGCTCCGATGGGGACCAAACTTTGCAAGCATGTGGGGGTGGGTCCCCCCCACACGCTTGCAAAGTTTGGTCACAATCAGAGCATGTTTGGATTGGCAATCGGTGCCTAGTGCGGGTTTTTCAAGTCTCTTGGTGCTTAAGAGGCCATGGAAAATCCGGGCCTTCCCCATACCATCGTACCCAAACATGCTCCGATGGGGACCAAACTTTGCAAGCATGTGGGGGTGGGTCCCCCCCACACGCTTGCAAAGTTTGGTCCCCATCGGAGCATGTTTGGATTGGCAATTGGCGCCCAGTGCGGGTTTTTCAAGTCTCTTGGTGCTTAAGAGGCCATGGAAAATCCGGGCCTTCCCCATGCCATCGTACCCAAACATGCTCCGATGGGGACCAAACTTTGCAAGAATGTGGGCGTGGGTCCCCCCCACACGCTTGCAAAGTTTGGTCCCCATCAGAGCATGTTTGGATTGGCAATCGGCGCCCAGTGCGGGTTTTTCAAGTCTCTTGGTGCTTAAGAGGCCATGGAAAATCCGGGCCTTCCCCATGCCATCGTACCCAAACATGCTCCGATGGGGACCAAACTTTGCAAGCATGTGGGGGTGGGTCCCCCCCACACGCTTGCAAAGTTTGGTCCCCATCAGAGCATGTTTGGATTGGCAATCGGCGCCCAGTGCGGGTTTTTCAAGTCTCTTGGTGCTTAAGAGGCCATGGAAAATCCGGGCCTTCCCCATGCCATCGTACCCAAACATGCTCCGATGGGGACCAAACTTTGCAAGCATGTGGGCGTGGGTCCCCCCCACATGCTTGCAAAGTTTGGTCACAATCGGAGCATGTTTGGATTGGCAATTGGCGCCTAGTGCGGGTTTTTCAAGTCTCTTGGTGCTTAAGAGGCCATGGAAAATCCGGGCCTTCCCCATACCATCGTACCCAAACATGCTCCGATGGGGACCAAACTTTGCAAGCGTGTGGGGGTGGGTCCCCCCCACACGCTTGCAAAGTTTGGTCCCCATCGGAGCATGTTTGGATTGGCAATTGGCGCCCAGTGCGGGTTTTTCAAGTCTCTTGGTGCTTAAGAGGCCATGGAAAATCCGGGCCTTCCCCATGCCATCGTACCCAAACATGCTCCGATGGGGACCAAACTTTGCAAGCATGTGGGCGTGGGTCCCCCCCACACGCTTGCAAAGTTTGGTCCCCATCAGAGCATGTTTTGATTGGCAATCGGCGCCCAGTGCGGGTTTTTCAAGTCTCTTGGTGCTTAAGAGGCCATGGAAAATCCGGGCCTTCCCCATGCCATCGTACCCAAACATGCTCCGATGGGGACCAAACTTTGCAAGCATGTGGGGGTGGGTCCCCCCCACACGCTTGCAAAGTTTGGTCCCCATCGGAGCATGTTTGGATTGGCAATCGGCGCCCAGTGCGGGTTTTTCAAGTCTCTTGGTGCTTAAGAGGCCATGGAAAATCCGGGCCTTCCCCATGCCAATGTACCCAAACATGCTCCGATGGGGACCAAACTTTGCAAGCATGTGGGCGTGGGTCCCCCCCACATGCTTGCAAAGTTTGGTCACAATCGGAGCATGTTTGGATTGGCAATCGGCGCCTAGTGCGGGTTTTTCAAGTCTCTTGGTGCTTAAGAGGCCATGGAAAATCCGGGCCTTCCCCATACCATCGTACCCAAACATGCTCCGATGGGGACCAAACTTTGCAAGCATGTGGGGGTGGGTCCCCCCCACACGCTTGCAAAGTTTGGTCCCCATCGGAGCATGTTTGGATTGGCAATTGGCGCCCAGTGCGGGTTTTTCAAGTCTCTTGGTGCTTAAGAGGCCATGGAAAATCCGGGCCTTCCCCATGCCATCGTACCCAAAC
Organism: Cibotium barometz; assembly: GCF_041138505.1. Taxonomy (NCBI): domain Eukaryota; kingdom Viridiplantae; phylum Streptophyta; class Polypodiopsida; order Cyatheales; family Cibotiaceae; genus Cibotium; species Cibotium barometz. Next base: position 26,052,237 of record NC_141083.1, read on the forward strand.
ATGCTCCGATGGGGACCAAACTTTGCAAGCATGTGGGGGTGGGTCCCCCCCACACGCTTGCAAAGTTTGGTCCCCATCAGAGCATGTTTGGATTGGCAATCGGCGCCCAGTGCGGGTTTTTCAAGTCTCTTGGTGCTTAAGAGGCCATGGAAAATCCGGGCCTTCCCCATGCCATCGTACCCAAACATGCTCCGATGGGGACCAAACTTTGCAAGCATGTGGGGAGGACCCACCCCCACATGCTTGCAAAGTTTGGTCCCCATCGGAGCATGTTTGGGTACGATGGCATGGGGAAGGCCCGGATTTTCCATGGCCTCTTAAGCACCAAGAGACTTGAAAAACCCGCACTGGGCGCCAATTGCCAATCCAAACATGCTCTGATTGTGACCAAACTTTGCAAGCGTGTGGGGGTGGGTCCCCTCCCCATGCTTGCAAAGTTTGGTCCCCATCGGAGCATGTTTGGGTACGATGGCATGGAGATTTTCAACAAACAATATGATAGCCAAAGTGTTAAAAAATATAATAAAATCAAGAACATCAACTAAAATGTAATGATACTCAATAATGAGAAAACTCATAATGATATAAACATCAAATAAGTACATCAGAATGAAAATGAGCTACCCCAGCTAGTCTGAGGTTAGTCACTGCCCAAAAATCTAAGTACAATGTAAGTGAGCTAACCCAGCTAGTCTGAGTTTAGTCACTATCAAGATAGAGATCTAGTCAGCAGCACCCTCTCTAGCTCTCAACTGCTCTAGAATGCTCTCATGGTCATCCACTCGAAGCCGAAAACGAGGGTGAGAACTGTGTTTTCGGCTCTGTACTCGAACAAGAGTGAGTCTGGTAGCAACCACTAGATGAGAGAACTGAAATGCCTCTAACTCCCACTTCCACTGCTGGAACTCAAGACTCCCCCGATGAAGTCGAATCTGCTGGTAGAACCGGCCTGCCACAATCATGCTATGGGCGTCATAAGAAAACCCATGATCATCCACTGTATCCTGGTCAAGCATGCACTTTGGCCTAGTGCAACTCATCAGATAGTAGTCTACTCCCTCGCTATTTCCCTCACTGGCAATAACAGCAAATACATCACCCTCCTGTAGCAAATCTGTCAGGTCATCATAACTGACCATGAACGCAGGACCTGTGTGCTCATCAGACACCACTGGATGTGAAGGATGCTCGGGGGAGAGGAATGTCTGTATCCATGCATCTGCCCATCCTCTCGAGGCACAATGTGACCAATCGCCATCCATACATGCTCCACAGAAGCATGCAAACCGTCGTGTGTAAATCGTGGGGGCCGCCATGCACGTGCTCCTGATGGAATGTAAGCCCAAGGTGCCAGATACTGTGTCACAATCATGGGAGGCTCTGCGGTCAATCGTGCCACCATCCACATGCCAAAAAAATCTCCTGACAATCCGAGCATCACGTCTGGGGTACGATGATGCTGCACTCCCACACAAATGTTGGGAGCACCACTCGACTACGTGGCCCGCATCTCTGAACCGCTGAGCATCCTGTCGCAGTTGATGACGCCTCAAGGCACGTTTCACACACGCGCTTGCACCATCATGCTCACCCTTCCCGTGACCAGTCTCAAAGAATGACCAAATCACTGGGATACTAGACTGCACATGCCACCTATAAATCCATAAAAGATAGTCTTAGTTATTGTTTTCTTTAAGATGTTCTAGTGAATTTAGTTTAATTTGTAAATGTAAGAAAGCCATAAGTACAACCTGTAGAGCCAATAGAATTGACGTGATGACTTGAACTGTGCGCCACAACCATCCGACCAAACCCATCGCTGGACATGTCTGATCCCACAATCTCCTAAAAAATCGTCATGGAGACGAAAACAGTGTTGCACAAAATGTGCATCATGTGAACGATCATCACTGATATAGAAATGATACTCTCGAATAATGACACGGGTCTCGGGGGTACTCGCTATCCCATCTACATGAGCCTCTGCATGTCGATAGCTAATGTGGACCAAAATAGCAACCTGGTGAGGGAAGCAATACATACGTTTAGGACACAAAAAATCAATTAAGTAATGAAGCTCAAACATAAAACAAATATTACAAAATATAACCATTACCTGCTCTGAGAAGTAATACTCAGATTGTATCTCCTGAAAAGGTGTGAAAGTGTAGTTCTCTGCAAAATCAATCACAGAGACGACCACACCAATAGGAAACTCTGCTAGGCATGCTCGGAACTGACGATCCTGCCACTTGGCACAATGACTGTGCCGTATGTAGGGGTAGATCTGCTCCCTAAATGTGGCTGTGAAGTGACAACGTGGTGTATGTTTGTCCACGAGCTGCAACTTCCTGGACTGTCCACCACTCTGGAGCTGGTGTGTCACATACTCATAACGTTGCCATGCCACTATCTCTTGGTCACTTGCATCAAGATCTACCATCTGTAGATGTGCAAGTGAACCACATGATGTGCAATTGCTCTCCACACAAGGCATCCTATGGAACTGGGCATCCTCCGTGCGTGCACACAAAAGAGAGTGGATGAAATCACGTGGACTACGAGGCAACTCTCTATGCCCACTAAGAGAACGGAACACATCATAAAAAAGATTGAACTCAACATGGTAGCGACAACAACATGTGTCACGCTGACGTGAGTACCTCACAAACCAAGGCTTACACCCCTCAAATGACCTTTGCCCAATTTTAAGCTCTGGATACGAAGCCACAAACTGAGAATACAACTCAGTTTGGGACATTTCAAGAAAGCAAGCACCGTGCTCAATGAACACTCCTCTTGTCACTCTCTTATGCAAAGCTTTCTTGAAAACTGGCGATGCACGACAATTCTCCTCCCAAAAACTTTCTATCAAGGTTCTAGTGGTTTCATCTAGTAGGCGATCATGCCTAGCTACACGACCACTACTCGCCCACATAGCACCAACCTCATTGGCATCTAAACTTTGTCGCCTAATAGACCCAACTCTAAGTGCGTGTGGTGCTATGGAAAGGATGCGAGATGTGGCACTAACCTTACCCTTCATTTGGGAGCTACTTATGGCTGCCACAATAGCCCGTCGAGCAGCCAAAGCGTCCGCAGAGTTCCTCTTCTTGTTAACTATATAGGAATGACGAACACTTTGTAGCACCGCCATGCCAGCTCTCCTCTCTCTTCGACCTCCAATGTCGGAAAGCGCCCTGCAGTTGGCCATGTTGGGCAGATCAATCAAAGCATCAAGCACACATGCCTGTGATGAAGACGTGAGGTCTTTGAAATAGGATTGGAAGATTGCATGGGCACGACGATGTGCCCCTGACTTTGATAGTTCTTTCCTATCCACACGAAGGGCGCCCAAAGGAGGGGGGGTGGGTTCTTGTAGAAGAGAGGACTCAAGAAGGGCGGGTTCATGTGGATTATCTAAACTAAGGGGTAGTGGGGGGGAAGAGGGCGAAGGGAGAGGAAGTGGAAGAGGAGGAGCAAGGCTTGGATCATCGCCAACGGAAGGTGTTGCTCGTTGACGTGCTCTCCACTCTCTCTTTCTCTCACGAGCTACCCTTCTCCTCTCCTCCTCTTGAACTTGGTGGATGGGGGGGAGTCTAGTCCTATCACGTTTCCGACTCCTACGACTTTGAGAACCCATTCTCAAGGAAGCTAAGAGAGAAAATATTATAAGGGCTCAATGATGGGATAGTACTACAGATAAGTGTGGGATAGTACTAGAGATGTGTGATTATATAGGAAAAATAGGTTATCCACTTCAAATCTCACTGGATTTCCTATCTAAGATTGATTGGATAACTAAGATAAACATAAAGATATTTAAAGATAAACTATTATCCACTTAAAAATTAATATTATTTATAATATTTATTAACAAGTCTAAATATTTATCATTACCAGATATATAAATATATCTTTAAAGAAATCTTTTATTTTATAATTATATAACTGCTTTTTTTAAATAATGTATTTTTTTCATATTTTATTCAAAGGTTTATTCTACATAAAAAATTTTCAAGAAATATAAAAATAAAAAATTTATTTTTTTAAAAATTAATAATATGATCTTTAATAATATTTTTATTGATCTAATCCCAAAATATAATCCTTTTAAATTAGTGATTTTAAATTCTTTTATTTAATAAGTTACATATATTTTATTATATAAATTTCTATATTCTATTTTTCTAAATTACTAAATTAACTTTTCCAAAAATATGTTTTTGAAAAAAGAGGGGAGGTGGGAAGGAGATGCCACGTGTCACAAGCGTGCATGACACGTGGCATTCTCTTGACATGTGGCACTATTATGGTTGATGTGGCAATTCCTGATGTGGCATGCCATGTCACCATGTGCGAGGTGGCATGCAAAGGTGGCAAGATGATGTGGCATTAATGATGACTAGGATGATGAGGTGGGGAGTCAACTAGGTTGACCATGTTGACATGGAGGGTGGAGGTGGCAAGCTGAGGTGGCAAGCTGCTTATGTGGATCCTCTCGATGCTCACGTGGACATAAAGTGGCATGCATATATAAGGTTTGGGCCTACCCAAGCCTCACACATGGAATGAAACCTAAGCTGTGAAGTTTACCAAGCCTAGATTTCCAAACCTAACTAGGATTGGTTTTAGACTTGAAAAGGGGAGAGTGGACACAATATGGGAATTTTCACTTGGGAGGATTGAAAATGGACCTTCCCATACTCAAATCAAGCCAAATTTTTTTTGATAAATTCATGGCAACAAGAGTATTGATCCCTTGAGTTTTTAGATTGAAAGATTCAATATTTTATTTTCTAGAATTAAATTACTCTTGATTTAATGGACCTCTGACAGTCATAATAAATTTTCCAAAGTAAATCTACAAAAATCAAACCGTTAGATTTGTAATTTTATCTTATACCCACATTATACTAATCTTTCCCAATCTAATCATCACTAGATCCATACAATTTGAGCATTTTAAATGGTAGATGTGGTGGGAGGATAAAATAGTATGTTTTTTAACAATTCTAATATCTTTTAAATAATATAGAAAATAGTAGAACACATCAAAAATTACTCGATAAATCAAGTTAAGCTCTATGTTATTTGTATTTGTGATATGCAAAGTGGGAACATCGTATGAGTAATAATGTAAAAGTTATAGGCAATTTACTCACATTCACTATACCTATCTAAACCTAGGACAGGGCCTGTATACAAACTTGGTTCCCAAAGAAAAGGGGATTTACAATTATTGGATATTCGATCAGATTATAGTTTTAGGTGCCCAACTTTGCATATGATGTTTCATTAGAAGACCTTGAAGTGAAACTCCTTGGCTAACTATGAGAGATTGGCTATTCTTCTTGAAAAAATGCCTGTTTTTCAGCTAAAGCCAAGGGCGCCCACGACATGAAACTAGATAACCTCATCTTGCAACCACCCCTTTTGTTTTATTCTTCTTTGATGATATTCTAGTTTTCTCAAAGAATGCTGCTAATTTTGAGAAGCATGTGCATAAAGTCTTGGAAACTCTTAGAAAGCATAAACTTTTTGCCTAGAATAGTAAGGGTACCTACTTTACAACGACCACGCTAAATATTTGGGGTTCATAATGTCAAAAGATGGTATATTAACTGATCCCATAAAGGTGCACAAGCTTTCATCGATTGGTCGAAATCGAAGTCCATAAACAAAGTCACAAGATTCCTAGGATTAATAGGGTGGTATCAGATTTTTATACCTCGATATACCAAGATACTTCTTCATTGATAGGACTTCTTTAGGCATGCAATGTGCCAAAGTGCTTGATAAGCTTAAGATTACCTTGATGACTAATCCATTGCTGAAATTACCTTGGTGACTAATCCAATGGTGAAATTACCTTGATGACTAATCTAGTGCTAAAATTGCCAAAGTTTAGGAAGCCCTTTAAAGCTATTATTGATTATAGCATATTTATTATCAAAGGAATCATAATGTAGGAAGGACATCCCATAGCTTATGAGTCTCAAAAATTAAGACCTCATGAAAGGAACTATAATGTCCATGCTCTTAAATTGCTTGTAATAGTGCACACCCTGAAGCTTTGGCGACACTATCTTCTCAGACATAAGAGATCAGGGTGAGAAGATAGTGTCGCCACCCAAAGCTTTAGGGTGAGACTATCTTCTCAGGCATAAGAGTTTAGTTATAGATCATAAGAGTTTAAAATGGATTTTTACCCAGAATGATCTTAACATGGATTAGAGAAGGTGGATGTAGACACTTCAAGAGTTTGATTTTGACATTAAGTACAAATTAGGTAAAGAAAATGTAGTTGTAGTATGCCTCTACCCCTATTGAGATCAAGGAAAAGATCAAATCAAATAAATTTTCCTACTGAGATCAAGGAGAAGATCAAATCAGATAATTTTTTTGTCCATGTTATTGCATTGCTTAAGTAGGAAAGTAAGACTATTTAAGAAGAAGAGAAAGTTTCAGGATTCTAAATTGAAAATGGATGCATGTACTTTAATAATTTGTTGTGTGCTTCTGAAGATAAAGACCGTAAGAGAAGAATTTTAAATGATAGCCTTATAAGACACCTCGGCTATATGTAAAGACTTCCATGGCAATAGAGAAGAGTTTCTTTTGGCCTGGACTTAAGAGAGGAATTACAACATATTTTTTAATGCTTAGTATGCCAAAAGATAAAAGCCAAAAGGATAAAAATGCCAAGAAATTTGCACCCCTTAGATATTCTGTAATGGGAGTGCATAAGCAATAGTAAGTCATAAAAAATGTGCACAAGTCATGAGCGAACATTTGCAAAAGCATCCACATTTGCTTAAGGTTTTGAGAAGTGGCTATTTTTTAAAATGTGTACACACAAAAGTACAACCAACTCTCTAAATAAATTCTAGTTTGAGGCTCTATTTTGGAAATATATAAAATTTTACAAGTTTTTCTATTAAACAAAATCAAGAAAAAACCAAAATTTAATAGTACATGTGCCACTATCGAGAAACCTAAAGATGTTGTTAGCAATGGTTCATGGAGAAACAAGGAAAATGTATGTAGGAAAGACAACAAAACGCCGACAATAAGAGAGAAATGTGGGAAGGAAATGTAAACAAGCTAAGTGAAGGAATAATGATTACCATGCCTTGCCATGAGCTTGCCACCAACAATGAGGACAATCATCCATTTTGGTTAGCAAAATTCGTAAAAGTTCTTTATTAGGAGTGTAATGTTTTCAGTGTTGTGAAAGTGCATTGGTACCGAACAACACATGAACTTATCTCATTTGCTAGAGTCCTCATTTGGCCCAATTGGAGTGCAAATCCACCAGTTGTTTTCTTATGTTTAAGTTATTTGTTTGTTTGTTTGATGGAGTTCAATTGGAGCTATGGAGGCCACCAACCGGAGCATTGGAGCATTGAGGTCTTTACCAAGTGCAGGAGACACAAGTAAGTGTTAAATCTTTGCCCTTAACATTCTTACAAATTTTGATCTTTTGTTCATCTTTCATTAAGTTTGCATCATAGTTTAATTATCAAATTATTCTTAATTTGGTAAGTTTCTTTAAGCATTATAGGCATCAATATAGGTAGCTAGAGAGTAGCTCTAGCTCCCTACTATCAAATAAAAAATCCAAAAAAGCATTGGGAAGATACCTGAATTTGCAAAAATCAGAGAAGGAAACATGTTCCTATTTGGCATGTTTATGGGTATGTGGTGTTTATGGATATGCATTGTGTTGTCTTACATCAAGATGAATGCTAGGTCATAATTCATGCTCTAGACCTGATTATATAATACACATTCTATCCTCTTGTGTTGGTGCATAAAGATCAATGCTAGGTTATCATGCATGCTCTTCATATCCTTGGTAGATGCAAGTGATCTCGTGTGTTGATCCACTCACAAGCAAACAAACATCCTCTGGTGTATATCACCGAACCACAAGAGCAACCAAACCTCCGTCCAACAAGCCTACCTGGAAGCAACGCCGGCCCTCACAACCTTCATTCCGATAAACAGGCTTATGCGGTGGTTCTCTCAACCCTCATTTGTGCTGCTTATTTGGCTCTCCACTGAGAGGGTAGAGCAGCTACCCCCACTAAGTGGGTAAATAAGGTATAGCTAGATTTCTTGCAAGTACCCACCCATAAAGTCCAAAGGCATACACCCAATAGTTCCAAAGGCATACCTTGCATGCTTGTAGAATTATAGTTTACATGCTTGTGGGCTAATCGGCTTGCATGCTAATTGGCTTGCAAGCATGCAAGTTGGGAAGTCTAATCCACAAGCTTGGCTTGCAAGCATGCAAGTTGGGAAGTCTAATCCACAAGCATATAAGTAGGTTATATTATAAGTTTACAAACCATAAATTAGCTTTGATGTGGAGGGAGATCAAGCCCCTCCACCAACTGGGGGTGTAGAGGATTAGCTGAAAAGGATTAAGAATGAGGATTATCTCCTAATAATGATTAGTAGGGTGATTAGACTTAAAAATTAGCTGAATCTTAAGTTTGGCTCTGATACCATGTTAATTTTGCAGCAATGTGATGAGCTATGGTGGATCAAATGCAAGGATCAACATGATTAGCAAAGTACTTAGAAGGTGATTAAGATAAGATTAGTGCACAATTAATCTAATAGCTTAATGTAGGCATGGATACTCAAAAACCATTAATTTCTCATCAAGCCAATGCCTCAATTTATAGCTTTTACATCCACAAGGTGCCAAGCATCTAATCCCACTGATTTCTCCTTGATTTGTGCCACCGGCCCACCTCCCCTACATCTACTAAGGGCACCTTTCCTAGAGTCTTTTCACACCCCTATATTCACTCATGCTACCCTTGATTCTCTCATTCAGTAGATTCTTCTCACCTTTTCACTGCTACCCACTCAATTACAAACTCCCTTTTACAGTCTCTAGCTAAGGGCTTTGTTCCCGCACACACCCATTCACTTGCATATTTCAACATTAAGAAAACAGGCTTGAGTGAACATTTGCGCGATTTAGTGAACATTTTATGACTTGATGTTAAACATGGACTTCATTACTAGGTTGGCTTTAGTTAATGCTAGATATAATTCCATCTTAGTAGTGGTAGATCGATTGATAAAGGTCACTCATCTAATCTCAATAAAGAAGAATTATACAGGCCTTAATGTTTCTAAGTCTTTTTGAAGGAAATATTCAAACTCCATGGATTTTCCAAGGATTGTTAGTGACTGAGATGCGAAGTTCACATCCTATTTTTGGACTATTATCTTCAAAGCTGTGGGAACCTCTCTAGATTTTAGTTCTTCCTATCATCTAGAAATTGATGGGGCTAGACCGAGAGAGTGAAACATGTAGTCACAGATATTATTCAAGCATTTTGTGGATGAGAATCCAAAATATAGATGAATTATCTTCATTTGCTAGAGTTTGCTTATAATTTATCTCATCATCGAAGCATAGAAATGAATCCATTTAAGGCATTTATGAACAAGATAATGTAATTCCTTTCAATTGACCTAATTCAATGATTAGATTGAAAGTGTCATAGCAAATATTCGATGAAATGGATCATTACATGCGGTCAATAATAAAGTAAGTATTTAAGCTGCTCAAGATAGACAAAAGCAATATGCCAATCTAAAGCGCACTTCCAAAGAATTCAAAGAAGGTGACTTTCTTTGAGTACGACCCAAGAGAAGTCAAGTTTTCTTGTAAAAGTAGAAGAAGCTATGAACTAGATATTGTTGATATTCTATAATTATAAGGAGAATTAGAGATTAAGATTATGAACTTTTACTTTCTCTATACTTAAAGATCCACAATGTCTTTCATGTGAGCTTATTGAAAAAGGGTGTACCACATCTAAGTCATATATTAGATGATGAGTAGGTTTCCTTTCTCGCTTAAGGTCAAGAGGAACTAAAACTTAGGTAATTTTGGATGTCAAAGAAAAGCCCCTCAGGAATAGAATCTTAAAGGAATATCTAATAAAATGGAATTTTATCCGTGTTTAACTGGGAAAAGGAAGAAGATTTAGTAAGAGACTATCCCCAATTCTTAAGATAAGGACATCTCAGCAGATTTTCAAGTGGAGGAGAATGTAAGATCCCTCTTACTATTATGAAGAAAAGTTTAATTGATAATGAGGAAAAATTTTGTGTTCATTATTTTGAGAAAAGTGAGTAAATAAGTTAAAGCCTTTTATAAATAATTTTAAGGGTAAATGTGCAAAAATAAAGCATTAGGAAAAATTTGGACTAAAAAAGGACCCTTCTGAATAACTTTGAATTTACTTTCTAGGAAAGGCGATTGGAGGTGGACCAATGGGAAGGGGAGTGAAGCACACATTTTATCCACTTGGTGGGATCCTCCTATTAATATTTTATAGGAGTTATGATAGTTATTCATAGGTTTGTCTCCCTATGTCAAGGTAGCCATCCATAGACAACTCTCTCTCTCTCTCTCTCTCTCTCTCTCTCTCTCTCTCTCTCTCTCTCTCTCTTTGTCTCTCTCCCTCCTTTTATTTTTTAGATGTCCTTTTCTCCCTGCTTCTTCATAGTTGTTTCCCTCCTCTTTCTACCCTCCATCATGACTAAAAACTAACCCTAATATTTTTTAAAAAATCCTCCCAATTATGTTTTTTCTTCCCAAATCCTCTCCTATGCTAACCTATTATCAAAAAAGCATTTCCCTAGTTTTCTTCTCTCCTCCCTAGCTTACTTGCAAAGTAGGTACACTAGCATTCTATACATTTGTAAGCTCTCATACGTATTTTTCAAGTTTATATCCTCTGTATATCTTTAAAATTCTCTCTCCAGATTCCATTTTCTTTGCATTAACATACATCTCTATTCTCTTGTAGAATAAATTTTTCATATTAGCATGGGAAAAGATTTCATTACAAAGCTTAGCTTGTACAATACAGATTATAAAAATGGTGAGTGGATTGGATAGAGTTTCAAGAAAAATTCTTGGGTGTGTATGCAGCCAAGCTCTAGAGGTAATCTAGACCTCCATTGGAACAATAAGGTTCTTGGTTTTAAGTAAACCAAAGATCATGGTGTAGTGGCAAGATTGCAGTACGTTTACATGTATAGTGACATGTACCTTCATCCACACACTAATAGAAATAGGTTTCATTTGTGAATTGTAAGTTTCCACACCCTTGATTTTGATAACGCACTAACATTTGTGAATTGTAAGTTTCCACACCCTTGATTTTGATAATGCACTAACATTTTAATTTGTACTTCTAAGTCTTGAAAGATTGCATCTTTTTTGTGCAGTTATTTTTCCATCAAACTTAGTAGAGCTGCAAACAATTAAGAGCTTAACCGGCACATTTGAAGCCTTTCATGCTACTGTAGGTGATGCATTGTTCACTTTAGAGTCCCCTTTTTTCACTTCTCCAAAAAAAAAAAAAAATCTTCACACATCTATGTAGTGCCACCTACTAGAGACAACAAATATGGAAGGATTGAGCAACACCCTATACCTCCACTAGGAAGTGTAGAATGGCCCAGTGCTAGATACATTGTATGTGGATGCTTTGAAGTTAAATATATTCAAGCATCCTTAAAGTTTTCAAAGCCGTCTAGGTCTATGGGGATCAATTGGTTTTCACATACTCATGTCTTTGTGCACTTGTTCTATGGTTGTTCACTGTAACAAGCCCCCACAATGTTCATTTGCAAAAATTTAAAAGATGATCAGATGCAGCGCCTGTTGGGAGATGATCACTTACAGCACCTGTTGGGATATGGTTAGGGCATGAAGGACAGAGTGCACAAGGGGGATCTATATTCCAGCAGTAGGGTTACTTTATCTAGTGTTACATTTTTTAAGTACCTTCCTCAGGCACCAAAGATGTGCTTTCCATTTGGCATTGATGCAAAGGTCATCCATGAAAACCTCAAGGAATTCCTTGTATGTTGTGCATATAAATCTTTGGAAATAGATTGGGGCATTGGATAGGCCAAATGGCATAATTTTATATGCATAAGATCCCCATTTTGTGCTAAATGTTGTCTTACATTGATCACTCTTGTCTATTTCTACTTGGTTATAGCCCGAGAACCCACTATTAAATTTGTAGGCTTCCTTGTGTGCTACTCACGCTCAGTGGAATGGTAATGGGTAATGGTCCTTTATCGTGGCCGCATGAAGCTTTTTGAGTTTAGCACAAATCCAGATCTTTCCATTTTTCTTAGGCACTATGACTATTTGGGATAGCCATTTCATTTGCTCTGTCTTGTAAATGAGTCCAGCCTCAATGAGTTTGCCAATTCATCCTTGATCATTCTAGAGTATGTTGGATTCATATGATAAGCTATGTGCCTTGATGGCCAATGTCCTTTCACAATGGGAATAGTGTGTTTGACCACTTCTAGGGGTACTCCCTTCATGTCAGTATATTTCCAATCAAAGCAGTCTTGGTATCCTGTGAGTAATCAAAGAGGTCTTTTTCTTCTTCTAGAGATAGGTCTTTTCTAATGTATACATGTTTGGGATCCTCTCGATCCTACTATGTTGGACCTCCTTAACTTCAATAGTTCCATCATAAGATATTCCAGGTTTCCCATCAAGGGTTCTCTTTTCCTTCTCAAAGTGTACAAAGCGGTCCCCACATTATACATTTTGAAATGCTCAAGCACCTGTCTAAGTTCTTCTCAGCACCACACACATACGCTCTCTTATAGGATGAGCTTAGCTTCCTTTTCAGCCTATGTGCTAAGTCTTTATTTTTTGTATTTCTTGTGGAATAGGAGAGTTTTAAAGACTTATTTGATCATGTAGGTTCGTCTCTCTCCATGGCCATTAACTTGACCAAAATTTTGGAAATATTAAGCTCTCTTTTCCACTAATGGAAAAAGTCTACATGGGAGTTTACAGTCTCAATGTATGAAGGCTCTATGAAGGTAATGGTCTTCATTTCCCCTGAAAAGATATAGCTCATCCCTTTTTTCTCTTTTTGGGTCGCAAGCTACCACCTCTCCTAGTCACCTTCATCGCAGATATTGCCTTCAAATTCTCGTGTTTGTTGCATTGCTATAGCACAACATATATATTGAAGTGATTTCTTTTTGCCATCTGTTGTGGCATATCTTGTGCCTATCTTCCTTTGTGAGGATGTCCATAGTTTCAAGAATGTGCATCCATTTTTTGGAGTCTTTCTACTCTGGAAGTGAGACAAACTCCACGCTCTCACATTCCTCGTCAAACGTTTTATGACAAGTCTAGTACATGTTTAGCTCATGTTTAGCTCAGTGGTGTTATTGGTGGTTATTGAGTCTTTGGGAAAAATGTCCACCACTCATAGGATAAGTTTTTCATGTTCATAAGTTTACTTTGACGGTTTCATTCCTTTTCCAAACATAGATGTGGTCTGTGTCGTCCCAACCATTCGGGTCTCTCTCTAATAAAGGGTCTACCAAGGATGTACTCATAGGAATTAGATGTGGGCTATGTCCCAACCATTCGGATCTCTCTCATAAAGGGTCTACCAAGGATGTAGTCAAAGGAATTAGATGTGGTCTATGTCCCAACCATTCAGGTCTCTCTCATAAAGGGTCTGCCAAGGATGTAGTCATAGGAATTAGACTACTATGAACATCACCACAAAAGAGTAGAAAGAACTTAAACCAAAAGTCTTGATTCTCAAATTTTATAATAGCCCCATGGGTTTCGCTATGGCCCCATTGGTGAGCTTGACTATTAGGTTGTCCCAAGTGATAGTTTCCCCCACTTCTCCCAGCTCTACTTGGTAATGATGTTGACCCTAGCCCCTTCATCTAGGATGGAGGTGAGTTGGTTGTCCTTGTATTTTATATTAGGGAAGATGGCATTCATGGTATCAATCTTAAAGTAGAGGCCTAGCTTATTCACTAGTACTTTCAGAAAGGCTTGGTGAACTGCCTTCTCCTTAGCGGGTGTCATTATCTAGCTCATCTGAGGAGTCTTGAATTGGTTGTTCTTCCATACCTGCTTCTAACTCTCCTTTCATCCAATCCTTTCAATCCTTCCAAAGGCTTGGGCTTCATTATAGTAAGGAGCCAACAAAAATATGGACTTGGGAGGAAAGGAAGGTGATGAATGTCCCGCTATGTCCCTAGATGTTTATCCATTACATAACTTTCACGGCTAGTAATGGTATATGGAATATATATACGCTCCTTCGAGTGTGGCACCCTTCATCACCTAAAAGTGTAGAGAAAATGGTCTTAAATCTTATCCTCATCCCCTAATCCCTATTCCGAGTTCTCTTGGGTTATGGAACGAACTGGTTCTGGTCTTCTCTTGAGCAAGGTGAAACCAGTGTCGGCATTAGCATCCTCTCCAATAGTGGGGAATACTGCACGTTCAACATCCATTTGTGGTTGACATGATCTTACTAGCTTCTGGCGTACCTTTTTCCTCAATAGAATTGGGATATTTTGTCATCTTTTTAGGCAGGTTGCTAGAGTCTATGGCTAGTTCTTCCAGGTCTTTGGTGGGCTAAGAATTTAATTCTTCCTCTGAAGAGGATGAAGAGATGTTGGAAACTATATCCTCACCTGATCCTTCTTGAACTATCACATGGTCTTCCCCTTGTCCTATTGTTATAGGCTACTGTACCTCCCAAGAAGGAACTCCACACAACCGTCAATGGGAGAAGCAATAGACACAACAGTTGTTGGGTACTTACCAATACTTCGAGCTCGTGTCCCTTGAGGCTCCCCAAGCTCTCTTTGGAAGCTCCACTCCTCCGAACACCACCTCCACGCTGTCACTCGCCCCGCAAATTCGCTCACACCACGAATGCAAGGCAACCAACCTTTCACTCTCCCACAAACATACATGCATGAAAGAGGCACATGTACTACAGCTCTCTCTGTCTCTCTCTCTCTCTCTCTCTCTCTCTCTCTCTTGACAAAGACAAAGACAAGAGCTCTCATAGCACAAAGGGGGATTGTGTCATTTCATTATGAGAATTGCCTTATATACAATTGGCCCTTATTCACACTTGGGTGCCCAAAACTTACTAACTAAGGCCTTGGGTGGCCATATTCGCAATACAACTTTTATAGTGACTTTTCATGACACTTATTAATGTCCTCAATTGGAGGAGCATCTTTGTTAATCCAAAATGGGATTAACATCCCCCCTACATGATGTAGGTTCTGTCCTCAGAACCTTTTACCAAGGTCGAAAGACCTGGTCACCAAACTCATGTCTGTAAAAGTTCCGGCATGATTGAAGCTTTTTTAGAGTTCTTTTGAATGCTGAGTAGGATTTCCAAAACCCGGTGTCGACCATATCTTCAAATGTGATGTGCATGTAGCCGGGAAGACACCTAGACATACAATCAACCAATACATGTTGTGTTCCCTTTCTTATTGTAACCGTAAAGTTGAATTCCAAGAGTAGAAGTAACCAGCATGTGATTCTTCCTGTGGTCTAGGGTTTGTTCACCAATATAATAAGACCTAATGATCCACAAAGAATACAAATTTGTTGGCCAGTAAGTAATGTTGATATTTCTTTACAACATAAATCATGGCCAACCCTTTGCGCTCCATACTAGTGTAATTCATCTCTGCATCGTTTAGTTGATGACTTGTAAAGCAAATTGGGTAATCTAATTTGAATTCCCCAGGTTGCGCCAATACATATCCTATCAAAAATTTGATGCATCGATGTGTACATGGAATACAAGATCCCAGTTGGATGGCGCACTTGCTCTCATCCGTGGAAATACCGTTCTTAGACACAATGTGCCCTAAGATTACACCATGTTTGAATTGACATTGCCTTCTCAAGCAAGCCAAAAGTTTAGTCTAGCGTGAGTGTGCCCAAAGATCATCAATGAATACCTCCAGCCACTTTTGCAAGTAGTCCTTGAAGGCTATGCAGCACTGACATCAATCATTGGAACGTTGCTGGGGCATTGGTGAGGCCAAAAGGCATAACCTTATAAGAATATGTTTCCCACATCATATTGAAGGACGTTTTGTGTTGGTCTTCTAGTGCTATGACACCTAGTTATAACCTGAAAACCCATCTAAGAAGCTCTAAGCTTCTTCACCTATACTACCCGTTCGAATACATGTTTAATATACGAAAGTGGGTAGTGGCCTTTCCTAGTAACCGCATTGACCTTTTTAAGATCAACATAGACCCTCAATTTCTCATTCTTTTTTGGCAATATCACAATTGGTGAGAGCCATTCTATGTGCTCGATTTCATAGATAAAATTTGCAACAACGAGTTTATCGATTTCCTCCTTTATAATTGCTACATATTTAGGATTCATCTGATATGGTTTTTTCTTGGATGGTCTCCATGATTGGAATCGTGTGTTGGACCACCTCGGGTGATACACCCTTCATTTTCGTATATTTCTAAGTAAAGAAATCTTTGAATTCTGTGAGGAAAGCGATGAGTTCTTGTTCTTCAGCTATAGTTAAATCCTTAGCAATATAGATAGGTTTAGATCCTCCCTTGGCTCAGCAAGGTCAACTTCCTTAACTTCAGATGGACCATCGCATGATGTAGCTTAACCATCTTCCTTTACCCTTTTAGCTGTCAGTCGGACCACTTTCGGTTCATCAATGTTGTATGTCTTAAAATGGTCAGGCGCACTGGTTTGTCATTTCCTCATCTTTTGTTTGAGCCATCGCCTTTTTAGCCTCACGCTTGGCCTCGGCTAGAGCCTTGTTCTGTTTTCTACATCCTACCTTCGTGATTTTAGGCGCATCCAGCTCTTGAGATATCACCTTCTCTTCTTGCTTTCCTTCCAGGGTTATCTTACTCAACTCTTCACCCCAATTCTTAGAAAACTCCTCATGCACCTTAGTGACCTCGAGATATCTCAGCCCACTGAGCATCCGTGAGTTTACTTCATAATAGGGCATTTTGTCGAGCGATATACCTCTTTTGTTTACACCATCTCCTGAGGCGTTGGGTGCTATTGTGGCCTTGTGATCCAAAATCCTCTATGCTGGATAATTCATCCTCCATTTTTTCTTCACTTGGTTGCACATCTACCATGCGTACCAAGGTGGTAGTTAGGAATGTTCCCAAAATCCACGTACTGGTGGGTTCCTCCTCTAGAAGGAAACACATCTATAGTAGCAATGACATTCATCCAGTTTTCAGTGAAATTTGGGGGTGGAAGCGATGCGTACATTGCGGCCTCTTCCTTGTCCCGTGCATTCTCCTCCATTGGTTGGTAGACTTGTAGGGACGTGGTTCGTTCAGTAGTGACCTCATCAATTCCAACAATTACCCTTCCATTGGATGTGCCTTCCACATTTGTAGAGAAATCTTTAGAATTTGTGAATCCTTTTGAACATACACTTGATCTAACGCCTAATAATGCACCAATTTAGCCTCCCTCATGATGAAAGGTCTGCTTAAGATAATGTTATATGAATCTGGTTAGCACAAAAAGTTCATTACAACAAATGTATGATGGTAGCGGAACAAAAAGAGCTTGAGTTTGACATTTTTCAATAATCCCATAGGTCTTAAAGATGTTCCATCTGCCATTTTGACGATTAGATATGCTCTTTCCAATTCTGGTTTACCCCAATTTTCCCAACATCATTTTGTAATGATTCTCACCCCCGCTCCTCCATCCAGGATAGCCAATGCTTGGTATATCCGTTATGGTGAATTGGGAGCGTAGCGCTTGTATCGTCACTCTCATAATACCAACCCAGTTGATTGATAGGTATTTTGACAAATCTGGAGTTCCTTCCTCTTCAGGTACTAGGTTTTGCTCCGCTAGAGATGATTGAGTCTCCTCTGCAATGGACATTGTGTTTAATCTTCCTTCTACCTAGTCCTTAATATCTACCCATAATGCCTCTGTATTGCGTAACAATGGTCCTAGAGGCATTTTGACAGTGGTGGACAATATGGTTGTGAGACTGCCTATGTCCCTAGGCTCCCTAGCAAGATAGGGTTCCTTCCATGTGTTTTTCACGTAATCGACCCTAGGGATTGAAGGGATGGACAATTCTTACTCCGCTTCCTCAAATATTCTTGCCATGTCACTGTGAGTCCCTTCCAAGGGCCCTTCCAGAATTGGAGTAGGCACTTCTAATTTCCTTTCCTTTATCAGCTCATTTCTTAGATACACTGCATCCCTAGCCATATTAGCCCTTAATCTGGCTTCATGATTTCATTGACACTCCTCAACTAGAGCCTTAGCTTCCTCAAGCTTCCTTATCTCCTCATTAGCGTTTTATTCCCCAATCCCTTTAGGGGTTGCTTGTCTCTCTCTTGCGGCTTCTTGGTTATGCCCATCCTGTTTTAGCACTTGGTTGTCCACTTCCCTTGATTGGGTGGATTCGGTGTCAATGGTATCTTCTTCGGACAACCCATCTTGAATTGTGACCATGGTATCACCCTTACCCACTTTCTTCGCTCTTCTTCTTCTCCCAATTTTAGAAGTGGTAACATCTACTGGGTTTTCCCCCTTACCCACTTGTTTTGCTTGCGCTCGTGTTAGGAAATTCAATGACATGATATTCCCAGGTTGCACACTTATAGTCCAGATAGTGGCATGGTTAGAAGTGGAAACCAAACCACTGGCACAATATGGAAAGTCTCTGATCAAACGATTGACCCCACATTGAACACAGGAGAATTTTGGCATGGCGTTGGTTGAGACTACGAAGGGCTGAGCCTGGCTTGCATTAGCCAGATTCTTATTGGGGCACTCCACTATTCGATGAGGTCCACCACAACCAAAACATTGTAGTGGCCCCCTTCTCATGGGTGAGTTTATGTCTTTACCTCTCCATTGTGCCGTGGTTTGGAACACTAGCATTGGTGTGTTATTTTGTAAGACATAAAACTCTGGCACGATCTCTGTGGCCTCCTCATAGTAATCATTATTGATTTCTACCTCACGCATGACTTCACCCTCATCCAAGGGCTCCTCGATCAACACCTAGTTGATTTTAGCCTATGGAGGTTGTCATGGTAGAACATGTCCTGTATCTGAAACATCCCTCTTTGTAAGTAGGATGGGTTTGGTTTGCCATGCAGCCATAGTGATTTGCACTGGGGGTGGTGGCAAGGCTAGCAGCACTCTTGGTGCTTGGCAGTTGTGCTAAGGGCTAGGCTCTTGGATATCAGCACATGGCAGTGTCATGGTTACCCAACCTCACACAATGAGCACAATAAAGTGACTGCCTTAGTCGTAATTGAGCACAATAAAGTGACTGCCTTAGTCGTAATTGAGGACATTCGGTGGTTGTGTGATTTTTTCTGCAAATAGAATACCAAATCAAATCTCTCTGAGGATAGAGATGAGTATGCCCTCATGCTTCTCTTCCATCGATGGCATTGGTGATCTCTTCCACTGTCATATTTCCAACTTGTTTATTCCAGGTTCCTGTGTCCTGGTGACTTGAGACCCATGATGTTGTGGCTATTGAAGCTGCCTTGGCATCTTCGAGTTGTGGCAATTTAATCATATTGTCCTCATATTCTATTGCTAGCTTACAACACGCATCTAAAGTAGCCGATCGGGCTAGCACTAGATAATCATGCATTTTATGATCTCGGACTCCTCTCCGGAAGCAAGGCAATAACTGATCTCATCAACTAGCCTCTCCCTTAACTTACATCTTGAAGTCAAGTGCTTGAGTCAAGACACATAATCTCACATGGACTCATTTTCTTTCTGCTTGATATTGTGAAGCTGAGCCACAGGACTCCATCTGTCACCACTTTGAGCAAAGTGTGGTATGAACACATTATTAAGCCTAGTGAAGTTGACTTTATCCTCTATATTTAGGGTTCGATACCATTGGTGAGCCTTTCCTTCTAGGTTTAGTGAAAAAGCATGGATCATGGTTACATCACTCACTGGCCCACAAGTTTCACAATTTAACTCAAAGACCTCTATATGCTAGATCGGGTCCCCATCACTTGAGAGCTTTTGCACAGGCTTGGAAATAATAAGTGGCTTCATTTGGGATGGTCTAGATTGTAGGGTGGTGCCTAATTCCCTGACCATACCTCGGCCCATTTTCGCATCCATATTTAGCAAATCCACCTTTGTGAGATGTCGTTCAGATCTGCTTTTGGATCCACAACTGGTCTTAGAGAAGCTACTTCCCCCTACCTAAACCTCTTCCTCTTCTTGCACTAGCTCTTCTATGTACTTCGGTTCTATGGCTAGGTCCTGGCCAACTCCTCATTGCTTGGCTCATTATTAACGGCTTCAGTCCACCTTTGTTGGATTAAAAGCTCCATGCCCTGCAAGAATGTAGGATCATTGATCATTTCTTGTGTATCTTCTCTAGTATAGAGGCGATCCTCACCTTCTGCCTACGTAAAGTTTCCTCCTCATTTTGTGTCTCAAGGCCCTCATCCAGCCTTGATTCCTCATTGATGGGCTCTAGGTATTACTCCTTCTGTTATGCCCGTCCACATGCTATCAGTGGCATTTCTAGATGTTTCTAGTTTTTTTCTATGTGATTGAAACGGAATTACATTCTCCATTTCCCTCTTTTCTACCCTTGTTATTCGAGTATCGAGCTCTTATTTCCTTAAGCTTAATAACCGCAGCTATCATTCTGCCTCAACCCTCTTTAAGTTTGTTTCTCTTTCCTTTGATGTGGGGAAAAAGACTTGTCTTGTCCTACCCGCACTTTCCTTATCTCTCCTAACCCTCTGAGTTGCCCCATTAATCCTCACTGTGTTTAGTAATCCTAGAGCCATAAGGTTGGGTTGGTAATTCTGGTCTTAGACAATGTCCAGTGCTGGTTGACGGGCCTGTTGCGCCCGCGCAGATTGCACGTCATCTTCCGTGCCATGTTGAAGACCAAAACATCCACTGCCATATCAAAGATTCCACTGGATCTTGCACGGGAAGATGGTTTTTCTTCCTCTCTCCAAGGCTATAAAATCGTAGCCCTTCTTCCATGGATTATTCACTACTTGTATCAACGGTGGTCAGATTCCTCAAAGTTGAAACACTCAACTGAGTGCTCGCTGAGCGACTTGAACCAATACTCTTTTGATAGAAATAATTTGGGTGGTTTGATACATTATCGTCGGGAGTAAGGTCATCTGCAATGAGTTTACTGGACCTCAAGTGCATGAGAGTGTAATTCGATAAGCAAAATTGCCACTCCAATGTTTTCAACTAGTTTTTTGCTGGATAGTCTTTTCTAGGCGTGAAGTAACAAATATCCATGAGACCACAGAAAGTGCTTCACGTTGTGACAGGGCAGGAAGTAGTTCACACCATGAAATACCAGGACGTCGTAAACTGTCCCTTGCACTGAAGCAACTAAGGCTTCATGCTTTGATTTTTTAAGCTCAGACTTACTTCAATTCGAGTTAGATAGACTCAAATAATGCAATTAGAGTACCTCTTTTACAACCGGTTTGACAACCCTTAATTTGTGAACTAGCATTCCGTGAGATGTTAACTCGTGAACTGCTAAGGCGTGAAGGCTTAACCCATGAAGTAGTAGGTAGTGTGGTTCACACCGTGAAACAAGATATGGTTCACGTCATGAAATGATTCACTGCTATCTCACGTCATCAGATTCTTCAGTTTTGTTGTGTCAAATGTGTTAGGACAAGGTACCCTATTTTTAGCAAGGTAATCCCGGAAATCCTCGCGTTGATTGCGGAATGCGCTTCACACCGTGAAGTAGCAGAAAATGGTTCACGCATGGTGAACTATTTTCTATAGTTTCACATGTTTAACCTACCGCATCGACAAATTGATTTTTTTGGAGTGTTTCTTCCCTATCTAATTGATCCCAACTGGTCATGCTAAGGATTGGAGATGTAATGCAAGCTATTAATACAACTAATGGCTCTTTATTTTTGTAATTTTTTAAAATTTTTAGAAAAAATAAAAAACAAGGTGTCACCCCTAGCTATAGCTCACGCTAGCACAATTAGTGACAAAAGTATTAAAATTAAAAGAAAAAACTAATGTAGCTTCCCTCTAAGCTCTTCCAAATACTCACCCACTCATTCAACACACGATTTTCAGCAATTTCTTCTAGCAATTTCTTCTCTACCATTCAAATCTTATCTACATAGTTTCTTCACATTTCACATTCTAAATGCAAAGGCAATGATGAATCTTGTATTATGAGAGCTGAAGCTCTAATAGGGTGGAAGAAACAAAGGTGTTTCCCTGGTAGGCGGCGCCAAAAATGTTATAGGTTACTTTACCTCCCAAGAAGGAACTCCACACAACCGTCAATGGGAGAAGCAATAGACACAACAGTCGTTGGGTACTTACCAATGCTTCGAGCTCGTGTCCCTTGAGGCTCCCCAAGCTCGTTTTAGAAGCTCCACTCGTCGGAACACCACCTCCACGCTATCACTGTGAAGTCACTCACACCACAAATACAAGGCAACCTACCTTTCACTCTCACACACACATACATTCATGAAAGACGCACATGTACTAGAGCACTCTCTCTCTCTCACTCAAAAGTCAAGAGCTCTCATAGAACGAAGGGGGATTGTGTCATTTCATTATGAGAATTGCCTTATATACAACTAGCTCTTATTCACACTTGGATGCCCCCAAAACTTACTAACTAATTCCTTGGGTGGCCAGATTCTCCATACAACTTTTATAGTGCCTTTTTATGACACTTTTTAATGTCCTCAATCGGAGGAGCATCTTCGTTAATCCAAAATGTGATTAACACCTATCTTCTTGGACCTTCATCTTCTAATCCTTGGGATAACTCTAGCATGTTCCAAAATTTAGTCTATTGGTGGTAGGACCCAGAGCTGGTTTTTATGTCCTTTAAGTATGGGAATCTAAATCATGTCCAGCTTTGTGAGTGGTAACTCTCCTCCTATCCTGTATTCTAATCATGATGTTGAGAGAAATTGTTTGTATAATAGCCCATCCCTGATGCTTAGCAAGTTAAGGCTTTATGCTCTTAGGCTGGACCCAGAATGGATTCTCCTAATGTGCAATCCTTGTACATATGGTCAATACCACAACCTATTCTCATAGTGGTACTTGCATCTATAGATTGGTCAGTGCAATTGCCATAGCCTTCTTGATGGGACACTTTACCACCCACTGAGGTCCCTTGTAATGATAGTATTTTAGTGACAAACAGGATCCTAAGGTTTTGATGTCCCTCCCCTTATTAGATTGCATTGCTACTATATATACATGGTAGACACTATCCCCATCTTGAACTTAGTGACTTAGGATTTGACTTGGGAGACTCTAAGCCTCTAGGGGTTCTAGGTAGTTACCATCCCCCCTATTCCCTCTTCCTCACCCTTAGGTATTTTTGTCACGGTCAGTTGGTTCATGGGGTCACCCTAGGAATGTTGTGGCAATACTGGAGGCGGTAGGGGTGACTCTAAAAGTCTTAGAACTCCTCTTTGAGACACATATTACCTCGAGTGAGGCATGTTGGCAAGCATGGGTCTTGATGGAGTAGGCAAGGCCAAGTGTTGGTGGGTGGGTGAAGCTAGTGCAACTAGTGGTGGTTGCTACCTCTAAGGTTGATGCTTGTAGTAATGTGGTTTCCCATCCTCAAGCATAGTTCCTTCTAGTCTTGGTCTTAGGTAGGGGCAGTCCATGCTTGTGTGGTTAGCATGGCATATCGAACATGATACTAACTCAAGTCTAGGGTATAGATGTGATTGACCCATGTTATCTTTTTTTACCCCAACCTTCCACTACTTAGTCATTTGTTGCATGAGCACAGTCATGCTAGGTCTTCCATGGTTGGTATGGCTTGTGGATGTTTCAATTTTTCACCGACCTTTGAGGCATTGTGCCAAAGCATGCTTCAAATGGGGTTCCTTCAAGAAGATTTCTTGAAGAAGTTTCCATGAAGTTATCATCAAAGTCTATGGCACTTCTACAACATGGCACAAAGTTTTTATGCTTTTCTGTGAGTACAAGGCATTATGCAAGGTTGAATCAAGGATCCCTTCCAGGAATCTCCTAGTTAACTATTTGTCAGAGAATTTATCATTATCAGAGCATCAAGAGTAGAGGTATCTCACCTTGTTGATGTAGTCTCTGATCAATTCTTTCTCTTGCTATTTGACATGGTAAAGTAGATGGATTGGGTTCCATTGAGTTCCCTAGAAGGAGTACCCAATTGTGAAAGAAATCTTCAGGGTGTAAAAGTCAACCTTGTCTATTGGGTTTCAACAAATAGGAATCATTGACCTGCCTTCACTTCCATGGTAAGGCCAAAAGCACTCACCCTTACAAGGTCATTTTAGGCCGACCACATGTGTCTCACATCTGATCAAACACTACCAAGTGCACAATGGGATTTATAGTACCATTGAATTTCGGGATGAATTTTGCGATTTGCATAGGTTTGATAGTATTTTGATGTCTAGGGGGTTCGGTCGGGCTGATGTGGTGATGTTACCAGCCCATTGCTACCCCTCCCTATTTGGGCTACTAGCCTCAAGATATCTTCAATGGTTAGAGTAGCAAGTAGTGGTGTAGGTGGAGGTTGAGGTTGAGGCAGTGGATGTGGATGTGAGTGGTGTAGGTGTAGGTTAGTGGCATGGCATATGTTGAGTTTTTCCCTTGCCCTTATGGTGTGTTGGGGTTCTATTGAGGGTAGCCATGTAAGGCTGGGTTGTATTGTGGTGTGTATGATGCTCCTCCCATACGTTGGGTATTACCCTTGCCCTTGTGGTGTGTTGGGATACTATGTAGGGTACCCATGTAAGGCTAGGTTGTACTATGGTGTGTGTGCTCCTCCTAGTGTTGGTTCTAGTCTAGAGCTCCCTGTTTTATGCCACAAGGTTCCCATAGTCATTTACCCAGTAGCTTGGATTGACTCTTCAACCCAAGGACCTCTGTGGTCATATTGAACCTAAATCTCCATGCACTGCTCATACTAGGGTCTAATGCTATGAAGCCAGAAGCTACGGTGGGTCCCCAAGCTGTTCCAAATACCCCAAGGTTCATGTTTTGGGAACTAGCTGAGCCAAAAGCTAAAGATGTAGCCACTATCTCTATGACCATTGGGTCTAGGAAGGATTATTTCTTCCCCAACAGGGTTGGTGCTTCTCATTCCGAGAGCTGGACTATTTAGGAATCATATCAAGCTATTTAGGAATCATATCGAGGACGGAAGCCTCCAATCTTGGTCTTTCTATACCTGGTTGGCTCTCACTTGTTGCCAAACAATTTGTTGAGCCTTTGATTCCTACTTGTCACTTGGTCTTCCTGCCATACGCATCTCTGAAGAGATAGGTTCCTAGTAAATCGGCCTCACTCCAGTTAGCATCCCTACTAGCTACTATCGCTCAAATGTTCAGTTTCTAAGGTTGCTTGGCTCCTATGAGGTCTTAGGTATTGTGAAGTGTGCTTGTACAAAATGGGAATTGACCAAATACTCTAGAGATATGTCCTAGATCATGAGCATCAAGCCATATTGAGGCACACTAAGGGACACATCAAGGGATTAGTGGTGGTCACTTCAGAGGTGACATCATTGGAAAAAAGATCATGCATGCAGGACTCTGGTGGCCGACAATGCTAAAGGATGCCTAGGATTTTGCAAAACAATGTGATGTGTGCCAGAGTTTAGGTCAATAGTTTAGAGTTGATCGGATGCCACAAAATCCAATCCCACCATTAGTATCATTCATAAAATAGGGACTAAATTTTGTGGATAAGATGTGTGCAAGATCATGAGCAACAAGCCATATTGAGAGGCAGCACACCAAGGGGCCACACACCAAGTGGTCTTCGAAGGTGACATCACAGGAAAGAAGATCATGCATGCAGGACACTAGTGGGCTGACAATGCTGAAAGATGCCTCAGATTTTATAAAATAATGTGATGTGTGCTAGAGATTAGGTCAATCATTTGCAATTGATCGGATGCCACACAATCCGATCCCACCATTAGAACCATCCATGAAATGGGGACTTAATGTTGCGGGGTAAGGTAGATTCTACAACTCAGTGGACCAGCAATCAATACATATTAGTGGTAACAGACTATTGCACAAAATGAGTAGAGGCCAAGGCACTCAAAGATAACTCAGTCAATGGGGCTAAATTTCTCTGTGAGAATATTTTAACAAGCTTCGGATGCTTCTACTCCTCCCATTTAAACCTTTTTTCTCCTTGGGAAACTCCCCCAAAGTCGACAATTGTGTTGTGTGTGTGTGTGTGCACGCGCGCACCGTGTGCATGTATTATATTTATTTATTATGTACACACCTATTTGTATGTGTGTATTATAATATATGTGTGTGTGTGTCTGTGTGTGTATGTGTGTATAGTATATACATAGTTATTTATTTATTTATTTATTAAATGTATATATATTTATCATATATGTGTATGTATATGTGTGTGCGCGCGCGCGCCCCCTATGCGTGCCTGTATTTTTCATGTAGCATTTCTTATATATTTTATAATGAAAAAATTAATGGCGTCGACACATGAGAGCGCAAACCAGGGCTTAATGCTGGCTCAATGAGTGGGCGCACGCTACAGGTGCAAAGCACGCTTGCTTGGCGGTGCAGCACGATATGCACACTACCGTGGGCAACCAAGTACGTGGCTTCAGCTAGGCACTCAAATATATATGGGCTACAAAAACATGATGATGAAAGATGCACATCCTGATGTTAGTGCTCCACCATATACATTAGGAGAGGTATAAAACAAAATATAAATTGTTATAATTAAAGATACTAAAATTCTAATTTCGCTCATAAGATCTCCATATTATATATAATTCATATAAGATCTTTGATATGGTCTTAGATGTTATAAAGTGGTTATATTGATGACATGTACACCATAATCTGTAAAATTTTCAAGAATCAACTTACACAATTTTAAGGCTCCAAGTCTTGTGATTTGTTGAGAAATGTTTCGTGTGGACACTAGTCATCATGTGTGAAATCTTTGTATATATGTCATTATATTCTTAGTAACAGGTATTCATATTTATGTAAGCACTAAAAATATATATACATTAAAAAAAGTGTATTATAATCAAACACTTTTAAGGTGTGTACTATTTAATTAGTATTTGTGTGTGTAGTATACATCATTTAATACATACACATGCGCACGCGCGCACACATAGGCACATAAGCACGTATGTGCATAATAAAATAACATTTATATGTATATGTATATGTATATGTATACATATACATATTATCATTTTAAGACTTGGGTGTGAAAAAAAACACACATAAATAGACCCCATGACCTTAAAATTGAATACGACAATCAAAGGAGTGTGCATGCATGCACATGAGTATGTGGCACATGCATGGGTGTGTTACAAAAAAAGAAGGAGCAAGCTTCAAATGAGAATCTTCAATCACAACAATCTATGCAAAGAACATATTTAAATTACGTCTCCATATAATATTGTAGGTGATTACAAGGCACCGTCATCTTGCTCCATAACATGCAATACATAGCAAGTAGCTCTAAAGCATGCATGCTATAATATAATGTAACTATTGTTAATTGCTTTAAGAGACATGTAGGTATCGTGCATGCCTTTTAAGCATGTAAAACGCTTTGACCAAAGTGCCAAATATCTAAGTTGAATGCATAAAACACTCTTCCACACCTATGACGTCCACTCTATGCCTCAAACTCCCTAGGAAGCTTTATTGGGTTGGTGGGACCAACATTAACTAGGTTTGTATATTCATACCAACCCAAACTCCACTGTATAAACCCTTCCATCCACATACACACACTCCAACGTTTGAGACTATCTTCTAATGTCCGATGAATTTTATTGCAAGATGAATAGCATCATGTTAGCCCTTAAGACCTTACTTTTTTATAAAGCTAATTGAATATAAAGCTTATAGGTTTCTTCCACTTAAAACAATCCTTTTACTCCACCTTTTAGACCTCTCTTAAACAATAATTTATCATAACCACAACTTAATCTCATATGATACTTGGATAGCCTTAGAGAGACCACACCTTGAACACACACATACGCAAGTTCGTAGTGTGTACCTAACAACCACAAAGGTCGAAGGATATTTAAATGTTAATATTTTCATCAGTATAATAATCCCTTGGTCGGAAAGGTGTGTGTGATACCTACAAGTACAATGGAAGAAGAGATGATCGTAAACTTTACTTTTCTAATTGCAAAGTAAAGATAGTGTCTTACATACCTTCTTTCCTCACTTGATACGTCTCTATATGCCTACTCCTTTCTTGATATTATAATACTTGATTTAATGAATTACTCTTTGAAAATATAAATGAAAGTCATGGCCTTTTGTATGAATGACTCTTTAGAAATACAATTGAAGCGTCCCTTAAATAATGTTAAATTAAGTACTATTAGGATCCTATTATATATTATAAGATTACACAAAATCTTCTCTGAATTCTTATAATCAAGTTGTGCTAACCATGTGGTCTCTTAATAGCTCATAGGAACTCACAAGATCTTAGAGGAACTCAATCTTAAAAGATCTTTCAAAAGCTCATACAAGCTTATAAAAGAGCTTACTGATTTCATAAGATAACATTGTAGTCCCAAAAAAAAGCAAGTGCTAGCGATGTGCCCAAAAAAAAAAAAGATTCTCATTAACCTTAACATGCAGCTCAAGGTTTTTAAATCTTGTGCTTAGTCCATTTTCTAATCTGCTCTCAAGCCTTGCATACAATTTTAGCAAATCCCTGGAAGAAAACATTCTATAGAATTTATAGACTAAATTCAAAGAAACAATTTTTACATGCAACATAAAACAATCTACATACATCTTCAAACGAACCTTTGAAGTCTATGTAGGTAGCTTCTATCAAAACACTTTCTTTCTCACCATTCCCATGCTTATAGGTTCATTAGATTATCGTTTTGGATTCCAAACCTATGAAACACTTGCTATCCTTTTGAAACTAGGCCAACTTTAGCATTCATAGTGATCAAAGTTCTAACAATAAAAATTTATTTTTATCGTTTGGCAATATCAACACAAATCTTGTCCTCTTTGCATATATTTTAACTTCACATAAGCCTAATATATGTCATACTAGGAGTGATAAAATCATTCTCTTACTTTAAGATATAAGATGAGCATATATCTACATTTTAACATGTCATATTGAGTATGTGTGCACGCGTGTGTGTGTGTGTGTGTGTGTGTGTGTGTGAGAGAGAGAGAGAGAGAGAGAGAGAATTTAAGTATTTCAATTTGTAGTAACATCGATGCATAAATATTTTAAAATAAAATTATATTTTAATAACTAATTAATCATTTGTGGTTCAATTCTCCACATAAGGAATCCATTTTCTATATAGAAACTTGAATTACCTAAATAATAGCCCATATTTCTTGTATAGAAAACTGAAATACGTACTTATGTATAAGAAATTGAATTACTCGAATATATGAGTGTTGTCTAGTTAAAAGTTCCTTGTAATACAAGGCAACGGCTCTAGCTTTAGCCAAAAGGCCCCCAAGGCCCCCAACTCCATCCAGCTACTCAGTACACCTAGTAGGTGTTTACTTCATCATCGCCTGCACCTCCCACAACTTCCCTATAGGTCCACGGTCATCTCCACCCTTTCACCTCCCCTTGCCAAACCCTCCCCTCAACACTGTAGATTGTAACCCCATCAACAACAAACACCCCAAAAATTGTAGCGACTCTCATCGCCATTATCACGGCCGTCTCGTAGTCGTGCTCATGCGCTTGATATTCTTTTGGAGACGAGAAAAAACCTCATTTTTTTTGTTCGAGCACTAACTACATAGAGCTTTATATCTTAAGAAAAAGCTTAGTTCAATGCTAAGCTTGCTTTCCAAAACTCCCCCGTAGTGGCAAAACCACCTTATATATTGTTTTTGTGTGGTCTTATCCATGCACATACATACACAACGTGCATGGTAAAAGTTTGTACCGTTGGGGCCCATGCATGCATGCATGCACCATCATAATCTTTAAATGGAGAGCATACTTCAGAGGCGGCCACATATCATTCAAGATTGAGAACACATAGAATTTCACAAATTGAAGCTCCCAACGGAGCTGAAATACTTAACACGAGGTATACAAAAGCAATACAAGGGTATTCTTGTCAGCGACCCCCCAAACAAGCTTTTTGGTGTAACTTCACAAATCAAGAATGTCTAGATGGGGAGAATCACCTTTCCTTACAATTGACATTTTCAACCCCCCTCTTTGCTATAGCTCAATGCAAATGTTGGGCAATAATTCCCATGCTATACTCACAAAATAGGCCTAGCCAATGGTCATGGTGAACTACATCACTAGCAGCTATATTCAGGACATGACACTGGCCAAACCAATGGAAGAAACCACCTCTGGTAGAGTATTGTATTAAAAAGTCCAGTCACCAAAAAAGGTAATCTACCTAGAGGCTTTATTTAGAAGAAATTCAAGGGGGGGAAGCCTAAAATTTTAAATGTCAGCTAAAGAGACAAAACTAGTAACGAAGTTGATACCAGTCTTTTGACACAGTTTCTTCAAGTTGCTTGATTAGCTTGAACACAACGAAGATTTTCCTCTCATGTGTTCTACCAGTTGTGACAGACTCTGCCACCAGTGGGCAAGATCCTGAAGGTTGTGCTTGGCATTGAAGTGCATGAGCCATAATGATAAATCGTTTCATCAGAACTGCAGCAGTTATACGTTCTGCCTTCCCATCTATAGTCGGGCTTGACTGTGATTGCTTCTTGTAGAATACTTTGTGCAGGCAATGAGAACAAGCCATACTAGTTCCATGTTATAAACTTAGTTGGACCAGGGTGGGAGAAAGAGA
The DNA here is from genome assembly GCF_041138505.1 of Cibotium barometz. Taxonomy (NCBI): domain Eukaryota; kingdom Viridiplantae; phylum Streptophyta; class Polypodiopsida; order Cyatheales; family Cibotiaceae; genus Cibotium; species Cibotium barometz. Next base: position 26,083,014 of record NC_141083.1, read on the forward strand.
CAACAAAAAAACATATTTTTTGGACCTTTCACATTTTAAAAAAAAAAAATCAAGTGCTACCAAAGCCACAATCAAAATTTCAGATATTACCGCAAACCAAAAGGAGACTTGCTTCTCGCAGCACGAAAGGGCACTCCCTCCTTTAAAGATCCACAATTCTCCCAAACTTCTTTCTGCCATTGAATCCACTACACCTCTTATATTTGTGACTGCCTATAATTGTTTTTGGAAGTGTCGCTATTGACTAATGATCAAGTCAAAATACAACTTAAGCTACCCTGCCAAGATACATTATGACCATCCACTCCAGGTTCTTCAAAACTTAGTCCTCATCCCCATCACCTGGTCTGTTGGGCTTTGGTCCACCTGCTACTTTAGCCATGATGATCTGCAGAAAGCACGCTGTTAATTCACTCCATCTCTGCAATCCTACAGGAGTTGAAACGACAATAGAAAACATGCCCTAATGTGAAGGATGTGATAAAACACTTCTTAAGGTAGACATGCAACCCTGCCCAACTTACCTGGTCCACTCGCAGGACTGTGCAAACAGCATCCGCAGCAAGCTTGATGGCAAAAAGCCTGCACCAAATCAATATTTAGGGGGGTAGAAAACGAAATACAAGCTTATCCCCGCAATCAGGATCTTTTAAAATATGCGGAAGAGTTGACAGCCATCCATGAGCAACGGGCCACCCTTTGAACCCGCAGGGCTTATTGCATGTAAAGCCCCCAAGATGCACATTAATTCATGTAACAGCACCAAGAACACAAGCTCCTTGATTGTATACTGCTAGCCAATCTGAAAGCCAGAGCTAGAGAGAGAGAGAGAGAGAGAGAGAGAGAGAGATGAGAGACTGTACTTGGTCAAGTATAAGTCCCAGACAGACTCTGTTGTCAGGTCCTTGCATGTACCCTGATCTATGTCAACACCTGCCTTGACATTCCCGGAGGCATGTGCAGCATACAAAGAGGATATAATTTCTGTCGCATTGAGACCTGCATTTTCAGCAAGCATTCCTGGAACCACCTCAAAACATTCTGCAAACTTTGCAATTGCATACTGATCTAGCCTGCAAGAGCACAACATGAGGCTCTAAGATTCAAAATTTTAGCTCAACTTTACAGCCTGATTTCCAAAAACTTTACTCCTTTACTGTCTCCTCTGAAAATATAACATCATACAGTCATCACAACATATCTCCAGAAAAAACATAAGGAACTTGGAAAAGCGCAAAAAGAATACAGTGCATGAAGATTACTATTGTTTGGGGTTGTCCAAAGACTAGGCTTACCCTGTCTCTTTGTATGCACATTCTTTGAGTTTCCTAGCTAATTCGATTTCTGTTGCCCCCCCTCCAGGAACAATTCGACTGTCCCTGCACATTGCCTGTTCATTACAGCCACAGAGTGCACAAACAAGTTATGGGCCAAGACAAGACAACGAATTCAAAATGCATCAATTGACTAACAACTTTCAGGGTACATGCTTCCTGAACCTGAAGGCAATTTTGATAGCTTACCTTGTAGCTATTCACACCATCATCAATAGCTCTTTCAATATCATCCAAAATACTGTCTGTGCTACCTCGTAAAACCACAGTGGTTATTTTATTGCCACCTTCCTCATTTTTCACTACCGTTACCTACACAGATCAAATTTCTCAAGTGTCAGCTTGAGCATCAGTTACTATTTACCACATGATGCACCAAAGGCTATCAGTATCTTACCCTTGAACCACCAATTTCTTCTACCGAAATTGAATCAGCATAACCAAGTTCATCAAGAGCAGGTCTACCCAATTTCACCTGCAAGACACCCTTGTTAGAAAAAAGCCATTGAAGCACAATCAATCACATTCTTGTTGCAAGAAATCTTACCAAAGACACAGCACCAGTTGTCCTGCAGAACCTTCGTAGCTCAAACTTTGAACTTATCTTCAAAACCATCAGTCTGTAGAAAAACAGAAAGCTCTTGTTTGTAGATTGACTCTCACTGAACAAAGACAGAAATGCAGCTAGAAACAAGAATACTTTAATTGGTGGAGAACCTGAAAAAGCCACTAACAAATCCTAGGGTTTAGCATGTTTACAATAAAATGTGAGATAAGAGGAACTATGGTCAGCACGTGCACATGTAGATGGGCATCCCAATTAGGACCATGTATGCAAGTCTAAAACGGACACAGGATGTAGGCAGCAGAGGCCAGCTAGAGAAAGCTGGGCAAAGACCTGATAGAGAAGACAGCATAACTTCTATGCCCAAGATTGGGCTAAACTGCACACTAAATCCTAGGATTGAACATGTTCACAACAATATGTGAGATAAGAGGAACTATGGTCAACATGTGCACGTGTAGATGGGCATCCCAATTAGGACCATGTTGGCAAGTTGAAAATGGACACAGGATGTAGGGAGCAGAGGCCAACTAGAGAAAGCCAGGTAATGCACCTAGGTGAGCAGCAACACCTGATACAGAAGACAAAGCTACTTCTAAGGCTCCATAGTTGCTACAAAACGCATTTCATACCCTAGCAAAAGTACAAAACGTTTCGTATGTTTCATACCTCTTTTAACAGCTCCATTTTTTCATTTTTAAAAAATTGCAGTTGCTATCAAATAGCAACTTGCTATCAAATAGCAACATGCCCCATAGAAGAAAACAAAGAAAACTCCCCTAGGAGGCACTATATAGTGAAGCTTGGTCTCTAAACACTCTATTTGTAACTCTGTCCAAATCTTTAATGAGAATTAAAAAATAGAAATCAAGCTTGCTGATGCAAAAGTTTAATTTTCATAATGGAAAATCGCAAAGATAGGCAAATTTCGCATGTGTACACTATGCATTTCCTAAATGTACCAAACATTTCAGAAACGTGTTTCATGAAACACCTAGCAATTATGGAAGTGTGTGTAACTTGGTATGAACACAATGCTAATCAATACACTTAAATACACTAAGATTTGATGGACACTTGCTCAAATACAAGAAGTAATTTGCTGAATTGACAAGAGACACACAATGAGCCGGAACAACCGACCCCTCCCTCAAATAAAGTATATTGATCTTGGGAGAATCAAGTACATAGTGTCATGGGCATTTCTGACCAAATTTCCATACCAATGCATATGAATACAGTATTTCAAACAAGTGGTTGTCGATGTAGACTTGCAATCCACACTACCCTCTCAAGTGCCCATGTTCCCTACCATCAACTCTCTATTGTTCCACCAACACATGGTAGCAACAATATGCAAGAGAACACTACACAGGGTATTTGATCTTGTAATCCGGTTCCTCCCTCCTACTACTTGCTTCCATATTTAAGCATAAAAGCTTACCAATTGCAAGTAGAGTCGATGACAGCGGAAGTCTTCACGATGAAAGTCCTTGGAGTAACGAGATCTTCAATTTGACGCATTTCTTCGTGACAAAAGTCTTCAAGAGGATGAAGGGAACCCTGGGAAAGCTTCCTCTATGGTTCAACTTAAGAAAGGAGGGCAGAAATTCAGGTTTTTAGTAAAAAGACCAAAAATTACAACAATAAAGAGAGCTGTTTTATTGAATTTCAGTGATTGGGAGTGTGTAAGAGTGATTAGCACCCGGAAACACTCTTGGAAGCTTGGGAAACACCTTAGCAAGCTTGGATATAGAGTAGGGAAGGAGAATATGCAAAAAATGCAACCCAACAGCCCTCATGAAGGAGGAGCCAATCTCTAGAGAGAGAAGGAGTGAGGTGGTGAGTTGTCCAATGTAGGTGGCAAGCAGGTGCTTTGTGGAGCAAGCTAAAGTGGACACATGGCTAGTTACTCCCTTTGTACAAAGGGATACGGTGGACATTGGATTTTGTCCACCTCGGGACATCAATGTGTGTGAAAACCGAGCTGGTCATAATATATAAGTGAATTTTGGTCGCCCAAAAGTTAATGAGGTGTGTACACACTCACTTATAAATTAGTGCTAACTCCTAAGGCTAAGTTTATGACCAATACTTATCACATGCCGCATAACCATGTCAGCAGACAATTTCACACGCACGGTTCGCAGGCGGGCATCCCCTTACCCGGAACTACACATTGGTCAAGCAAGCATGAAAACAGCATGCAATTTCAATTGCAAGCAAGCACAGAAAGATGCTATGCAATGCAGCATTGGTATGAACAATCCCCGTTCATGAGACTATACCAAAATAGACGTGCTTCAAGCAAGTACACGAGGTACCAGTATATGGGAGCTAGAGTGCTCCAACACGAAAAGAAGAACAACACCTGTTGGCCCCAAAGCTTGGCCCCCCTTTCGGTATTTCTTTATTCAAATTCAATGGAATAGTTTAAATGAGTACATCATGGCCATTCATGGCTTGTATGTTTGCATGTCCAATCTGCCAATCCTCTGGACCTCTTAGCATAGAGGTTATACACAACCTTGTGTCCCAAAAACACCACACTGTTATCTCCTCTAATCAGCCAAGACAGTGCATCCATGAGGCCTTGAATACGCATCTAACTGGCCCATGCACATAGCCACAAACTCAGCCATGAAACAATCCACAAACTCTTCCAAATCAGTCCAAAAACTTGCCCTGTTTCCACCCTCCAAACTACCAAACCCTTCCTCTCACAAAGGGCCAAAGAAACAACTCCGAAACAGTCACAAGCCAGTGAAAAGAGAGACTCAGTTTGATACTTCCTGCAGTCCCACCTGCTCACAAAGAGAGAAAGAAACTTACAGTCCTTGTGTCGCTTTCCCCTAGAGAAATAAAGAGAGAGAAAGTACACAGTGGCCAGCTGCCCCTGCTCAGCAGCGCGCCTCTATGTCTCCTACAATCTGCCGCTTTTCACAAGAAAGGAGGCGTGAGAAAAGCTCTAATCTGTCCTGCCCTCCTGTCTTGCAGCCGCCTGCAGTCCAGCACCTATTTCCACGTGAGAGAGAGAGAGAGAGAGAGAGAGAGAGAGAGAGAGAGAGAGAGAGAAACGGTGGGTGAATCTGCTGTCCAACCCTGCATTCCCTGCAGTCCAACCCGCCAGTTCACAAAGAGAGAGAAGGTGTGTTCCTGGCTACAGCCCGACTCCTTGCAAAGAGAGAGAGAGAGAGAGAGATTCAGTCTGCGCCTGTGTGTACAGCAGTGCCGCCCGCCAGCCTCCTTCCAAAAGCGAGAGAGAGAGAGAGAGAGAGATTCAGTCTGCGCTTGTGTGTACTGCAGTGCAGCCCGCCAACCAGCCTCCTTCCAAGAGAGAGAGAGAGAGAGATATTAACGTCTACGAGAGGCCAAAGTCGGGCTATGAGACAAAAAATAATACGACTGTGTTCTTCCGGTCATCGGAAGAAAAGAAAGAAAAGAAAAAGTGTGCATGTAGCGTAGGCCCCCAAAATAGCCTAGGGGCCACGTTGCTCCAAAAAAGGGAATGTTCTTTTATTTTTTCAATAAAGGTTATAAACCTTAGTTCCCTTTTGTCCCCTCCACACATGGGGTTGTCCACACACGGGGTTATTTACATAAAACATTTACCCCAACCATGCTCACACTTATGCTGCACAAATTCACAGGGTCATGACAAGTACAGTGCCTTTTATAGGCTTGTACTCCTCATCTTTGAAACATAACATTTACTGGGGCAATTACACATGGCTAAACATACGACACCACTACTGATCACTCACACATAAAGCGGCTATAAGAGGTTGTTCACAAACATTAACACACTAAGCCATCTAAGGGTTGTTTCACACACATAAGAGGCTCAGAATACCCAACACTTACGTTGGCAAATGCACTTCGTTGTGGAGAAGATTGTTCAGTTTGGTTGCAATATAGAGTGTTGTGTTCCACTTGCATAGACCAATTGAACTGCTATATGTCCATTGTTTACTGCTGCTCTCTCCTTAAACTTACATCCCATTATAACAAAACATTGCTTGAGACTTCCGTGTGCAAGTTGTCATTACATCCTGCTATTGGATCAAATTGTTTTTCTACTGATCATAAACTTTTCACTAGCATGACTTGTGATAAACAAAGGTCTTGTCAAGTGCACTCCACAATTGGGTTAGTGATGTGCATTGTGCTCTATTGTAAGCCCTTTTCTAGAGACATGTCAAGCCAATCACCATGAAGGTAGGCTTGGGCAGGTCCAAGCAATCCTTCGTGCATAAACCCCACTAGGGGTTGATTAGGCCAAGTGTCTGGCATAGGACATCAAGGTAGACATGTCGGCAACACCTAGCTTGCTCAAGAAGGGGTGTCCAGCAAGGTGGGCAATGCACAAAGCAGTTTCGGACTAGTTTTGGGCAGCCTAAGCATGTGCAAACCAGCCTGGCATTTTAGCACAGTTTGAACACGTTAGTTGACTTCTACGAAACTTTTTTAGGTCTTGAAAAAGCCTAGGTTCTTGACACAGATTTTCCTATGAAAAGGCCGCCCATGGTCCTCTCTAATTCTTCATCTCATCTCCCAATTTGGGGTTGGATACCAAGCATCAATAGGAGATCAAAGACCAAGACAACAATACTCCACTTCATGAGAGACCAAGGCAACAAGATGCTAGCAACACAAAAGAGCCAAGTTCTTCTAACAAGGATACAATGGAAGCAACAAGACTAAAAACCAGGATGATCTGGATGCGGCATGCCAAAGTTAACAAGGAAGGAGACATCATAAGGTCAAGGTCAAAGATATGTTGCCAATATCTCCATTCCATAACATTAGCAAACACACAAAAAAGGTGGGGGTCCTTCAATTGGGCCCCAATCGGGTGTCTATATATTCTCTCTTCTCTCAACTTAATGCACCACAATAATTGTTGACTAAGGTAGAAAGGCTTTCACATGTGACATTGATATCACATCAGATGCCACCTGGAATTTGCAGCTAGTCCAACGTCCACATGCATTCCACATGAAGGTCTTAGGTATCAAAGCCACAAGTGCAACAAGGAATACAGCCGATCCAAGGTCCATGTGTTCCACATGTGACATTGGTGTTTGAGCATCAAGTACATGATGAGGCAACTCAAAGGCCCAAAGCAAGACCAATGTCTGAATGTGTTCCATCTGTAACACTGTTATCAAACCAAAGGTTCTTTCCAAGGCAAACCAAAGCTGAGGATCTGTGACACCTCCACAAAAAACACTAGAGAATAGCTCTCTAGAGCCATGGTGAAGTGAGACTTCAAGAGAAAAGCGTAGAATTGGAAGAGGGGGGTTCTATTTATAGACAAAGTGGGCAAACTAGTTGGCTAATTTTGTGTAAATCTATGCCAGTTGCATTAGTTGTTTAAGCACATAGCTTATCATCGCCATGTATATAAGTCCTCTTTCCTCTTATGCTTGGAGACCTTGTTGGTGACTTGTCAGCACTTCTCTGGCACACGTCTGAGATGATGTCATCATTGAATACATGTGGAAGGGCTCCATGGAGGCTCCATGGAAGGATTGGTATGCTGGTGTGAGTTCTTGGCATGATTTATGAACTCATGGAAGGGTGGTAACCCTGGTGAGTGACTCTGGACTCATGGAAGGGTGGTTACCCTGGTGAGTACTTTTTGGTCCTCTGTGGACGGCGCCTGTGAACAGGTTAGTTGGATGTACAAGATGTAAGTTAGGAGATTTCAAACACTATGTTTGTGCACCAACATATGTTTGTGAGTTGCACATGCATGGATTACTTGTTTTTGATGCTTGGACATTGCTTGGTATTTTGCCTGTGAATGTCCATGGGCACCGGGGACGCCTGGACAACCCGTGGATACGCGTGTGCACACCTGTTTGGGACTCATATGGTTTCCTTATGTGTTTTGCAGGTGTTAAGTGTGCACACTTAACCCAATTTATTCATTATTTCATGTTACTAGGGTTTATTGGGTGCAAGGTTCACATTCACTTAAAGTGTGGGCGGACACACTTATAATTTTGTAAGTGAGTTCACATCAAGCTGGACTATTTTTAATGAACCAAGGCCAATTATGAGAGATGGGCACCCGCGCACTCCCAAATAGCTCCACGAGTTGCTATTCTGGGTGTGGGAGGGCTAAAGTGGGTAAGCCCTGACTTGTAGAGCACTCATTTGAAAAACGTGGGCTGTTAGGAGCTGTTTGGACAAGAAAAACAGTAAGTTTATTTTTTTGCATGAGCTAGAGGTGGAATACATGCCAAGAGCAAGAGTCCCAGGGTTGGCTGGCTGCTATTTCTCTCTCTCTCTCTCTCTCTCTACCAGACATTGTATCAGATCCACCATGTAACTTTTGGTCTCATAGGTCATTATGGCCTTTTGAAGACGTTAATATAACATTTCATTTCTACAGGGCTGGCCGACTGCATTTACAGGGCTGCAAGCTGTTAGATTTGTTTCCAGAAGCTGGCGCATGGCTGTTGGGACTGTTTTTGTGCTACTCTGCTGAGAACATGGCTTGGACGGAGCGAACAGAGCCTCAACAAGAGCTGGCCGACTGTTATAAGGGCCATTATTGGCTGTTTTTACAGGTCTGCAGGAGGTTTCTCCCGATGAAACTTGAGGAAACATGTTCCCTAGACAAGTACCAGGCCTGGGAATGTGATTTGGTGGAACCTGTGGGTGGCCAGTGAACCAAAACCATGGCTGGTTACTGTTTTGCAGGTTTGGGACAGCACTTTGTTAGAGGGTTGGTGACCGCTCTACCAAAGTATAGGATTGATTGGTGATCACTCTACCCTGGTTGGTGACCGAGGGTATTTTTACAGGAGCGGTTGGTGATCGCTCAACCTTGGTTGGTGACCGAGGGTGTTGCAACAGGAGTGGTTGGTGACCACTCAACCTTGGTTGGTGACCGAGGAGTTGCAGGTAATGTGTTTACCTATGTTTTCACAGTTGGATAAATCTGGTGTCGGCTAGATGAGTGTGTACTCTCCGGGCACCCGCATCTTGTACATATAAATACTTCTGTTGGTAATAAAGATACCTCAAGGGGGGGCTGGCCCAACTTCAGCCCCTAGTGCTGTGTCATGTGCAAGTTGTTTTATGTTTGCAGGATGTATATGCTCATTTTTCACAATGATGGTAATCATGTATATGCCAAGAATGGTTGATGTATGTATGCTGTTTTGGTAGTGAATTGGTTCCGTATACACGTGCCCGTTTGTGACAGTGGTATCAAAGCATTGGTTTCTTTCTTTGCTTGAGAAAGACGATTTTTGGGCATACGAAAAGCTTTTTGCTGAGCATACAGATTGTGAAACATGCAAGCAGGGGGTGGTGAGCAATCAGATGCACAGCAGTCTGCTAAATCCGCATATTCTGACCAGGCCGATGTACTTTCAGAGCTAGAGGCTCTCAAGCGTCAAGTTAGACGCTATCGTGAGGAGACAGCTGAATTGCGATCTCTCAAGAATGACCCTGATGTGCAAAGGGTTTTGAATAATAAGAAAAAGAAGGGTTCAGGTGACGATGCAACCTTTGAGGCCATAGCAGCAGAGATGGGATATGAAGATCCTAGAGAGCTGGCCATATCTTATTTGAAAGGCAAAAAGGATGTATTGGGTGATGCAGGTACAAAAAGGACTGCCCGCATGGAAGCACATGCAGATTCCGGTACATCAGGAGATATAGATCCTCGTCACCGTTATGCATCTTCACGCCGAGAGCGTTCTTCAAGTGAAGATTCTCACCACTCCAAGAGCATGTCTCGAGTACGTGGGAAGAGACCCAAGCATGAGTCTCCTAAGCCTAGACATGAGCCTAGAGACAGGTCTCGTTCTAAAAAGAAAAGCCGAGAGTTCGAGTCAAGAGACAAAGGTGTGAAGTAACAAGTTTGAGAACTTCTATGGCAAGATGGATACTACGAAGGCGCTTGCTTTTGTGAGACAGTTTGAAATTGTTTTTTGCAATGAAGATTTCTCTGAGAAGTCTAAACTCAGGCATGTGGGTATGCATCTCAAAGAGACAGCTAGTGATTCGTGGATGGCCAAGCTTTTGGATGCAAGTGCTGCCCGCAGATGGGATGACTTTAAAATTCAGTTTTATGCTCAATTCTTGCCTCCAAACTTTGCCAAGAATGTACGCAAAGAGTGGGATTGGTTGAAGCAGGATGAAGGGGAGACAGTGCAGACATATATAGCTAAGTACTGGAAGGTACTGCTGAAAGTTACTCCCTTTATGTCTCTTTCTAATGGGGAGAAGAAACGGAAGTTTGAATCAGGTTTGCACCCCATCATTCAAGAGAGCTTACAGGTGTACCCAAATCAGACTCTTTAGCAGTTGATAAACTCGGCACTCATAGCTGAAAATTTGCATATGAAGTGGGCTAAAAACAAGTCAAATTCAGATTCATTTAAGGGCAAGAGACAGGCTGGTTATGACCAAAAAAAGGGTGGACAACCCTATAAAAGTGAGCAGAAAGATGCCTCGGATACAAAGGGAAACTCATCTAAGAAGCCGGGTTTTGGGCTGTCAAAACAACGGAGGCTTGATTATGTACGTGATGGGAAATGTTTTGGTTGTGACAGTAAGGATCACATATTTACCAAATGCCCGCAAAACCCCAAGGATGCCGATTCTAATGCAAAAAAGCCTCATGTGAATGTTGTGCTCGATGCGCAGGGAAACACGGGGCAACCCCCAGATCATAGAACAATATGTAAAGCATGGGGGCAGTTGAGGGATCAAGCCGCACTCTTTTTGTTTGATGATGCATCCACGGATAATTTCATTTCGGTACAGATGGCTGCTGCCATAGGCTTGGATGTATCAGATTTTGGGACTTAAATTAATGCAGATGCCGCCTTTGAGGGTAAAGGAGTTGATGTAACGCCGATCATTGGCAAACTCCGAATTCATATACAAGGATATCTTGATCATGAAAGTTTCTTAGTTTCTCCTCTCACAAGATGTGATGTTTTATTGGGGATGCCTTGGCATGGTCGTATGGAGCCCAAGAAGGACTATAAGTCCAAGAAAATCAGCTTTGTTAATAGAGGTAGAGAGCTTGTTATAGAAGCTGGTACTCCAGGTAGTACCATACCTATTGTAAGTCATGTTCAGGTTTCCAAAATAATGAAGAAGTCAGCTTGTTCTTACTTGGTTTTTGTACGAGAACGATCTGAACATGAGAATGTAAATGTAGATCATCTAACCCGAGAGCGCATAGACTTTTTGCGTGGTTATGGTGATTGTTTCAGGGATGCATTACCAGGAGATTTGCCACTTGAGCGTCCCGAGGATCATCGTATTGATATGATACTTGGGAGTACGCCCCCGAATAGACCTCCTTACAAGGTGAGTGCAAGTCAGCAAGAAGAGATTATGGCGCAGGTTAATGACTTGCTTGAGAAAGGATTGATACACCCTAGTTCATCTCCTTATTGCTCACCTGTGCTGCTGGTGCAAAAAAAAAAAAGACGAGACGTACAGGATGTGTGTGGATTATCGTGCCCTTAACAAGGTGACGATAAAGAACAGGATTCCGATACCACGTATTGATGAAATTTTGGATAGGTTGGAGGGTGCAGCATGTTTTAGCCACATCGATCTTAAACGTGGATATCATCAGATACGGGTGGCCCCTCAGGATATTCACAAAACTGCTTTTCATACGTAGTTTGGGCTTTATGAGTTCTTGGTGGTCCCATTTGGACTTACCAATGCTCCTGCCACCTTTAATCGTATGATGGATCGTATCTTCAGAGCACACAGAAAGTTCACATGTACTTTCTTTGATGACATCATTGTGTTCTCTAAAGATGAAGAGCAACATAAGGAGCATTTGGCCATAGTGTTTGAAGAGCTTCGTCGCGATAAGCTCTACATTAATGGCAAGAAGAGAGAATTTTTCTTGGCTGAAATTCACTACCTTGGTCATATTTTATCCAAGGATGGAGTACGTATAGATCCCGGCAAGTTGCAGGCTATAAAAGATTGGCCCGAATTGAAGAATGTACATGAGATTAGGAGTTTTCTGGGATTATGCTCATATTATCGCCGGTTTATTAAGCTCTTCGTCGAGATTCCTTCACCTTTGCATGATTTAACAAACAAGAAAGCTACTTTTCACTAGGGTGACAAGCAAAGGAATGCCTTTCTTAAGTTAAAGGAAGCAATCATGATTGGACCGATGTTGATCATTCCAGATTTGCATAAACCCTTCTCAATGGAATGTGATGCATGTGGGAGTTGTATTGGTGCAGTGTTGAACCAGGAAGGCCATGCAATGGCATATGAGAGCCGTCGGTTGCAACATGCCGAACTCCACTTGCAGGTTTACGAGAAAGAGTTATTGGCAGATTCATGCTCTCACGATGTGGAAGCATTATCTTTTGGGAGCTGAATTTACCGTTAAGACTGATCATCAGAGTCTACAGTATTTTCTTCCACAGACTAAGCTATCTGAAAAACATATGAGATGGGCAAACTTCCTATCTATGTTTCATTTTCAGATTTTACATACTCCTGGTAAGAAGAATGTAGTGGCCGATGCACTATCTTGAAGGCCTCAAGTAAGTGCTATTACAGTAGCCTATCATCAAGACTTATCAGATATGCAAAATTCTTATCATACAGATGATGATTTTCAGCATATATGGGCTGGTTTTCAACAGGGTATAACAGCCCCGAATTACTCCATACGTGATGGGTATTTGATGTTTCATAATCGCTTATGTGTACATAAGGATTTGAGGCAGAAAGTAATGGCTGAATGCCATGCACCGCCTTATGCAGGGCATAGAGGAATCCTTGCCACTACACAGGCTTTGGAGAGATACTTCTTCTGGCCAGGAATGCGTAAAGACATAGATGACTATGTGCACCAATGCATGGTTTGCTAGAAAGTTAAGTTTGACAGGCATAAGACTCCGGGGTTGCTTCAACCGTTGCCGATTCCGAATCAGCCTTGGGAGAGTATTGCCATGGATTTTATCATAGGTCTTCCTAAGTCACAGCTAGGGAATGATGCCATCTGAACTATTGTGGATAGGTTCAGTAAGCAGGCACATTTTATTCCGGTACGGAAGACCATAAAGCCAAAGCATATGGCAAAGATATTTATGGCACATGTTTTCAAGCATCATGGTATGCCAAAGACGATTGTGGGGGTTCGTGATCCTCGCACCACAAGTCTCTTTTGGCGAGCATTATTTGATAACATGGGAACGAAGCTGAATTTCTCTTCTGCATATCATCCAAAGACAGATGGGCAGAGTGAGATTGCAAATTCGGCAGTGCTTGATCTTTTGAAATGCTATGTGGCTGATCGCAAATCAGATTGGGAGAAGTATTTGTCACTGGTAGAGTTTGCTTACAACAATACAGTGCATACTTCTACGGGCAAGGCACCCTTTGAGATTGTTTATGGAAAGATTATTTTGCCACCTATCCTTCGCACGAAGGATGAGATATTTGCAGCAGCAAATGAGTATGTAAGGGATTTGGATACGGCCTTTACACAGGTCCGGACAGCCATACATAGATCCCAGGATAAGCATAAGAAAGCTGCAGATAAGCATAGAAAGCCATTGGATTTGAAGGATGGAGATTGGGTTTTATTAAAATTCCAAAAGGCTTGCCTTCGCAAGCGAACTAGGAAAGATGGTAATTATCCGAAGCTATAATTATCCGAAGCTATCTTGCAGGTATTATGGACCATTTCAGATCTTGGAAAAGATCAATGAGGTAGCTTACAAGCTGGTATTGCCATATCATTGGCAGATTCATAATGCTTTCCATGTCAGTCTCTTGGAGAGATATATTGGTCCTGAGCCAGTGGATCCGGTAATGGAAGATCAACCCGAGATTGATGAGCTAGAAGAGGTATTGCAGCCTGAGTAGATTGTTTTTCACAAGGAACGGAAAGCTGCTAGAGGCAGGCTTGTCCGTAAGTACCTTGTGAAGTTCAAGAACTATCCAACACTTGATGCGCAGTGGATGGACGAGGCATATTTTAAAGATTATCCGGATCTTCTTACGGCGTACCTGGAAGCTTTTCAGTTGTGGGCAACTCATAGTTGTTTCTCGTACGCGTACGAACCTATTCGTACGTACGAGTCGTACGGTACGATACCCTACGAATTCGTACGATATCGTACGGTACGAGTTAGTTTCCCCCCCCCCCCCTTTTTTTTCCTTGAAAAAAAATTTCCAAATGCTAAAAAAAAATAGAAACCCTACTTTACGAAGATCCCAAATGCTCGCAATACTTCGCAACTTTCGTGTCCACTCAGTATTCCATATGGGGTTGTGGAGAGACCTAAAAAATCTGGCGAGGTAGACTGGTAGTGTACACTTGATTGGTAGGATGAGAGAATCTTGCTACATCACTTGGGGATCCCTGGTATAGGTAGGCTAGACAATTAGATTCTCAAGTTATGCACAAGGGAGAACATTTGGACATGGCCATTTTGATCTAGAGAGGAGTCCCTAAACTTATCACCCTAGATGCACTCCTCGTATTTGTGCAAGGACGGTCCCTTAGTCATAAACGCTACACTGGGAGACCTTTGGTATTGCATTACCCATCCAGGTTCTTTTTTGGAGACAATCGGGAGATCCAACCGGGAGAGACACATATCCATGTACTGGTTTCTCAAGCACTGTAGACTCCTCCCCTCCCAACCTTCCCTCACATTCAAGCTTGAAGCTGCATAGCTTGTAAGTGTAAAAAATAAAAACCGTATTTTATCGTACCGTATCCCAAAATTTCATATCATACCGAATATTCCCGTACGGTATCGTACCGTACGGTATCGTATTTTCGTACCATGACAACTATGGGACAACTGATTAGAAGCCGGGGAGAATGTCACCACTTCTCTCGCAGACGTCTGAGATGATGTCATGATTGAATACATGTGGAAGGGCTCCATGGAAGGATTGGTATCCTGGTGAGTTCTTGGCATGATTTATGAACTCATGAAAGGGTGGTAACCCTGGTGAGTGACTCTGGACTCATGGAAGGGTGGTTACCCTGGTGAGTACTTTTTGGTCCTCTGTGGACGGCGCCTGTGAACGGGCTAGTTGGATGTACAAGATGTAAGTTGGGAGATTTCATCCACTATGTTTGTGCACCAGCATATGTATGTGAGTTGCACATACATGGATTACTTGTTTTTGATGCTTGGACATTGCTTGGTATTTTGCCTGTGAATGTCCATGGGCACCGGGGACGCCTGGACAACCCGTGGATACGCACGTGTGCACACCTGTTTGGGACTCATATGGTTTCCTTATGTGTTTTGCACGTGGTAAGCGTGCACACTTAACCCAATTTATTCATTATTTCATGTTACTAAGGTTTATTGGGTGCAGGGTTCACATTCACTTAGAGTGTGGGTGGACACACTTATAATTTTATAAGTGAGTTCACATCAAGCTGGACTATTTTTAATGAACCAAGGCCAATTATGAGAGATGGGCACCCGGGCACTCCCAAATAGCTCCACGAGTTGCTATTTTGGGTGTGGGAGGGCCAAAGTGGGTAGCCCTAACTTGTAGAGCACTCATCTGAAAAACGTGGGCTGTTAGGAGCTGTTTGGACAAGAAAAACAGCTAGTTTATTTTTTTGCAATTGCTACAGGTGGAGTACATGCCAAGAGCAAGAGTCCCAAGGTTGGCTGGCTGCTATTTCTCTCGCTCGCCCTTCAGCATATAGAGATGTATCTTGCCTTAGCACTCCATCCACATCCCCACGCCCCCTTATATTGTTTGTATATGGGCTCCACCGATCCATGATGATCCACAGTTGTATCCAAACACATGCACACTTTTTCAGTACCAAGCCTAGGAATGTGATCTAGTGGAAACTGTGGGTGGCCAGTGAGCCAAAACCATGGCTGGTTATTGTTTATCAGGTTTGGGACAGCACTTTGTTAGAGGGTTGGTGACCGCTCTACCAAAGTCTAGGAGTGGTTGGTGATCACTCTACCCTAGTTGGTGACCGAGAGTATTTTTACAGGAGCGGTTGGTGATCGCTCAACCTTGGTTGGTGACCGAGGGTGTTGCAACAGGAGTGGTTGGTGACCACTCAACCTTGGTTGGTGACCGAGGAGTTGCAAGTACTGTGTTTACCTATGTTTTCACAGTTGGATAAATCTGGTGTCGGCTGGATGAGTGTGTACTCTCCGAACACCCGCATCTTGTACATATAAATACTTCTGTTGGTAATAAAGATACCTCGCGGGGGGGGGGGGGGGGGGGGGGGGCAACTTCAGCCCCTAGTGCTGTGTCATGTGCAAGTTGGTTTATGTTTGCAGGATGTATATGCTCATGTAATGTTTCACAATGATGGTAATCATGTATATGCCAAGAATGGTTGATGTATGTATGTTGTTTTGGTAGTGAATTGGTTCCGTATACACGTGCCCGTTTGTGACATAACTTGTGTGCAACGCTTCAACTTTTGTTGGGTTTGCCTAAGCTGTTCAAGCAATGAGGAAGTATATGGATCCTACATCACAAGAACATTTATTGCAGTTGGTTCCAAAGCGAACCAAGCAGCTTGGGCTACTTGATGTACAAATATCCCCTGGTATGGAGCAGCCTCAAGGTGGCACCTTCTCTGGCCACACCCACCCTTGACTAGCGTACATAAATCATATCTCCTATTTTGTTGTACAAATTAATCATCAATTCAATAGCAGCAACGCTTCTACAGCAACAACCCAATCAACGTATGCAACCCTCTTAACCTCCTTTTCAACTGAACCTTTTTCAAAAGAGGAGGAGTAGATGCTCGACTTTGTGCACACTTGGATCGATAAGTGGGAGACCTGTCTCCCTCCATCCAATTGTCTTTCGGATCAGCGTGTGAGCTTAGAGGAGATGCACTTAAAGAGCAAGGCCTATACTCCATCGTGGGATTGGAACTCCAACCACTTTTAAATGGGTTAGATTTAAGAAAAAGTTTATTGAGACTCTCGCAACCTCTCAATAAAGGGTAAAACCTTTGAGACATATATGTAGGAGTTGAAGGAGTTGTTTCCCATCTTCTCCAACATTCCCGAGAGGATTTGGTGCCTCAAATTTGATTATGGTCTTGATAAGGATTATTAAAATGAGGTGTGAAAGAGCAGACATACTAACTTAGAAAGTGTCCTACACTCATTTAAGACATGCGATGATGTGGTTCTCTTGTGAGGAGGAGCTTCCAAGTCGAGAGGAACTGTCTTAGAAGCCCCATTCAAAACGTCTTCTACAAGAAAGACTTTATAAAGCAGCCAAGAGAGAAAGAAGATCAAGCCAAGAGAGTAACAGCAAAACAGCCCACTGATTAGCCGTACCGATGACAATCGTAAGGTCTCAGGTGCATGGAATGGAACACGTATGCCCTGTGGGAGCGAGATTGCCAGGGTTTCTTTGACATCTAGCTCGGGGTGTCTTACCACATTGTGTGTGGTTTGAAGCCTATGGCTAGGTGGCAAGTGCTAGCCGAACCCTTTTACTTTCCCTTGTTCGTGTGTTCATGTACTGAGTGGACAAGCATGTTTACAATGGCTTGAACAAGCTTCTCGGGCAAACATTTGTTGTTGGGAAAATCGGAGTTCATGTGTGTGTAACTCGCGGCAGGTGCCCGGGGGACTAGGGCCTTTGACACACATGTTGATACCATCAATGCATATCAAAACACTTAAACATGGCCACAACCTTGACACATATCCATCATCACTTTGCATAAAACATAAAAGCTTGACAAAACATCCACAAATGCTGAAAATGGATCTTGGACATGTGACACCACATAGAGGCCGGAATGGCCCGACCCCCCCCCCTTGGAGTATTTTATTACCCAAGGAGAATAATATCATGTACAAGCTTTGAGGGCCTTACTCTCCCCACGGGAGATGCCGGATTATCCATATACAAATGCCATAACACAACCCAACACAAGGCAACTGAGCCGGAACATAGGCTGTAGAAATGTCGAGCCAACAACATAATCCATATACCTCCCTGTGGGTACTGATTCTTCCCCAAAAACCACGGGTCTTCATGCAATAGAGCTGGTACAGCAAGTACAAGGACTGGTACAACAAGTACAATGGCTAGAAATCATAATAAATGATTAAATACCCTTGTCTTCAGTATTTCTTCGCAATGGAAGCCTCCAAAACAGTCCCCAACAGCAGGTATTCTTCATGGGCAGCCTTCAAGAGAGAGAGAAAGAGAGTAGCCATCATTAGGGCAACCTGTAACGGTGGTAGAGGCTAGTGTGCAGCAAGAGAGACTCCATTAATGAAGAGAGAGGGCTCCAATTTATAGATTTGGGCCTCCCATGAGCTAAAATGGCAAGAGAAGGCTACAATGACAAGTGGAGAGCCACACAATAGCTGAAGTGACAAGTGTGAGGCCACTTGTCTCACTTTGATCCACTTTCTAACAAGTGTCAGGCCACTTGTCTCACTTTGGTTCACTTTCTTGCCACATGTCCCAATCTAAGAGATGGGTCCTTCCATAAACTTTATCTCTAAAAATATCCCAACTAGTAGACATTCTGTCATAGGCACTTTGCCAACTCTTGGTATCTGCTCAATTCCAGATGTAATGACGCGAACAGAATTTCCATCGGAGTCAAGCCAAAAATAGCAACTCTCCTAAATTTTAGGAGTGTAGTCCTTTGTATTCCAGGATAATCCCCCATTCCCAAAGCTTGTACTTTCCAAATATTTAGACATCCTGGAGTCCACCAGACCCCTTTTATACTGGGAAATGTCCAGGCTAGTGACACTACACCATGGAACTAAACGGAAGTAATGATGTTTTCAAGTTATTCTCCGAAACTAACTTTTCAACTTGGCTGAAAAAGGTTTGTGTACTTCTCATGTGTGATTTTGTTTGGAACATGGTTAATGACACCAAGGAGAAACCTGAAGGCATTCAAGGTACGATTTGGCAAGATAAAAACGACAAGGCATTGCACAAATTCGCCTTGGTCTTGCATATAGTCGCTCATCACATCAACTTTGCCAAAACCATCAGGTATGGGACAATCTGTCACCAGCCTAGATATTTTCCAGTATAAAGACGTCTAAATATTTGGAAAGTACAAGCTTTGGGAATGGGGGATTATCTTTGAATACAAAGGATCACACCCCAAAATCTAGGAGGGTTACTATTTTTGGCCCGACTCCTCAGCAAATGGAGGGACATGCCAAAGCACATTTGGTAGAACGTCTACCAGTTGGGATATTTTTAAAGGTAAAGATTATGGGAGAACCCATCTCATAGATTGGGACTTGTCGCAAGAGAGTGGATCAAAGTGAGACAAGTGGCCTCACACTTGTCACTTCACATATCGTGTGGCTCACCACTTGTCATTATAGCGTTCTCTTGCCATTTTAGTTCATGGGAGGCCCAAATCTATGAATTGGAGCCCTCTCGTCATTTGGAGGAGGCTCTCTTGTTGCACACTAGTCTCTACCACCGTTACAGGTTGTCCTAATGATGGCTACTCTCTTTCTCTCTCTCTTGAAGGCTACCCATCAAGTATACCAACTGTTGGCGATTGTTTTGAAGGCTTCCATTGCAAAAAATACCGAAGGCAAGTGTATTTAATCATTTTATTACAATTTCCAGCCAGTGTACTTGTTGTACCAACCATTGTACCAACTGTACAAACCCTTGTACCTACTGTACCAACCATTGTACCCTCTCTACCAGCCCCTATACCTATTGTACCAACCCTTGTACTTGTTGTACCAACCATTGTACCTATTGTACTAGCCATTGTACTTGTTGTAGAGACTGAATGGAGAGTTGTACTTGTTGTACCAGCTCTATTGCATGAGGACCCATGCTTTTTGGGGAAGAATCAATACCCACACGGAGGTATATAGATTATATTATTGGCTTGGCATTTCTACAACCTCTGTACCCGCTGAATTTTATGGTTGCCTCGTATTGAGTTGTGTTATGGC
Organism: Cibotium barometz; assembly: GCF_041138505.1. Lineage (NCBI taxonomy): Eukaryota > Viridiplantae > Streptophyta > Polypodiopsida > Cyatheales > Cibotiaceae > Cibotium > Cibotium barometz. The sequence goes on from NC_141083.1 coordinate 26,102,888, forward strand.
ATTTGTATATGGATAATCCGGTATCTCCCATGGGGAGAGTAAATCCCTCAAAGCTTGTACATGATATTTTCTCCTTGGGTAATAAAATACTCCAAGGGAGGGAAGTCGGCCCATTCCAACCTCTATGGGGTGTCAACTTTGCGCATCTCTCTTTTACAATTTTGTGGATTAAGTGGCATATGTTTAAGGTGGCCAATTTCAGTGTTTAATTGCATTAATGATCAAGCGTTTTGCGAAACCCTCGGGACCTCCAAAAGTTACATTGGTATCAAAGCATTTGGCTCTTTCACACTCTTGTGTGAAGACGATCATGTTGGGATATAAACACTCACTATTAGTGTAGTTAAATATGGTCAACCTATGCACTTATGGGGGCAACCATGCACCAAGGCATGTGCAAAAGACCATCTGCTTTATATATTCTTAGAAATCATGGAATTGGCTTTAGTGCATGTATTCTCTTCTATATGGAATTGGCTATTTATGCATGATTTATGGATATTATTATCAAGTTCAAAGGTAACCAATATGGAAAAATATCTTCTGGTTGGCATGGCAGGTTCATAACCCTCATGTCACAGGATCGAACCAAGAAAAGAGAAGCTAAGTATACTTTGAGTTTGCAAAGTTGATGCTTTTGTTACTTATTATGAAGTGCTTTTGATGTTCACTAACCCTTGTATGCATGTACAAGGAGAATAGTGAGTTGTTGTTTGCCTTAAGATGGTTTCAAGGAAACATTGTTTATGGCTCACTTTATTGGGATGGATTATGTTTCTGGCCCCCTATATTGGGATGCATTGGACTTATGTAACTCATGGTTATCTCATGGATCGAGGATTTCTATTAGCGGGTCGAAATGCCTAAAAAGCTATTGGTGGCCGAAATGCCTCTCGAGCAGCAAGATATCTATACTTGTGAGTGATTCTTACCTTATGTTACACACTTGAGCCCCCCCTCTCCTCCAAGGTGTGTGGTCAAAGTACCAACATGGAGTGCAAGTGGTAGAGTGGACATGATGCCTGGTTGACAGGAGACCTATGTCTACGCCAAGGGTCATGAGGACTGACACCTTGTTGGCAAGGACTATGTCTACGCCAAGTGTTAGTAAACTGGAATCTGGTATTGATGTCTGCGCTCAAATCCAGTGGACGTTCTACATCCGTGTGCACGGTCAATCGGTCTTCTATTTCTCGGCCTCGTGTTTGCATGTGTAAGCATGGAAGCCAATGGAGAGTAGCATGCATTTAACGTGACACTAGGGATTGGGAAACGAGAGATTGTTCCTTGGAGTTGGTGGATACAACAACCAATACTTAATTGTTTGGATTCGACTTGGAGCATACACAAAGAGAGATGATTTGTATTATGGGACTGTTTTTGTCTCGTCCATTTATTTTGGGACATGATTATGATATTTGGACTTATGGGACTGTTTTGTTTCGCCCATTTATTCAGGACAAGATTTTGATATTAGTATTATGGAGACCAATTTAGTCTCGCCCATCTATTTGGAACATGGATGCTTTCAGTTATATGATTTTTGAGATTGTCTCGTCTCACCCACTTGATGGGACATGATTATATCTTGGATATATAACTCAAAGCTTAAAGTTGTGGACAACTTTCAAGAAGCCAGAGAGGATGTCACCCGCCGAGACGTTTTCCAATATGAAAGGATCTGGTTGAGAAAAGAATCAATACCCACACGGAGGTATATGGATTATATTGTGGGCTTGGCATTTCTACAACCTGTGTACCGGCTGAATTTTATGGTTGCCTCGTGTTGGACTGTGTTATGGCATTTGTATATGGTTAATCTACCATCTCCCATGAGGAGAGTAAGGCCCTCAAAGCTTGTACATGATATTTTCCTATGGGTAATAGAATACTCCAAAAGGGGGGGGGGACGGGGGGGGAGAGAGAGAGAGAGAGAGAGAGAGAGAGGGAGGATCGGCCCATTCTGGCCTCTATGTGGTGTCAGCTATGCGCATCTCTCTTTTCCAATCAAGGTTGCAAACGTACGTACGTACCTAATGATAAGGCACGTGTAAGTATACAGTACGATATTGTACCGTACTGTACGGATCCATACGTGGCAGTCCCCCCCTTTCTTTCTAACTAGCCCTTGGCCCAAGATCCTCCCGTAGTTAACGATTTTTCACCGCCCGTAGGTGCCCACCTGTAGAGCCGCTTCTTTACCCACCTGTAGAGCCGCTTCTTTACCCACCTGTAGGCGATGCAATGAAGTGGATTGATCATTGAGCACTTTGAAATGTGCAATGATAGTGACACTAGTGACTAGAACTATTATTTTTTTGGCTTCTCTAGATAGTAAACTGTCTTTTAACTTTTAAATTTTGATCGATTGCTTATAGTATGTAACCCGTGGCATTTGAGTCATGGGTACTCCATTTCATGAAACCTATTTATGCTTTTGTTTACTTATAGCTCTCATTTTGGTAATTGTTTTGTTGTTCAGAAATGAATTGTTTTTCAAATTTAAAGTTTGCAGGTTTTCATTCATTTATATATATATATACATTGTATAGTATATTTTTTATGTTTTTACATACCTTACGTATTTAACGTACCTCAAAATCTCAACCCGTACCCGAATGCATACCTTACGTACCTGATTCGTACCATACCTTACGTGCCTTTCCACCTTGTTTCCAGTTTGGCCTCTATGCGGTGTCAACTATGTGCATCTCTCTTTTGCAGTTTTGTGGATTAAGTGGCATATGTTTAAGACTGTGGCCAATTTCAATGTTTAATTGCTTAATGGTCAAGTATTTTGCAAAACCCCCGTGACCTCCGGAAGTTACATAATCTCAAAAATATGTTCGAGAACAAGATTAACAATTCAAAAGTGTTTCTCAGGCAAAAGAATTATGGTTTAAATATGAAAGAACATCACACATTACAAGAGCACCTCAACAGCTTAGGTTCTCTCCTCCAACAACTAGTTACTTTAAAGGCCAACATTGATGAAGATGACAAGAAAGCAACACTCTTCTCCATCTTGGAAGAGATGGAAAAGTACAAGGAGGTGATGTCTTCACGTTGAGTGTCTAGAGAGATGTCATGTGAGACATGGTGGCTATCCTCGTTAACGAGGATCGTCGACTTAAAGAGAAAGCTTCTGTCAGTCATGACATAGAGAGGGACTACATGTCCAAAATGAAAGGTAAACCCAAGAAAAAAGCAATCAAGTGCACATTCTACAAGAAGCTGGGACACACTGAAGAGAGATGCTACAAGTGGATGGCAAAAGAGCACAGAGAATCATGCCAACCTAGTGGTAGAAGAGGAAGAGAAAGAGTTCGGAGATGCTCAAGAGAAGCCAAAAATCTCTAGTGCAGTACCTGAAAAAGCTTTCACTTACACATTCTCTGATCAATCTCTCTCAGGTAGATGACAGATGGGCTTTTTGAAGAATCTTTATGTTTGAGTCAAGGGTTCTCTGTCGGGATGTCCCCCAAAATCTAAATTAAATAATCCATGTGTATCGCCTTATTTTATAAAAGACTCCATTCCTATGTTATCCCTGTTTTGAATCAGGTCGCGTGGGGGGAGGGGGGTGTTTATGTGTGGTCAAGCTCCATTTGTAGGCTTGACTGTGATCTGTTGTATCGTGTCAGGTATGGCCACTATGATCTTTTGCATCACGTGCTGCCAGTGAGCCCAAATCACCTTGAGTATGAAGACTATTCCTCATAACACCACGCTAACTCCAAAGGGGGGATTGTCACAAAAATCGGAGTTCATGTGTGTGTGCACCTCTTAGAGGTGAAAGTGTGTAGGTGTGTCAACAAGGGCTTATAGCCACTAGTGTGTTTGTGTGTGTAAGCAATGACATCGTTGGTTTAGCCAAGTGTTAGTGCCCCATGGGTAGAGTGTTGAGAAAGATAAGGCATCAGCAATCAATCCTATGCATTTGTAGGTTAGTGCAAGTCACCTTTGGAGTCCAAACCTAGTCCAGATCTGAATCATCATTGTAATTATTCATAACTATTCATGCAGTTAATACATTCAGTAGATTAGGTGAGTGCTTCTGTCTATATGTATTAAGCTTGTACATCTTAATCAGCATTAAGTAGTGTTGATTAGGTGCATTATCAGCACACTTCCACATTAGCATGTAACTTTGGGACCCAATCCTGTATCTAGTATATTCTCTCTCCTCTCCTCTCTTCAGCGAACGCATCACTCTAAATGCACAACTCAGTTATGTATGTATCAGGCTTCTGCATGTGCAATCTTGTGACCTCATTTTTTAGCACTTTCATTAGAAGGGTGGCTTCTTCTCAACTTTTCAGTTCCACTCAAGGTTATATCCTTGAAGGTGTTTGTCATTACTAAGAACCTTCTCAAAGCCTCCAACATCTGCAGACTAAGCCATTAAGATTGATTTGTCAAGCAGAACGGAGCCTCCTAAAGTAGACAAAGAGGGCTGAGAGACAGAGAGAATGGCAAGAGGTTGATGTGAAAGTTTCTAACGACACCCTAAGTTGACTAGAAGAGGTGGACAAAAAGTGGGCCTTCACAAAAATCCAAAACGGGAAGATTATCCTACGGTACAAAGTTATCCGCGTTGTCTTTTGCTATCATTCAGAGCTCTCTTGGCTTCCTACGGGTTCAAATGATGAAGGATATGCACCTACGATGACAACTGGCACCTGCAACCTATTTACAGTACAAATCTTCAAAGGATTATAGTAGCTGAAAAAGTTATGGCAAATTACTTGTTTAGTTACCCCTCTTTGAAAACCAAAAGCATGAAGCATGAAGCATGCTTGCAAGTACACATAATGTACCAGGCCTCCTTCATATCAGCATGAGTGGGATAAAAACATACTTGTAGCGTTCACAGAAGTGCAACGCCATCTCACCAACAGCACCTCCACTCACAATAACCGTAGCTCCAGACTCTGCAACTTCTTTGATTAACTCTTCAACCTTCGCCTCCTCTGATTTTGCATAGTTTTCCAGCTATGTAAAAAAGAGCATTAGTATGAGCAAGAATGCTATACACAGACTTTCTATAACAGCAAGCATGAGACTCTTTGAGGTGACATTTGTTCCTAGCTTTTATTGCTTAAATGATTGAAGATATTATTGAGATGTATTATTACCTGCTCAGCTGACTTGATTAGAACAGTGCCTTTGGTTTCAGTTGCTGAAGTGTCCACCCCAGCTCCAAAGACAGCCATCTTATCAAATCACAAGACAAACACATGGGTACCTTTTATATCCCAGGTTACAGCAGTTTAACAAAACTTCAAGGAAAAAGCTGCAGCTAATGTAAAGGCCAGCCACCTTGGCTTTTTTCACATGTTTGATTGATCCCACTGCATCATTTTTCAGGACCATGCCCCGAACCACGCAGCAGTCATGAATCCCTCCTCCAAGTATTTTGGCAACTCTAACATTGTCAATGTTGAAGTTCGCGGGATTAGTGGGACAGACCTGTATGCAAGCCTGCAAGCCCAAATAGATCTCAGCAGCAAATACACCCTAGAAAGCAATAATGTGTTTGACAGCCAGTGAGTAAACAAGAAGCCCTATATTTAAATAATGGTTGATTGCTACTCAAATTCGTTCCAAGAAAAGGAATGGTTCATTTGATTTAGAATGTGCTACTGTCCTTACCAGCAGGATTCTTTTCTATCATGAAATCTAGCACTCATAGGGAACCTAAGGCTTGCCAGGTTAAAAAAGACTGCTCATACCTATCTTGTCAGTCCTAATTCCTTGAGAAGAGATGCCATTCAAAGTAAAAGGGCTCACTCAAAGGAGGACTTGCCCAAGCATGATGACTAGCAACGGGAGTTCACACAGGCTGCGGGTCCAACACAGATGGAAGCAGACCACAAGAAACAGTGATAGCCCTAGGTTGACTTGAATGGATGAGCTTGTTGGCCTGCCAGCCTCCATCACCGGACAATCCTAACCTCATAATCGAACAAAAGAAGGGCACCCTACCTGCAGAAACTTTTCATGTGTTGCAGCTTCCTCCCCTGTCTATGCTTGGCATCTACATTCTCTACTTAGCCTCTTACCACAGATGCTCCTCCTCAGCCAGCATTCAGAAGCCAGCAAGAGCCAAAAGCTGTTTGTGAAGACAGCGTACAAGTTGCATCTGTTCATTGTGAAGCAAGGGGTATTAAGTTCGCAGTTCCAGCTTGCACATACCTGCACGTCGTTTCTCAAATATTGAGGTCTCAATATTTGCATTAGAGCTTCAAAAAGCATTATAGAACATGAATATCAGTATCAGTCCTCATTCCAGTATGATTTGCCAACAAACCATCTTTCAAAAGGTTCCTATTCACTCCAAAACTTCACATCCATCTGTCAGACAAGGCATAATGGCATATGTGACCATCTCATGCATGGAAATCTCTCTTCCCGTACAGTGGAAGTAGGTATGTTTCAGGACCAGCCATCGGATGACAGCATTACCCTGTTTACCCAATACAAAGTCCCACCACCTTCAGTACAAGGCGATTCTACAAAGCACTCTTGCAAGGAAAATCATCTGAAATAATTGAGCGTTGAAAAAGCAAACTAAGTGACTCAATTCTTGATTCAACAATGGAGTCACAAAACTTTTTTATGTAGCAATCACTGTCAATCACAAATTCTGTTCATGCAATCATGGTATCGCTACAGACCACGTGTTCTGTATCTTCTATGTCATGTCATGTGACATTTTCTCCCACTTCCAAAAATCTACCCGTAGAAGCACAAATAGGAGAAGCATCCACATAGCATCTCTGCAGGGATGTCTCATGAAAAAAATCTGCCTGGCCTACAAGTAGCAACACCTCTTCCTTGTCGTTCACGTGAACTGGATTGTCTAACTAAATTAGAATAAAATAAGATTAACCATGTGCTAGATGTGCTGCCCCCCCCCCCTCCAAATGTATTGTGTTCTTCAGAAAACACAACGATCAGGCCATCAATCATCAACAGCCTTGCTGAGAAAAAATTTGGGGATACAAATCTGAACATAGTTCCAGAAATGGCAACACTTTGTGACTGTAAAAACCTCAGTCTTGGCAAAGAAAGCCAATATTATCAGGTTAACTGCAAAGAAATATCTGGACTCTGCAAGTGGTTTCTACCAGTCATCAACAACCAATGGGAAATATAACCCTGGGAGGTGATAATATAAATTGAGAGCATTTCAAGGGTCAGAACAGCACCTGTGACAGCTCAAGCAGAGGTGTTAAGTTGCCAGTGATCAAAAATACAAGCTACTTTCTTTATGATCATTTTGATAACAGCAGGCCAAATCTGGATTATATAGAGTATTGACACATTAAATTAGATGTGTGAGCCATGGCAACTTACTTCTGCAATTAGAGGACAAAGAACACCTTCTTGACCCCACTGCTTGCTGCCCACTGAAGAGACCATCCTCTGAATTACTTGCTCCTTGTTCCTAACATCCATCGTCTCTGAGCCTGGCTCCACTACTTCTCCAAGCAACTCTATTACCTGTCCAGAAAGCAATGCCAGCCATTGATCCAAGTATCTTCAAACACCAACATGATCTCTACCCAAAGCTTATCAACTATCTCACCTTTGACATTGCTTTTGTGTAGCCTCTGATGATTTCACTTGGGTGCAAACCTAGCCTTATGAGCTCCTCTGCCCCTTGCAAAAGCTCTCCAGAGAGGGTGATGACCAGATTTGCACCATCTCCAATCTCTTCTTGCTGTGCTTTACCTGCAAGTACCAAAAGCTTTGCTGCCGGATGTTGAACCTCTAGCTCGTTCACAATTGTTGCCGCATCATTTGTTACAAACAGTTTGTCCAAGTGATTGATCACCATCTTGTTCATCCCTGCATGAGTATTGGAGTATGAGTGAAGAAATGCATACATTTAAATACACACAGCCTTGCAAGCAATAAAGCGCCCTTTACATGTCTAAGACACCCCACCAGCCTGTGTGGCAGCCATTGCCAATCCTTATGAAAAACCTCGAAAGATTCCATTAACTTTGACAAAATAGACAGCACTACAGCAGCTCCAATCAATGACAAATCAAAATTGTAACCACAACTAAAATTAGTCTAGTTAAAGATGTATGCATAAAACTGTATGTTTTGGAATTTGATGAAGATAACTCTAACGGCCCCTAAAGGGGTGTGAACACTCACTTATGTGTAAGTGTGCTTATGTGTGTGAACCCACCCTTAGGTGGATAAGATATTATGTGTGTGTGAAGTAAGTAGTGATGTCAATGGCCCTGCTATGTGTCACTTACCTACTGCGTTAAATTGAATCAAAACATAAGGTTTGCAACCTATAAAAGCATATACTCGGTGTACTTTATTTTCACATCAATCTAATCCTCATTGGGTCATGCAATCTTAAGCATTATCACCTCTCTCTCTCTCTCTCTCTCTCTCTCTCTCTCTCTCTCTCTCCCCCATATTCATGTATTCATGTACTCATGTACCCCATTTTGACTAGTAGCATTAGCTTCCCACTCTCCCTGGTTGCTGCTTCCGGATGCTCCCTACTGATGTATTGTAGGGCTAGATACTTACCTTCAGTTCTTTCTTTTCTTTTCCAGACAGTGTATCAGATGTCACATGGTTGTAACTTTGGTCTCATAGGTCACTTTGGCAACATTTCATTTCATTTCATTTCTCTCTCTCTCTTGGGTAGGAGGGCAGCTAGCCTGCACACACACACACAAGCTCAAGCACACCAAGAAACATGAGGGAGCTGGAAAGATGTACTCGTTAAATGATTGGAAATGAAAGTACAAATGACTACTAAAAAGCCTAGGGCCAACACACAAGAGTGTGTTCACACAGGGAAAAAACATGTGTCCAACCACAGGGAAAAAGTGCCCGTGAGTAAGCTGGGTTCACACTTGAACTAGCTGGGAGTGGCCGGGTGGACATGACCAACAAACCGCCCTCAAGTGAACGGGTAGCAGGGTGATAAAGCTGTGAATGCTGCCCTGCACTATGCTCCACAGTAAGAGTGATCAAGAGAGATCATGATGGCAAAGATGAACTCCAGTGCCAATGGGAAAAGCAAGCACTATATAACGGGGAAAATGAGAAACCCCAATGTCATAGTGCTAATGTTAGAGCACAGTAGTTTTGGTCATGTCCACTCCCGGCTAGTTCAGTAGTGAACCCTGCTTACTCACGGGCACTTTTTCCCTGTGACTAGACATAGGTCTTTTCCCCGTGTGAACACACTTATGTGTGTAGCCCTAGGCTTTTTAATACTCACTTGTACTTTCATTTTATATCATTATTGAGTACATCTTTTCTAGCACTCACGTTTCTCTGTCCGCGAGGTTGTGTGTGTGTGTGTGTGCAAGCTAGCTGCCCTCCTACCCAACATTGGTATCAGAGCTGGGTGCTGCTAGGGTTAGGGTTACCCCCATTGCCCTTGAGCTTCTCCTTCTCCTTCAGCCTATTGCACACATCTTAGCAGTAGGGTTAGGCTGCATCCTGCATTAGGGTTTCTGAGCATTAGGGTTAGGGTTTCCCCTACTGCCCTCTGCATCCGCCCTTAGTTGCCCTGCCGCCTCTGCCGTCGCCCTTAGAGCCACCCCCGCCTGTCAAACATGCCGCCGCCTTCTTCTTCAGAGTTGCCGCCGCCCTCAGAGCTGCCGCTGCCGCCAAATCTCTGGCCTTCAGATCTGCCATCGACGCCTGTAACGGCTCGCCGCCTTGCACCTGTTCGTCGACTGTACCTTGTACATGCTGCAAAAGAGCCGCCGCCGCCTTCAGATCTGTGCTCGCCGCCTTCAGATCCGCCATCGACGCCTATAACGGCTCGCCGCCCTGCACTTGTTCGCCGACTATACCTTGTACATGCTGCAGAAGAGCTACCGTACAGATCTGTTGCTGACTGTAATCGTGTCCTCGAACCCTGTGCCAACAGTTACTTGTAACCAATTTTGTTATCTTTTTTAATTTCTTTCAAAAATTTCAGAAATTGCTAAAAATTATTAGCAAATTGGCTGCATTAATTTTGGGGCTTTTCACCATTGAGCTTGCAATAGCAACATTGGCACACATTGGCATTGATTTCAGCCGATTTGGTGCATAATTGCACTAGAAATTTGGGGCTTTGGTAAAAATTGACACTATTTTGCAAAAATTGGCACTATTTGCAAGCATTTTGGGTATTACAAGCACATTTAGTTGGCATTGGAGCATTTCCCCCAATTTTTTGGGCATTACAGCATTTGGTACAAGTGACAATTGCTTTAGCAGATTTACAGGTGCAAATCAGGTTCAGATTTGGTCTATTTGGCTGCCTAAAAATTGGGGCTTTTCTACATTAAGCCCATCTTTGCAGCATTCGCAAAAATAACCTTTGATTTTGCCAAGATTTGAGCACTTGCAACTTTTACAGGTGTCAGCTGATCGTGTCACGGCACATGTATACATTTGTGGTTTGCTATAGTATATGTATGCCATTGTGGACACTTTGACAGATTTGCATCATCGTGCAGTACACTTACAAATTTGGAACATCCATATGTATTTCTCGTCGTGAAAGGAGTCCCCTTTCAGTCCATTGATTATCTTGCTATTTAACTCCCGCATTTTTACGGTTTTACTAGGCATTGCCTACTCGTGGTGACTTGTGACAGATTTGTTGTGTTATCATGGCCAGCAATAATAATGACCTCTTTGGAATGCTATCTCAAGAGGACAAGCTCAATGGGGATAACTACCCTATGTGGGCTTATATGATGTGTCATGTATTGGTTGCCAAGAATGTATGGCTATATGTGGATGGCTCTGAGGAGCATCCTCTTGCACCTGCTCTAGCGGAAGGTGAAGTGATTCCTGCTCACCCTCCTGCAGGTCCACCTCCTTGTCCTCCTCCTACTCAACAGCAACGTACTTGGGATGCTAGGGATGCTTAGGCCCATGCGTTGATTGCTCTCTTGTGCCGCAGGCATATCATTCCGCACATTCGTTCCTGCACCACTGCAAAGGGTGCTTGGGATACCTTGGCGGCGTTGTATTTAAGTCGCAATGAGGCTCGTGTCGCTTACCTTCGAGGCAAGCTTGAGACTCACCGCATGCTTGAAGGTGACTCTATCGATCAGTACCTTACGCATGTGAAAGACCTACGAGAGCAGCTCATTAACATTGATGAGGTCTTGATAGATGGCTATCTTGTTCAGACAGTTTGCGTAATTTGCTCAACTCTTATGAGACAATTGGCACCACTTTGAGATTGTTGGCTGGCAATGCACCTAATGCGGTCACTTTTGGCAACCTTGTGACTCTCTTGCTCAGTGAAGAGCAATCCCGTTCCAACAAGAACAACATGATGTCTGCTGAGTCAGCAATGGCTGTTCCTTTTCGTGGGAATCAATTTGGGCCTAAACCTAGCCCATCAAATCCTCCCAAATCAGAGGACAAGCCTGAAAAGAAAAAGCGTTGTAATTATTGCAAGAAAACAAGGCACACCATAGAGGAATGCAGGAAGCGTATTGAGAGTGAAAAAAAGAAGAAGCTAGCATCTTCTTCCACAGGTGCAAGTGCAGATCAGGCCAATTTGGCTACACATGTATCAACCTTGACCATGACATCTTCATCACCTACAGAGATGTCTTCTGATGCCGTTGCTTTTGATGACTATGCTCTATAGTTAGTACTTCTTGGTATGCATTGTCTGGCAGATGCATTTCAGGGGGGGTTTTACTTACCCACATGCAGTTGGTAATGCCTCATGGTCACTTATGCTTGTCTATGCTAGATGCTTTCTCTTATGTGATGTCTACTGGAGATGCCTTCTATGTTGTTTTCTCTTGCAGTGGGATTGTTTCTACAGTGTTGACATTGTCACTTTCTCACAGGTGATGTTTATCGGGAGTGCCTTCTACACACTTGGCCAGTGTTGGCTTGCTCTCATGGTTTTGACATGTCACATGTATATTATTCATTGTGGGATTATGCATCTTTACACTTGTCATACATGCCATAGATCATGGCATCACTAGGAGTTTACCCATCCTCTCATAGCATTGGCTAATGCCCGCCCCAAGCCCCCACTTTTTCTCCCTATTTTCAGCTTTTCCCATTGCTGGATTTTTACTTTTATCAACCCTACCATTGCTGATTTTTCCTCATCGGATCCTCCATTGATGAGTTTCCCTCTTGCAGCTTACATTGCATGTCTCACAAGCATGACTTCTTGATCTTGTTGCCTTTACACATGCATATATCTGCTACCTCTTCTTATGTTGATCACTGGTGCAGTTATAGAGCATTGATGTGGATTACATGCAGTTCAGCTTGGCATTTGGATACTTGCCTTCAAGGGGGTATAGCTTGGCATTTGGATACTTGCCTTCAAGGGGGTATTATGCGATGCCTCTTAATTTGATGCAGTTGATGTCCACATGATCTTTGACATGCATTTCAGGTGATGCGTTTATGTACTACTGTGCTCTAGTATTAGCACTATGACATTGGGGATTCTCCTTTTCCCCCGTCATATAGTGCTTACTTTTCCCATTGGCACTGCAATTCACTCTTACTGTGGAAGCATAGTGCAGGGCAACATTCACAGCTTTATCACCCTGCTACTACGCGTTCACACCGTTCACTTGAGGGGGGCTTGTTGGTCATGTCCACTCCCGGCTAGTTCAAGTGTGAACCCAGCTTACTCACAAGCACTTTTTCCCTGTGGACTGGACACAGGTTTTTCCCTGTGTGTTGGGCATTTAGCCCTAGGCTTTTTAGTACTCACTTGTACTTTCATTTTACACTCACGTTTCTCTATGCTTGAGGTTGTGTGTGTGAGCTGCCCTCCTACCCAACAAGTAGTACATAAAACACATCACCTGAAATGCATGTCAAAGATCATTTTCAGCTTTGTGAAGGCTACCTTCTCAGCTTCCATCCATCAAAAAGAGCTTTTCTTCTTTGTCAAGTCATGTAGAGGAGAAGCTATGTGTGCAAAATGCTTGATGAATCAGCAGTAGTATGAGCACAATCCAAGAAAAGATCGTATCTCATACACATCTCGAAGATCTGGCCATCCTTGAATAATTCTAATCTTCTCAGGATCCATTTGAATGCCTTCAAAAGAGATGACATATCCAAGATAATTTATCTTATCCATAAAGAACTCACTCTTTTTACCATTGATTCGAAGCTGGTGTTCTTGAAGAAGTTGCAAAACCTCTTCCAAGTGTTGGTGATGTTCTTCTTCATTCTTGCTGAACACAAGAATGTCATCAAAGAATGTACCAACATATTGGCGATGATCTCGGAAGATGCGTTCCATCATTCGGTTGAAGGTAGCCGATGCATTGGTCAATCCAAAAGAAACGACCAAGAATTCATAAAGACCAAATGAAGTGCGGAAGATGGTCTTATGGACATCTTGTGGTACCACCCTGATTTGATGATAGCTGCTCTTTAAGTTGATCCGACTAAAGATCTTGGAGCCTCCTAATCGCTCCAGAATGTCAACGATTCTTGGAATTGGGAAGCAGTTCTTCACAGTGATCTTGTTGAGAGCTCGATAATCAATGCACATTCTAAATGTGCCATCCTTCTTCTGAACAAGGAGAACTGGGGAGCAATAAGGAGAACTACTTGGCCTAATCAAGCCATGGCTAAGTAGATCCTCCACTTGTTTTCTTATTTCTTCTTGTTTATGTCTGCTTACACGGTATGGTGCAAGATTGGGAGGACAGCTTCCAAGAATGATATCTATTTGATGGTCTTCCGGCCTTTCTGGCGGAAGTTGATAAGAAAGATCTTCTGAAAAACAATCTTTGTACTTTTCCAAAAGCTTTATTTGCTCTTGGTTTTGAACATTCATATTTTCTTTTCTATTATGGACCTCATTCACATAAATCAAACAACATTGCACACAATCTTTAATGGCTCGAAAGACTTGCATATGGCTTACCATTGGTATGGTGTCTTCGCTTACTCCAGCTTTGATTTTGTAATTCTTGCCTCTATGCTTGAATTCCACCTTCTTTTTTTGTGAGTAGAGAGCTGAATCTACCCTGTGATTCCAAGGCATGTCGAGAATCACATCAGAACCATCAAGATCGGCGATGCAAAAGGTATCTTGATCACTGTAGCCTTGTAGTTGGAATTTCAACTTGCCAATGTAAGATACAACTGTCTTCTCTACATCTCCATCATCAGAATGAACAACTTGGTGCAGTTCCACCAATGGAGTATCCATATCTTCATTCCTTAGGCCAAGCTCTTTTGCTAGTTGCCAAGAGATGAAGTTCTCATTGGCTACAGGGTCTATCAAGAAAAAAGCTTGCTTTCCTTCCATTTGACCCCAAGCCTTCAATAGTTGGCGCATGAAAACGGTCTTCATAAATCTGACGGGCGGTGAAACAAACACTCGCACATTAAACACTTCATCACCCATGGGGACCTGGAAAAGGAAACAAACAAGGGGAGCTAGAGTGCTCCTGCAAAAAGTACAAGGACATCGATTGGCCCCAAAACGCAGTGGCATCCCTGCTTCCGACTGAGCCTCATCTGATACATCCACAGGCACCTAAAACCTGCTTGGACTCCACCCAAGTGGTAAGCACAAGTCCCAATGAAGCATAGTAGATCACCACTGCTAAACATAGAAAGAAGCTGCCTTTCGAACCCATGAAGCGTCCGTGAAGATACCACTGGTGACAAACTCTCGAAAGCCATAACCTTCAACCCATCTCTTGCACCATACGTTATAACACTTCAGCTGCTTCTTGTTCCTGGATGACTACTTTCTATCCTTGGTGTCTTTTCTCTTGAGCTTCATCTTTAGCTTTTGCTCTTCACCTCATATAGGCAAAGACATACAATCCTGCACTATCTCCTGCACTTTCTTTTCACTTTCCACATGTTGAAGCTTTTGATGTGAAAACCACAGGCTCGCCTCCTTGAGAAAGTCGACGATATCCCAACAAATGAACCATGTAAACCGGCCTCGGTCTTCAGACAAAACCAAAGGGCGGTGCAAAAACAAACTTGCACACAAAACACTTCAAAACCTTACCGGCCGCTTGCTTTTCCCGTTTTTCTACAGCACCGACAAGCCACCTTGCGCCCGCTTTCTAGCGGGCCGTGCGTCTGCGTGTACCCACCTGCCTACGTTGCCGCCTGCGCACATACCTAGCGCCCGATTGCCTGCGTGCGTGTACCTGCACGTGTACCTAGCTGTTAACTGCCTCCACATCCACCTGGGCGCCTGTGCTTGCCTGCACTTGGTGTTGCCGCTTGTTTATCCAACAGGCCTGCGCAAAAGCAATCTTTTGCCTGCGTACAAAAGCAGTCGCCTGCTTTCGCCTGCACACATACCTGGCCGGCCTAGGCGTACATATGGCCACCTGCCTTGGTTGCATACAAAAGCTTCAGGGCTACGCTACAACACCCTGACGTCACTTCTCCCTCTCTCTCTCTCTTTTACGAACAACAACCGATACGCTTTTTCTACTTTTCTCTCTCTTCAAATTGTTCATAAAGTTGAAGAACACATCCAGCCCTTCGTTTTGCAAAGCAAACAACCCATACAAGACCATAATCCCTAACATGAGTTCCAACGATGCAAAATAACATGCTGAAATTGAAAAAACAGCAGTATGAACAAAAAAACAGCAAGCTTCTCGAACTCATACCTTTTCTTCGACCTCTTTTCCTCTACCTACCGACTTGCTTGTTCACGAGGCTTGCTCTGATACTACTATCAAATCCACATAGGATCTCCTCGTAGAACGCTCCTAGTACAAGACTCGAAACCTGCAAACAAACCAAACGTACGTGAAGGGGGTGCATGCCTGACTCACCTCCCAACCTTGACAGCCGTGGGCAAGCCCACAAGACTTGGTTGTCCCCACCGAGCCACGAGCTGAGCTAACTAAATGGATATACCGACCAATCTCTACTTCGTGACGTCCCATACTGCCATGAAGCTACCCTCGCAGGCCTCGAGACTGCTATCGGCTTCGACTACATAAAGCAGGTGCATGTCTGCACTAGATCCAGGCTCCTGACCATAGAGCTCTCCCAAAGACACGCGAGACTCTATGAACTAATGACTAACCTTGGCCACCCTTTTATAGGCTCATCGGGCATCCACACTTGGGCGCCCGCTCGTCCATACTTGGGTGCCCGCCTGTTAGTCTATCCCTAACTCAGCTCGCCAACAATCAGCCTGCCTAGCTCCAAGCAAACCTCGAAGCTAAGTCTTGTGTGCGTGTAGCATACGGTAGATACACACTCTGCACATGACAAATTGCAAGCGCTACCAGTGTAAGCTCCCCGTACAACGTGGTATGCTTAACAATTAATATTCTTGTTTTTTTTATGGTTATTCCACACTTAAAATAGATTGATAACAAAACTAACTCCAAATAACTCAATGCTAAAATTAGTTACAACACATGTGGATAAGACAGCAATACATATTGGAAGTAAAGTTGAGAGACATATGATGGAGCCAGATTTGAGGGTTGAAAATGGGTAACCTCCCCAAGATGAAAATTTATTTCTACTCAATCCAAGTACTTTAGGATTAAGTTCCGTTACAATCAACCTGAGAATGAAGAAGAAGTAATCTTCACTCTCACAGACCATGCAAAAGTCTATGCTAATGAACATACAAAAACAAGCAAGTATGCACATGCATTTTCTTATAATACATAGATAGTGAGAAGCCCAAATGGGGGAGAGAGTAATCAACCTTCTTGTTGATGTAGAGCTGTACAATGGCTGCAACTTTGTACTTTATCCAAAGATGAAAGAAAAAGAGACTTTATAAAGCTGAAATTGGAGTAATAAGAGAGCTGAAACCTCATTTACAAACTTGCTGCAATAATGGACAGCATGAAAAAAGTGAAAGATGGAGTAGTTACATCATGTGGAAGCGTTGATGGAGAGGTAGGGGTTGTACCCAAGTGGTGTGGGCTGCTTTAGGGTGAGTAGGGACTGATTTACAACAAGGGAGTTGTGTGTAGAATGAGAGAAAAAGGGTTGTATTTATAGGAAAAGAGAGCTTCAAGGCTTAAGAGGGAAAGTAAGGCTGAAAAAGACAAGTGTCCAACCACATGTTAGAAGGTGGGATAAGTGGAGGGACACTTGGAAACTCAAAGTGTTGGGACACTTGGAGCTCAAGTGACAAGTGTTGGGACACTTGTCCATTTTTCTAGAACTTTGTGTGGTGAGGTGTCAACTGCCAAAAACCTCCAAATTTAGTAAGTACAGTTAGGATGCAAAAATTACTGAATATAGTAAGTGATTCCTACATTTTAGAAAATCTCTATTTTTTAGGGTTAGGCTTCTTAGGGCAAATTGAGGTCCCTATTTTTTAGGGCTCGACTCTAGATTTTAGAGAACCCCCAATATGGGAATCAAAAGAAAGCTATTTCCGTCCACATTCACAAAACAGTAATGGTTTTTCAATCTGATGCATCTAACTCGTGTAAAATGAAAATCAAGCAATCACTCTAACATAGACTTTAATTGGTCATGCCATCTTATCGATTGTAACTGTCTATTCTGGCGGATCTAGCCCACACTCCCAAGCATCAATCCTCTCTTTGAGCGAGCTTGACCTTGGTATGCTTGAGTTCCGGCCATAAGCACCCAATCAGGTCACATAGGTGGAAGTGTGCACTATCCAGAGTGCTCAAGGTAGAGCACAATTTTATGCTGATAGGTAGCGTGCACCAAGGGTTTTCTCCAAGGGAATGCTGGTGTATTTGAGAGTACCCAAGAATTCAGAGCCTTTGAGCACATGGAAGTATCGAAAATTGTCCCCTAAGTACTATGGGCCTTACAAATTCCTAAAAAGGGAGATAAGATTGCTTAAAAACTTGAATTACCTCTCCCTTAAGATTTCTCTTTGGGCATCCTAGTGAGGTGATTTGTGAAGGTTTGTCCTTTATTGGTGAGGAATGTATGTAGAGAAGCCTTGACCCCTATGCTCAGAGGTGATCCAGTTCTCGAGTCTACGGTTGGGTGATGAGCTTGATTCTGCCAATACTAATTTGGATTCACCATGTGTTTAATTTGTATTTAAGAGATCTTGGAGAGGATTTAGTCGTAAAAAATGCCTAACACCAACAACAAACACTAAATCTAGAGTGGCTAGGGGTTGATGTCTACCCATACTAGCTAGACGCTATAATTGTTCTCCCATCATGCAAGAAAACATAGCCATCGTTACATTTGCAATGACAAGCTAGGGAACAGCTAATTATTAATAAAACCTGAAAATAATTTTTCCCTAATCAAATTTATGCACTCCTAATTCTAAGGACTCTAAGGTGGGTCCAAGTTCTAAATCAAAGGATGATTTTATAAGTTCATTAAAACTTTCACCCCAATTTTTATGGTCTTTCCACCACAAAGTCAAAATCAAGTTCTATATCAAGTCCATGTGCAAGAGTCAAGGAAGCTACGAAGTCAAAAATAACAAAATCAAAATTTTCAAGAGCGTCCTAGATTTTGATGAGGCGCTCCATTTAACCATTAATTCCATCCACTAGCTTCATCAACATCAAAATTCACTAGCAAGATAAAAAAGAATTTGTAATGAAAGAATACTAAGGTGAACTTCAAAAACAAAGATGAATTCACTTGCTTTGAGGTAATAGACACATAAGACGAAACAATCCAAACCATTACCTTACCAAAGCACCCACGGATAATGAGTGCTTTAAATGCAATACAGCCTTTTTATTGGGCCTTCATTCATGCAAAAACTAAGTCTCACAACTAAGCAAAAGTAGCCACAATTATGTCATCAACTTTTCCAAGGAGATCATGAAATCATCGCTTGTCAAAAGTCTCTTAGTAACCAAGACCTTGAGGTTTAATTCTAGTAGACAAGGACTCGTATGAAGCCTAAATCAAGCTCTAGACAAACACATGGATAGTGGATTCACATTGAGACCATGCGGCAAACTGAACAACCTACAAAATATTGCTTTTTGATATTACTCTCATAAGAACTTTGGCCATTAGCACCTTCACCTAACACCCTGCAAAGATGTTGATCTGTAAATATATGTAGTACTAGCTTGATTGTATCCCTGCCAAGTGCAATACAGATGCACACATATGCACATACACACACTTAGAACACACTGACTTCTGCTCTCTACACATACGCATCCTAGAGGACTGCGGTAAAGATATTCAAATGACTTTACCTTTAAATAATACAATATGGTACAAATGACCAGACATATGTTACACACGCATGTGCATACATACATATCGCATGCTATCAACACGCACATATTACATACACATTAATAATACATGCATACAGACATATGATACAGCAGCCATGCATACAAGATGTACATGGAAAGTATGTATGCAACACATCATGTACCCATGAAGGATAAATCATCCGAGGGTCTTGCATTTTAGAAGAAATGCATTAACTGGTTCTGCTGAAGAGGGGTGGCTTACCGTTAGGGCCAAGCGATGAGCGGGTGATCTGCGAGAGCTCCTTGCACGCATTGATGTTCTTAAGAACCGCTTCATCAAGGCCGGAGAGGTGCTTGTGGCCCTCCTTCAGCATGGCCTGCACGCCATACGGCTGCAACTGGAAAGGCATGTCTGCGCACACGAGTGTAGGTGTGGAAAGATGTGTGCAACCTGCGGAGCAACCCTGCGGCGAACTAAAGGCAAGAAAATCAACTGTTCTCCACTCACAAAGCTTTTGGGGGGAAAGATCTGCGGTCTACTTAGAAAAGCAAACGTTCTCTTAGGTCTGAACTGGCTTTGGGGCGGGGCCTTCACACGATGAAGGGTCTTGAGTCTTGACACACTATAAATGCAATGGACGGGCAAAACATTGTAATGCAATACACTCTGGGTCTTCAAAATGTGCTTAGGACTCATCCATGTGAACGAAGTTCTCGTGTGGATGAGGGACACTCCTCGTCCACCATGAGCTTAGGCGACATGATAAAGAGCACACAAACTCACTAGATTAGAATAAACAAATGTGTGCCAGATACAAAAGATAAGTACACACCCCAAAATGAGTAGATAAGAGGGTGTACATATGCATAGGGAAAAAAACCTCCTAGCGAGGGAAAAAAGTACCCCGACGGTCCTAAGTGTATTCACACACATCACTACCATATAATGGTACAAAATATCCAACACATGGGGATGTGGGATGTGAGATGTTTATGACATTTAAAAAGAATCTATTTTCTTTTGTATTGGATATTAGCCTTTGAAGCAACTATCAATTTTAATTAGAGGATTGATAGTTTTCCTTCCCAATATAAAGCCTAGAAGATAAAGACAAATCATCTAGGGCTAGCTTGAAAACATTAGTCATTCATACACAACCCTTGCAAGAATAACTAATGTTAAATACTGCACTAAACTAGTGAACTACATAATGTTCCTAATACAACCCTTCCAATAGAGTATCTCAAAGTAAAGGTCCAAAAATACAAACTTGTGTATCTCCAATACATAAGCAATGCAAAGAACATTAAATACCACACTAAATTAGTGAAATACATTATGTTCCTAATGCAATCCTTCCAATAGTGTATCTCAAAGTCAAGGTCCTACATTTTCTTTGACCAATGTGCTTTCCAACCTATAAGTTCACATATGTTTTACAGACACTTAAGTAAGCAGTTATTTGAAGATACCATAAAAGTTGAGCCATGAAGATAGTGCATCCACTTCTTTCACCCAAATAAAATAGCATGAAGCCCTTTATCATGCTCAAAAACTTGATGTTTGCTTGTCTTAACACAAGGCTCCACCTTTTGCATAATTACTAGCATCCACTTGAGACACAAATGGCTTACATAAATCCATAATACGTAACATAAGTGCCATCATTGCATTATACTTCAAATTTTTGAAGTAATTATTCAATTTCTTCATCCACTTTCAAAAGACTAGAAAGAGACATTGAAATCAACATAAATTTTTCTATAATATGCTTGATTGTATAAGCTCTAAAAATAGTTCACCTTCATGATAGTTAATAAGGATTCCACGACCAGGTGAACTTTATTTAAGCCTACCCATATACCATTAAAGTTATAAACTCTGTCGAGCAGGAGCTCCAACCAGTGAACCGTGCTTCCCCTACCTATGCCTCCTCTCCTTCTTCCGCACTACCCTCGCCTATGCCCCCCCCCCTCTCACTAACTTGGCTTCATCTACGCACCCTTTCGTCCCCTCTGTCCGCCTATGCCCCCTCCTTTCGCCTACGCCCCCTCTTCCCACCTTCACCCCCCCTTCTACCTATGACGCCTCTCGCCCCCTCCTCCTCTTGTTGCTCTGCCCCCCCTGCTTGTGACTTCCCCCTCTCTCACGATGCCCCCTTTCTCCCTCACGTTGCCCCCCCTTGCACCCCTCTCTCTGCCTCACCCCTCTTTCCTCCCTCTGCTCTCTCTCTCTCTCTCTCTCTCTCTCTCTCTCTCTCTCTCTCTCTCGCCTGCACCCATAGCACCTTTGCCCCCCCCCACCATTCCCCCTCCCTCGCTTCCCTCCCCTACAACCTCTCCAATCCCCCCCCATCTCCCTTCAGCTTTGACTCTTCGTCCCCTCGGTTTCATCTCCCAACTTCTCACGTTCTTGGGCATTTTATCATTCAACAAGCTTCGGCCTCTTCTGGTCTTCACCCCTCAGGAGGACTCCATGGCAGCTGCTCCATCATCCCTAACTGAGGCTGTCATCCCTTGCCTATTCTTCTCACAAAAGCGAACCTCTAGCTACATCCCTGAAGGCCTCCACTCTGGTGTGCAAGATTATTACTAGCTGCCCGGCACGCGACAACTCTGAGATCTTCAGAAGGCTAGCCTCCTTGGAGTGCCTATCAAGATCATCAATATTCATCCTTTGCGGTGCAGCTACTACCTGGTTGAGTTTGACTCACCAACGACGTCAGATAAAGTCATGCAGCTACTGTGTATGGCCCATGCCTTCTTTGTGAGGTGGCATCACAACTTTGAACCCACATCCGACCCACTGGATGGCGTTTCAAGCTTTCCCGTGAGATAGTCTACTTCCCAAGAAGGAATACCTTCCTCTTCTTTGGATAATTGGTGGAGCCATTAGGAGAGTGATGGAATTCCCCCTACTACTGCTTCAGCCCTCACACGGGCAGCCGAGATTCCATCCCTTTGCATCTATATTACCTCGCCAAAGATAATGCCTCGCGTCACATCCCTTCCTTACCTTCAGGGAGGCCCCATCCTACTACAAAGAGTAGAGTACTTAGGCCTCCCAAGCCAAAGCTTCATATGCAGGCAGATGGGACATCTTGCTAGAGCTTGTCCTCGTCACCCTAGTTCAAGAGACTACTAAAACAATGGGTACTATGCAATGATACCCACAAAGAACTACTACAAAAACTGAAGCACTGTGTATGGACAATAAGCATCAGAAGAGAAAAGAAGATCATTGCAGAATATCACCAAAAAAGGTTGCACATAACGTGGAGCAGCACGAGGGAGGTCCCGTAGGTGCTTCCTATCACTGCAGAAGTTGAAACAAGATCTAAGAATGAGGCTAAGCTAAGCCACCTTTATATAGGTGGGAGAGGAGCTTGTTGGCCCAATATAGGTGGGAGAGGAGCTTGTCGGCCCAATAGAAAATCAGAGGACTAGCCTACAATGCATAAAAATGCTAAAATGATGCCTAAAAATAGGAAGAAAAAAAATGTAGTGACTAGATGCATATGTAGGGCTTCCTATCGAGCCAGGTACAAACATAAATATGCATGGGAAAGTCCATATGAGGATGAAATAATTTCCAACACCTCCTCTTCAGTGCCAAATGGGTGGACCAACTCTAGCACGCTGCAAAAAATCCTCCAAAGAGTCTGAAGGAACACCCTCCTCATAAAAGGCACAAAGCTCGCGAAGATATGGTACATCTAAATACTGAGAAGGTCTCCGAAAGAAGCCATGAGAAGATATCAAAGACGAAACACCAAGATCAATCTAGAGAGAGAAGCCCTCAGGAGATGGAACCATAGATGGCTTTGAAAAATGGGGTACCTCCTCTGCATCTGCAACAACAATCATCGGGACCAAAGTAGAACCCTCTCAAGAAGAAGAAGGAAATGAAACAACCACTGGAACAAAAGGATCATCAGTGTGATAGTAGCTGAATTTGCCAGGGTCGAAGTCTGAATAGGCTACAAGATAGTGGAAGATGCCTCCTAAATATGTGAGGATATCTAATCCACCTGCTCTGTAGAAGAACTATTATCCTCCTCTAAAAGAAAGGAGAGAAAATCTGCAATAATAGCATCAGCATGGAACAGCACAAGAGAAGGAAGATACTCACCCAAAGGGATGAGAGGGGAAGAGAAGAGAATCCCCGAGAGGGGAGAATGGTGATCTTTAGAATCCCAAACCTCCTTTGGAAAGACTATAAGAGAGGGTGGGTGGGAGGGAACCAGAAAGAGAAGAGAATAGAATGACTCTCCATTGTGGTAAAGACTGTAAAGCAACTCTATAGGAAGAAAAACGTAGCACTTGAGGAAGTCTCGAGTGAAAACGTAGCTCCACAGGAAAAAATGCAGGTTACTAATGAAAAACGCAGCAAGTGAATATCAAGGCACCACATCAAGACCATCACATACTCGAAGGAAGTGGCATTAGCCTTTTGAAAGCAAGTTTCTCAATATGTGATATCTATGACTTCATCATCAATCCAATGCCCGAATGAGTCAATGGCACCGTATACCATCAAAGTCTCCAAGATCAAGAGTGCAATGTCATTGAGAGTTTCTTCAGAAGAGTTGTCATCATCTCTTGAGCCTTGTCACACACACACACACATTGTGCAACAAGAAACATGCTATATATATAAAGATGAGTTGATGCATCATTCAAACCTTTTTATATCTATCAAGACATTTTTTCAGAAGAGTTGTCATCATCTCTTGAGCCTTGTCACACACACACACATTGTGCAACAAGCAACATGCTATATATATAAAGATGAGTTGATGCATCATTCAAACCTTTTTATATCTATCAAGACATTTTTTCATTTCTCAAGAATTTACTATACAAAATCTATTGATCTTGTCTCATAATATCTCATTCATCTTCGGAGTTAGCCCTTTGGCTTCTTGTACCTCTCCAACTATCTGTTCATCCTCTTTGTTGTACCAAAGTCAAGGCATGTTAGGATCAATTTGTCTAAGGAACTTGAAGATGTAAACCAATGATTCTTGTACTAACCAACCTTCTCCCATGCTCCCTTCTAGCCTAGACCTTTGTCAAATAAACCTCTTCAAGGCCTTCATGAATGTCTCTAAGAAAAACATTCATTGGCTATGAATTGTACCAACAATTGCAACCTCCTCAACTAAATGTATGAGCAAGTGCATCTGAATGGTGAGAATACTCATTGGAAAGTGCTTCTCAATCAAACAGATTGCTTCTAAAGAGTTCATTCTTACATCTTTGATTGTTTGCAAGTTTATCTCCTTCAAGGATATCCATCGAACTATGGCATTGATCTTGTAAATAACACTGTAATGTCTTCACTTATGCAATCTTTAGGCCATTCAACATAAATGCATCCTTAAGACAATGCATGTCTCCCGTTGGTTTACGAAAGGATACAATAATATTCTTTACTCTTTTTTCCTCTCTCTTGGATAAAATCCAAGGTACTAGGGGTAAGACTACTTTTCCTAATTCATCTACTTATGCCCACAAGGCTTCCATCTTTTTAACTTCCTTCAAGTCATCTATTGTATCTCAAATTAAATGTTCCCAAATGATGCTTTCGAAATTTTTGAATATATGCATGGGATCCAAGAGATGATTGATTAATAAATCATTCCAGTAAGGGAGGTCGTGAAAAAGGGAGAGCCTTTTTATTCTATCTATAGGTTCTTCATTTTTGTTAGCCCTCCATAATTCCAACCAATCACTTTCTTTCATTTTACGAGGTGGTCCACAACCAAGATTTCCATCCTATAGTGTGGACGATGTAACATAAGATATCTTACATACCCTTGATATATCATGCAGGCTCCGTTTCCCCTCATTATTTCTCTCAATCTCTCTTTCTTGCAAGCAAGTAAGAGTATCCTATTTATTAGGGTTAGTTTTTTTATAGTTATACATAAAAAAAACAGATTTTGAATTGATTTTGGTTGATTCTTTTCATATGACACACCCCCTGGTGTTGTGGGAAAATTTACTTTATTTATTTTAAGCACTATTGGTTTTGTACTCTATGCATGCTCTCATTATGCATGCATAGAGTGCGTTATGGCTCAAATTAGTGAAGGGAAAGCCTTAAAATTTACATAAATAAAATCATGTAAAGTGGGTTCAAACTTACACAAATGAAAGCATGTTAAGGTCTTTATATTTGAAAAGAATGACCAACAAAAGATTGGAAGAAATTCTAGAGGGAGAACTACGACATAGTATTAAACTAAGTTCAGCAACTATGAAAATAGTTAAAAAATCTAAAATGTAAGTGTATTTGGGAGTAAGTATATCAAAGAAATCATGTGAAGTGTGTCACAAATGAAAGCATGCATACTCTTTTATGCATGTATACTATGTGTATGTATAGAGCATGTATAAAGTATACATGCATAAAGTATGTATGCATACTCTTTTATGCATATATACTCTGTGTATGTATAGAGAATGTATAAAGTATGCATGCTCTTTATGTATGCATACAGCATGCATACTCTTTATGCATGCATAGAGCATACTCTATGCATTCATAAAGTATGCATGCATAGAGCGTAGAGCATAGAGTATGCATAGAGTATAGAGGATGCATACTTTATAGAGTATGTATAGAATATACATACTTTATATAGAATGTATAGAATATACATGGATCATATGCATATTTTTCTTAGCATTGCTATCATAATTACCTCATTTTCTTGTATTGTAGGTCCCTCGCCTTTTTTGAGCCATTAACTCTTCTCAATGAACTCAAGGTAATATCTTTTGCTATTTATACTTTTCTTGTTTGCATCCTTGGATACTGGGCTTTAGGATTAGAGAGAGAGAGAGAGAGAGAGAGAGAGAGAGAGAGAGAGAGAGAGAACGATTAGAGCATGCTCTATGTATGCATAAAGCGTACTCTATGCATGCATAAAGATGCATGCTCTAAGGCTTTATGCATAGTTCTTATGCATGCATAATTTTTATGCATGGAGTTAGAGCTTGTATACTCTCTGCATGCATAGAGCATGCCTAGAGAGTATTCATAGAGTATGTATAGAGTATACCTGGATCATATGCATATTTTTCTTAGCAGTGCTCTCATGATTACTTTATTTTCTTGTAAGACCTCACCTTTTTTGAGCCATTAGCTCTTTTCAAACGAACTCGAGGTAAGCTCCTTTGCTATTTATGTTTTATGGTTTGCACCCTTGGGTGTTGGGGTTTAGGATTAGAGAGAGACACTATGCTTAGAGCATACTCTATGCATGCATAGAGTATGCATCATGCATAGGAGAGAGCATGCACTATGCATGCATAGAGCTTTCATACTTTATGCGTATATAAAGAGCATGCTTGCTCTATGGATGCATGCTCTAAGGTTTCATGCATACTCTTTATGCACTGTTATAGAGCATGCATACATTTCTATAACAGTGCATACTCTTTATGCACTATTATAGACCATGCATGCATAGTCTTTATGCATGTATAGATCTCTTTATGCATGCATATTTTTATGTATGGAGCATGCATACTCTCTGTGCATGCATAGAGAATTCATTCTTATGCATGCATAAAGCTTTTATGCTCTATGTATATATAGAGCTTGCATACTGTTTACTCTATGTATGCATGAAGAGAGTGAGCTTTATGCATGCATAAAGAGAGCGAGCTTTATGCATGCATAAAGAGAGCAAGATTTATTCATGCTCTATGATCTACATTCTATGTTTTTCTATTTATGCTTTTCTTGTTTACATCCTTAGGTGTTGGGGTTTAGGGTTAGCTATGTGAACAAGATTTATGCATGTACAGAGCATACTTTAGCATTGCTCTCATGATTGCATCATTCTCTTGTATTATAGATCTCTCACCTTTTTTGAGCCATTAGCTCTTCTTATGACTCGAGGAGAGAGAGAGAGAGAGAGAGAGAGAGAGAGAGAGAGAGAGAGAGAGAGAGAGAGTGCATGCTATATGCATGTATAAACCATTCTCTCTTTATGCATGCATAAAGCATAGAGTGTAATCTAGGCATACAAGTCTTGCATACTCAATACTCTATGTATGTATAAAAAGTATAGATCATGCAATACATAAAGAGTATAGATGCTCTATGCATACTCTCTACTCTATGCATGTATAAAGTATGCATGCTCTTTATCTATGGATAGAGCATGCATACTCTTTATGTATGCATGGCATGTATACTCTTTATGTATTGCATGCTCTATACTCTTTATACATGCATAGAGTATATACTATAAAACATAGAGTATGAATACATAGAGCATAGAGTATAAAGCATAAGTATGTATGCTATGCATAGAGTATGAATGCATAGAGCATAGAGTATAGAGCATACATATGCATGTATAAAGTATGCAAGCTATGTATATGTAGAGCATAAAGTATAGAGAATAAGTATGCATAGAGTATAGAGCATAGAGTATACTCTATGCTCTATGCATATAGAGCATGCATATAGAGCATAGAGTATGCTCTATGCTCTATGCATGTAGAGCATGCATAGAGCATAAGTATGCATGATATGTATGCATAGAGTATAGAGCATGCATACTTTATAAAGCATAGAGCATGCATAGAGTATGTATAGAGTATGTAAAGAGTATGCATAGATTGTGTAAAGAGTATATACTATATGCATACTTTATAGATCATAGAGCATGTATATAGTATGCATAGAGCATGTATAGAGTATGCATAGAGTATGTATAGAGTATGTAAAGAGTACACATGGCTCATATGAATATTTTTCTTAGCATCATTTCTCTCATGATTACCTCATTTTCTTGTATTATAGGACTCTCACCTTTTTTAAGTCATTAGCTCTTCTCGACCACTCAAGGTAAGCTCTTACACACACAAGATCCTTTTCTACTTATACTTTTTTATGCATGAGTATATTTTGTTTTAATCCTTAATCCATGTTTTATTTTAAAGCAGCTATGCTTGGTAATCCGTGAGACTACTTATGCTTTTCTATGCATGAGTATATTTTGTTTTGATCCTTAATATATGTTTTATTTTAAAGCAGTAATGTTTGGTAATCCAGGAGACTACATGTAGGATGAGATTTAAACTTTCTTCGAGATGCTCTCCCTTGAATTTGAGAGATAGCTAGGTTAGAGGTTACCTCACTCATTCCTGGCTCATCGAGTACCACCACCCCCAATGCTTGGACTGATGCTAGTGGCACACAGAGTTTATGACACAAGTCTCATAGCAGCCATAGTGGTAGTTGGTAGTTGTGGTGGTGGTGGTGGTGGTGGTTATGGTGTTGGTATATATGGAGGTGGTGTTAGTGATGCTACTACTACACCATATCGTTCTCCTACACATTTTGTTGAGACTACTCCACATGCTACTACTTAGGGTGTCACTTCTAAAGCCACTCCAGGTTTCACTTCACCATAGGCACTACTTTTGCTCGCACTCCCTTTACTCCTCGCTCTCTAGCATCAGGGCCCCTATACTCTTATAGATACTATGATGATGGGTCCATCATTGAGGATGATCTAGGTGGTAGGGTACTGATGCATATGCATCAGCTCTATAGCATAAAGTTCGGCCTTGCAAAGTGGCATGACCAACTAGATTAATACTTGAGCACCTTTATAGAGGTGTAATAAAGGAAGGAAAGAATAAGCCCCCATATCTTGACACATCGATGACTGGAGAAAGGAAGGAAAGAATAAGCCCCCATATCTTGACATCGTTGACTAGAGAGAGGCTAAGGTGAAGGTCTGTGACACCCCCAAACAAGTATAAGCAACAACAACCATGACACCCTCAAATAGGTACAAGCAACAACCGTATCTTAACATCGATGACTAGAGAAAGGCTAAGGTGAAGGTCTGTGACACCCCCAAACAAGTACAACCGTTCAAGGCTGCTAAAGCATGCCTCAAAAGTTCAAGGACTTCTCACCTTAGCGACATTGGTGGCACTGGGTGCTTTCGTACATACTTCGTAAGCTTTCACTACTTCTCTTTTTGCAATATATTTAATAATGTATGTATGATTTGCTAAATAATATTCCTTGAAGGTGTGTAAAGAGAAGTAGTGGGGCATAGTTATACTCAAGAAGAGTATGACTTTGGGTGGTCTCACGAAACTATGTCCTTATTCGACAAGATGGAGCGGGAAGGACACGAGCTCAATTGGGTTCACATCATCAACTATGTAAGTATATAACATTGTCAACCATATAACTTTTTAGTTTTTCAAATTTTACACACATAAATTATGTATAAATTCGATTAGCCACATAAAGATGTGGAAGCTGAAGGAGGTGCTGGGCATGATGATCAACGATGAGTAGCTCTTACATAGGCCTTTTTTTTAACACATATTATTTTTATACATGCTCATATTTTTTATAGGAGCTATGTTTGTGATTTTTATAAGAAGCTCCACTCATTATTATTTTTCAATAAGAACTTTTAAATTTCCTAAAGTATCAAGATTTTTCCAAATTTCCTAATACGGTGTTTAAAGTTTTATACTGCTTGTGAGGTTTCTTAGTGTCAACAACGAGTTACAAAATCTTGAATACGGATATCTATTAACTTTCTAGTTTTCTAAATTTTACACATAAATTATGCATAAATTCGATTATCTTTTTTGCATTTGTCTTTCATGTGTTTATATTTAAAGTACCTGGCTTAGTATTGTTGGCAGAATGGGATAGGTGTAAACTACCCAAATCTATCCCATTTTGCCTTTAAAAAATTTGTACCAATGTCAATATAAAAGTCGGTATTTATATCGATATTTACGTAAGTAAAAAGTTTGATACCCAATGCATATATTGACATTTTGGTCAAAGGTAGCATCAATATATTGGTTTGATAAAGACATTGAATGAAGATCGATAAATATTCTGACGGTTCGGTACCAACGATGTTACCAACACTGTTAGGTAGTTTTAGATTAAAAATCTAAATCATCGATATATATGATGGTATAAGGGTGATATTTGTTGAGATATCGAGCTTAATTGGTGTTGTGGACATTAATGACATTCTTAGGTGATAGCTTTCGCACTTATGCCACTGGCATGGTTGGTGAGATTATCATTGGGGGTGATATTTATTGAGATATCAAGCTCAACTGGTGTTGTGGACATTGATGACTTTCCTAGGTGATAACTTCCACACTTATGCCACTGGCATGGTTGGTGAGATTATCGTTGATATACTGCCAATGGATGGCAAGCTATGTGACAACCACTTTGGAGTACTAGAGTTATGGCATAATTATAGCGCCAGCTCTTAAAGTCGTGAGTTCACACTATGAACTGACCATTGTATGTTATAGTAGAAGAGTACTTTTCCTTATTGTATATACTCTTATCTCTTTAGTTTATGGTTATAGAGAAGAGAATAGAAGAAAATTCAAGCATCCATCTCTCTCTTGTGCATGTGATGTTTGCAAGGAACTCAACTTGTCCCTCTCTCCCTGCATTCTCTTTATGGTATTAGAGCTCCGGTTTGTGTGAGAGCTAATGAGGCAAGCAAAAAGCAAGAACAAGGCAAGTAAGGAAGCGGTACATGAGGAAAAGTATTTCCATCTCTTTCCCTCCATCTCTTTCCCTCTTCTCTTTCCCTCTTTGATTTCGGAGAAACACCTTTGGTAGTTGTGAGAGGTATAGGCAGACATGGAAGTCATTGTCTTAGATTGAGGCATCCTCATGGGTTAAGGAAGAAGACCATGTTGTGTGTAGTAACATAGTTAATTGCACGTTCTCGACGTGATTCGAGTGTGTTCTGGGCCCGTTTTGGCTTTGCAAGCGATGCAAAGTTGTAGCAAAAATTTGGTTATCGAGATAGTATGTCCAAAGAATCTAAGTGTTACAGGTGTTAGTGAGGGTATATGTATATGTGACTGGTTCACATACAATGGAATTATAACAGGTGTATAGTACTATTTGTTGAGGTTATAGATTTGTAACAAGTGTAGAAACTTTGTTTTATAGATTTATAACAAGTGGAATTATAACTTATCCAGTGGAATTATAACAGTTGTATAGTACCGTTATTGAGGTTACAGATTTGTAACAAGTGTAGAAACTTTTTTGTAAGCACTATTTGGTAAGTTGCTATAAGCAAAGACGTCCGATAGTCTATCACAGATTGTTAATAAGAAGCTAGACAAGAATAACTTCTAGGCATGGAAGTTTAGGATGACCAATTCCCTTATGGGAAAAAGATATTGGGAGTTCGTCATAGGTGATAAAAAGG
This sequence comes from Cibotium barometz, assembly GCF_041138505.1. Classification (NCBI taxonomy): domain Eukaryota; kingdom Viridiplantae; phylum Streptophyta; class Polypodiopsida; order Cyatheales; family Cibotiaceae; genus Cibotium; species Cibotium barometz. The sequence goes on from NC_141083.1 coordinate 26,134,368, forward strand.
AGTTGGAGATTATTGAAAAAAATTCAACCCCTCACCAAATGCAAGCATATGAAGCATGGCATGAAAAAGCCAGAAAGGTGTTGTATTGGTTGTTTGCTAGTGTGACAGATTCTATGATTGTGTATATACAAGATGCACAAGTGTCTAAGGAGGCTTAGGACATACCATGGTAAAGAGGTACATTGTAAGATTCCTCCCCAGCCCCTCAAGATGTCAAATTTCTTCCCCTCTAATCAATCCCCTTTTCAGAATAATAAAAGATCTTGTTTCTACATGTTTTGGCTTAGAGAGAGAAAATATTCTAGAGAGAGATAATTCAGTTTTTAGATATCTTTGGATGGAAAAATATCCCTTCTTATTAAAATAAATTCCCCCCAAATAGAAGTTTAAAAGAAATTTCTAAGGTGCATTAGAAATAAATTATAATGTGCACAAAAGACCTTAGCCTAAGGATCAAGATTTTCTGAAAATTTTGGATTATGGTCCAATTAAGGTTCCTATGGAGACCAATAAGATTAATCCAAATGTAGGGAGGAGATAAATTGAAGAATAAAAGAAAACCCCCCCAAAAATGAGTAAATGCTCACATAAGATGAAGAGTGGACTAAGGACCAAAGAAAAGAATTAAAAAACTGAATTTTTGACACCTCAGAGTGGGGATCTTCACTCATGAAGTAGGCACCTTTTTCTCATCATTACCCCCAATTCTTAATCAATAAAATGAGATATTTTCATCTCTCCTCTCTCCTGTTTCAAAACTAGATCCAAAAAGTAAGCTGAACTAACCCAAAAATGGTCAAAAATTGACCAAACTGATTTGGAAAATTCTAGAATCAGTTTGCTTGGTTAGAAGCTCACTTTTACCTATAAATAGAAGCCTCCCCCTTTGTAAAAGCTTAATGGTGTTTATGCACTGTTACTCTACTCCTGTCCTGAGCCACATTGAATTTTTTAATAATTCAATTATTTTTGGCCTAATCCTCTCCAAAGTGAATTGGTGGCCACTCTTGCTTCAAACAAGAGTAGAACCCTCAATCCCTCAAGCCAAAGGAGAGCTTACAAGCTCCATGTAAGCTAATTTTCTTACTTTGTTTACAAATTTTAATGAAAAATCTATGGTTTTCTTGATTTTTATGTTTTTCAAATGTTTGAATTAAATTCAAATGCTATGCCTTTGATAAAAAGGCCACCGCCTTCTCTTCTTTACATTCCAACCTTTCTTAATCCTAGAAAGATTAACTAAGGGATTAATTAAACTCTTCTTATTGTTTACTCTCTTGAAGTTAGAAAATTGTGTAGATTAGAGTTCTATGAATCTAAATTGGGTTAGTTTAAGTTAAAAATAGAATGATAAAAATGAGAAATGGTCAGTCATACAAAGGAGGTTATGGCAAAATTTTCTAAAATTTTGTGGAAAAGAAAGTTTGTTTTTATGTTATTCCAAAAGAGTAATTCCCACCATTTTTGCATCTAAAAGAAATATTCTAATTACTCCATGTGCATATTCACCTATGAATATGCATGGATATCACTGATATTAATTATTAAAATTGATTTCTATGCATAGAAAGATGCATAATGGAAATTTTTTTATTATAAAAGTGTTATTCTCATTAAAATTGATTTCTATGCATAGAAAGATGCATAATGGAAATTTTTTATTATAAAAGTGTTATTCTCATTAAATTTGATTTCTATGCATAGAAAGATGCATAATGGAAATTTTTTAATTATAAAAGTGTTATTCTCATTAAAATTGATTTCTATGCATAGAAAGATGCATAATGAAATTTTTTTAATTATAAAAGTGTTATTCTCATTAAATTTGATTTCTATGCATAGAAAGATGCATAATGTAATTTTTTTATTATAAAAGTGTTATTCTCATTAAATTTGATTTCTATGCATAGAAAGATGCATAATGGAAATTTTTTTATTATAAAAGTGTTATTCTCATTAAATTTGATTTCTATGCATAGAAAGATGCACAAAGGAATTTTTTATATTATAAAAGTGTTATTCTCATTAAATTTGATTTCTATGCATAGAAAGATGCATAAAAGAATTTTTTTAATTATAAAAGTGTTATTCTTATTAAATTTGATTTCTATGCATAGAAAGACGCATAAAGGATTTTTTTTAAAACAAAAAGTGTTATTCTTATTAAATTTGATTTCTATGCATAGAAAGATGCATAAAGGAAATTTTTTTAATACAAAAAGTATTATTCTTATTAAATTTGATTTCTATGTATAGAAAGATGCATAAAGGATTTTTTTTAATTACAAAAGTGTTATTCTTATTAAAATTAATTTTTATGCATAAATAGATGCATAAAGAAAATTTTTTAATTATAAGAGCGTTATTTTTATAAAATTTGATTTTTATGCATAAATAAATACATAAAAGGATTTTTTTAATAAAAGTGTTATTCCCATTGAAGTTGATTTTTATGCATAAATAGATGCATAAAGAATTTTTATGTCAAAATTAGAATTCTCTTAAATTCTATGTTTAAATTCTACGAGTATTTGATAAATAAATAATTAAATACTCTAAGAGAGAAATTTCTATCATTTTATATTCACACGGATTGTAAAAAGAAAATTCAAGAAATCTATCAAGATCAAAATATTCAGATAAATGATTAATTTATTCCTCATTGGAATTCGTAACTAATTTAGAAATCAGTTAAGTGAATATTCAAAGAAAGAAATTTAGTAAAATAGTAACTGAATTATCAAACCTTTTCGAGAAAGATAGTTCAGGAAAAATCTTATCCGACTCGAACCTTGAATCAGACTATGACCAAGACCAAACTCTTTCGTCAGTTTCGAGGAAAGAAGGTGTGATTAGTTTATAAAAATACACTCAAAACTCTCGCCAAATCTGAAACTAAGTTTGAGACCCTTTGAATTGATATGGAGATCAAGGTTATAGAATTCGAGGAATTCTAGTATGAAATTCTGAATTCCGATCAAGAAGTTTTGGGGATACTGATTCATGAAATACTCCTTGTATTCAAAAGAAAATCAAACTGAAAACTTGCATAGAAACCCTGTTTTCTTAAAGGACTGTCTTACGCCAGAATGCTGGAGGGAGCATTTGGTATATGTTTTTCTAAGGAAATTTCGGTTGCAACAGCTGGCGGAGAGTGTTCAAAGGACAGGAAAAAAGCGTTGATCTCTTCAAACTAAGTCAGTGATAGTTTTCCTTCAAACTAAGTCAGGAAAAAAGCATTGATCTCTTCAAACTAAGTCAGTGATAGTTTTCCTTCTATCTGGTTTAATTAGGTAAAGGATAGTTTAGTCTCTTGACCCCGTTAGAAAATTCGTCTCTTAACCCCGTTAGAAAATTCGTTAAGAAAATCAAAAAGGTGGAATCGTCCCCGTTTTTCGGGCAAGGAAAATTTTCCCGATTTCAGTTTCGAAATGACCACCAGATTAGGCTCGTGTCCGGACATTCGAGGGTGAGGCCTCGAGTGGAAAACCCTGCTCCACGCAAGAGGAAGCTACTTCCGTTGCTAGCAACCGGGAATCTGGTGCACGGAGGGGACAGAGGGGTCTCACATACATCACAAACACCCAAGATCGAAAGATGTAGCTAAAGTAGGAGTTGCATAATGTGACCAGAGGAAAGCTGAGTATAAATGATTACTCAGCGAAGGTTAAAAGGCTTGTATATTCCCTTGCTTATATTAGATCACCAATAGATAATGATGATATAGTGTCAATGACCTTGAATGGTGTTGGCAAAGAATACACCTAGTTTTAGACTCAACTAGAATTCAAATACACCTAGTTTCATACTCCATTAGAGTTTGAGAGTACTTTCTTGATTTTCAAGAATTGATTGCTCTTCTCATTCATGAGGAGATGAATATTGGGGGAGGTTCATCCTTTAGAAATTTAAATCAATAGGCCTTCTACTTAGATACAAGTAGAGGCAAAGAGAGAGATCATTATCTAGAGGCCAAGGTGAAGGAGGTTTTAAAAATAGAAATCATGGGCAGTAGCAACAACAAGTAGAAGAGGCCATTCTAGAGGTAAGAAAAGCCAGAGGGACTGAGGTAGCTAGTAAAGTGTTATTACTATGGTAAAATAAGGCACATGGAAAATGATTGTTATAAAAAGAAAAATCATATTAAAAGTAAAAAGCTACAGTAAGGCAACTATGCAAGGTGGTGATACAGAAGTGAGCAGCTATTTATGATGTAGCATATGCTCAGTTCCACCATAAGAGATATGTCAGGAGCTGGAGATGTTTGGCATATAGAATTTGGCACCTCTAACCATATGACCAGTCATGGTGGTGAGTGGTTTAGAGACATGTAGAAAATGGAAAAAAGTACTTAGCAGATGTACGCCATGCTCCAAATATTACAAAGAACCTAGTTTCTACTGGACATATAGTTGAGCAGGGTCTACAAGTGAGGTTTAATCCTTTTAAGGATGTTTTGTAAAAGACTTCAAAAATCAATGTCGCTTGGTCACAAAAGGATAACAGAAATGATAGGATGTTTACTTTGTGAACATGCTTGAGGTGAAGGAAGCCATATTTACACATGGGACATGTGTCATTGCTATAGACTCACTAGAGCATGCTACAAAAGATAAAGTAATAACAGGTAAGCTTTAAAGAAAATAATACCTGCTCACAGTACAAATATATCTTGAAGATCTATTTATAACTTAGTGGATTCAATTGTAACAAGTCCACTATTTTCTCTTCTCACTATAATTTGTAGTTAGACAATTGGTACCACTTTAAACCATTGCACATTAAGAATGAACATGTCAAACTCTCTAAATCCAACTCCAATTATTTCTTTTAATAGTTCCACTATATAGTTCCACAATAATCAAGATTAGAGAGAATAACATTTGAGTCACTAGCTCGACTCTCTTGTTCAATGTTAGCCATTACTACATAGTCAAAAGTTTTTCTTTTCTTATCTATTTTCTCCACACAAAAATGACGTCACGTCCATGCGACCATAGTGCCCCATATTTTTGATACTACATTACATATACAAAACAAACTTTTGAAGAGAGTGCTACTTTAATTACACATTGAGAAAATTAATTATTGAATATGGATGTGTTAGTTTGATTTATGTACATACCAATTGCATTCTCTTGCAAAGTCCATCTCTTACTTAACTGATCATATTCTCTTGCAAAGTCCATCTCTTGCTCAACTGATGATTTCACCATCCTCCCACATCCTCTTGCAAAATTCATCTCTTGCTCCAACTGATTCTTTCACCATCCTCTCTTGTTTTCCTTAAATTTTATTCTAGCCATCTAAGCGGAATATTTATTGTTATTAGGGAGTTTAGTAAGCTCAAAAGAACATGGAAGATGTTTGTGTCTTCTCTTGAAATTTTTCCACATGTTTGATGTCTTCACTTGTGCCTCTTTATATCTATCAAGCCATTTTTTCATTTCTCGAGAATTTAATATACAAAATCTATTGATCTTGTCCCATAATATCTCATCCATCTTAAGAGTTAGCCTTTGCTTTTTTGGTACCTCTCTAACAATCCGTTCATCCTCTTTGTTGTGCCAAAGTTGAGGCATGTCAGGATCAATTTGTCTAAGGAACTTGAAGATGTACACCAATTATTCTTATACTAACCAACCTTCTGCCATGCTCCCTTGTATCCTTGTCCTTTGTCAAATAAACCTCTTCAAGGTCTTCATGAATCTCTCTAAGAAAAACATCCATTGGTTATGAACAGTGGTAGCAATTGCAACCTCCTCAAATAAATGTATGAGCAAGTGCATCTGCATGGTGAGAATACTTATTGGAAAGTGCTTCTCAATTCAACACACTATTCTAAGGAGTTCATTCTTACATATTTGATTGTTTGTGAGTTTATCGCCTTCAATTATATCCATCGAACTATGGCAATGATCTTGTAAATAACACTCCTAATGTCTCCACTTATGTAATCTTTAGGCCACTGAGCGTAAATGTGCCCTTAAGACACAATGCATGTGTCCTGTTGGTGTACGGAAGAATACAATAATATTATTTACTCTTTTTTCCTCTGTATTGGATAAAATCCACGGTGTTGGGGTAGGAATATTGCTCCTAATTCATCTACTTGTGCCCACAAAGCTTTCATCTTTTTAACTTCCTTCAAGTCATCTAGAGCACCCTTATTGTCTTTATCTCCAATTAAATGTTCCTAAATGATGCTCGAGACATTTTTGAATATATGAATGGGATCCAAGAGATGATTGATTAATAAATAATTCTAGTAAGGGAGTTAGTGAAAAAGGGAGAGCTTTTTAATATAGGTTTTTCATTTCTGTTACCTCTCCATAATTCCAACCAATCACTTTCTTTCATTTACGAGGTGGTATGACCGATATTTCCATCCTATAGTGAATGATGCAATAGAAGGTATCTAACATGCCCCAAATATATCATGCAGGCTTCGTTTCCCCTCTTCTTCCTCATTATTTCTCTCAATCTCTCTTTCTTGCACAAGTAAGAGTATCCTATGTATTAGGGTTAGGTTTTCATATGACACATCCCATGAAGTTGTGGGAGAACTTACTTTCTTTATTTTAGGCACTATTGGTTTTGTACTCTATGCATTCTCTCTTTATGCATGCATAGAGTGCTTTATGGCTCAAATTAGTGAAGGGAAAGCCTAAAAAATTACACAAATAAAATCATGTAAAGTGGGTTCAAAATTACACAAATGAAAGCATGTTAAGCTCTTTATATTTGAAAAGAATGATCAACAAAAGATTGGGATAAATTCTAGAGGGAGAACTACTACATAGTATTAAACCAAGCTTGATAATTATGAGAATACTTTAAAAATTCCAAATATAAGTGTATTCGAGAGTAAGTGTATTTGAGAAATCATGTGAAGTGTGTCATAAATGAAAGCATGCATACTCTTTTATGCATGTATACTCGTTGTTTGTATAGAGTATGTATAAAGTATGCATTCTCTTTATGTATGCATAGAGCATGCATACTCTTTATGCATGCAAAGAGCTCTTTATGCATATATTTAGCATAGAGCATGCATACTTTATATAGAGTATGTATAGAATATACATGGATCATATGCAAAATTTTCTTAGCATTGCTGTCATGATTACCTCATTTTCTTGTACTATAGGTCTCTCGCCTTTTTTGAGCAATTAGCTCTTTTCAACGAACTCGAGGTAATATCTTTTGCTATTTATACTTTTCTTGTTTGCACCCTTGGGTATTGGGATTTATAGAGTATAGAGTATGTATATAATATACATATTTATAGAGTATGTATAGAATATACATGGATCATATGCAAAATTTTCTTAGCATTGCTGTTGCATGATTAACTCATTTTCTTGTACTATAGGTCTCTCACCTTTTTTGAGCAATTAGCTCTTTTTAACGAACTCGAGGTAAGATTTTTTACTATTTATACTTTTCTTGTTTTGCACCCTTGGGTACTGGGCTTTCCTAATCTAAAGCATACCGTATGCATGCATAGAGCTTTCCTAATTTATGCATGCATAAAGAGTATGCTTTCTCTATTCATGCACACTCTAAGGCTTTATGCATACTCTTTATATATGCATAGTTTTTACGCATGGAGTTAGAACATATGTACTCTTTATGCATGCAAAGAGTATGCATAGAGAGTATTCATAAAGTATGTATAGAGTATACATGGCTCATATACATATTTTACTTAGCGATGATCTCATGGTTACCTCATTTTCTTGTAGGACCTCACCTTTTTTGAGCCGTTGGCTCTTCTCCAATGAACTCAAGGTAAGCTCTTTTACTATTTATGCTTTTCTTGTTTGTATCCTTGGGTGTTGGGGTTTTGGATTAGAGAGACAATATGCTTAGAGCATACTCTATGCATGCATAGAGTATGCAACATGCATGTGGCATAGAGTATACTCTATGCATGCATACACCTTGCATACTCTATGAATGCATACACCTTGCATACTCTATGCATGCATAAAGAGAGCGAGCTTTAGTCATGCTCTATGCTCTATGCTCTATGTTTTTTCTATTTATGTTTTTCTTGTTTACATCCTTGGGTGTGCTGGGGTTTAGGGTTAAATATGTGAAAAAGATCTATGCATACACAGAGCATAAAGCATGCATACTTTAGCATTTCTCTCATGATTGCATCATTTTCTTGTATTGTAGATCTCTCTTACAGGTATATATTTGATCATATTTTTGATGAATTAATAATCAAATAAAAATATGCTTGATTTAATGTGTGCAGGAATTGGCTTAATGGAATGTGCGAATGTGCACAAGATTATTATATGTGAAAATGTACACAAAGTTATTTCATGTGTAAAGGTTTTTATATATACAAACCTTAGGGATTTTAATATGGTTAAAAATATGTAAAGCAATATCCCAAAAGTGGGAAAAGCAAGCCCAATTTATACACTCATCCATTCTTAGCTCCTTGGGCTATTTGTATGAATAAAATACTCAAGTCGTGGAAGTGGAGCTACACATTTGAGGGGGGAGATTGCACCCAATCTTATCTTGATGGTGATGTTATTCTATTTCCCTTGCCTTGTGTTATGCTATGTTATTTGATTTCAATTTAATTCAAATATTTGTTTTAATTTTGGTTATATTTTATGAGTTTTTAATTATTTCTTCCAAGAAGTACAAAAAGGGTCCCGTGATAGTGGTATCAGAGCTTTAGTTTAATTTAATCTTCTTAAAGCCGGTCAATGACTTGTGGACAAAGAGGTAGAAAGAGACAAAGGCACAAGTGATTTCGGTAAAAAAAAAATTGAATTTAAATTGAATAAGAACACGTTTATGGATTTATGTTTATGTATTGTTGAAAGAAGGCTTATTGTTAACTATTGGATAAGAAAATTCCCATCAATATTTTGCCCAAAGGATAAAGTAGGGTGGAAAACCATTAGTGGATTTTGAAAAACCACAAAACCACCTTCCTCAACTCTAATCCTCTTCATAATCTGTCCGTACGGATCAAATCAGCAAATTGAGGAGGTCAAATCTCTGATCTCAGAATTACTAAACCCAGTTGCTGCTCAATTTGTATAAAATGGAGGACTAATAAAAATCTTGCAACTCAAGGATTTTAAAATTATCTTCTCTGGAAGAAAAAGCATGCTGCGCCTATGCCGATTTCAAGGAAGAGGGAAAAATTAAAATCTTATATATATATATATATATATATATATATTCATTTATTTCTCATTAACTCCTCTCCTTCACTGGCAACGAGTAGCGCGCAAATCAAAATTTCCTTTTTCCTACTTCTTTCCAAAACACGGCTATGGTAGCTTTGAAGCTTAGTAAGCCTTAAAATATAGAGCTAATAAAAATCTTGAAAGCTTAGCTAAAAAAAAAGAGCTTAGTAAGCTTTATAATATAAAGCTATTAAAAACTTTTTTTTAGTGCCAATATTGGGCAGACACCTCATCCTTTCCACGGCTGTACTACGTGGGCTTTCCCAGAAAAGAAGAGAAATAAATTTTGCTTAATAAAGCTTTGTTAATAAAGCTTTGACTAAGGATAAAGCTTTATAACTTTTAAGCTTTATAATTCCAAATCCCTTCTCCTTTTGTGGCGCATCCCCCCGGTAGTATCCTCAGAAGAAAGAAGAGCATAATTACTAGTTAAAAGCTTAAAAGCTTAAAAACTTATATTATTAAAGCTATAAGAGTTTACAAAAGCTTAAGTAAAATTCTTGGAGGATGGTATCTAGCAACTATTGGACGATGAAATTCAAGAGCTAGTCTTCCATCTTCATTTATTTGCATTATTAAATTATAATGGCTACTTTACCCATACCACCCACAGTACAAGGACAAATCTTAGCACTTCAAGAACAAATTGCTAGTGAATGAGAACTTCGACGCAAATTAGAGCGTCAAGTTAAGCGTACTAAACACAAACGTGATTCTTCCAATTCTTCTAACTCAGATGAGGAGGAAAGTGATTATGTTAGACGCATTGTAAAAGCTACCTTGCGTGCTCAAAATTCTAGGAAAGACTCACGAATCAGTTGAAAGGCATTCACTTTCCAAAATTATGATGGCAAGAAGGATGCACGAGTTCTTATTGCATGTATTAGCCAACTAGATGACTATTTCTCTGGCGAAAAGTTCTCAGAAAAGGATAAAATTAAATGTGCTTGTAATCACTTGATCAAAAGTGCTGCCTTATGGTGGAATGTGATCAAATAAGGTGAACATAGACCTTCAACATGGAAAAAGTTCTCAGAAAAGGATAAAATTAAATGTGCTTGTAATCACTTGATCAAAAGTGCTACCTTATGGTGGAATGTGATCAAGTAAGGTGAACATAGACCTTCAACATGGAAAAAGTTCCAAAAACTCTTAAAGAAACATTTCCTACCTTCATTATACAAAGCTAAGACTCGACAACAATGGTCTACATTCAAACAGCTTAACAGAGAAAATATATCAACTTATGTGGACAGGTTTTGACAAACTTTATTACAAATGTAGGTAATCAAAAAGGTTCACACCAAGGATCAAAGAAGAAAGTTCATAGCAGGCTTGAAACCTACAATTTGATCTGAGGTACATATGTTTCGACCACATTCTCTTAGCTCAGCTATTTCTCTAGCCTTGAATTGTGAAAAGAAAAATGATTTTTCTAAGAAAACAATGAATCCCCAAACCTTGGCATCAACATCTTTGAACCTTAAAACCTCTCCAAAATCATTTGACACAGCTCTTAATGACCATAACACAGGTATTAACACTAAGATAGATGATTCACAAAAGGCTAATAAACATCATTCAAAGAAGTGTTATAGGTGTAACGACATTGGACACATCGCATCAAATTATCAACGGAAGTCAAAGTTTATTTCATTAGGACTCAACATGATCGATGAAGATGATGATGAAGAAGAATACCACGATGACTACTTAGACTCTTGAGGTAACATATTTATTGCATTTGATTATTTAACACTTTTTGGTAAACTCAAGGAGAGTTTTTATGCATCAAAAGTAGAACTTCTTGAAGGAACTAGCCCTTCCATCTTGAATTATACCTTATGAATTTTTCACTATGTATTAGTCTTGTGGTATGGGACACAAGATTAATCTTGTGTGAAGGATTCTGATGCATACTTATCTCTACATCTATGTGGGATAATTTTTGGTGGTATGGGACACTATAATTTTTTACACATAGAAGTCCTTGATACAATATATTTTGTTATAAAAATTACAAAACATACTTGAATTTATATAGTATATGGCAATTGATCTCCTTTGCTCACAACAATAAGCAAACATGCATTTGAGGTCAGTTGCTTATTCAAGCAGGAGGGATGTTACATAATGTCCCCCCTTTAGTTGTACGGGGATGCCTAGACGCTAGTGTGCCATCCTAGTGAATTGGTATCGTGTGGGTGACTCCACATTAAATACTGATTACCTAGTGGTATTGGCATAGCTTGAGTGTGTGACGAGTGTATGTTGTTAAAGTGTAACAAGTAGTGTGGACTATGCTTGACAGCTACACACGATCGAAGTGAAACAAGTGGTTTATGCAACTGATGTGCCATGCTCATTGGAGTGTAACAAGTAGTAACTCACACCATGCTAGATGATGTGCCATGCTCATTGGAGTGTAACAAGTAGTAACTCACACCATGCTAGATGATGTGTACATAATGATACTCTCATCATAGTGAAACAAGTGATGAATATATGCTGTGTTTGTGCCTATCAATGTATCATATTGGGATTAATTGTACAGAAGGTAATTAATTGGGATATGTTTACAGAAATAGGTGATGAGTAATGTGTGTGTGTGTTGCACATAAGGGATCTTGTCTATATTATATTATTTTATATTATTATTTGTGATTTGATGATCTATACATGAGGATCACTAATTTAGGTGTCGCACGAGTTTTTGTTGTGTAGTATTTTCTTTTACATAACTGAGGGTAGTTGCTTTCTCAAACGGGAGGACTGTTATAGGTATATATTTTATCATATTTTTGATGAATTAATAATCAAATAAAAATATACTTGATTTAATGTGTGTAGGAATCGGCTTAATGGAATGTGCGAATGTGCACAAGATTATTATATGTGAAAATGTGCACAAAGTTATTTCATGTGTAAAGGCCTATTAGCAATTATATTTGGTTAATGGTTTTTATATGTACAAACCTTAGGGATTTTGATATGGTTAAAAATATGTAAAGTAATACCCCAAAAGTGGGAAAAGCAAGCCCAATTTGTACGCTTATCTACTCTTAGCTCCTTGGACTATTTTTATGAATAAAATTCTCTAAATACTCAAGTCGTGGAAGTGGAGCTACACATTTGAGGGGGGAGATTGCACCCAATCTTGTCTTGATGGTGATGTTATTCTATTTTCCTTGCCTTGTGTCATGCTATGTTATTTGATTTCAATTTAATTCAAGTCTTTGTTTTAATTTTGGTTATATTTTATGAGTTTTTAATTATTTCTTCAAGAAGTACAAAAAGAGTCCCGTGACACTCTCACCTTTTTTGAACCGTTAGCTCTTCTTAATGACTCGAGGAAAGATCTTTTGCTATTATGCTTTTCTTGTTTGTACCATTTAGTGTCGGGGTTTAGAATTCGATAGAGAGAGCATACTATATGCATGTATAAATCATGCTCTCTTTATGTATGCATAAATCATAGAGCATACTCTATGTATACATAGCTTAGGGTATACGCATTTACCGAGCTAAAACCTTTGAGTTAAAAATAACGAGCTATAATTTTCCAAATGCATTAATTCATATATTTATCCAAGAAATTATATAACATACTAGAAAAAAGGATTAGTGGGGATACATGTTTAGTAGAATTTCATTGTATGGATTCCTTTACAAGCAGACATGACCTCCATATCCTTCCAACTTAGTTGTAGAAATTCTTGAAATGGCCTCCTTTACAAGCACACATGACCTCCATATTCTCCCTATTTACTTGTAGAAAGTACCTAGGGAAGAGTCCCTAGCATGGCTATGTTCTCCATTACATTACCATGACCTCCTTTTTGCTCTCTACTTTCCCCTTAGGAAAAGTACTTAAGTAGGAGTCCCTAAGATAGCAAGATCTCCTCTTCTGCATACACATGAACTAGGATAACTTGGTGTGAAAGAAAGCAAGCCCAAGTACTTGGGATAGCTTGTGAAATAAGGCAAGCCCAGGTACTTTCGCTGGCGAAAGTACTTGGGACAACTTTTCAAAATTGCCATAACTCTCACATCTAATGTCTAAATATAGTCATCCAGCCACTTAAATCGAAGGGAAAATGCCATTTGAACACATTTAATATGTTAAATCTTACACAAAAAACATGATTTACTATGAACTAAAAAAAATAAAGATCTAGATTTACCATTGGATAAGTTTAAAATCTATTTCTTATGCTTTTTTTAGCGACATTACTTAAGTCTATCGTACTATGTATCTAGGGATGATCTCCTCTACAGACCTATGAACTCCTTGTCCTTCTTACTTTTGTTGATTAAGTGCATGTAGAGGAGTCTCTTACATGGGCATGATCTCCTTTACATATGCCTACATTCACGTGTCTTAAATCCACTAGTCTCTCCATGCCACCCTTACATGTAACTCTTAATATTCAATTGTGCTTGTTTTCTAGCCATTATGTAATATTAATGTTTCTTTCTTGGAATGTAAAAAAAGACAATTTAAGAATATATCCATATTTCTTGGATAAACATGCTGGGTGTGGGATCATGTGATTTTCTTAAAAAGTTAGTAATTGCTCCTCTTTTGTGATACCTTAGCTCTGAAGCTCGTGGGTTTTAGCTTGGAAAATGGTAGGTCCCCATAGCTTGCATACTTGATACTTATGGATAGAGCATGTATACTCTTTATGTGTGCATAGAGCATGTATACTCTTCAAGTATTTCATGCTCTATACTCTTTATGCACGTAAAGAATTTGCATGCATACTCTTTGCGTGCATAGAGGATAGACTACAGAACATAAATTATAAACTATAGAGCTTAAGTATGCATGATATGCATAGAGTATGAATGCATAGAGCATAGAGTATAGAGCATAAGTATGCATGTATAAAGTACGCAAGCTATGTATGCATAGAGTATAGAGTAGAGGGCATAAGTATGCATGCTATGTATGCATAGAGTATAAAGCATGTATATATAGACGATAGAGTATAGTACATAAGTATGTATATATAGAGTATAGAGTATGCATAGAGTATAACATACCCATTGTAAATATAGCACATTAAGCACAATATGGCATATCCTTTCCAAAGTATAATTCAGCTAGCTCATATTGTGGCTGCATTTGGTTGTTATTTTTTATCTCTAAGAAGCTGCTATTTTGAGGTGATTGCAAATTAAGAACTTTTTACTTAGTTAATGAGAAAATTGAATTCAAGTTTGAAATCTTAAGTAGTACGACAATACCCTGGGTAGAGTAATCAAAGTGGCCTAAATTGACCTACGAAGTTTTAAAATCTGGCAGCTTCAATCCAAAATTAGCAACATTTTGGATGTCCAAATGACGGACAAAAAGCGCCCATGGGATCCCAAGACAGCCCTGAATAATTTCCTTAAAAAAATCTAGATAGCTCGACGGACGCCCCCCAGCACGAATGCGGTAGGCCTCGCCCACTACCCCCACTCGGGTGACATATGATATCTATGAATGCCTTCCGTGAACACTCGGGAGCTAATTTCTCCCTATGCACACACATGTCCATTGGTGCCATTGCCACCAATACCCTGGATCCACGGGCGCCCAACCTTCCCGGACAAAGCCCACCATCCTCTCCCTCCTTACAAGTACCCCTTGCCATCTTCACCCCCATAGGTAGTGCATATACCCCCTCCCCCTTCCCCTCCCCCCCCCACGTACACCCCTTTTCCAAACACCTTCTGGGGGGGATAGGTGGTGCTCTCTCCCTAACACACCTATTGCCCATGGAGCTAGCCTAGATGGCGCCCCGACCTAAACGCACTTGCCCCCCTATTGGCACTTCCTCTGTGCGTAGGCGCCCTTCCCCACACCTATATAAACCCCCTCCCCTCCTCCTCTAGGAGGTAAGCACTCACGTAGAGGCTAGGCTCTAGCTCTAGGACATGTTCTACACTTTTCTCCCCTCCCCTGTGTGAATAGACTTAAAGTCACCCTCTTAGCCTCTCCTAACCAAGGCTAGACGTACCCAAGTCTCACTCTCTCTTGTGAGCCCTATGGCTAAGGACACCCTCTCCAAAAGCCCCCCCTCTTGTGGGTGTGTGTGGAGACTGAAAGGGGAGCTTAAGCCTTGTTCTCATTAGGATTTCAGGCAAGCTTTTGGAAGCCTAAACGGCGAATCAATCGACTCATGGTTTTCCAAATCAATGGAGACTTGCACATCTAGATTAAAACCAATGGCTTACAAGTCATCATGGATTATCTCATTTATCTCTTTTGCTATTATAAAATTTTGACATCTACTATGTACAAAGGTTACATGGATATATAGACAAGTATTTATTTTAATGACCTCCTCTCAAATTTATAGTCAAAGGTTGCGACCATGTGTGTTTTTCAAGTCCTTAGCCTTAAACCTATGTTCTACCTATATCGCCTTATGCTAGGCATATATTTTCCTTAAATTTTATGATTTATAGGATTTTTTAATTTTTTTTGAGATTTATTGGCTACTATCTACTATTTGGAATGAGCTTTTACAGATTTATTGGTGATAAAAATAAAAAATCCCTCATAAAAAATGTAAAAATATTTCAAAGTTAAGAAAAATAGCCTCCTAAAAGTTGATGGAAAACATCAACTTATAGGCTAAGAGTTGATGTTTTACATCAAAGTTGATATGGGAAACATCAACGCTACCACAAAACTTGATGTTTTGCATCAAGTTTCAAATGCTCCCGAGAAGAAAGTTGAGCATTAGAGGTCGATTTTCACAAGCGGTTTGTTTTAGTGATTTTCACAAACGGCTTGTTTTAGGGATTCACAAAATGGCTTGTTCCTATTCCAAAAATTTTGAGTACCAACTTGATTATATTTTGATGCGATATGCAAACGTCACAGAGCGATTTGCGATTTGCTACATCGAGTTGATGTAAAACATCAACTTTTCCACACAACTTGATGTTTTGCATCAAAGTTGAATCAAAACATCAAGTTTTATGGAAAATTTGATGTTTTACATTGAGTTGATGCAAAACATCAACTTTTCCACAAAACTTGATTCTTTGCATCAAAGTTGACGCAAAACATCAAGTTTTGTGGGAAAGTTGATGACATCATCTTTTGTGGGAAAGTTGATGTTTTGCATAAAGTTGATACAAAACATCAAGTTTTTAAAAAAATTGATCTTTTGCATAGAAAGTTGACGTTTTGCATATAAAGTTGATGTTTTGCATCAACTTGATGCAAAATATAAATTTTTCATAAAAGTTGATGTTTTGTATCAATTTGATGGAAAACATCAACTCTTAGCTGAAAGTTCTTACCCTGCATTAAGTTGGCCACAAATGTTGTAGCTAAAAGATCCTTACCATGTCTAGTAACCAATTTGATTCGAACCCAAGTCCCTGCCAGATATTTTATGTTGGTATAGATAGCAATGATTATGAGGAACCATAACTATGCTATAATCTATATGTTTAAACATGGCTTCTTTTTATAGTTGTATCATTTTTTTCCTGGATTGAAGATGTAAATAATAAACAATGTCTCTATTTTGGCATGTTTTTTGAAAACTTATTGTTAGATTTTCAATTATAATCTCAAAAAGTAAGCAAAACCAAGTCTTTTTTTTCATGTCAATTTCTGTAAGAAACGTGTAAAGTGCCCAAAATATTATCATTTTTTGGCAGTGTTGTACACATGCGTAGACCACTTTTCAAAAAGAGGTAAAAACTGAACCTTTTTTTATGGAATCTTTGAAAGATGCTAAATGTTTCTCATTTTCAAGAAATATTACCTACTTCATCTGCAACAATGTTTAAATGAGACCAAGTAGAAATCCTTATGTTATTGATACACCCTATCCAATTCTAACAAAGGATGCAAATGATAAGTTAGAAAATACTGAATAGTGATTTTTTTAGTATCAATAAACAAGAGGCAGTCAATTATGCTAAAATGCTTTACAAAAGATTGAAAGAACACATACATGAGGTGCAAGAACCATGCATTTCTATAATGTGAGCATGACATTTAATATTTCAACTCTCAAAAATAGTAAAATAAGAGAAGCTGTTTTGACCAATTGGAAGCACAACAAGAATGAGTCACTAGTAGCTCATAAGCTTCTCTCCAAACTC
Organism: Cibotium barometz; assembly: GCF_041138505.1. Classification (NCBI taxonomy): domain Eukaryota; kingdom Viridiplantae; phylum Streptophyta; class Polypodiopsida; order Cyatheales; family Cibotiaceae; genus Cibotium; species Cibotium barometz. Next base: position 26,151,722 of record NC_141083.1, read on the forward strand.
AAGTCTAGAAAATCATGAACATAAGGATTGGCCAAGAAATCCTTGATAAACCAAGAACATGAGAAGGAAAACAAAAGGACAATCTGAATTGGATATCCAAAAGTAATCTAAGCTATCTAAGTGTAGTCAAACAAAAGATAAGTCACAAGAGTCATCAAAGATAGTTTTGGCAAGGAAAGCAAGAAAAGGATAAGTATTAATGAAGGCTTGCAAGATTAGAGAATTTCTAGAGAAGTAGAATATAAAATAAACATACATGAAGGACATCTAGTGAAGCAAGTGCAAAAGGAAGATCCAGGAGCTAGCAGAGAAAAATTAAGAAAATGCCATGTTATAAGAAGAATTAGTAAAGCAATAGGAAAATTATCCAAAATAAATAGAGAAACAAAAGAAGCAATAGAAATAGAAGCTCAGCTTTGCAAGGGTGTATAACAAGTAGAGTAAAGAATAAAATGGAAAGATCAATAGTTGGACAAACCAAGATAGCAAAAAAAACACAAGACAAGCCAGAGGATAATACAAAAAACTCATGCCCTTAATTTTAAATTTTAAGGAATCATTCTTATTAAAAGTTTGGCAACACTTTTGAATCCCTAGGAACTAGAGGAGGACATCCAAAGATTAAACTTAAACTACTAGAATCACTCTTGTTGAGCAACAGCTTTGAATACCCAGTAAGGAGGACATCCAAAACTTAAACTTAAACTACTAGAATCAAGAGATTTGTGCAAGCAATCCTAAGTTATGAGGCTAAGGAAGGTGTAAAAATGACAAAGAGCTCATGTTGGAGAAAAATAAAATTGCAATGAATACCCTTACTAGACATCTAGCAAAAAGAATTTGAAGTCTAAAATAACAAACGAATACCCTTGTTAGACACCTAAAGACCATAATATTAGGAAGTTTGGGAAAATCCTAGCTCCCATTTTGGAAGATTAAAAAATGGGGGCACGGTGAACCCTTTTATGCTTTTATAAAAACTAGCTCATCTGAAATATTTTTGCAAATCTCTTGAAAGTAGGTTCTAAATCCACATTCTCGATAACTTTGGATTTGGTATACTGAAGATACACTAAAAAGTATATTGAAAAGCAAATTTTTAAGTAATGGGATTTTCCTAAACTCCTAATATGGTCTTCCTAGAAAAAAGAATTTGAAGTCTAATGACTCAAAGGAAAAATTATGAAATAATTTACACGCCAAAAAATAGCACAAATAGATTATAGAACTTTAAAGATGGATCCAAGAACACTATCACTTAATAAAGAAGATTCAAGAAACTAAGTCGAGAAAAACATAGTGCATGAGTGAAGAAAATAGAAAAATCAATTGAAGAAAGCCAGCAATAACCTTGAAGAGCATATTAGGAAAATGAAATAGAGAAATAAAAGATTGTAAGAACTAATGAAAGGCCAAGAGGAGCATAAGTAGTACGAAGATTGGAATAAAGGGGTGTTTATAGAAGAAGAAGGAATACCATACAGTAAGTCATGCAAACAATCTTTGATAAACAATACAAGTTAGTTAAAGAAGTAGAAAGGAAAGAAGAGTAACTGATGATGATGATTAAAAAAAAGAGAACTAGGGTAATTTAATGCCTATGATGTAGTCTACTGGTAAAGAAGCAACACAATACTAGTAGTGCACTAGGTGTGGTCATTGTCAAATCTAGTAAAACAAAGGTAGAATGATTGGATACTGGTAGTTAAGAGGAATATATGAAGCACTCATGATGTCAAATATTTCTTTATCGGTGAAGTCAAGTCCACTTAATAACAAGTCTTGGTAATGTTAGGTGGTGGGAATAATCCAAAAGCTACATGATCTCAAATTCTATAAATAGGGATAATTTTTAGTCACATCGTGCATGTTGGAATGTTGGAAGCAATGATAAGAGAGTGTATACAAATGAACCACGTTTCATTTTGTAAAATTATCATGACATGATTATAAATCTCTTTTGATAATCAATGGAAATCATTCATTTAGTTAAATTTATCTTTGTCTTCATGCACAATTATATAGTTGTCCAATCATTCCTTTAGTTAATTTTATCTTTGTCTTCATGCACAATATCGTTGTTGTCTTACTTTTTCTAAGTGTACTTTTTGGTGCACTTTCCAGTAGCTAGTGATATTACTACTCTTTGGTCGTGACCGTATATATTTCTTCTTGATCAACGGACCAAGTCGTCCCACCTAGTAGATGTATCTATTTCTGTCACAGAATGTCCACCCTTTAGCTAAATAGGGATGCTCGGACGCTAGTGTGCCATCCTAGTGAATTGGTATCATGGGTGACCCCACATTAAATACTAGTTACCTATAGTGTTATTGGTATAGCCTTAGACCATGCTTGATGGGTGTACGTTGTTTTGAGGTGTAACAAGTAGTGCTATGCTTGATGATTGTGTTGTGGGATTGAAGTGAAACAAATGGACTTATGCTAGACAATTACACGCGATCAAAGTGTAACAAATGGTTTATGCAATCAATGTGCCATGCTAATTGAAGTGTAACAAGTAGCAATACATGCCATGCTAGATGATGTGTATAATGATACTCTCAGTGTAGTGAAACAAGTTGTGAGTGTATAATGATACTCTCAGTGTAGTGAAACAAGTTGTGAGTGTATGTTGTGTTTGTGCCTATCAATGTTTCATATTGGGATTAATATTATAGAGAAGGTAATTAATTGGAACAACTAATGTGTTTATGTTTGTGAGATAGGTGATAAGCAGTGTGTGTGTTGCACATGGAGGATCTTGTCTATATCAATTTATCTCACATTACCATTATTTTGTATTATTATTTGTGATTTGATGATGAGTGCGAGGGTCACCAATTTAGGTGCCGCACGAGTTTTATTGATGTAGGTTATGTCATCTTACCAAAGACGAACACGATGTTGTTGAGGAGCATTTAATGTTATTCAATTTCTTCTACACAACTAAGGACAGTTGCTCTTCAAATGAGAGGATTGTTAGAGGTATATATTTTATTATATTTTTGATGCACAATAGTCCTAGAAAAATACACAAAAACTAGCTTAATAAATGGAATGCGCAAATGTGCACATGGTTATTATATGTGCGAATGCGCACAAGGTTATTTTATGTGCGAGTGTGTATAAAATTATTTTATGAGTTATTTTTGCTGGCCACATGCCAAATGATCGTACAAATTATTTATGCACGTTTGTACATGGCATTGCTATATCACTAATATATATGTTAGAAGAGTTTTGGTGGTTATTTTACACTTAATGTGTGAACAAGCTTTAGTGCTTGAGCTATTTTTTTAAAAAGTAAAAAATCAAGCTCAATTTTGTATGCACAACTATTAATAGCTCCTTGGGCTATATATTTAATACAATTCTCAAAATACTCATGTTGTGAAAGTAGAGCTACACACATGAGAGCGAGGAGATTGCACCCAATAGTGTGTTGATGGTGATGTCTACTCTATCTTATGTTTTGTTTTGCGCTATGCTCAATATTGTCAATTAGATTCAATTATATGGTTTAATCCTTGATGTATATGTGAGTTTTGATGATTAATTCTTCAAGAAGTACATGAGGTCCCATGAGACCGTGGTGAAAAATTCGTGTATCTTTTTTAGGGTAAAAAATAAGGACCATATCCTATAGTCAAAGTAGAGATGGGTTGGTGAATTTTTTTTGATAAAAGGTAGAGTCTGTAGGAAACTTTGGCGAATGTTTGAAAATTTTCAAGATATATGCTCACTTTTAGTATAAATTTGGTGATTTTTCCTCTAAAATTACCCAAGAATGCAACCTTGGGCTAATATATTAAAAAAGCCACCATTTTTAAAGGTCTAAAATAGCCCGACTTTTGGAAGACTGCGGCTAAATTTTGCCTAATTTTTTCCTTGACCTTTTTTAGCCATTATTCATATCCTTACGCTTCCCTCTTGTGCTCCAAGATTCCATCTAGGCTTCTTGAATGTATTCATGTAAGCATGGCCAAGGATTGAGTGAATCTTGGATGATTTACTCTCTTGAATAGTTCATGTGCATGCACTTTATGAATTTTTCACTATGTATTAGTCTTGTGGTATTGGGACACAAAGATTAATCCTGTGTAAAGGATACCGATGTATACTTATCTCTAGGTTTACGTGGGATAATTTCTGGTGGTATGGGACACTAGAATTTATTTCACATAGAAGTCCTTAATAAATGTCTTTTTATCATAATTAGGGAAGATACTAGAATTTGTATATTAGTAAATTGGAGTCGTTTCCAGAACAATACTTCCTAATAGCTAACACGTGTCCAACACATGTGGGAGGGATGTTACATAATGTCCACCCTTTAGTTAAATGGACATGCTCGGACACTAGTGTGCCAACCTATTGAATTGGTATCTTAGGTGACCCCACATCAAATGCTAGTTATCTAGTGTTATTGGTATAGCCTCAGACCATGCTTTACGGGTGTATATTGTTGAGGTGTAACAAGTAGTGTCATGCTTGACGACTATATTGTGGCCAAAGTGAAACAAGTGGACTATGCTAGACAACTGCACACGATCGAAGTGTAACAAGTGGTATATGAAATTTATGTGCCATGCTAATTGAAGTGTAACAAGTGGCAATACATGCCATGCTAGATGATGTGTATAATGTTACTCTCATCTTAGTGAGACAAGTGGTGAGTTTATGTTGTGTTTGTGCCTATTAATGTTTCATATTGGGATTAATTGTAGAGAAGATAATTAATTAGAACAACTAATGTGTTTATATTTGTGGGATAGAGGTGATGAGCAATGTGCATGGCACACATGGGCACACATGGAGGATCTTGTTTATATCATATCATCTCGCATTATTATTATTTATTATTATTATTTGTGAATGAGTGCGAGAATCACCAATTTAGGTGTTGTACAAGTTTTATTGATGCAGTCCATGTTCACCCAAGCCTATGAACCATGCCTTTGTGTCTCTAAGCCATGCTCGATGAGTGAACCTCAGAGCCATGCCTGATTGGCCTATAAGAATCTCATAGCCATGGCTGTTTGTGGTATTCCATGTCTATAAGAACCTCTGAGCCATGCCTGATTAGCCTCTGATCCATGTTCAAACCTCTGAGCCATGCCTGATTAGCCTCTGATCCATGTTCAAACCTCTGAGTTTACCTTGCAAGTTATGTCATCACCAAAGCCGAACACAATGTTGTTGTTGTAGCATTTTTTGTTATTCGATTTCTTTTACAAAACTGAGGACAGCTTCTCTTCAAACGAGAGGATTGTTTACATGTATATTTTTATTATATTTTTTATGCATAATAATCGTAGAAAAATATGCTTGATTAATTGTGTGCAGAAACTAGCTTAATAAATAGAATGTGCGAATGTGCACAAGGTTATCTTATGTGTAAATGTGCACAAGGTTATCTTATGTGCGAGTGTGCACAAGGTTATTTTATGAGTTATTTTTCTGGCCACATGCCAAATGATTGTACAAATCATTTATGCACGCTTGTGCACGATATTTCTATATTACTAGCATATATATTAGAAGAGTTTTGGTTATTTTACACTTAGTGTGTGAACAAGCTGTAATGCTTGAGCTTTTTTTGTAAAAAGTAGAAAAGCAAGTCTAATTTTATACGCACAACTATTAATGGCTTCGTGGGCTATATATTGAATACAATTCTCAAAATACTCATGTCGTGGAAGTGGAGCTACACACATAAGGGGAGAGATTGTACCCAATAGCGTGTTGACGGTGATGTCTACTTTATCTCATGTTTTGTTTTGTATACTATGCTTAATTTTGTCAATTGGATTCAATTCTATGGTTTAATCCTTGATGTATATATGAGTTTTGATTAATTCTTCAAGAAGTACATGAGGTCCCATCTCGATCTCGTGACAATTTGAGTACTTCATAGTTTACTTTTGAGATCGGTGATCCAAGACCCATATCGCAGACTAAACATGTTGCTCTTTTTGCTCATTTTGAGAAGATGTGAGTGATAGAAAGGTGAGTCATGGTCACTGGCAAAAAGGTAGATAATAACTCCATTAACTTTATTGTTGCTTTTTATTATTGCTTCCCAACAAAAAGCAAAGCCAATTGAGTGATCACTTTGAGACCACACCACTCACAACTTATGTAAAAGGTTAATAGCATATGCGATCATCCATATGCTAGATCACATCTTTTTGCCATCATAGATGAGAGATGAAATGACATCAACAAGACAAATCAATTAATTAGTGGGGCACCTTTACGATACCCTCTAAGGCTCACAATAATAATGTGGTGGCTTAGAAGAATGCAATGGTGTCTTAGAGGGATGATGTGGAGACTGACATAACCATTGACCCATAGACTATTCATGAAAATCTTCATGGACTTGATTTTCAAAGACAATCTAGTCCAAAAAGAAATTTATTTGAAGGTTAAGGCCCTTGCATTGCACGGACATCGACACTAGTTTAGGTAGATTTGAACTAAACAAGTGCCTAATTCATATGCTTTTTTTCCCCTACGCGCACAAACAAGCTAGCTAGGGACAAAGGGATGACCAGCTTATACAAGTTCTTGCGATGCATGCTTCTTTTTTGGGGGGAGGCTTCACGTATATGCATCACATGCATGCTTTCAGGCCAAAAGGTAAAGTACGAGGAACCGAAACATCTCTCTCCTCTTGTCAAACCTTGATTCATGTATTTCTTCAAGGGTTCTTGGCACTACGAAGTTAAAATACTCTTCTTCTTTTCACACTCTCTCACACACACATTGCACACACGAGGCTAGCAGTAGCAATTAGGGGATGACCTTATACAAGTTCTTTCGATGCATGTTTCTTTTTTTTTGGGGGGAGGGGATGCTTCACGTATATGCATCAAATGCATGCTTTCAGACCAAAAGGTAAAGTATAAGGAACAGGAAATCTCTCTCTCTCTCTCTCTCTCTCTCTCTCTCTCTCTCTACCGACGTTAATACCTCTCTTGAATCAAAGGTCTTGAGTTCAAATCTTGTCGGATAGATCAATTTGGTCTCTTGGGATAGTTTCCTACGACTTTAAAAAGTTCTCTTCTTCTCTCTCTCCCTCTCTCTCTCTCTCTCTCTCTCTCTCGTCAAACCTTGATTCATGTTTGCTTCGGATATTTCTTCAAGGGTTCGTGGCATATCTCTCACACACGGTACGCGCTAGCAGTAGAAAATTCAGGAGATCTTCACACCAGGGACTGATCTTCACACCAGTGACCTAACTCGAGCCTCTTCTTTGCAATCCTTCCGTTTGAATCGCAATCCTGTGCGTGGCGGCCTCCTCATCCTAAGCAGAGGAAAGCTCTGTAGAAATCAACTCTGCAGCAGCTGCTGGGCGTGTTGCCAAGCCCACGAGGTTCATTCAAAACCTGCTCCAGTGCTGCTGTGGGATCATCCCTATTGCGGATGGGAACCTCACTGACTTGTGCGGGAGTGATATTATATGCATCATCATCAATAATCTCTTCAATTTTGGGTAGCAGATGATGATCCTCCTCTAAGCCTACGTAATTGCTTGCTAGAATTTTGAAGGCCGCAAAGCTACAGTAAGACATAAGGATGTGCATGTCCATCCTCCCCGGCCTAAGCAAGGCCGGATCAAGCTTATCCAGGTGATTAGTAGTAAACACAAATATCCTCTCATCCCCACAGCAAGACCATAGGCCGCCATCAGTAAAATTGAGCAATCCAGAGAGTGTCAGCATGGAGTCCCCTGCATCGTCCTCATCCTCATCATGGCCATCACCTTTATTCATGCCTTTCCCTTTGCGTGATCCTTTTTTGCTTGATTTCTCCTTTTTGGCCCTCTTTGTAAGATTCAAGGAGCAGTCGATGTCCTCAATTACAATTAAAGACCTGCGTGTTGTCGGGGGGCCATGCAGGAGGTAGCCCCTCTTCCAAGCCCTGCCTGCATTCTTGTAGAACTGCTCACCATTGGCAAAAGCTTGCAAGTCCGCCATGATTCGGGCTTTGAGAGAAGGCAGGAGGGCCAAACTGTGGAAGGCAGATGGGTGGGAGAAGGTGACAGAGTCCCAATATGGGTTATAGGAGCTGGGGTCCTCGGATGAGTTTGTGTAGAGCAATCTCTCTCTGGTTTGGGCTTTGAATTCTCTAGCTTGCTTGAGGATGTGATCCATGTAAGAGGAAAGAACCCTCTCTCTGTCTTTCTTGTGCATTTTAAGGATGTACATGCGTTTCTCATTGTAAGGCCATCCATAGCGTTTTTGGAGGAGTGTAATGCTCCCACCACACCTTCGCATTGCCAAAGCTCATGGGGAGCCTCTCATCATTGGATGGACTGTACAGGAAGCTCTTTGAATCAGAACCTCTGCAGAGCTTCAATCTCTTAGCCTTGGTGTAGTCGGCCTTGCTGCTCAAGTAGAGCTTTATAGAGCTGTAGAGCTCGTTGGCGGTGGTTTTATCATACTCCGGAATCTCTATAAAACAGTAGCTGGTGAAATAACCAGCCATGCTATTGAAAATGGTGAAAATCACGTCTCGGAGAGGAGGTGGGAGCAAGCTTTGCAAGAGGGTCTGAGAAAAGGTGATGAGGGCAATGAGGGAGGCGAGGAGGCTCCATAGCTCAGAAGCTTTGATCTCCATGGACGGTTTCTATGAGGCAGGTTAGCTAAAGCGGAGGATGCGATGAGAAACATAGGCAATGGAAGCAGTTGCCGGGATGACGGCAGAGTTAAGAGCGATGGCATGGAGAGGGGGGAGGCGAGGTGTGTGTGTGTGAGAGAGAGAGAAAGAGAGTCTAAGGGGAGAGGGGGGGAGAGAGAGAGAGAGATAAGGAAAGAGGCGAGTGGGGGTGTGTATGTAACGTTTGGCCACGCAAAAAAGACACTTTCTGGAATGGGCGGGGCGCTGTAAGGGGGAGACTATGGGCGGGGGAGATCCTCTCCTTTTCTAGGCCTTTTCCTTTTTTCACTATCTGTATAGTATTTTGGACCTTTCAAACAAGAGGGGTCTCAATCTAGCCTAACTAGCTCCATTTTTTTAAAATTAATCTTTGAACATCTACACATAATTAAGGAGCAAGGAAAATCATGTAATAGAAGCAAGCAAGCTTCTATTCCTTATGTAACCCCACATGTGTTAAAGGAAGTTGGTACGGCCAATGGGCCCTACCCCAAGTGGATTGTTTTCTTTGCTGATGCACAGATGGTCGGTTCGAATCTTTGAAAAAAAAGGCAATACTCATGGAATACAAGAAAAAAAATGTTGGTATCCACCTACCCAGTTGAAGTTCTCACATAGACTAGAGCCCTAAAAGTGTATTGTTTAGTGTTTTTAAACACCACCTTAACCAAAAATGTATTTTTTCAAACGCCACCTTGACCATAAATTTGTTTAAAAGAGATGGTCCTTCTTTACATATGCACCCCAATTCTCTCATTCCAAGAGGGCTTATAACCTTCACAATTGAAGAATCATGGCAATGTACTTTTTATTTCATTGCATCCACTTTGACCTCATTTATGCTGTATGATGAACTATCAAAGCCAAAAGTTGTTTCCTTTTGTCATTAGTAACACTCACTTCTTATGTAAAACATATTATCACACTCATTGTTCAATATTCAATTCTTAAAAAGATTGCACAATAGAGGTCTCTTCTACCCAATTGAGTCCTGACTTGTTTTAAAGCATCTAAGAAAAATTTTCCATTCATTTTATGGTATTATCTAAAGTTGCACGTCCAAAAAAACATTTCATTTCTTACTTAATTATTATGATAAGGCATGAAAAAACTTATCAATCTCCACCTTCTGTTTTACGTGATAAAGCCTTTTGACAACAAGTGCATTCTCACTTCTGTTTTACACGGTAAGGCCTTTTGACAACAAGTGCATTCTCACTATATTCAAAAAAGAAATGCAAATGTCCAAAAAAGATGATGCCATGCATACCCAAATCCATCAATCAATAATAAATTATAGTACAACTATTGGATCAGTTGTGAAAGCATTAAGTTCAAGTCATTAGGGCACTTAAAGGGTTTAATAGCTCCTTAGGGGGTACACTTTATAAAAACCCATGTACAAGCATATAACACCCCTAGTTTTTCATCAATCAATAATAAATTATAGTACAATTATTGGATCAGTTGTGAAAGCATTACGTTCAAGTCATTTCAATTAGGGCACTTAAAGGGTTTAATAGCTCCTTAGGGGGTACACTTTATAAAAACCCATGTACAAGCATATAACACCCCTAGTTTTTCATTTTGGCATTTTAAACATAATTGTTCACCCTCCTTTGGTAAGTATATATGTTTGGATTTTGAATTTTAAGCCCCTCTCTATAAACTTACATAAATTAATTACATTAAATAAGTATTTGTTTAATCCTTATTGCATATATTCTACATGTAAACCCCCTCCATCCACTTAGGTGTTGTGTTACATATGTATAGGGTGACTCCCACACCCCACCCCAACGCACATACACACACACACATGGACATGCATGCAAGTGTACAAGTGTGTGGGAGGTGGGTGGGCATTCATCATATGTGTGTGCACGGTGTGCATGCATACTCTCAGGTGTACACACATGTCCATGAAGTGTACATATCAGCACATGTGGCCAAAAGGAAATATCCAAGCTATACGAAGCCCAACTACACCTCTTACACTTTGTTTATTTTTATTTACATGAATAGAAACTTTGAATTAATAAATAAATCTTAACATGAATCTAAGATTAACAAAACAATTCTTTGATCTTTTCTAAAATTTTTCATGGAAAAAGCATGTAAAAACTTGTTGCATAACACATTTACACTCAAGTATCATTGAAAAAAAAGTAAAAAATAATACATTTTGATGTGACATGAACTCAACTACTTTTGAAAGCTTCTTTGCTAATAGATACATCTATTTATTAACTTCTTAAGGCTTAAGAAGTTCATAGATCTCACTTTGGATCTTGGATTTACCTTTATTTTGAGTTTATACTTTAGAAAATTAAATAAGCATACATGTTTTTAAACATAAGTGCCCCCACCAATAAAAAACGCACCTAGGAAGAGGCGCTTATATTTGTAATCTTCTTAAGTGTCCTAATCTTGACTAAGGATGTCCATGTTGTTTGATCAACGTATGGATTTTTACAAATATAGATTTTAGAAATTTACGCAAGAAATATTCCATCCCCTTTCTTGATGTATTAAAATTTTGAAGCAAGAGAGATTCCACCCCCCTTGATGTACCCAAAAATGTTGCTACCCACCTACGCATCATGTAAATGTGTGATGAACTATAACCTCAAAAGTGCATCCTCTAAAATCTTTTAAATGAGTTGTTAGTTGCACCATAAAACTCATACATGAGATGATGTTATATATAGTCATATCTCGACCCAAAAACATTTTCTAAAATTATTTCTTTCAAAGAAGGTTGGATAACTTTTTACTATTAAGAAAATCATGTGAAATAATACCCCTCAAATTCCAGTGTATCTCCTCTTTTAAACTCATTTATTGTAACATACCCATCTTCACTAATAAAGAAATGTCCATGTAATAGATAAATTTATGAGTTTTTATGGTATAAAAATCAATGATTTTATTATTTAAGCCATTTCTACTTAGAATCTTCAAATTCTGAGCCCAAATTTGGAATTTGCGCACGATTTTACCCTAGTATAGGATTTTACACCATCCAAAACGGACACTGGATCAAGCTTATACGTAAATTTCAATCATTTTTAGTTAAAAAGCGATTAAACCTTAATAAATGCACGACTGAGCATCCGATTGATGAACGGTGTGAACCCTAACGACCAGGAGAACCTCTCGGACAAAAAACATTTTTGCCCCCGGGGGGTCCGACACGCAAATCGAGGCTGGCGTCCCAAATTTGGGGATCCCGTCCCAAAATTTGGATCGTACACACTTACCAGGGTGCCCGTATGATGGCCGTACAAGAACCAAAGGACGGTCGCCCACTGTGTGGTCCACATGTACCGTTACGTGAACACCCATGCTGCCCTCTTGACGAGATAAGGCACATGCGTACCACTCCTTTCCTTGTTAACCGACACCATACCTTTCCCCATAGACCCATGCAGGCCACTGATCTACAGCCTTTGTTGGTACACGGTCCTTTTGTCCTTGCTTTGCGTAGCGGCCGCACCCGTATCCCATAGTTATATAAACCCCCGGGGTGCTCCATGGGTAACACGCATTTCTGCGTAGCCTATGCTCTGCTGTGCCGCCGTTCGTACCGCTGTCCATCCCTGTGTAGTGTACTTGCTGTAGTACAGCCGCCCCTTGCAGCCACCCCTCTCACACCCCCTCATTTGCCCCTTTTCAGATAAGGCAATTTTCCTCTATCCCCCTCTTGCTAGGAGGCAGTGTCCTTAACTCTTCTCCCCTCCCCCCCAGTGTGAAGAGACTTACAGCAGCCCTCAGCCCTTCTCCCCTTTTGCAAAATGTTTTTGTGTTAAGGACATCTCACAATTCCCCCCCCCCATTTGCGTGGACTTTAGTAAGAGGTTTTATCCTTAAGAGAGGGTTCGTGCGCTGTGGTCTTTTACTCATATGGTGAGCAAACGATCTCAGAATTGAGATCCGACTAAAGCGTTTTGATCGCGACAGCGAGCCCTACAAGACGACATCCAAGATGACCCCTTCCCGGAAATGTCAGAATATTACCTCGGGAGGAGCGCACAACAACGAGATTAGGGAAGATGCTCCCAATGCGGCTCCAACCTTCCCTTTACAAGCTTCTCAAGGAAATGGTGGCTAGGTTAGCTTGGTTATCTTTTAAAAAAGAGTTTTTTTAAAAATATTAGTGTTAATAAAGGTGTATCTTTTCCTTTTAAAATAATGACATAAAATTGTATGAAGTTACGAATTGTGTGATGCTGTATTCAATAAATTGCATTGAAATTGTTATCTTTAAAGAGTGCAAGTTTTTCCTGGCTTCGATGCTAACTCCGTTCCGTGCTTGTGTAGCCGGGCGGTGTCGTTAGCAAAGCCCGGGAATGGCTTAAGGTATCCCTCATACCATTGGGAGAATAAGGTTTGTCCATTGAGGCAAGAGATTATGATGCTGCCTAGTTCTGAGGGCTCAGGCTAGTGCGGTGAATAAGCCCACCCTAGCGTGCAGACATTCCTCTCAGGGACGGGAGGATCGAGCGATGGAGCCTGAGAGGGCGATAGGCTGGCTTGAGTCCTCGCCCCAGCGGGCCGACGATGAGATGTATGGTCCCGTAGGGTTTTGCCCAGCATGTAAAGGCTGGAAGGCCGAATTCTAGATCATCGGCAGTATACAGGAAAAGAATAAGAGCCGGTTTGGCTTGTATGAAATTGATTCATGTATAAACTTTTTTATAAATCTTGTCTTTGGTATTATTGTACTGTGGAAAAAGGCTATTTTAACAAACCTTGTGAAAAGGGCCTTAATTAAGAAATATGTTTATTTATATCAAACAGTGTGGTAGGATTAATTAGAAAACAAATTGACGTGTGAGTAGGGTGAAAAGTGGGAGGATGGAATACCCCGACGGCACCATCCTACGGACGGGTGGATCCAATTAGTCGGGTAGCTTTCCAATACATTAAGTGAAAGCCCTATGCTAGATAAATAGGTTCTTGGGCAACTCTATTCTAGAAGACTAGGCCAGCGGCTGTGCCTTTCATGGATGAGGAAAAAAGCGTTGCCTCTAGAAATCAAGTCTAGTAGTTGCCTAATTTATGATCAATTACCCTATGGGTGATTTGATTTTTAGAAGATCACGCTCCCCCTGTGGGATAGGACTAGGTCTTACTTATGAGTCGTATCCTTAAATCTCTACATGGTCAAGGTGATGATAAATAGGAAATTTTCTCCAAGTTAAGACTTAGTGGACTATCTTAAGTGTTTCCCCTATTTTAGAAGGGGGGAACCTTACAATTGGTATCAGAGCCGATGTTAGCTCCTAAGAATTGCCATTTAAGGATTGTTTTGCAATGAATGTTTTACCTAACATATTGCTAATTAATAAAAACATCCTACTAAAACAAACAAGTTGAATTGATGTTTGAATGATTGTAGGAAGAGGAAGATGCCTACTCGAAGTTTCTAGTTTTCCAATGCATCTTTGAGACTGCTAGTCACTCCTCAAATTTCAAGTTCCGTGACACCATGGTGTAGATACTAGAGAAGATGTCCCTCCCTCATTTCTCTCGTATTGAAAGAGGATGGGGTAGAGATTTGTGGAGTCATGGGCCGAGATATTTCTTCATCCAAGAAGATCGAATTGGGAACCTTACCACCGACCTAAAGTAGATTCATTGGATTGAAAAGTTGAAGATGATCCATTTATTTTGGTTCGTCGGTACCCCCAGGGCCGACACCTCTGTGACTATAGATGGGATTCGTATACCTCAGGATCATTGGGTGTATGACCAAGTGATGCAGGTCTTACCTGCTGTGTTGATAGAGTAGCTGTGTTGGGACCTACCCCAATCCAGAGTCTACCACCCTTACCATCAGTTTTTAGAGTCTTAGAAACTACAGCGAAACCCCCATATTTCACCTATGTTGACCGTTTTACCCTTATGTCATAGTCAAGCCTAAGAATTTTCCTTGATGGAAAATAAGACTAATTATATTAGTCTCAGATCTTTGTAATAAAACTCGTCCTTGTAAATATTTGGAAATAAAATGATTTCAATGTTTTACTCTCCAAAATAAGCGTTGTGCAAATATGAATCTTGTAATCTTAAAATTGTTTTTACAATGATGGCCAGGACGATCACCCTCCACTTCCCAATGCACTTTACACTGATATCCAGGAGAAGAAGCTCTTACTCAAGCAAATGTATCCTCCCTCCTTTAAAGGAGAAGGTTCAAAGATTGAGAAGGATGCTGAAGTCTGGATTGAAGCGATGGACGATTATTTCTCTGCCGCCGGTACTGGAATAGCAAATCAGTCTATGCTTGCATGGTTTTGCATCATCGAAGATGCTAAACTCTGGTGGAAACAGTGGTGCCGTGACAAGGGAGTCACCGAGCATTCTCAAACATGGGAAGACATCAAGCAAGCCGTGAAGGAAAGATATCTTCCCCCATTCCATGAATCCATAAAGATGAATGAGTTTTTTAGTCTTAGGCAGTGCAGCTTAACTCTTGAGGACTACTATTCCAAATTTATCACTCTTCGAAAGTATGCCCCAGCTATGACTACTTCCCAGCAAGTGGCTCGTTTCTGCCAAGGGTTAAATGAACCCTTAGATTCTCGCCTTGAAGCAATGAGGCCAAGCACATTACAGGATGCTCTCATACAAGCAAGGCCCCTTGTGAAAGAAATGAGGACTAACAAACCTAAGCATCAAAAGAGATTTTACCCTGAGGCAAATCCTAAAGATCAACCCTACAAGAAACCCCAACAAAATTTCCCCTACTACAACAGAGGGCGACAAGGCAACTCTTTTGTCCCCCGCTCGTATGCTGCTTCTTCCAGAGAAGGCCCTCTGTGTTTTGAGTGCAATGAGCCGCGACACTTTAGGGCCAACTGTCCCAAGATGGCAACATCATTTCCCCAAGGTGGCAGAGGAAATCAAGGCCGTGGAACCCCTATCCACCCCCCAAGGTGCAAGTGGCGGTGGACGTGGCAGAGGCTGCGTAGGAGTAGTTGTTTTAGGACCGCCTGTATTATAAGTGAAGAACCGACCTTGGAAATGGCTGAAGAAGAGCACGCCACCGTCCATGCGACAATAGAACACCAAGGTCCGAATAAACAATTTGGTATAATCCAAACCCTAGCCAACCCCAGCCACTCATCACGGTAAGCCATTTCAGCTTTTGATTGATTGTGGCAGTACCCATTCATTTCTTTCTCCTAGGTGTTTGCAAAAATTAAACTTGGGTCAAAAAACAACTAGAAGAATGACTGTAGAGTTAGCCAGTGGGAAAGAAGTAGTATCTCGTCACTCTATAGGAAACCTTGATTTTGAGCTGGGTAATGAGCAAACTCATGGCCACTTTAGAGTCTTGCCATTAGGAATTTATGATGGAATCCTTGGGATGGATTGGTTAATTGCAAACAAAGCTAACATTCATTGTAACCAGCGGAGTATCACTTTTGAAAATGAGCATGGCCAAGTAATATCCGTTTAGGGGATAACAGGAAAACCTAAATCTAGGGTAGTCAAGGTAAAACATCTCCTCAAGGGAAAGGGTCGGCAAGTTTTCTTAGTCAAGCTCAACAAATCCATTGAACCTAGTAAGGAGACAGAACCCTCTTGGCTCCAAGAATTCTTTGACATCTTCCCTGACGATCTTATAGGGCTACCACCTCCTCGAGAAGTCGATCATGAAATCGAAGTGATCCCTGGGCTCAACTCGTCTCAAAAACGCCCTATAAAATATCCCTTACTGAAGCCATTGAACTTAAAGAGCAACTTTCCCAACTCATTAAGCAAGGATTCGTACGCCCCAGTAGCTCTCCTTGGGGGGCACATGTTCTTTTCTAAAAAAAGAAGGACAGAACTCTCCGCCTTTGCATAGATTATCGAGGACTAAATCAAGTCACTGTCAAGAATAAGTATCCTATCCCTCGCATTGACGAACTTCTTGAAAGGCTTCATGGGGCCAAAGTCTTCTCAAAAATAGATTTAAGGTTTGGTTACTATCAGATCAAAGTCAAGGAAGCAGATATACCCAAGACAACCTTCAATACCCGTTATGGCCACTATGAGTTTACTGTAGTGTCATTCGGGTTAACCAATGCTCCTGCAGTGTCATTTGGGTTAACCAATGCTCCTGCAACCTTCAACCGCCTAATGCAAGATATATTCCATCCTTACTTGGATGAATTTGTGCTTGTTTTCTTTGATGACATCTTAATCTACTCCAAATCAATGGAAGAGCATGAGGAGCATGTGCCTAGAGTTCTACAATTGTTGCGCAGACACAAACTCTATGCCAAGAAGAGCAAATGTACCTTCTTTACTCATCAAATTGAGTATCTTGGGTTCATCGTCTCCAAAGATGGCATTTCAGTAGACCCCGCCAAGGTCAAAGATATTCTGGAGTGGCCATCCCCTAAATCAGTTCGTGAAGTTCGTGGGTTTTTGGGAATCACGAGATGGTATAGGATTTTTATCAAAGATTATGCCTTGGTAGTTGCACCTTTGACGGATCTTCTTAAGAAGGATTGCAAAATAGTGTGGGTGCCAATCCATCAAACTAGTTTTGATCAGCTCAAGGTCATTACTTGTGCCCCAATCCTGAAACTTCGTGATTTCACCAAGGAATTTGAAGTGGTTATTACTGATGCCAGTAGTCTAGCACTTGGTGGTGTCTTAGGCCAAGAAGGAAGACCAGTCGCTTATACTTTCCGCAAGCTGAAGCAATATGAAGCAAATTATGCCACCCATGATTTGGAGCTCTTAGCAGTTGTTCATTGCCTCAAATTATGGAGACATTATCTCTTGGGGGACAAATTCTATCTTGTAACTGACCACAAAAGTCTAAAGTGGATCTTTACCCAACCTAACCTCAACATGCGGCAAAGGAGATGGATTGAAATTCTACAAGAATATGACTTCGACATCAAATTCCCCCTGGGAAAGATAATGTGGTAGCAGATGCACTTAGCCGCAAATCTTTCTTGAGTGCAATTTCAATGCCAAATAATCCCATACTCGTCAAGGTAGAAGAAATCTCATCTCATGATCTAGATTATCAGAGGATGATGAAGTTAGTAGAAGAAGGGAAAAATTTAGAGAAAGAGAAGAATCTTATCAAGGGATACTCCACTCATGAAGGAAGCCTCTACTTCAATCCACAGGTTATGTATCCCTAAGGATCCTGCTTTAAAGAAACTAATCCTCCATGAAGCTCATGATAGTCCTACTGCGGGACACCAGGCTATGAAAAAACATTAAATGCCATAAGAAGGAGCTTTCATTGGGCAGGCTTGAAAAATGATGTCCTTCGGTACTTGAAGCAATGTCTCTCATGCCAAAGGATCAAAGCTGAAAGGGTCAAGATGCCTGGGAAACTTCAACTCTTGGATATTCCCCAAATGAAGTGGGAGTGCATTAGTATGGATTTTGTCACAACTCTCCCCAGTGTTCAAGGAGGGTATGACTCCATTCTAGTAGTAGTGGACTTACCAAAGTAGCTTACCTTATACCACCAAAGAAGACCTTCAAAGCTTCTGATGTTGCTCGAATATTCATCAAAGAAGTCCTCAAACTTCATGGTCTCCCAAAAAGGATAGTAAGTGACCGGGATTCGGACTTCACTTCAAAGTTCTGGCAGTCCTTATTTCAAGCCCTGGGAACTCAACTTTGCTTTAGCATAGCTTATCATCCAGAGACCGCCGATGGTGGCCAGACTGAGAGAGTCAATCAAGTAATTGAAGACATTCTCAGAGCATATTGTGGATGGGAGCCAAGAAGGTGGATTCAATACCTTCCTCTGGTAGAATTTGCCTACAATGCATCTTATCATCAGAGCATAGGAATATCACCATTCAAAGCACTCTATGGGCAAGAATGCTTGTCTCCTCTAAATTTCTCTGATCTGACCATAAGAGTTGAGGCATCCAGGAAAATGCTCGAAGAGATGGAAGAACAAACCAAGGCAATCCAAAAGGATACTAAAGCTGCCCAAGATCGACAAAAGCATTATGCTGACACCAAGAGGTCTGAAAGGATCTTCAAGGAAGGAGACAAAGTTCTTCTACAAGTGTGACCCAAACGAAGTTCTCTATCACTTGGGAAATATAAGAAGCTCAGCCCTAGGTATTGTGGTCCCTATACAGTTATCAAGTGTCTAGGTAAAAGTGACTATAAACTCCAACTCCCAGCCCATATCAAAGTCCACAATGTATTTCATGTAAGTTTGTTAAAACCTTATGTACCCAGTCTCGATCATATTCTTGATGATCGAGACTGGGTAAAAGTGCCTATAAACTCCAACTCCCAGCCCATATCAACTTCCACAATGTATTTCATGTAAGTTTGTTAAAACCTTATGTATCGAGTCTCGATCATATTCTTGATGATGAACAAGTTGTAATCCCTACTCAAGGAGTCCTTGAATTACAGCCCAGCAGCATCATAGATTCTAGGGAAAGGCAACTCCGAAATAGAGCTCTTGTAGAACATCTAGTACAGGGGGAAGATTACCCTGAAGAGGATGCAACTTGGGAAGATGAAGCTACACTCTTAAAGGATTATCCCCAATTCATGACGAGATGAGGACATCTCGATTTCTTTAAGGGGGGAAGGATGTAACATACCCATCTTCACTAATAAAGAAATGTCCATGTAATAGATAAATTTATGAGTTTTTATGGTATAAACATCAATGATTTTATTATTTGAGTCATTTCTACTTAGAATCTTCAAATTTTGAGCCCAAATTTGGAATCTGCACACGATTTTACCCTAACATAGGATTTTACACCATCCAAAACGGACACCGGATCAAGCTTATACGTAAATTTCAATCATTTTTAGTTAAAAAGCGACGACCTTTAAACCTTAATAAATGCACGACCACGCGTCCGATTGACGAACGGTCTGAACCCCAACAACCAGGAGAACCTCCCGGACAAAATTTTTTTCGCCCCCCCAGGGCGGTCCGGCACGCAAATTAAGTTCGGCACCCCAAATTTGGGGACCCCGCCCCAAATTTGGGAACCCGTACACACTTACCAGGGTGCCCGTACGATGGCCACACAAGAACCAAAGGACAGCCGCCTAGTGTGTGGTCCACACGTACCGCTACGTGGACACCCATGCAGGCCCCTGACCAGATAAGGCAGATGCGTACCACTCCTTTCCCTGTTAACCGACACCGTACCTTTCCCCTAGACCCATGTAGGCCACTGATCTACAGTCTTTGCTGGTACACGGTCCTTTCGTCCTTGCTATGCGCAGCGCCCGCACCCGTAGTACGCTCGCACCCCACAGTTATATAAACCCCCGCTCCATGGGCAACACGCATTTCTGTGTAGCCTATGCTCTGCTGTGCTGCCGTCCGTACCGCCATCCGTCCTTGTGCAGTGTACTTGCTGTAGTACATCCGCCCCTTGCAGCCACCCCTCTCACACCCCCTCATTTGCCCCTTTTCAGATAAGGCAATTTTCCTCTATCCCCCTTTTGCGAGGCAGTGTCCTTAACTCTTCTCCTCCCCCCCTGTGTGAAGAGACTTTCAGCAGCCCTCAACCCTTCTCCCCTTTTGCAAAACATTTTTGTGTTAAGGACATCTCACAATCCCCCCCATTTGCATGGACTTTAGTAAGAGGTTTTAGCCTTAAGAGAGGGTTCGTGCGCTGTGGTCTTTTGCTCATATGGTGAGCAAACGATCTCAGAATTGAGATCCGACTGAAGCGTTTCGACCGCGAGAGCGATCCCTACAAGACGACATCCAAGATGGCCCCTTCTCGAAAATGTCAGAATATTACCTCGGGAGGAGCGCGCAACAACGAGATTAGGGAAGATGCTCCCGATGCGGCTCCAACCCTCCCTTTACAAGCTCCTCAAGGAAATGGTGGCCAGGTTAGCTTGGTTATCTTTTAAAGAAGAGTTTTTTTATATTAGTGTTAATAAATGTGTATCTTTTCCTTTTAAAATAATGACATAAAATTGTATGAAGTTACGAATTGTGTGATGCTGTATTCAATAAATTACATTGAAATTGTTATCTTTAAAGAGTGCAAGTTTTTCCTGTCTTCGACGCTAACTCCGTTCCGTGCTTGTGTAGTCGGGCGGCGTCATTAGCAAAGCCCGGGAACGGCCCAAGGTATCCCTCATAACATTGGGAGAATAAGGTTTGCCCATTGAGGCGAGAGATTATGATGCTGCCTAGTTTTGAGGGCCCAGGCTAGTGCGGTGAATAAGCTCACCCTAGTGTGCAGACATCCCTCTGAGGGGCGGGAGGATTGAGCGATGGAGCCTGAGAGGGAGACAGGCCGGCTTGAGTCCTCGCTAGCGGCAGCCGCCGACGATGAGGTGTATGGTCCCGTAGGGTTTTACCCAGCATGTAGAGGCTGGAAGGCCGAATTCTAGATCATCGGCAATATAAAGGAAAAGAATAAGAGAGCCGGTTTGGCTTGTATGAAATTGATTCATGTATAAACTTTTTTATAAATCTTGTCTTTGGCATTATTGTACTGTGAAAAAAGACTGTTTTAACAAACCTTGTGAAAAGGGCCTTAATTAAGGAATATGTTTATTTATGTCAAACAGTATGGTAGGATTAATTAGAAAACAAATTGATGCGTGAGTAGGGTGGAAAGTGGGAGGATGGAATGCCCCGACGGCACCATCCTACTACGGGTGGCTCTGATTAGTCGGGTAGCTTTCCAACAGATTAAGTGAAAGCCCTACGCTAGATAAATAGGTTCTTGGGCAACTCTATTCTAGAAGACTAGGCCAGCGGCTGTGCCGTGCATGGATGAGGAAAAAAGCGTTGCCTCTAGAAATCAAGTCTAGTAGATGCCCAATTTATGATCAGTTACCCTATGGGTGAATTGATTTTTAGAATATCACGTTCCCCCTATTGCGGGATAGGACTGGGTCTTACCTATGAATCGTATCCTTGAATCTCTACATGGTCAAGGTGTCGATAAATAGGAAATTTTCTCCAAGTTAAGACTTAGTGGACTATCTTAAGTGTTTTCCCTATTTTAGAAGGGGGGAACCTTACATTTATGTTCTTTGATATATTAGAAAAGGTAATGGTGGTTTCCATTTGTCCTTTTTTCCTCTTTCATAAAATAGAGTGTCACTCTTAATTGTGCAAAATCCCCTCCACAAGGCCTCACTATAGACAAACTTTATTGCATTTTGCAATCTTTCCAAAATGTAAATTTTCAATCTTTGAAGGCCATCACTTCTATTTTTAGTGTGCACATGTATAAAATATTTGGTAACAAGCATTAATACTTATACCTAAGCATGATGCTGATTAGCACTTTAACATATTATTTTTATAGACTCATAGCGTTTGGTGGAAGCACAATCTTAGCATTAAAAGAGTTTCACATCTTAAAGCTAACTTCATGTGTCAATCATCCAATGTTTACATTGCTATATAATTATGCTTTTAGAATTAAGAAAAGCTTCATTCACAAATTTCTAATGTTAACTAAGACCACAATGATGAGCCTATTGTGTGGTTTTTGCTAAATATTAATTCACAAATGATTTTTTCTCTTATTGAAACTTCACATTCTAGATACTACTATATTAAATAATATGAGATGATTAAATATGACATGAAAACATGTTATTAATGTGAGGTAACAATGGTTAGAATTCCATTGTAGTAAGGATAAAGCTTGTACATAGGGACCAATAGAATAGAGTGTCAAACAATAGAAGCAAGATCTATTGGAATACGTTAGAAAGTTAAGAAATGCAAAAAACATGAACTTGTAAGCTTCACATAATGTATATAAACTTAACTTATACTATTTATACATTTAGGTTATTTTATAAAGGATACTATAGTCTAAATGTATAATTGGAGAAATCTACTTCCAAATACTTTATTTAATCCCAATAATGTAGCTAATACCACTAATTTATATATCTACTGATGGATAAATCCCATGCATGGGCATTCTTCTGCAAAACCATCGTGAAAGCATTCAACTTTTCTGTTGACATGTCCTTCCCCGGTGGCATAAGACATCTCCATATTCTCTAAAAAATCTTCCGCATCTTGGGCCGCCATAAAATAAGGGGTACCCATGGAAAGTGGGCATCACATGGGCTTGTTGCATAGTCATGTCCAAATTGTAATCCACTTGTAATATGAAGGTAGTTGATGAGAGAACTCCTCAGTGGGGGCACCAAATGAGAGAAGCAAAGGGAACCAGCCTGCATAGTACCCTTATAGTTCCTCATGCAAGAGAAAGAACCTTGGATGATCACCAACACATATTTGAAGCCAAAACACACACCAATAATTCTTGATATAATAGATAATAAACAAATGAGGAAGAGAGATATCAAAAGATGAGATGTTGATATGAGGATTTAGTATGATGAGAAAAAGATTTGAGTTGGCTCTTAATGCTTCAGGGAATTCACAATACACACACCCGATTAACAATTGCACTCTTAGCCTCACTATGATCACCCACATGCACATAAAAAACATAAATCAAACTCTCTTTTCTTGTAAATACAAAACTCAACTTGCATTAAAAATTTCTTTGGTGACAAAATATTTCTATTTGAGAAAAGATAACAAGAATCTCTAACAATAGGGAATCCAAAAAATGATCCCTTACATGTAAATAATCACAAGAAGATCTTGATCAAGAATTCTACGAAGAATCTACTTCTTCTGCTGCATCATCAACCATGCAACAAACATATATATTGATATCCACAAAATGCCGAGAGCACATACAACAAGTCACTCGTAAGGGCTGAGGAGACTCCACACACAAAGAAATTTCACCTTCATTGGGATAAAGGTTATCCCGCATCAGGAAGACATGAACCTTGTGGTCTACACACCCACGAAAATTGTAATATAGTTGAGATCTTCTCCTACAAGTTGCATCTAGCATAGGTGCATCCAAGAATGGTCCTAAGGCCTTTCTTGTAAGAATGGCCCTAGGGCCATTTTGTTCATGCACAACATGAGGAAGAATAGCCCTAGGGCAATTCTTGCATGACCCCAAGGCCTCAAGGTCATTTTTGGGATGGCCATGGGGCAATTCTTTTCATGTACAACAAGCAAAAGAATGACCCCAAAGGCCATTCTTGCATGACCCCAAGCCCTCATATATCCCAAGGGGCCATGGGTGCATCCAAGAATGGTTATAGGGAATTGTTACAAGAATGGCCCTAGGGCCATTCTTTTTCATGCACAACATGAGGAAGAATGGCCCTAGGACTATTCTTACATGACCCCAAGGCATCAAGGTCACTTTTGGGATGGCCATGGGGCATCCAAGAATGGCCTTAGGGCCATTAGTTTCATGCACAACAAGTGGAAGAATGACCCCAAAGGCCATTCTTGCATAACCCCAAGGCCTCAAGGTCATTTTGGAATGGCCATGGGGCATGCAAGGATGGCCTCTTTTCATGCACAATAGGTGGAAGAATGGCCCTTGGGCCATTTGTACATGAACCCAAGGCCCCAAGGTCGTTTTTGGGATGGATATAGAGGCATCCAAGAATGGCCATAGGGGCATTCTTTTCATACTCAACATGTGGAAGAATGGCCCTAGGGCCATTCTTGCATGACTGCAAGCCCTTAAGGTCATTTCGGGATGGCCTTGGAAACATCCAAGAATGGCCATAGGGCCTTTCTTTTCATGCACAATAGGCGAAAGAATGACCCCGGCAAAGGCAATTCTTGCATGACCCCAAGGCTTTAAGGTCATTTTGCAATGGCCATTGGGGCCTCCAAGCATGGCCTCTTTACATGCGCAACATGTGGAAGAATGGTCCTAGGGCCATTCTTGCATGACCGCAAAGCCTCAAGTTTATTTTGGGATGTATATGGTGGCATCAAAGAATGGCCCTTGGGCCATTCTTTTCATGCACACCATGTGGAAGAATGGGCTTAGGGCCATTCTTGCATGACCCCAAGGCCTCAAAGTCATTTTGGGATGGCCATGGGGGCATCTAAGAATGGCCGTAGGGCCATTCTTTTCATCCTCACAACAGGCGGAAGAACGGCCCTAGGGCCATTCTTGCATGACCCCAAGGCCTGAGGGTCATTTTAGAATGGCCATTGGGTCATATAAGAATGGCCCAAGGGCTATTCTTTTCGTGCACAACAATTGTAAGGGTCATTCTTGCATCCTAGAGCATGAAATTGTGGCCATGGAGACATCCAAGAATGGCCAAATGGCCATTATTTTCATGCTCAATAGGTGGAACAATGGCGCTAGGGACATTCTTGCATGACCCCAAGGCAACAATTCACACGATCATCAACGCCCTCAAAACACAACCAATCAACACCATCCACTAATAATGAAACCATACCGTTGGGCCCTAGCTATAATGCTCGAACCTCTAACTATCAATGGCTTCTCCCCCTAACATGTTTCTGCACGCATTGTGCTTTTTCTTGTTTAGGAGACTCAGTAGCATAATTTGAAGAAAAACTCACTCCCTTTCTCTTTCTATTTTCTATTTGCTCAACTTACTGCGCCTTGTCATGGCAGCCTGCCTAGAAAATCCTTCAAGAAGCGTCACCCAACCACTCTACTTTCTATTTGGCCATGGACTACAAAGACCGTGAGCTGCCTCTCAGTTATGTTTCTTCTTGGCCCCCTCCTTACAAAACTGAATCACTTCATCACATAGAGCATGCCCAAGCTTCTTCCCAGCACTATCACATGCAATTCAGTCATTGCTAGAGGTCTCGTAGTGTTATGACCCATGTTATTTGAATAATAATCATGGTCATTTAAATTTGTATATATTTTTTATGATGCCTATTTCTCATCATGAACACGTTAGGATTGATTGATGTGATGTCAATTGATTGTTACTACTGACGTGGTTTATGTTTATGAGTTTAGGTGATGAGGTGTGCAAGGGTACCGATTTAGGTGTTGCACAGTGCGAGGGTACCGATTTAGGTGTCGCACGGATGGTGGAATGAGTCATGGTGTGTGGACCAATCTCATAATGTTTTGTGGCTGTATTATGGCATTTGATATTATTTTGACATCAGTGTGATGTATGTGTGTGCACGCGTCAATTTATTGTACAGTGTGAGTACGAGCATTAGTTGATTTATTTTGTAATGTGCATATGTGCACAAGTTAGATTATTGAATTAGAAAAATAGTGCAAACCTTAGAAGGTTTGAGGACAAAGGTTAATTGAGGACAAAGGCTAATTAAATGGCAAAGTCCAAATATGGATGTGTACTTTATTTTTGGCTGAAAGCCTACTTTTTGGAATATATAAAAATACCCACGCGAGAAGAAGCCACTCACGTTGGGGGGGGAAGATTGCACCCAGTCGCCGGGATACGAATTTAATTTTCTTGAAGGCGATCAAAAAGAGGTGAAAGAGACAAAAACAGAGGTGAAATTAATTTCTTTTGCCTCTCTCTCCCTCCTTCGTATCCCGGCGGCAGCGGCAGCGGCAGCGGCAGCGGCTTCTCCCTCCTCCTTACCCGACGGCCTGCGCATCCCGACAGCCTGCGCATCCAAAGCAGCTGCATACATTTTAAAATATATATATATAAATTTTCAATTGATTTTTTTAAAATCTTTCTCTCTCCTTCATACTCAGCGGCGAGCTGCAATTTCAGGGGGGAGGAATTTTTCAGGATTGCGCTAAATTCAGGGAGGCGCTGAAGGATTTTCAGATTTTACGCTTATTGAAGCGCTTATTATCAGTTTTGCCCGAAATAGAGGCTGATTTTCAGATTTTACGCTTATTGAAGCGCTTATTATCAGTTTTGCCCGAAATAGAGGCTGATTTTGCCCGAAATAGAGGCTGATTTTATTATTATTATTATTATTAGTCTCCCTTTTTAATCGTGCTGGCGTTACTTGCTGGCGTTGTGGGAGAGGTTGAAAATATAGCTTGAATAAGCTTAATTAAAGACTCATTAACCAGCATAATATATGTATATTTTTTGTTGTAATTTTTTTCTCCCTCATACCCCGGCAGCCCACTCCTACCTCCGGCCGACGGCGGCGCCCATGGCTGCGAATTCAGGTTGGAAGGAGGAGTTTTCAGATCTCAAATTAGCTAATTAGCTTTGATTATTACAAAGCTTAAATTAGCTAAAAGCTTTATGAGCTTAAAACGTTTACTTTTATTTTATTTTTTTTATATTTTGATGCTGTTGTGGGCGACTTTTTTTCTCCTTTGGCATCGTCTAGATTACAAGTTTTAGTAAAGCTTTCATAAGCTTTTTACTAAGTTTAATAAGTTTAATTAAAAGTTTATTGATCAGCATAAAAGCTATATATATATATATATACAAGTTGTAAATATTGAAATCATTATGCACTAATTATAATTTCCTCCAAAGCTTTTTTTTAACAAATCTGTCCTGAACTTCATGAATTCCAAGATGATTGAATTTACCTAATCATTTCGTTTAAGCTTTTATTAAGCTTGGGTTTAACTGTGTGTTGGATTTAAATTAGTAGAAAATCATGTTAAGCAAAGCTTTTATTAGTAAGCTTAATTAAGAAACTCTTTGAGCTTTAATTAATAAAGGTTTAATTTTAAAAGTACATGGATTATTTCTTGAAAAAAAATTATGCATTTGTGTATTGAGCTAACTTGGCAGGACTCATATCTAGCTCGACATTCCATATATGAGATAAGAAATCCTATCTTTTCTCTTGTTTTTAATTTTTCCTATTTCTTTTAATTGTTAAGAAATGGGTGAATATCCGCACCATTGTACTATTCATCGTACTATTCAGGAACAGCTTGACACCGAAGAGGTTAACACACGCGACACACTAACCAAAGGTGGAGGTATGTGTTAAAAATTATTTATTGTACACAATTTTCTGTTTGCTTTTGTTGTATCTGTTTTCTAAATATTCTTTGTTTCTAGACCTAAGAAAACTTTGGCTCCTGAAAAGAATTTTAGATGCAGTGACCTAACTAGAAAGATCAAGATAAGATTATGAAAAGCTATCTTCAAGATCTAGTTGTCCCAAATTCAAGTAAAAATGATTGCTAGACATTTCATAGAAGATTAAGACCAATCTGAAGATTCAAGAACCAAGCAAGTTTCTCAAGTCTTTGATTCAAGTTATCAATTGCTTTACCATCGAATTTAGTGATGATGAGAAAAGTAAAGAAATAGCTCTCAAGTGATGAGAAAAGAAAAGAAATAGCTCACAAGTGACTAGAAACCAAGCTTAAGTTGTATGCCAATCACAATTACGAAGTTTATAACAATTCAAGTAAAGTTTTATCTAAATTTTCAAGTGTTCTAGTTTAAGATCTATCCAAGTACAAGATTTTGTCTAAATTTTTAAGTGTTCTAGTTTAAGATCTATCCAAGTACAAGATTCTTTCTAGACCAAGAATTGCTCTAAGTCAAAGATATATTCAACCACAAGATTTAAACCCCTTAAGAACAAGATTTATTCAAGAATTATTAAAGACTAATCTCTCAATTTTCGTCCATTCAAGTATTACAATTACGATTTAAGACTAATCTCTCAATTTTCATCCATTCAAGTATTTTTAATCTAAGTCAAGATTCATTACTAGTATATCAAGTTCTTGCTATCAACTAGGATGCAAGATGTCTAATTTTATTCAAGTTTTGATTTCAAGTATAAGATTAAGATTAAGATCAAAAACAAATCTCAAGAATTCATCTAGATTAAGATCAAAAACAAATCCCGAGAATTTAGTTAGACAATTACAAGATGAAGATCAAGAACAAATCCCCAAAATTCATCAAGTTATTGACAGCAATGTAAGTGATTATTTTTTAATCTTAAGCTGATAAGAATTTCCATTTCAACCTAATTTATTTTTGGAATAAGACTTGTAGACTGATTTTGAGGATAGAGAAAAGTTATGTCGGAATGAAAGTTTCAGAGGGAATTAGCTACTCCGTCTCAAACTTCTATTCTTAAGGTAGTGTCGTGTGGAATTAATCTATGGTATGGGACATTAGATTGGTTTTACATACTTACCCCAGACGTATCTATGTCTTCTATCTTTCACCAGCGAGTGTTTGTATGTGGAAGGTACCTAAGTGGTATGGGACACTTAGATCCCTTTTACATGCGTTCATTTGTTTGGTTTTATTTTCAGAAATTGTTTGATGTGTTGATCTTGTCCTCCACTTGTGCCATGAAGCCATCCACTCATTGATTGTACAACTGAGGACAGTTGATTCCCAATAGGGAGGACTGTTATGACCCATGTTATTTGAATAATAATCATGGTCATTTAAATTTGTATATATTTTTTATGATGCCTATTTCTCATCATGAACACGTTAGGATTGATTGATGTGATGTCAATTGATTGTTACTACTGACGTGGTTTATGTTTATGAGTTTAGGTGATGAGGTGTGCAAGGGTACCGATTTAGGTGTTGCACAGTGCGAGGGTACCGATTTAGGTGTCGCACGGATGGTGGAATGAGTCATGGCATGTGGACCAATCTCTTAATGTTTTGTGGCTGTATTATGGCATTTGATATTATTTTGACATCAGTGTGATGTATGTGTGTGCACGCGTCAATTTATTGTACAGTGTGCGTACGAGCATTAGTTGATTTATTTTGTAATGTGAATATGTGCACAAGTTAGATTATTGAATTAGAAAAATAGTGCAAACCTTAGAAGGTTTGAGGACAAAGGTTAATTGAGGACAAAGGCTAATTAAATGGCAAAGTCCAAATATGGATGTGTACTTTATTTTTGGCTGAAAGCCTACTTTTTGGAATATATAAAAATACCCACGCGAGAAGAAGCCACTCATGTTGGGGGGGGGAAGATTGCACCCAGTCTTGTGTTGCCTTGTGTTGATGGTGAAGTATTTCTTTCTCTTGCTCTATGTTTTGATATGTGCTTTTAATTTTCAATTTAATTCAAGTAGTTGTTTTGATATTTGATATAATTTTTATGAGTCTTTTGATTATTCTCTTCAAGAAAATTAAGGGTCCGATTGCACGTAGTGATAGAGCTTAACCAAGAAACTTGGCCTTTCTAACACTCTAGATCTGTCATATTAGACCCAAACAGCAAACACTCACATTTCCTTCACACACACACACCTTCATCACCCCAAGCAAGCTTCTTAATTAGTAGAATAAACGAGAATCATAATTCATTTTCTTCCTCTTTTCAATTCTTATTATAAAAGCTTCTTTTATAGAGAGAAGCCCTCTAAAAATAAAGTAAAGGTGTATGCCATGCAAAAGGTGAGGTTGGGAGGAAAAGGTTCTTTAGAAACATTGTGCGGATGCATGATGCCAAAATAATCCCTATTTGTGTTATCGCTCGCCCCTTTTGGAGTATGTAGAGTGGAGAGGAAAATTCTGTATCATATAATGACTATATATAACATCATCTCACGTATGACTTTATGGTGTAGTCAAAAGCTCTTTTAAAACATTAGAGGTAAAATATTAGAGGATGAACTTTTACGGTTATATTCCGTCACACATTTACATGATGTGTAGGTGGGTAGCAACATTTTTTGGTACATCAAGGGGGTGATCTCTCTTGCTTCAAATTTTGATACATCAAGGGGTGGATTCTTGCTTAAATTTCTAAAATCTGTATTTATAGAAGCCCATAGGTTGATTAAACAACATGGATGTACTTATTCAATATTAGGACCTCAAATTAAGACCCCCATGAAGTGGTTAAGAAGATTACAAATATAAGAGCCTCTTACTAGGTGCTATTTATATTAGTGGGGTCCACTTATGTTTAAAAACATGTATGCTTATTTAATTTTCTAAAGAAGGATAAACTTAAAATAGAGATAAATCCAAGATCCAAATTGAGATCTACAAATTTCTTAAGTGATAAAAAGATTCAATGAATAGATGCATATATTTGCTAATAGATGCATCTATTAGCAAAGAAGCTTTAAAAAGTAGATGTGTTCATGCCACACCAAAATTTACTAATTTTTAAATTTATTTAAATGTCACACCAAAAGTAGATGTGTTCATGTCACACCAAAAGTAGATGTGTTCATGTCACACCAAAATTTACTAATTTTTAAATTTATTTAAATGACACTTGAGTGTAAATGGGTTCTACAACAAGTTTTTACGTGCCTCCTCCATGCACAAATTTAGAAGAGATCAAATAATTCTTTTTTGAATCTTAGATTCATGCTAAAGCCTTTTATTTATCAATTCAAGTTTCTATTCATGTAAATAGAAATAAACAAAGAGTAAGAGGTATATTTGGGCTTGGTATAGCTTGGATATTTTCTTTTGGCCACATGTGCACTGATAGGTACATGTCATGGACATGTTAGTGTATGCATACACACCACACACACATATGGATGAATTCCCACAACATCCGCACACACACACACACACACACACACACACACACACACACACACACACACACACACACACACACACACACACACACACAAACTATGGATGTATACCCACAACCCAATCCCCTACCCCATGCATGCACGTACACATACACACACACTTGCACACATGCATGCATGTGTGTGTGCATATGTGGGTTAGGGGGTCACTTTATACATATGTAACATAGCACGTAAGTGGATAGAGGGGGTTTACATGCAAAACATATGCAAGAAGGGATTAAACAAATAGTTGTTTGATGTAATTAATTTATGTAAGTTTCTAAAGAGGGGTTTAAAATTCAAAATCCAAACATATATACTTACCGAAGGGGGTGAACGATTATGTTCAAAATGCCAAAATGAAAAGTTAGGGGAGTTACATGCTTGTACATGGGTTGTTATAAAGTGTACTCCAGAGGAGCTATTAAACCCTTTAAAGCCTTAGTTGAAATGAATTTAAACCCTTCAAATGCCCTATTTAAAATTACTTTAAACCCTTTAAATGCCCTAGTTGAAATGACTTTGATATAATGCTTTCACAATTGAGCCAACAAGTGTACTATAATTTATTGTTTAAGTGGTGATTGATGGACTTAGGTATAACTCCAATGCATAGCATCATCTTTTCTGGAAGTTTACATTTCTTTTTTGAATCTTTACATTTCTTTTTTGAATAGTGAGAATGCAAGTGTTGTCAAAAAGCTTTATCGTGTAAAACAGAAGGTGGATATTGATAAATTATTGCATGCCATATCATAATAATTAAGTAAGAAATGAAATGTCTTTTGGACGTATAATTTTAGATGATGCCATAAAATGTATGAAAAACTTTTCTTACATGCTTTAAAACAAAATAATAACTTGAATTGGTAGAAGAGACCTCTATAGTGAGATCTATTTAAGAATAGAATGTTGAACAATGAGTGTGATAATATGTTTTACATAAGAAGTGAGTGTGATAAGAGGAGAAAAGGAAACAAGTTTTGGCTTTCATAGTTCATCATACAACATAAATGATCAAAAGAGGATGCAATGAAATGAAAAGTGCATTGCCACGATTCTTTCAACTGTGAAGGTTATAAGCCCTCTTGGAATGAGAGAATTTGGGTGCATACATAAAGCAAGACCATCTCATATAAACAAATTTGTGGTCAAGGTGGCGTTTGAAAAATAGATTTGTGGTCAAGGTGGTGTTTAAAAAAAGCAGACAATACACTTTTAGTCTATGTGAGAACTTCAATGGGTAGATGGATACCAAATTCAAAGTTTCTGTATTGCATGAGGACTCTCTTTTTCTTTTAAAGATTCGAACTAGCAATCTGCTCGTCGTGGTGACAAAGAAGACAATCCACTTGGGGTAGGGCCCATTGGCCATACCAACTTTCTTTTAACACATGTGGGGCTACATGGGGGATGGAAGCTTCCGTGCTTAGATTATATGGTCTTCTTCCTTTCCTTGCTCCTAATTATATGTGTAGAGGTTTAAGGATAGATA
Organism: Cibotium barometz; assembly: GCF_041138505.1. NCBI lineage: Eukaryota > Viridiplantae > Streptophyta > Polypodiopsida > Cyatheales > Cibotiaceae > Cibotium > Cibotium barometz. Next base: position 26,184,266 of record NC_141083.1, read on the forward strand.
GGAAAAAATGGAGCTGGTTAGACCCCTGGAGTTTGAAGGGTCAAAAATACTTAACAAAATGAGTGAAAAAAGGGAAAAAGCCTAGAAAAGGAGAGGATCTCCCCTATAAAATTCCTAAAGTCGCTTTTTTGGCTGGCCATTCTCTAGCCACCACAAACGTTACCATTCTCTCGAAGGAAGGAGGGAGTCTTTGGGCCAACTGCCCTGTTTTTTTTGGTTAAAAGGAGAGGTGCTGCCTCCCCTCCCCTCCCCTCCCCTGCCCTCCCTCTCTCTCTCTCTCTCTCTCTCTCTCTCACTCACACACACACACACACACACACAAACACCTCGCCCGCTGCATCTAGCCAGAATTACTCCATTAATTATGCAGATCAAAGCTACCATCAGCCCTAGCCATTGCCTGTGTTTCTCATCGCATCCTCCCTTTAGCTAACCTGCCTCATAGAAACCGTCCATGGAGATCAAAGCTTCTGAGCTATGGAGCCTCCTCGCCTCCCTCATTGCCCTCATCACCTTTTCTCAGACCCTCTTGCAAAGCTTGCTCCCACCTCCTCTCCGAGACGTGATTTTCACCATTTTCAATAGCATGGCTGGTTATTTCACCAGCTACTGTTTCATAGAGATTCCGGAGTATGATAAAACCACCGCCAACGAGCTCTACAGCTCTATAAAGCTCTACTTGAGCAGCAAGGCCGACTACACAAGGGCTAAGAGATTGAAGCTCTGCAGAGGTTCCAATTCAAAGAGCTTCCTGTACAGTCCATCCAATGATGAGAGGCTCCCCATGAGCTTTGGCAATGCGAAGCTGTGGTGGGAGCATTACGCTCATCCAAACCCTCAACTTAAAATCCACAAGAAAGACAGAGAGAGGGTCCTTTCCCCTTACATGGATCACATCCTGAAGCAAGCTAGAGAATTCAAAGCCCAAACCAGAGAGAGATTGCTCTACACAAACTCATCCAAGGACCCCAGCTCCTATAACCCATATTGGGACTCTGTCACCTTCTCCCACCCATCTACCTTCCAGACTTTGGCCCTCCTGCCTTCTCTCAAAGCTGGAATCATGGCGGACTTGCAAGGTTTCGCCAATGGTGAGCAGTTCTACAAGAATGCAGGCAGGGCTTGGAAGAGGGGCTACCTCCTGCATGGCCCCCCGGGCACTGGCAAATCCAGCTTGATTGCTGCCATGGCCAATTTTCTACACTATGATGTGTATGACCTCGAGCTAACCGAGGTTAGCTCAAATGCTGAGCTGCGGATGCTGCTTCGGACGACGACACGCAGGTCTTTAATTGTAATTGAGGACATTGACTGCTCCTTGAATCTTACAAAGAGGGGCAAAAAGGAGAAGTCAAGCAAAAAAGGATCACGCAAAGGGAAAGGCATGAATACAGGTGATGGCCATGATGATGATGAAGATGAGGATGAGGACGATGCAGGGGACTCCATGCTGACACTCTCTGGATTGCTCAATTTTACTGATGGCCTATGGTCTTGCTGTGGGGATGAGAGGATTTTTGTGTTTACTACTAATCACCTGGATAAGCTTGATCCGGCCTTGCTTAGGCCTGGGAGGATGGACATGCACATCCTTATGTCTTACTGTAGCTTTCCGGCCTTCAAAATTTTAGCAAGCCATTACCTAGGCTTAGAGAATCATCACCTGCTAACCAAAATTGAAGAGATTATTGATGATGATGCATATAATATCACTCCCGCACAAGTCAGTGAGATTCTCATCCGCAATAGAGATGATCCCACAGCAGCACTGGAGCAGGTTTTGAATGAGCTTCGTGGGCTTGGCAACACGCCTCCACCAGCTGCTGCGGACTTCATTTCTACAGAACTTTGCTCTGCTTAGGATCAGGAGGCCGCCCACGCACAGGATTGTGATTCAAACGGAAGAATTGCAAAGAAGAGGCTCGAGTTAGGTCACTGGTATGAAGATCTCCTGCATTTGCTACTGCTAGCCTCGTGTGTGCGTACTGTGTCTGTGTGGTGTGTCTGAGAGAGTGTGAAAAGAAGAAGAAGAAGAGTATTTTGACGTCGTAGCAGCTATGCCAGGAACCCTTGAAGAAATATCCGAAGCAAACATGAATCAAGGTTTTACGAGAGAGAGAGAGAGAGAGAGAGAGAGAGAGAGAGAGAGAGAAATTTCCTGTTCCTCGTACTTTACCTTTTGGTCTGAAAGCATGCATGTGATGCATATACGTGAAGCATACATCCCCTCCCCAAAAAAGAAGCATGCATCCCAAGAACTTGTGTAAGGTCATCCCTTTGTCCCTAGCTCGCTTGTTTGTCCGCGTAAGCATATGAATAAGGCACTTGTTTAGTTCAAAATCTAAGTAAACTAGTGTAGATGTCCGTGCAATGCAAGGGCCTTAAACTTGAAATATATATAAAAAATTTTGGACTAGATTCTCTTCAAAAATCAAGCCTATGAAGATTTTTGTAAATAGTCTATGGGTAAATGGTCATCTCATTTCTTGTGGCTAAAAGAAGAACTTGCTCCATCATCCCTCTAAGACACCATTGCATTCTTCTAAGCCACCATTGCATTCTTCTAAGCCACCACATTATTATTGTGAGCCTTAGAGGGTATTGTAAGGTGCCCCACTAATTAATTGTTTTGTCTTGTTGATGTTGTTTCATCTCTCGTTTGATGGCATAAAGGGTGTGACCTAGTATATGAACAATCACATGCTATTGACATTTTACATAAGTTGTGAGTGGTGCAGTCTCAAAGTGATTACTCAGTTGGCTTTGCTTTTTGTTGGGAAGCAATAATAAAAATCGACAATAAAGTTAATGGAGCTCGTATAGTAAGTCTTTCTGCCTTCCCCAAAAACTCACTTTTGCTCCATGACTCACCTTTATATCACTCACATCTTCTCAAAATGAGTGAAAAGAGAAACGGGTGTGGTCTACGATATGGGTCTTGGATCACCAATCAACAGTAAACTATGAAGTACTGAAATTGTCACGGGACCTCATGTACTTCTTGAAGAATTAATCAAAACTCACATATACATCAAGAACTAAACCATAAAATTGAATCAATTGACAAGATTAAGCATACCATAAAACAAAACATGAGATAAAGTAGACATCACCATCAACACACTATTGGGTGTGCAATCTCCCCCCTCATGCGTGTAACTCCACTTCCACAACATGAATATTTTGAGAATTGTATTCAATATTAGCCCAAGGAGGAGCTATTAATAGTTGTGTGTACAAAATTGGGCTTGTCTTTCCACTTTTTATAAAAATAGCTCAAGCACTAGAGTTTGTTCACACACTAAGTGTAAAATAACCAAAACTCTTCTAACATATGTGCTCGTAATATAGCAACACCATGCACAAGCGTGCATAAATAATTTGTACAATCATTTGAAATTATAACTTCAATACCTTAAAATCTGACGTGGTATAACTCACGACAATGAAAATTAAATGGCACATATTCCTTCATGATGGCCAGAAGGGTGCAAAAATGCCCTATGCGGGGTCCAGCCCTTATTCACACCCTTCTGGCCCTCCTCTTTTCTAAATTACAAATCGATCACATGTATTCAAATTTTTGTATGTTTTTTCCTAAAATTTGAAGGTTTTTATCAAACTTTAAACTCAAATCCCTTAAAATCTGACGTGGTATAACTCAAACTTTAAACTCAAATCCCTTAAAATCTGACGTGGTATAACTCAACCCAACGAAAATTAAATGGCACATATTTCTTATGATGTCCACCAGTAGGGTGCAAAAATGTTCTATGCCGTGCTCTTGAACAGCCGTTATTCGCACCCTTGGCCCTCCTCTTTTCTAGATTACAAATCAATCACATGTACTTAAAAACCACTTTCAGCATTGTATTGATATAAAAATTTACATGTGGGATTTGGAAAAATTTATATTGTCTAGCAAAGAGAGTGAGTAATGAAGATGTAAAATGCAAGATTGGGGATTACTACCACATGAACGATGCACTTTGCATTACAGCATGGGGAAAGAAGAAGACTGCAGATGGTAATGTTTCATTCGAGTTCAATGAGTTCAGTAACATTATTGTTGAAATGCAAAGCTACAAAAGTTAATAATATTGTTCTATGGGTTGCCTTTTAGAACATTGCACGCATAACTTCTATGCTTGGGGGCATGTGGCCAACAAGAATAACTCATAAAATAACCTTGTGCACACTCACACATAAAATAACCTTGTGCATATTCACACACACAATTAATCAAGCATATTTTTCTACGATTATTGTGCATAAAAAATATAATAAAATATATCCCTGTATAACAGTCCTCCTGTTTAAAGAGCAACTGTCCTCAGTTGTGTAGAAGAATTTGAATAACACAAAATGCGGCAAAACAACAAGATCATGTTTGTCTCTGGTGACGACATAACTTGTAAGGTAAACTTAGAGGTTTGAAAATGGATCAGATGCTGATCAAGTATGACTCATAGGTTCTTATGGACATGCAATATCGCAAATAGACTCAGAGGTTTAGTGAGCGAGAATGGCTTAGAGGCACAAAGTCATGGCTCAGAGGCTTGGGTGAACATGGACTGTATTAATAAAACGTGTGTGACACCTAATTGGTGACCCTCCACTCATCATCAAATCATAAATAATAATACAAAATAATAATAACACGAGATGATATGATATAGACAAGATCCTCCATGTGCAACATGCACACTTCTCATCACCTATCTCACAAATGTAAACACATTAAGTGTTCTAATTAATTACCTTCTCACAAACGTAAACACATTAAGTGTTTTAATTAATTACCTTCTCTACAATTAATCCCAATATGAAACGTTGATAGGCACAAACACAACATACACTCAACACTTGTTTCACTATGATGAGAGAATCATTATACACATCATCTAGCATGGCATGTAGTGCCACTTGTTACACTTCAATTAGCATGGCACATCAATTACATAAACCACTTATTACACTTCAACCGTGTGGAGTTGTCTAGCATAGTCTACTTGTTTCACTTTGACCACAATACAATTGTCAAGCATGGCACTACTTGTTACACCTAAACAACATACACCCGTCAAGCATGGTCTCAGGCTATACCAATAACACTAGGTAACTTAGTATTTAAAGTGGGATCACCCATGATACCAATTCACTAGGATGGCACACTAGCACATCCAGGCATCCCCGTTTAGCTAAAGGGTGAACATTACGTAACATCCCTCCTACTTGGATAAGTAACTGACCTCAGTTGCATGTTCGCTTGTTGCAAGAAAGGAGATCATTACTTATCATATACAAATTCTAGTATCTTTCCTAACTATGACAAAAAGACATTTTATCTAAGGACTTCTATGTGTAATAAATTCTAGTATCCCATATCACTAAAAATTATCCCACTTAAATCTAGAGATAAGTACGCATTGGAATCCTTCACATAGGATTAATCTTTGTGTCCCATACCATAAGACTAATACATAGTAAAAATTTCCTTGTACATGAATCATTCAAGAGAGTAAATCATCCAATATTTACTCAATCCTTGGCCATGCTTGCATGAGTGCATTCAATAAGTCTATGGAATCTTAGAGAAGAACAAGAGGGAAGCGTAAGGATATGAATAATGGCCAAAAAGTAAAGATACATAAATTTGTCACCACTATCATAGGACCTCATATATAAATCAAGAATTAAACCATAGAATTGAATCAAATTGACAAGATTGAGCATAGCATAAAACAAAACATGAGATAAAGTAGACATCACTATCAACACACTATTGGGTGCAATCTCCCCCCCTCATGTGTGTAACTCCACTTCCACGGCATGAGTATTTTGAGAATTTTATTCAATATATAGTCCAAGGAGCTATTAATAGTTGTGCACATAAATTGGGCTTAAAATTTTCCACTTTTTACAAAAATAGCTCAAGTACTAGAGCTTGTTCACACACACTAAGTGTAAATTAACAAAAACTCTTCTAACATATGTGCTAGCAATATAGCAATGCCATGCACAAGCGTGCATAAATAATTTGTACAATCATTTGGCATTTGGCCAACAAAAATAACTCATAACATAACCTTGTGCACACTCACACATAAAACTACCTTGTGCATATTCACACATATAATAACCTTGTGCACATTCGCACATTCCATTGTGTATAAATGCAGACAAAAGGGGGTTAGTACCAAGCGATAAGGGGCTTACACGATGCCTACGAGCCCCTTGTCACTTGTTACTGATGTGGAAAATAAAAGAAAATAAAAGGGTGTCAATATCAAGTAATTAGGAGTTTATGCGATGCTTGTGAGTTCCCTACTGCTTTGTATTGACCCCTTGTGTATAAAAGGAGAGAAAAGGTGGTAAATATAAGGCTATATGGATCATGGGGTCAGTACCAAGCAGTATAGGGGGCTAACATGATGTCTCTAAGCCCCTTACTACTTGGTACTGACCCTGATAACAAAATGCAAAAAAGGGGGTCAGTAAAACAACAAGATTTAAGGCATTACAAGAATAGCTTCTTAGGTGATGGTGGTGACAAAAATGGCGGCAGGGAAGCTTGACACCAAGGAAATGGCAAGGGAGAGGTTAGATGATGGCCACACATAGAGCAACGATGGCAATGGGATGGCGATGGTAATGGAAATGTAGAGGGGGACGATGCGAAGGGCAGAGAGCTTGACACCACGGGTTTAGGAAAGGCAGAGAGGTCAACACAAATGAATGTCCCCAAGGAGATTTGGGCCATTATAGACCCAGGTGGTGGTCTTAGCACCATGCATGTGGTGTGTCCTGATCATAAGTGGCATTATAAGGTCTCACACATTTATAAGCCATTTTAACCTTCATATAAGGCCACCCAATAAAAACAAGGGTAAATTTTTCAAAATCCCCTTGTTACATATAGGGAAAAAAGGGCATAATAGAATTAACTCTTCATATAAAAGTTTGGGGACACCCTTCAAAAATGAGCCCTATATCTTGTGTACGCATCATAGTTTACAAGGCTATTGTGCATTAAAACATCATATAATTTTTTCTTTCTATAAGGTTGTTAGAGACAAAGTAGATTTGTCTTCTTTCTGTAAGGTTGTGTGTGTTCAGAATGAATTCTATGAGTGTTTTTGTGTGTACATAAGAGATAGAGATAGAGAGAAAAGCATGCCCAAATATTTGATTAAAAGCTTCAGTTTTCTTGTGGAGGTAGAAATAGAAGAAGAAGGGGCGATGGAGATGGCGATGCGCAGAGAGACAACACAAGTTTTTGTGTGTGCATTAGAGAGAGAGATAGAGAGAAAACATGCCTACAAATTTAATCAAAAGCTTTAATTTTCTTGGGGAGATATAAGAAGAAGAAGGGGCGATGGTGATGGTGATGACGATACAGAGGGACAACATGAAGGGAAGATAAGGCGATGATGAGACAAGGAACTCGACGCGAATGAATGAAGCTCTGAAGGGAGATAGGGATTGTTATAGACCAATGTGGTCCCATATCACTTGGTCTTAGCACCACTCCTATGGTGTGTACTGATCATAAGTGGCATTTATAAAGTCTGGCAAATGAATGACATGTTAATATGGTAGGTACTCACTCCTCTCTTGAATATGTTTGATTTATTTTACCTCTCAAATGTTATCACGGTGCCCTATTGCTTTTTCCTTGTGAAGTCCTGCATCTTTGTGACTGCATCTGTGTCCTCATCGACCCCCCAAACTCAGCTACAACACCATCGCCCTCTACATCCATCACTTCTGCAGGTATTTTGAGAGTTTTGACCCAGGAATAAGGGTTCACTCAGGGATCAGTACTATGCAATAAGGGGCTCGCAAGCACTCCATGAGCTCTTTATCGCCTAGTAATGATCTTATCTTAGCCTATTGCAGTCTGTTTGGGTAATGTTGGTAACAGGTTCTACACCAACCGATATAGGGCTCATTGGCATCCTATTAGCCCCATATTGCTTAGTACTGAACCCTCTTAGGGTCATGTTGCTCACAGGGTCAGTACCAAGTGATAAGAGGGTCGTTTGGAATCCTACAAACTAATATCATTTGGTACTAACCCCCTTAAGGGCATGTTGCTCACGGGGTCAGTACCAAGTGACATGAGGCTTGTTGGCATCATGCTGGCCTCGTGTCACTTTGTATTGACCCCCTTGCAGTCATTTTTCTCACAAGGTCAATACCAAGAAATAGGAGGCCCCTAATCTCTTGGTAATGACTCCCCTTAGGGTCATGTTGCTCATGGGGTCAGTACCAAGAAACAGGAGTCTCGTTGGCATCCTGCATGCCCCATATCACTTAGTATTAACCCCTTTTGTGGTCATTTTGTGCACGGGGTCAGTACCAAGTGATAGAAGGCTCGTTGGCATCCTACAAGCCCCATTTTACTTGGTACTAGCCCCTTGTAGCCATTTTGCTCACAGGGTCAATACTAAGCCATAGCAAGCTCGTGGGGGATCCTACATGCTCGTAATTTCTTGGTAATGACTCCCCTTAGGGTCATGTTGTTGACGGGGTCAGTATCAAGTAACACGAGTCTCGTCGTCATCTTGCAAGCCCTAAATTGCTTGGTATTGACCCCCTTTTGTGGTCATTTTACTCATGGGGTGAGTACCAAACAATAGAAGGCTCGGCATCCTACAAGCCCCATTTTGTTTGGTAGTGACCCCTTGCAATCATTTTGCTCAAGGGGTCAGTACCAAGTGATATGAGACTCATTGGCATCCTACTAGTCCCATATCACTTAGTAGTATTGACTCCTCTTAGGGTCATGTTGCTCACGGAATATACGATAGATTTTGTTAGCGGGGATCAGTACCAAGCGTTTAGTTGCTCGGGCATCTCGCTAGTCGATTATCACTTGGTACTAACTCCAAGTATTTTCTCCATTGTCATCTTACTGAGTTTATTTATTAGATGGCGCATACTAGTTAAGCGAATTTCTCTAAGGCTAGAAATAAGTGAAAGGCCTACGGAGTTGCTGCACGTGCAAGGTAGGAAGAGAAGATATCAAGCCCACACAGAAATTCTGCAAGAGCTTTGAGAGATTGAGCGACTTATGCAACCTGCAATAGCAAGGCTACCATTTCAGAGGCTTGTACGTGATATTTTTGAACACTGGAGTAATGGAAGGTGATGGCAAGCATCTGCAGTTTTGTGTCTTGAGGAAATTACCGAAGACTGGCTTATTGAGTTTATTGAAGATGCATACTTCCCCACTACCCATGCCCATAGGCTTACAATAATGAGTAGGGATTTTGATACACTCCCCCGCTGATTGAGGTATACATATGATTATTTATTAGAACCTATTTGTGTTAGCGATTGTCGCATGCGGAATATCCTGACGGTCCCGCCCATACATCCTCATGCAAGACTAGTTAAGAAAATCCATGTTGCTCATGACATGGACACCCACTCTCAGACAAGGAGAAGAGCAGAAGCACAAGATTCCGCACAACCAGAACCTGACGCACAACAACCAGAATCGTAGGCACAACCACAACCGGAGGCACAACCACAACAAGAGGCTACTGCCGCACATCCACAACCCTCCAGAGATGTCAGTGAAAGTGATAATTCTGCTAAAGATCTAGCGGATTTTGATGCCAGCCAGGAAGCCAACATGATACGAAGAGAAATTAGCGTAATTGTCGTAGAGAATATCAGAGAATTAAGGGATTTGGAGAGTATTGCGCCCGTTAATGTGGCATTTACAATTCGGGGCACAAGGCTTACCAACTTTGATGTAGTTGATTTATGTGTTTGTGGTGTTACGGGATAATGGAAGTTACAGACAGAGTTGTCAATGTGGCACTATGGTATAATGCATGATTGTGATGTATTCTATTTTCTAATTCTAATTCTATTTTTCACAAATCCTAATTTTATTTTCTATTCATTGTTGCCTTTAGGTATTGTTTATCACTTCTACCAAAAGAGGTACATAATTTTACATATGTTGATCCCCTCATATCAGGTCAATTACAAAATCACCAGACATCATTTTGGACCTCATGGTCTTGTTTCAAATGGTCAACCTTGATCTCGCAAGAATTATTGTCACGGCTTATAACGAAGAGTAAGATATAGATTGACAACATATATTAGGTAATTTGTATGTGTTTTTTTTATAACACCTATGTCCTATTTGTTTTTCAGCCAACATTGGAGTTTTCCTCTATATGACATTACCCAAAATATATGTTACTTTGCAAACTCTATGCAAGGATATCATGGTCATGTTAGAGAGTAAGTTCCTATTAACATTTCTCTCTTCTACGAGCATATAGATTTATTTAAGTAGGATAAACTAATGCTTGTTTTGTCGACCTCTCGGATGTGCTAGAAAGTTTCATGCATTGTGGAACATCTTTTATTGGAGCCAAATCTAGTTCAAAATAAGAGATATCAAAGGATAAGGGTGCTAGTCCAGCCTTCAGATGTTATCCGGATGGAGGACGTGCCTAAATGCATTTCTTTTGTTAAAAAATATTTTTAATATTCCTGATATGTAAGTGATGTTTATAACATACATCTCCATCATCTAACATAGCTATGAGGTTGCAAGGGAAGGTGAAGAGCAACTGCATCAGCAATATGAGAAACAGTACCAAAGGGATGTTGAAGCGCACCAAGATGCTATCGAAGAATATGAGAGGTGCATAGTTGAGGTGGAGGAATGGATGGAATCTAGGAGGAAGGTTGAGATGGAGGCCTAGAGGCAAGCACACGAGGTCGAGAGGCAAGCATAGGAAAGATTGTGGGAAGGCATGGAAAGAGTGAAACAGAGTCTTCATCCAAGGCCACCCCAGTCACACTCACATTCATGTTCAAATTCACGTTTTCAATTAGAGTGTACTCAGTCAACTCTTCATCTTATGTAAGCATTTACTCATTTTTGGGTGTTTTTCTTTATTCTTTTGGATTTATCTCATCCCAACACTCGGATTAATCCAATTGGCCCATTGGAACCTTAATTGGACCATAATCCAACTTTTTTTGAACATGTAGACCCTTGGGCTAAGGTCCCTTATACCATTTTCAATTAATTTCTAATGCACATTGGAAAGTTCATTTTAAACTTTTGTTTTAGGGGAATCCAATTTTAGACACTAGGAGGATTTTTATATCCAAAGATATCTCAATTTTGGATTATCTCTCTCTAGGCTAAAACAAGGTAGAACAAGATCTTTCTTCTATTTCAGAGAGGGAAATAATTATAAGAACAGAAGGGGAGGTTCTTATACCTTTACTCCTCAAAAGATGGAGGGAGGAATCTTACACCAGTAGCCCCTTATGATTTGGAAGCTCTCACATTTGAACAAGTGGTAGGCCAGAGCAACCAGAACCAAACAAATCTTGAGGCAAACAAGCAAAGAACCCAAGAAGAAAAAGAAAGGAGCTAACAAAAGGAGAAAGAAGGAAGAAGAAACTTTTGAGTCGGAATCAGACTCTAGTAAAGGTTTGGATGCCAAAGAGAAGAAGCCCAGGAAGCAGAAAGGAAACAAGCAAGAAGTTTAAAGAACTGAAGGTCACCCCCTAGCCAAGCTTGCCAGAGGACATGCAGGATCCGAGACTGAGATGGGATGTCTAGTGCACGAATTGTAATAACTAGGTTCACACAAAAGAAGAATGCCAGATGAAAACCACCCAGCAACTCTATTCTATTTGTAATAAGAGAAACCACACCACATGGATACATGCTTTTATAACACTTAGAATAGGAACCTGAGAGTAGTAGAAAGATAACAATGTGAGCAAACAACAGGTTTGAGCTATCAAAAAATCAAGCCACACCCATTGGGCTTCAAAAGAACAAAGCGTATGGAAGAGGAGGAGGTGGAAGATTTGGACAAAGAGGAGCTGGGCTGATATGCTACTACTGCAACACCCCTCGGCATAGGAAAACTACCTACCCCATACTACAATGCCATCAACAAAAACTACAAAGAACAAGGAACTCAAATTTAGGAATTTTGGGAAATATGCACAATTTTGGGACAATTCTGTGTTAGATCCAATACAATGTTTACTGTGCGATATGCAAGATTTATTATTGGATGTTCTCAACAAGCATTTGAATAATGCGATATGATTTATGTACTATTATACATTTGTAACAAGTATATATGATGTTGGTGGGATGTAAATTTGCCTGCACACACACACACACATGCACACCAAGAATTAATTTTGTTTATATCACATAGCCTCCAGTTGACCATCAAACACAGAAACTTTAACAAAGAAAGGATATTCAATGTAACTTTAAGTTGTAAGAAAGTCTAGGTGATAGAATTAAAAAGATCACCATCTGTATTGAATCAAAATTCTTGAACAATGGGTGAACCATAAATCTAAAAGCTTAAGAAAGCCTTACAATCTGAATAATGATTGAACTATGAGTTTGGTAGCTTCATACAACATTGCTAAAAGATTACGAAGCTAGTTGCCCATGTGCTAAAACAAATCATTCTTGCTCATCTGCACTGACATGTGATGGTGCCTCACTTTCATGTTGATTCAATTGATTCTATTTGATCTTGAGTATTATAGCCTTTGGAATCTTGATTTCCTCTGGAAGTCATCCACCCTTGGGATTCCATGCCCAAATGATGCAGCTAGTGTCTTCCCAGCGCTGAGGATTATTTCTGTTCTCTCGCCAATACTTGTTCCAGTAATCCTTATAAACCTCCACATCACTTGCATTCTTCTTCTTTGAAATCAGTGCCCAATATTGTATTTGAACTTGTAGTAGGTAGTTTATTGAGTTGTTGTTTTGATCAACATCACTTGTTGTCACTCCCAACCATATTGGGTAATTTGCATCACAAGGTTGTACAAGCACAAAATCTCCTTTAGACACATCAAGAGTCGGGTTGAACTCTTCAGCACGTCTGTTCCGCATTGGACCATAATAATGGTCCTCATTTACATCAAACCTTTCATCTACATCATCCTCCACTTGAAGGTTAAGAGGCTCAACTTTTTTGCATACACTCCTTGGCCAAAAGTCATGAAATCCAATGTCTTCCCTTGCACTAGGGGTTTGCATGTTTAGCATAAGATTCTCCCAATAGGCAAGGACCCGATTGATCCACTTAGCATAATCACTTTGGTCTCCTTTCTCTTGCAAGTGCTCTTTCCACCAATTGACATGTTTTTTTAAGCCCTCCACAACATTCTCATTTTCCTCAAAGGGTGGCAATACTTTTGGAAAACCTTCAGAAAGCTTGGGTCCTCCCTGGTCATTTCTCTTCCATAACTCTATACCACTTTCTGGTAACCAATCAACATTTTTGGGGTGTACTTTGTATTGCATCAAAGGTATTCCATCACTCATATAAAACCTGAATTGCAATGGCTTTGAATGTCCAATCAAGCTATCGGCTCCATCATGTAAGCATCCCTCGACAAAGCCTTTGAAGTCTGCCACCTTTTGTAGGTGAAAGGGTGCTGGATGCATGCTAACACACTCATTAAAGATCATCAAATGTGGAAATGTGAAAATGGTTTGTTTCCTCAACTTCTTAGAGAAGAGACTAAATAGTGCATCAATATCTTCATGAGTATGACCAACCATAAGAAACCAAGCTGCACCATGTCAAACACTCCTCGTACAACCAATAGGGATAGATACGCAAATACATATAACGATTCTTATTTTCAGAAAAGTCAAGTTGCAACAATAATGTCCTTGGCAATCTCTTGAAAAATGTCCTTGAATTTGATGGCATTAAAACTTGAGGCATTGACATTGCCCCTATCCTGCACATGTGTGTTCGTATGAAAGACTGACTCCATATGTGAAGAACAATTTCCCTCTGTATCCACATTTGTTTCTACATGTGTCTTTGCATCTGCATCCTCAGTGCTCTGCTTGCAATATGTGTTTCTCTCCTTTAGCACTTCCATATAAAAGACTGACTGCATATGTGAAGAACAATTTTCCTCTGTATCCACATTTGTTTCTACATGTGTCTCTGCATTTGCATCCTCAATGCTCTGCTTGCAATATGCGTTTCTCTCCTTTAGCACTTCCATATGCTGATACAGGGCCATAGTAGACAAAACACAATCAAAAAGATCTATTCATGGTTCTACATCTGAGTTTTGTGAGCTCAAGTCACCATACATGTGTTGCTCTCCTCTTTCTAAGTTTCTTAAACATTTTGAGAGAGATGAAATTATGAAGTTGGGATCACCTGGCCATAACCCCAAGGCAAAGTGACCATAAGCTGTTTGTCCATGTCCATGAGTGAGCATTCCTGTTAAGGATACTGGAAGCCTCTCAACCCCATTGAGAGATTTAGGAATTGGTTTAATTTGTGGTATGGTAGTCTTGCTCTGGTCCATCTTATCATGTATAATACACAAATACCTGTTTGGGTTCATTTCGGAAGAGCTCCTCCAAGCGTAGTATAGATTTCTACAACTCATTTGCTGCAACATGTGTGCCCTTCTTTGTGCCGCCATGTATCTGACACGCTCCTCTTGATTTTTTGTTGATTCCAACTTGACCTTGATTGCTATACAAATGTCGCATTTTGAGAAGGTGCTGGTTTTTGATAAACTAGCTGTCTTGAACTCTGTGTTCCACAATCTTGAGAATGATGGTTGTGACAGTGTGGCCGGAATGAGACAAGTGTGTCATTCACTTCACGCAATATGTCCACCTGTTTGTACATTGCTGGTAGAACACGTTGGGTCTCGCGGGCTCCATGCATAGTTGTCCTTGACCTATGTGGCATTTGATCGGCATTATTATCTATGAAGCCTTGTATGATTGATTTTGCCATCTCAACATGTGTCATTGTTCCATGGAAACACTCACGGGAACACGGATTATGGAAGGAGGCAGCGGAAGCAATTAATGCGAGAGAGCGGGATTATAGCCATGGGAACATAAAGACGCATATAATTTTTTCATATTTTTGTGCCGAAGTGCAATGTAAATCTTGAGTGAAGCTCTTGAGCTCTCAAGCTGTGGCAACTCTCTAACTCTCTCTCTATTGTACTCTAATGAGCATCAAGCTCCAATGAGTATAACTCCACTTCTTTCTCTTAATCTATTTTAGCATCATTGAAGTAGATTAATGTATGATTGGTTGAATGCTTCTTTCTTTCTCTTGTGTATGCTGCATGCTTGTAGTGTGTGTGTGTGTAGTCTCCATTGATGTAAGCTCTTGCCCACTTCATTTTGGCAATGAGTTATTCATGGATAGACTCTCTCTATGAGCTTGTGGGTTTGTGAATGTTACATTCTATGCTTGCTTAAGCTTGTGGGTTAGTAGATGCACGCTTATGGGTTTGCAGGCATTAGGGAAAGCTAAGATTTAATCAATGTTTGAATGGGATTAAGAGATTGCTATGCATTGCTTGTTCTCTTGATTAGTGTAGTGGATTTAAGGGATTGAGAGATTGATTGAGGTGTTGAATGGTTGAATCGTCAAGTGGTGGTTTGTGTATGTGAGCTCTCCCTCATGGGATAAGCCTTCATGCACTAATCGGGTCGAGTCCTCGGATTGACATTGTGTTTCTTAACACATTTGTTGATCGGTAGTACTCTATGAGCACTAAATTGCACGGTAGAGAGAACTGCTCTACAATGGCGCCGCTGCCGGGGAGCGAGTGCCTACATTAGTTGAGCACCATACACACACTACCACTCCTTGTTAAGCTCCAATCGGTTTGCAAAACTGTTGGATAGGAGAGCAGACTTTGGGACTAATTTTGGTATTTATTTAAGACTAATATGTTGTTAAATTCTCTTTATTTGTCTTGCAATTTGAGTGCGATTGGCTAGCTACGCTTCTCCCTTGAGGTCAAGACAAGGATTCAACACACGGGAAGGATTGGAGGTAGGCGCTAAACCTGTAAATTTCAATTTGTGTGCGAAAGAGAGAGGCCTGTTTTTGCATTTCTATCATTTTGTTTTTGAGGATAATTTTTGCTGTCTGAGGTTAATTTTTATAGTTTCAATTTTTTGCATGTTCGTTTTATTTTTTGTTCTTAGCTTAGTTTAGTTTTTTGCATCTTTAATTTTGTGCATTTTAGTTCTCTGTTAAACTTGCATTTTAGTTCTTTGTGTTAAACCTACACCTGTAGAGAAACTGAAATCTATACACACATGAAGACTGAACATTTCGAATTCGCTGCAAATCTCACAGCTACACACGCATTGAGTTCACTGCAAATCTCACAGCTCCACAGGCATTGAGTTCACTGCACACACACTTCAAAGAAGAAAAAATAATAATAAAAGAAGGTGGCTGTGCGTGAACAGCGCACCACTCGGAGAGACCCACACACCGCACCATAAATACCGCCACCGCATCGGATAAGGGGGTGCAAAAAAAAAGTTAGAAAAATTTTTCATTTTTTGCCCGCAAAAAATTGGGAGGTTATCTAACTTTTCGAGAGGATTTAGAAAACACCCATCGTCGAAAGGCACTTGCTTTGAACACACTAAACTAACAATATGAATATATTCTTGTGTGTTTTGTTGATTTCATCACCATTGGAATGCTTATCGAAGGGATTTCTAGCCAGTCAACAAAGGTGCACTATGAATTTGGCGTGAGCGGCACAAAAATGCAAACACTAGATGATGCAAAAAAAGAGAACCTTCAAAATCTTCACATTGACGACCCGCCAAGTACAGAGGAGGAAGACGAAGGTGATGATATTTACAACAAAAATGACATAGATGATGATAAAGAAGTTGGGGATGCTATAGACTTTAAAGATGCAGGGCAAAGGAATGAAGAGGACCAAGGGAATGATGCTCTATTCAATGAGGATGCCGAAGACAATTTTGAAGATATTGGAAGGCATGAAAATGATGATGATGAAGGTGGGAATGGTGATGATATATTGGATACTACAAAAGCCATGGAAGCTTCAAATGTTGGGGTCGCTATGGCTGTTGAGAAGATTGGGGATACAGATGTCAACAAGGCTTTCCATGCTCATAGCCCATCAAGCTCTCAACCAAAGAAAGGTAGAAAAGTGCATTGATAGTGCTTATGAATGTATAACGAATGGTGATCATTGAAAGGAGCTTATCAACAACTAATATTAACATAGGTCTTGTTCAAAGTGTGGATTTATTGAAATAATTATTAGTCTTTTGATTAATACATTGGCTTTTTTAACATTTTTCTATTAAAGTGAATATTTCTATTCTAATTATCCTTTATTCCATGCCAACGTCTCCTGGTACAAATGATGATGCACACTTACTAAGAAATTACTCCATATCCTAATGTAGCAGTGAGGCTCAAAATTAAGTTTGAGTCTAATACAAATGATGACGCACACTTACTGTTAAGAAATTACACTTACTCCATATCCTAGTGTAGCGGTGAGGCTCAAACTTAAGTTTGAGCCGTACCTCCACTTATGTCCAACCTTGGGGATGTCTTCTAACATAAGGCACAATCTCACGTTGAGCGATCTTTACTTTGCCCTTGTAAGTGAGGCTCAAACTCAAGTTTGACCCTTATGTGAAAGTCTTGGCATGTAATATGGTTCCTAATTCATTATGACATCACTCAATGTTGAGTAATCTAAGTTTGGATACAAAGTATATGTGTACATATAAAAATGACTAGTATTATCCTTGGTGTATTATTTAAATCCTAAAAGTAATAGCATTTTATTTTAATCTTACAGATATATGCAAAGAAGGGAAAGACAAAGATAACATTGCTCAACTAGAACATCATCATGAAAGCCCTACTAGAGAGATCAACTCTCATGATTCAAATGCTAGAAATAATGAAGACAACATGGTGGAGGTAGATCACATCGATGATTCAGCTTTGCAACAAACATCTTCAAGGCCTTCAAGTGATAGGACTAAAGAGACTAAGGACATTCCTGATTCGCAAGTTAATGTTGAGGTTAGTGAGAATAAAGATAAAGTTAATGAAGAGCTTCAAGAGACTTTTGCAACCAAGGAGAGACAAGAAGAGATTGTCGAACAAATTGATGAGGCTACATATGCTACGAATAAAAATAGTTGAAATCAAGGACTTTGTGGCGGCAGAGGGTGTTGAAGAAATTGATGAGGCTACATATGCTACGAATAAAGAGAATAGTTGAAATCAAGGACTCTGCGAGACAGAGGGTGCCAAGAAATCTAAAGGTAGATCTTTTTCAATATGATGTTATTTAAGATGATTTATTCAGTAATTTTGTGTGTTAAAAAGTATGTTTCTTAGCGAGAGTTATTTTTGCAAGTACAGCTGCTTCTAACAATCACAAGTTAAGTGCGCAAGAAATAGAGCAACATGTTGAGGAGCTATGTTCTGATACACAAAAGAGTAGGCCTCTAGGAAGTTTAATGTTGGTATTTGGTCCACCATGCTACACAAGAATGTTTGTGCCTATGTAAACACTCTTGAACCGTATGCACATAAGAAATATCATTTCTTTATGGTATGGGGACAAGAAGAATGTTATATCCATAATCTTCAAAAAGTGTATAGGCCAGATAAGCCTACTGTTGAGGCTATGTTTAAACCTTTACTCAAGGTTTGGAATCAGTGCCAAGATATTTGCAATAAGAAGAATACATTGCTTATTGATGATAGCCCTTTCAAGGGATGTGTTAATCCAAAAGACAACTGTCTCTTCCTTGAAAGTTTTCAAGGAGGGCACGACTATGTACTGTGCAATGACCTTTTACCCTACCTTTTAAATCTAAATAATACAAATGACATTAGGTCTATTATTTTTCTTAATTGTCTAGGTCAATCTCCTATCACACATGGTCATAATTTATTTATCGATTTTCAAGATGTACTGGAAGAATGGCTCCAATTCACCTCCCAATTTTTGCGAGAAGAGCTCAACGAATATTCAGATGAAGCGAAAAACTCATCTTCACACTTACCATTATATGGTGATAAGCTAAAGTATGTCTAATCAAGAGGGAAAAAAGAGAAGTAGAATCCATAAGCAAGGATCTAGCAATGTTGGCATCCAAAGTTGGAGTACCATTACTATCCAAAGACTAGCTAAGCTTGTTAAAAGTGTGTTATAAAAGAAGGATTTTGAGTGATCAACACGCTATTGCTTATGCTACTCGCTTGGGATATGATCGTGGTCATCTCATAAGTGGAGTTGCAGCAAAAGCATACATATCAAGGCTACAAAAGGCTTACTTGAGCTTATGGTGGGTAGGATAATGTCTAGTTTCATTAAACATTGAGTGACAGTATAATTAGATTCTAACCTAACCCATACTAGTTGTTGCTTTCTGCAGGTCGAAGGAAACCATTTTTGAGGTCTAAACGTGCAGTTTGAAGTATGGGATCTGCACAAATATCAAGCCTTGTTGGGTGCAGAATGTTTGGAGCCATTTTGTACTAAAAGCCCCATAAGATAGACTTAGGCTTTGGCCAAAACAATGTGCTTAGATGGGTTTAATTTTTGGATTGTACGAGCCAAATCTTTACACTATTGTATCAAGCAATCAAATGCCTCCAAACTTACTGTCATTTGATTATCTCTTTTGTCAATATTTGCAATTCGATTGCAAATGAAGATGTGTTTGTTTTTTACACTATTGTATGCAATCAAATGCCTCCAAAATTACTGTCATTTGATTATCTCTTTTGTCAATATTTGCAATTCGATTGCAATGAAGATGTGTTTGTTTTTTATTGAAGATATTGCCTTGTCAAGGTGTAAGGCTATGAATATTATAATTTAATTTGGATAGACTCAATTATCTCAACAGTGAAAATCTTTTATACATCATATTCAGTAAATTTGATGTGAAATTTAGCATTGACAATATACTCGCTCTTTTATTTTTTTGGTTGAACTTCTGAGGTATTGGAGTGTTTGTCTATGAAGGTTTAAGACCATCCATATCATGGATGAATTTTTGTTGTTGGCACATAATATATTTATTTAAAATTTTGAATGTCCATTAACCATACATTTTGTTTTCAACAGGATATGTTGAAGCATATAGCTTTGATTTCAAGTGTACAGAAAACTTACTATTGAGGTGGCATTGGTGACTCATGTACCTAAAAGCAAAAGAGATCCACCACCCCCAGATACAATAAGGAAACAAAGAAGAGTATTGATACTTGAACTCAATGGTGTTTTACTTAAGACCATTGAGATGTAAAATGGTGATGTATGTCCAGACTGGGCCAAACATATGCATCTTGTGGAAGAGAATACAAGTGTTTGGCATTTGATTTGCAAAGATGCATTCACTTTCCTTGATTTTTGTATGCAATGGTTTGAGGTATGGATTTGGAGTACTAATAGACTACAAAGGACTCGACGCATTCTTGAGTTGTGATTTCCTCGGCACCACAAAAGTTTAAGGTCGTAGCAGGGCAGGCAGCATGTCAAAAGACGGATCTTCTAATTGGATATCGATTTGTATACCACAAAAACTTGGATGTAGCATGGAGAATTTTTCATGACCTAGATGGAAATAACACGCTAATTTTGATGATACCCTCTACAATGTAATGTGGAATATGCTTGGAACCTACTTGATTTTTCCAAAGATGTGGAATCAAAATATAGAGGAGCTTCAAAGTTTTTTGGAGACAACAATCAGCGCATGGTAACTTGGTTGGATTTATGCAAAGAACAAACGGGAGTATACTTGCAACACTTTAAATGAAGCAGCTTATGATAGAGAAACTTTGTATGTATTAGAGCAATACATGAGAAAATGCTATGTTTGAGATACAATTTGTACTCAATTATTATCTTGACAAAGTGTCTACGAAGGGTTTTTGTCTTCGGATGAATTGTAAACTTGAATGTAACAATCTTGATTTCTTCTGGTGTTTCTAAACACCACACTCTTTGGAGATCCCTCAATTCTAAGGTTCCTTTTCCAATTGTTCTTTGGCATTATTATCCCATTCTAAACACCACACTCTTTGGAGATCCCTCAATTCTAAGGTTCCTTTTCCAACTGTTCTTTGGCATTATTATCCCATGTGGATCAATCATAAACTTAGCACATTGTTACTGTCATTGAGATTTACTTTTTGTTTTGTTGTTTCTAACACCACACCCTTTAGAGATCTCTCATCTCTAAGGTTCCTTTTTAAGTGATATTTAGAATTCTTTTGGCAAATTAAATAAAGCTCAAGTTTTTACTTCAATGTCTCAAAGTGGAGATAGTATTTCACATTATCTTCTTCATATGAAAGGTGTTGTATAATCTCAATTAAGTTTAGTGTCATGTTTCCCTTGTCCTTCCAATATTGTTGCATTGACGTATGTATCTATACAACTACAAACAAATATGCCAAATAGTTGTGTCAAGATATAATCTAATGGCACAAAGAGTGCACCAACAAATAGATGTTAGCTCAAACTACACAAAAATGCCGAGTTTCCAACCAATCCTATAAGAAATGGGACTCGAATAATTCCCAAAATTCCTAAATTTGTCTTAAGGCTACAAAGGGAAGAAAACTTAGTAGGAGCTAATGCAACAGTAAACATGGTGAAAGTGGATGAATGGGCAGTAAAACACCAAGAGAAGCCACCAATCGTGAGGGTAGTGTGTGAAAAGGTCGCAAGGATTTGTGAAGACAGTGATAGGAAAAAACCCTTATCTGGAAGAAACATAGAAGCCATAATAGTGCAGAGGGTCCGAGAACAAATCACTAAACTAGTGTAGAGTGCACAAGGAATGGTAAGAATGATGCAAGAAAGCATGCTCCTCAATGAGCATGCTGACACACAGGACAAGCTTGGTTAGGAAGTGAGAAGACATTACAACAGGCAAAAAGCCACTAGGCAGTGTAAAGATGACTGAATAAGAGATGCAAGAGTTCAACTGGAGCCTACAAAAGCCTAGAGAAATCAAAGCATCTTGCAAAAGGAATTGGAAAAGAATCCAGAGTAAGTCTAGTTAAAAGAATTGATAGGAGAAGGTCAAGAAAAGGAAAGAGAAGCCAATAAGAAACAAGGAAAGGTGAACTGAGGCCAAAGTATGCCAAGTCAAGAAGTGAGGAGTAGAAACCATGAGGAGGAATATGACCTGTGGGAGGATCTCAACAAAATGAAGCTAGATATAACACTAGATCAAATGTTGAATTTGGTACCCAACTACAAGAAAACGTTACTCGAGGAAATAGTGCCAAGTAAAAAAGTGGTTCAAGTGCTTGTTCAGGAAATGGAGAATCCAGTATAGTCATTTTCTCAAAGAAAAATGGGAAGCTAAGAGTCTTCATAGACTATAGAAAGTTGAATGCCTCCACATAATCAGCTCCATTTCCTCTACCATTCATGGACTCAATATTGGATGCTGGAAGAACAAGAGATATACTTATTTCTGGATGGATTCCGTGGTTACAACCAAGTGTGCATGGCTCTAGAAGACAAAGAGAAAATATCCTTTGTGACTGAATGGGGGGCTTTTGCCTATAATGTCATAACCTTCGGACTGAAGAATGCTCCAGTCACATTCCATAGAATGGTGCAAGAAATATTCTATTGATATTTGACCACCTTCATGAGGGTTTTTATAGATGAAGTTAGTGTGTTTGGGAGAAAAGAAAACCACATTAAGAACTTGATGATATGTCTACAAAAATGCAGAATAGCTAGTCTAAGTCTTCAACCTAGCTAAGTGTGCCTTTGCAGTCAAGTGGCTCTTTGTTGGGACATATAGGCTCTGCAGAGGGATTGGTAGTGGACCCAAAAAAAGCAAGATCATAGTGAAGTTGCAACCACCTAGGAATAATGAGGAGTTAGCCAAATTCTTAGGATTAATCAAGTGGCACAGCAGTTTCATGAGTTTCTTGGCAAATGTAGCAATACCTTTGTAGAGTCAACTATGAAGGATGTGGAATTTGTCTGGTTAACCACATGTTAGGAAGCCTTCCAAAATCTAAAATGGATGCTATCTTCAGCAAATTCTGTAACAACTGAACTTTGAGCTAGTGTTTCATGTTTTCATGGATGCCTTTGACTTGGCCATAGGAAGTGATTTGCAAGAATCTGACCAGTATATTATACAAGAAGAAGACTATCAAAACCAAAGAGGAATTATTCCACCACAGAGAAGGAATCTCTAGAGGGAATGATCTACTCAATCAAGAAATTCAAGCACTATCTATTGGGAAATGTTTTTGAATTTCATATGGACCATAAGGCACTCTTGTATCTAGTAAATAAGCCCGACTTAACTGAAAAGCTAGCTAGATGGGATGTTGTTGATGTGCAGGAGTTTCAAACATACCCCACGAAAGAAACATGCAATGGTGCATTTCCTATCCAGAATAGAGTCTAGAAAAGCTCCAAAAGGGGTGGAGGATGATTTCCTAGAGACATATCTCTTCATCGTAGAGATGGGGAAAGACCAAGTTGGTATGATGAAATGCTACAATTCCTTTCCAATTTGTCTTTTTTGGAGTACATGTCAAGAGATCAAAGGAAAAAGATAACTCTCTCAAGCAAGTCATTCATGGTGGTGTGGTAGGACAATTATACAAAATAGGTAGATTAAATTCTGAGAAGGTGTATTTCTAAACATGAACAACGAGCTATGCTGGTAGAGGCACATCAAGGAATGAATGGAGGCCACTTTTCTAGAGAAATCACAAGAAAAAAGTTTTCCAAGTAGGACTATGGTGGCTAACAACATTAAAAGATACCCTCACATTTGCAAAAGAGTTGACATGTGACAAAGGCTAGGGCAGCCGAATGATTCAAATAGGATGCCTCATAACCTTGACATTGTGAATGGTAGAATGGCATTAGGGCCATTCTTGTAAAGCACAATGTGCTATAGAATGGCCTAGGGCCATTTTACCTACATAGTGTGCTTGAAAAAATGGCCTTAGGGCCATTCTACCATCCATGATGTGCTTAGAATGGCCCTAGCACCATTCTTACCACATTGTTCTTTCAAGGGTGGCCCTTTGTCCATTCAATCTTGATGTTTTATACATGCACATGTAGAGAATGGACCTAAAGCCATTCTAATATACACCATAAGTTGGCACAAGAGGGTAGAGAATGGCCCTAGGGCCATTCTTTCAAGCACAATGTGTTTTAGAATGGCCCTAGGGCCATTCTACCATCCATGATGTGCTTTGAAATGGCCCTATGGGCATTCAGGATGGCCTACAAGAAGGACTTACACCATTTATCATATTGTATGGGCTAGAAGGAGTAGTGCCTATGGAATTCCTCACACAAAGTCTTAGAGTAGGTGTGGTAGAAAGATTATTCTTGGAAGAATCAAAGATTCACAGGATCAAGCAACTCCTTCAATTAGATGAAAAAAGACCATTGAGTACATGGGACAACTGAGATTGTGTAGAAGAGAAGGAAGCTCCAACAAGTGTGGACAGGAACACGAAATTCAAAATCATTGAGGAAGGAGATGTAGTCTTGTTATTCTCCTCAAGGATGGGACCTCGCCCAAAAAAGCTAAAAATGAGATGGACAGGTCCATACTACAGAGTGGACAGGAACCTTTGAACTGGCAAGCCTAGATGGAGAAAGGTTAAAAAAAATAGTGAATGGATATAGGCTAAAGCCTTATCATGGAAGGATGCCAGAATGGGAAAGGCACAAACAGGACAAGTAGGTTAGGAACCGAAAAGCATCCAGTTGGTAGGAGAATTCGAATCTAGTCAAGACCAAGAATTGGGATCGGTACACAATTCTGGAAATAGCAAAAAGGGAGAAGCACATGATCCAAAATTAGAAAATGTCGATGTAAATGTAATTTTGGCATGCATAGAAAGCAAAGAGCGAGTTGTCACTTGCATGGAGGTGGTGGGAAAGTCAGTGGTGGTGCCCCATAAAAGTGCATAGATGGAAGGGAAAAGGTGTCACATCAATTTTGCCCCACCACTCCCCGGTTATAAATAACCTTGTGGCGTGTGCAATAGGCACTGAGAAATAATATCTAAAAAGTATTGTGGAAAATCATGAAAACATCAAGCAATTATGGTTGTACTAAGGGGAGACATGCACCTCACGATAACAAAGTAGGGTGTATTGCAATTTCTCACTCAAACGCCTGCCTTGCTTGGTTTGCATCTCTCTATTGTTCAAAAGTTGTGTTCCGTGCTCTCTCTTCACTAAGCTTCATTGTGCTTCATGCCCCATCTTTACTAAACTTTGTTGTGATCCTTGCTCTCTCTTACCCTCCTCTAGCTACTGTTGAATGGTAGGATGGTCGAGTTTGAGTAATTGTCATTGACCCTATGTAAAGAAGCAGGCAAGCACATAGAGTGGCTGGAGAAGATGGGCTTGAAAGAATTTGCAAAGCTGCCTTGGGAAGAAGAGCACCAACAGAACTTCAAGGTAGGAGAACAGCTGGAGAAGCTTCAACATTCCAATATCATGATGATGCCCTCTAGATAAAAGAAGGGGTTCACTCCCATGTATGTAGTAGAGGTGTTCCGCTTGCTGACATAAGGGGATGTTGAAATCAATCCAACACAGGAGGATATCTCATGGTAGAGTTTGATCCACTCAAAGGAGAGGAAAAGGAGTTAAAAATAACTAGGAACATTGATGAGGACAGGCCAAAGAAGATGAGATTATCGTGGAAATGATCCCTACTGTGTGTCTAGGAAAACATTTGGATTGGTGAAAGTTGAAGAGGCAGGTACATGGGTGGCATGGGCAGAGGTGCTCTACCACAACCTCAAAGAGAAAATTGGAAAGCTCACCAAGCCAAACACCAAAACCAAAATTGGGTCATACCTTGACACCTTGTTCAAAGGCAGAGTTTAAACAGGAGCAAAGAGGGAAAAGGAAGAAGGTACAAAGGACCATGCCCCTGCAAAACATAAAATGTCTAAGCTGTTTGGAAAAACCCAAGCACTAGCCACCACAAGTTAGGGTAAGAAGAGGTTGTTTGAGTTTGGAGAAAAGAAAGTCAACACAAGAAGGGGAAGATCCTTTAGGAAGATTCTTATGGAGCATTAGGAAGTGAATGGGGTCTTCTTGGGCCCTTTAATTTGCCCAAGCCTAATCAAGGTGATTAAGGAATAGCCAAATGGGGGGTTGCCATGTGGACTGAAATGTTGGGTTTGTAAGAGAGGTGTAAGTGGTCAAAGGGTGCACTTTTTCCCCCCAAAAGGGGGGGAGGCAATTTTACAATTTTCGGACCTCCATAACTTCTACATACAAGCTCCGATTTGAGCGGAGATTATAGATCCGTGATCTACGCATCAAGAGCTTTCCATAGATATGCTACATGATATGGTTTTGTCCGCTAGATTTTAAATTCCATTTTCCCTCCAAAATTCAAATTCGAATAAAGCTTCTAATTAGAAAACGTTTCTTCTTAAGAGAAAAGGTTTGACTCCTTAAACTGCCAAATAAAAGGGCCCAAGAAGCCTTCCATTGAGGTCGTAATGGAGTGGAGGTCCCAAATAGCCAATAGATGGAGGAGGATTTGGCTGCACTGGGCCGATCCATGTCGAAGACCCAAAGGATAGAGTAATAGAAAGCATGAAGCATTTGTGCAAGAAACATCAACCCATCACATCAGTTTCCTCTGATGGGCCTTACTGTTCCGATGTCCGCTCTGCCACAATGCAATTGGAGATGGAATCCACCATGCCTGAATCAGCCCTAATTGTAGTGAGCCCACCTAGTTTCTAGGAGATAATAGAAATGGACTTACCAGTACACACAGGGAGCTTTAAAGATGCATGACTAATGGGATCAAGGAAATGACCAAGCGATAAACAATCATCAGGGAGAAAGATGCAGCTTGTGCCCAGAGCACAATTGAGGAGCCAATAAGAGAAACTGCAAGAAGACCTACGCAAGAGGAGAGTTGAAGCTAACCAAGTAGGGAACCTACAAAGGAAGCTAGCAGCTCTTCAAGAGGCCAACAAAAGGCTAGGATAGGAGGTTGCAAAAATAAAAGAAGTATGGCTAGACAAGACCTAGAAGCCTAGCATATGCGTAGGAGGAGATGAATAGGGCCATAGAGAGGCAAAAAATCATTGAAGCACAAGTTGTGCTGATCAAAGAGGAACACCTGACAATAATAATTAATGTCCAAAACAAAGCAAAAAAGGATAAATTGAACCTGTTGAAGGAGGAGGCATGATTGGCAGTGTTGGATGCCAAAGAATATCCAAAGATCTATGAGCTAGAGGCGAAAATGATGGAGCAATGGGAGACACATGCATTGGAGGACGTCAAGGAGGTGTGGGGGGCATACTTAGAAAAAATGAAAGTAGCAAATAGAAGCACCCACACCTCCCTATAAACAAATACTTTTGTATCAACCAGGAGACAAGAATCTAGATGGGGGGTCAAGACATCCGGATCTGGATACATCATTGGGACAAGAATTTGGAAAGGCTTCCGATGCCCCAACATTGAGTGGACCTAAAAAGATAGCAAGAGGTAGTAGTGGAGGAAGAGGCTCTAAAGAACTACAAAAAGAAAATTTGAAGTTGTGAGACAAGAATTGGACATGTGGAAAAAGAAGTTTGCAATCATGAAAGGAGAAGGAAAGAAACCAGCAGAAGCAGAAGGGAAAGGCAAAGAGATAGTGATGTGGACTGGCTCAGCATTGGATCAAATCCAACAAATAAACTAAAAGAACATGCATGGGTGGCCATAAAGAAATTGGAAGAGAAAATGAACGATGACGAAGCACTATAGGTCCAAATGGAAGAGCTCAACCATCTCATCAAGGAATACAAGGAACAATAAGAGTAAGATGGCCAGACCATCAAAACTTTAATGATGACGGAAGTAGAGGCAGCCACCACGCCCATAAGGATGACAAGGGACAAAGCAAGAAAACTGAGCATTAATGAGCTTAACATGGTTGACAGTTGCTAATGTTGAAATCAAGAACAGAGCAGAACAACTGGATGTTGTGAGAAAATCTCATGCCAAGGAATTGTAGTCCAAGGACAAAATGATTTAGGATTTCCAATGTTAGGCCAATCGTGATAAAAAGGCTAAGGAAGAGTGGCAACTTAAGATGCAGGAAGAGTTGGCGCAAAAAAGCCTAAGTGCTTGGAAGGAAACAACACTACAATGTATGCAGCAGCTGGTGTACTCTACACAAGCAGGAGCCCTAAGGCCTTCCAATTAGGATGATATAGCAAAGTTCATGACTAAGTTGGAAGAACCTACAAAGGCTGGACCAAGCCACAAGGACACAAGCCCATCCTCAGGTGCAGAATGCAAAGCTGGATCCATATCCGAGTATGGAAGTGGGGGTAAATTATGACTAACGGATCCGAGTAAGGAGCCAGCAGCTCAAGCAAAGAGAGACACTGTTAGTGCCCCTCACCAACAGAGTAAGCTGACAGAAACATCAAAGGGGGTGTCAAAACTAAATCAATTCAGAATACCGCCCTATGGGTGGAAGTGGAGCCAAGGTAGAAAAAGGGGCACAAGAGAACCAGAACAGACAATCTTTGAAGATGCCACCATCTATCCGGTAGTGGCTTTTATGACAGTTATGACAAGAGCAAAGACCAAGTATCCAAATGCAGGTCCTATTGAAGTGAAGTTCAGGAGGACTAATGAGAGAATAGGGCTAGGACATGCTCTAGTGAGTAGTTGGAAAAGAGCCTACAAGCCCAGGTACAGCCAACAAAGGACATTTCAATTTGTACCAGAGGGCACTACCGCTTAGCTCGAGTTGGAGGGAGGGTGGAACTGGTCATGAAGCATCTAGAGAACATAGTCCGAAGACGAAGACACAATCCGGATCCGGAATGTTTTCAGAATGCCAGTAGGCAAAGGTGAGCTTCGTTTTGTTGATACAGCATCCACCATGATCGCCAGGTGTTGTCGATCGATCAGCCCATCTGGTCATTCGTCAAAGTTCCCCCCTTAGTAACAAACTTATCATGAGTCAAGTCTTCTTGTTTTGGTAACAACTTTGTAACGGTTTCTTGGAAATGCGTAGTACCTGAATGGATGTAAGGAGAAAAAGGGAACCTCCCCAGAGTTATCTAAGGATGCGAGAGTAGTGTATGTGGGAGAGTCTGAGCTAATGTTAAAAGAATGCCTTCTAGGTTGGTCTTCTCTCTTCTTGCTACTCTGTATTGCATAATTCTATCTCTCTCTATGTTACATGAATGTCCTTCTTGTGTTAACCACCATCAGGAAGCATGAATGAACTGAGAACTAATCCGTGTGTTATCTTGGTTACCTCCCCTGTGCATGGGTAGACTGGCAACTCAAAGCTCGGCATTGGCTTATCGCATTGGGCACAATAGAATTAGTTGTCGTTCTTTAGGAGCCGACACTAGTGGTCTAGCACCACTGAAGTGTTGGGTCTTCACCAAACAGCCAGCGTCGAAAGGGACAATTCTCAAGACTTGCTTATGGAAGATGAGCAATATTGACATGGAAGCAATATTAGAATGTTTTGAGGATGGTTCTATACCTATGGCTTTGAGAGAGAAGCTGCTGAGACAACACCTTTAAAGATTGTGCATGTAAGGATGGGAAGCATGCAACTAAGGAGCTCATGGTTACCATATTAATGGTTCGTTAACCTCATGAAGAGGGTTAAGTCAAAGCAACAAAGTAAGTAACAGCAGCCATTCAATCTACAAATGCAGCAATGAAGTGTCCAATGTTTACAATAAATAGAGAGAGGCGTCAACTGCCAATAGTATCAAATGTCACCTAGAAGAGCCGGCAGCAGCAGACAGTAGCTAGTAAAGAGATATTGAGCAATGCACAATGATTAAATTAAAACAAAAGCTACAAAGGCCGCAAGAGAAGAGCATTTTTCTGTGGTTGTTGTAGCTCTCCCAGCAAAGAAAATGGCGGCCAATGGATGGCCCAAAAACCCAATAAATAAGCTGCAAGAGCATTTATCACTGGCAACCCAGCAAAACTCACTATGGTGAGTTTCGAGTGGTTGGGCATGACATCTTTACAATTAGATTCGCTAAAGAAGCAATTTACGATAGCTCAATTAGCGCAGGTGTGAGAGCTCAACTAAATAACAAGTATAGTGTAAGGATTGGAAAAGGGAAGGCAGCAACAAGGACAAGGCCTCAGAGCTCTAGGAAAGAATTATTTGCGTTCGGACATGCCTGCACACCTTCTGTAGAGCAGAAACTAGAAGGCGTGCAGAAAATGTATCCTCTATGGGGCTCAAGTGTCTGAAAGAATGTCGAAGCAAGGTTTCTACATAGGCAGCCAACTGAAAGAAAAGAAAGCAAATGGCAGCGAGAGAAGAGCAAACGCGTGCATATGGAGGCTAGTGCTGTATCCCAGAGTAGAGAAGCATAGACGATGATTGCGTAGAAGAAAACCAACGCAACGCTGTGGTATATCTTGACAATAAGATACGGGTTTAAACCCTAAATTATTAGAGGTGATTCACACCTTAAAGCATGGAGTTGTTTCGAAAGGTTTTGATATAGTTTTTCTTTTTTTTGAACTCTCTCTCTTTTGCCCTGAGATAACGGGCAACCATCAGTTTTGCAAAAGCCATGGTGTTTTTTTAAACCAAATTAGACAGGTTCCCTTGCGTTAGCATGAAATGGTTATATTTTTTTCTCTTGTATTTTTTTCTCGCACGCCCGAAATTATCAGGGTACCCTGTTCTATCTTGGAGAGCTCAAAATGGATGTATTTGTGGTGTGCATTGAGTTATGCACGCATGGGCAATGCATATTATGGGTTGGTTTCTTTTCCCGCGAACATGGGTGTCCAAAAAGTACTTGGGTGGCTCCACTCGAGTAAAGTGATGCTAAAAAAGGATGTGAGGTGTCTAGATTAGCTACACACACACACACACACACACACACACACACACACACACACACGTGTTGAACACTCTAAATTTGCATTGAGGAGTGTTGAGATTGGCAATGCCAAATTTTTGGGGGGAAGACATGAGTTTGTCAAATTGATTGAAGAGATGGTTAGTTCATACATCTAATTTTATATTGAAGAGGGGTGTTGAAATGTGCAATGTAAAATAAAGCTTGGGGTATTTGGTTGAGTCACGAGTGTGTGAAAGCAACACCCTAGAGGCGCAAGATATTGTGGGAAGATAAGAATGCCACATAAGACATTGTGTGAATGGTGAGAGCCACATAAAAGAATGTGGAAAAGGGATTACCACATGGCATGATGATGTGTAAAGAAGATAAGGTCAATGGCTATCTATATTAGAAGCCTCTCATTGTATGGTTGAGAATATGAGGCAATTGAATTGGCAGTCTAGTGTGCAACACAGGCAAGACAATGACATGAGATCTCACATGCTCCATTGACCTTCTACCTACGAGAATCCCAAGCTCAAGCCATCACGAGGTAAATGGCATACCTCACCTATGCATTTGTGTACTTTCTATGGTATATTCGTTCTCGATTTGGGCATTGTGTACTCTTGAGTGCAATGTGGTGAAATATCCACCACAAGAGTGACTCCTATCTTTCCCATGCAAGGGTTTATCTTAAATGGTGGAATATCCCCACTGCATAGCCATAGTGCCTTTTGAATGCTTGTGAATAGTTTAGTTCTATTGTATTTTTGGTTTTTTCAAGAATGGAGTAGAAATAAAATAGAAAAAAAACCTTTATTTTGCTACACTATTCTTGTTTTCTATTGCATTTTCTTGTTATCTTTAGAAATCTATGTTTAGTTTTTCTTGCTACCCTTAAAACTGTGTGTCTTTTAATTTCTACAATTCTTGTTTTGGTCAATTTCTATGTTTTTGTTTTTTGTTCATTTTTCATTTTTACACACAAAAAAGTAATAATTTGGGCTTGAAATCGAATCAATTTGGTTAAACAGACTTGAAAATTGGTTTCTAAGCAATGGGGTTTATCCCAATTTTGACTCCTTCCAAAGAGAAAATATGATAAAAACAAGGATTTGGGTAGGATTTGCAAAACGGATTATTTTTTGTGTTTTGCATGTTTTTTACATTTTTACATTACTGCTAATAGAATGGATTGACTTGGCTTAACCCTCTATAAGTTGGGCCACTAGTTGTTGTTAGCCTTAATTGGCTGGCTGCATTTAATGCGTGTAGGCTCTTAGACCCTAGGGTTAAAGTGGGATTCTAGGAAAAATTTGAAAATCCTGACAACACTCCTTTTCAGGTAATTTGTGAAACTAAACCTAAAATTGTAAAAAATAAAAAAAATAGAAAGTAAAATATGAAAAAAATAAAAAAAGAAAAGAAAGTTTCCACCCAATAGTATGGAAAATTTTCGAAATACCCATTTTAGGCCATGAGGGAACAACGTTGGTATAACTTATACATCCCAAAAAATTTAAAATCTACATAATAAACTTACTATACAAACTTTTCACATTTAATGTGTGAAGGCTTTTAGGCCCCAAGTCAAAGTGGGATTCTAGGAAATTTTTGAAAATCTTGACAACACCCCTTTTTGGGTAAAGCTATGAGATTGAAAATTGAAACCAAAGCATTAAAACTTAAAAATTAAAAAACAGAAAAGAAAAAAAAAGTTACCTCCCAGCATGGGAAAGTTTGGAACATTACATGCTCAAACTCTCTAGATAGCCGTTTTAGGCTGTGGGGATCATGTTAGTACAACTTAAACAACACCCTCAAAAAAATTAAAATTTACATAAACTTATATAAACTCGCACTTGGGCACTCTGAAAAAAATGCATGCACAACCCTTCCTAAAGTGTTCAAAACTCTCTAAAACACATTTGAACAAGTTTCCTTAACACAAATAATAATAATAATAATATAAAAATAAAAAATCGATCATTCAATTTCTTAGCCCCTCGACCAGCCCAAAGTCACATACATTTACGATCTAGACGTGTTTTTAAAAAAAAATAGAGAACAATAGTTGGGGTCGACTCTAGAGAAACACCAAATGTAGCCTCATTTCAAGGAGGAAGGATCCACATTGATATCCCTATCTAAGCAACTCTTACTAATCCTGCTATTACTTTATCCATTGACCCACCTGTTATTACTCTACCCACCGCTGACCCACCTACTGTACTCTACCATTGACCCACCTATTGTTGTTACTCTATCCATTGATCCACCCGTGTTACTCTACCCATCAACCCACCTCCTCTACAAGCACTTATGCTTTGATGAAAAAAAAATGAATGAAGTGTAGGCAGTATGGCACTAATTCAAGATGCTAGAGCAAACAAAGAATAAACTTTATGGTTTGCACAATAACGATTAGCGGCCCACGTAGCTCAATCTGCCTAAAACTTGTCCCTAGCTAGGACTACATAGGTAATACTTGATAGCCAAGACACCAGTTATGTTGACAACATTGCAGATGCCTCTAAGAGGGAACTAGGCATGCAAATCCTAGACTAATGTCTAGTCATGGGAAGACTAGGACTTTGACGAAGTAACAATAGATACTCTTATAGATTTGGGGACTGCCCAAACCTATGGTGTTAGTTGGGAAGAGATTGTCCAAACATTCTTGGGAGCCATGACTGAGGAGGAACATTTGCAAGGCATCTCTAAATGCATATATTGGACCATTAAACATGAAAGGATCGAAAGACCTATGGAGCAAGTTAGGACAGCCAAGGCTAGAGCCCCCATAATGAGAGAAATGGTAACACCTCCTATAAGCCCACAAGATCCTACAAGTATTGTAGTTTCACCTAGCTATACCCTGGACTAGACTACACCCTCTATCCTGCAAGGCCTACAACCGTCACCCACAAATGTTACCCGTTCACACTTATTATTATAAATAGTGATGTGCAATAGTATATTGGTTTTCCCATGCAACGTCCGCGTGTCCCGGGCATTACTAGCATGTAAATATTACATAGTAGTATCAGTGTGCTCATCCCACGTGTTTTCACATGTAAGGGTCGTAACATTCTTTCCCACTTTTTAGGAATCATCATCCTCAATGATAAATTGAGGATATTGCTTATGGAACTGAAACTTTGTATCCAAAGTTGCATTTGTCAATGGATGTCCTTTCCATTTTATAAGAAACTCTCAAAGAATACGATTTCACAATCCTCTTTCTCTTCATTCTAGGATCTATTCTAGTCCATGATGTTCTTAATTAGGTTCCTGCAAAGCAATCATACCTTCAACTAAATTATCACCATTGTGAAGATAACACTTTATTTGACTCACATGAAATACTGGGTGGACATGATAGTCTTGTGGTAAGTCTCTTATAAAACACATCTCCAACTTGTTTTAAAATCGACCATGTCCCAAAATATCTACGCAACAACTTAGTAGATTCACCCACATGAAATGTCTCAGTCCTCCAAGGAACAAGTAGAGATACTTTCTCCCCCTCTTTAAAAGAACGATCTACCTTCTTGGGATCAACATACTTAACCACTTGATCCGTAGCCTGATGGATATAACCTCAAGCTCTAGCTAAATGTAACCGCATTTGAGACATAAATTCAGCTACGCTTGGTGTCTTTTGAGGTTATCCAATTGTACTAGGCATCAATGGATTATACTAATAATTCAATTCAAATTGAGAAAATTTTATAGAGGAATGCTTTGAAGGAATTATATGCAAAGTCCAATAAAGGTGTCTCAATTGCACTATCGTTCCCCAACATAAGGTCTCAACATATCCTCCAAGACTTGGTTGACTCTCTCGGTCTAACTTATCAGTTTGTGGATAATCACCCTGCTACGCATGTAGAGTTATGTGCCAAGTTTACTACAAACATGCTACCAAAATATCCTGTAAACTACAAATCTCTATCTAACACAATGGATTATGGCAAGCCATGTAATCTAAACCGATGGTAATAAGTACTTTTTCTACTTGTGGAGCTTTAACTTTGTTCGTGTAGGAGTAAAGTGTGCCATATTAGAGAATCTATCCACAATGACAAAGATAGCATTGTAACCTTTCCTGGTTCTGGGTAAACCAGGAATGAAATCCATGGAAATACTCTGCCATTTCCTCTCTATAATAGGCAATGGATGTAATAATCTAGGTGACTTCACATGTTTGAATCTAGTAACGTGGCACTGTAAGCAAGGTATCACATAATGATTAACATGTTTCTTTAACTGTGGCCACCATTAGAAATGTTAAATGAGCTCAATTATTTTCTTAACTCTTGGGTGTCCATCACATGGATTCTTGTGTCACTAATACCCTCATACTATCTATGTCTAAAACGCATATCTTGCCATTCCTCTTGAGAATTCCACTCAATGGTAAATCTATGTTTACCAATAATAAATCAGATGAGGATGATTCCTCATCTACTTGGCTAGGCTTATTCCATAGCGACTAAACATACAGATTTGCCTTTTGAGCTTCATGTATTTTATGATGATCTCATTCTTGACTATACTAAAACTTATGTGATACATTATATGAGTCAATGCATCAGTAACAAAATTATATTTTCCTCATCTATACAAGATTTCCATATGAAACTCTTGCATCAATTCAGCCCATCTTACTTAATGGGCGGCCTCTTAAATCTTGCTGGTTTAAAAAATACATCAGTGTATCATGATCTGTGTATACCTTAAACTCAGCTCCATACAAATAATGCCTCCACACCTTGCGTGCATGTATAAATGCATATAGTTCAAGATCATGTGTGGGCCACGTGTTACAAACTACTAAGATTCTTACTTTCAAAAGCCATTAGTTAGCCTTCGTGGCTCAACACAGCTCCTATGATCTTTCTCAATGACAAAAGTTAATGATCACGAATCCACAATCTTTAACAAAGGTGCAGCTGTAACCATCTACTTTAATTTATCAAAACTTTGCTATTGAATGTCATTCCAGACATAAATAATGGTAACTTGCAAAAAAAGTTAGTCAATTGCATTGCTATTTCAGAATAGAAAATAATGAACTTTTTCTAAAAACCAAATAGTTCTAAGATTTGAGCACAATAATGTGTTGTGGAACACGTCAAGCAAATATTACTACTACTTTCTTTGAGTCCATCTTTATGCCCAGCACACCAATATAATGTGTCCCAAATATTCAACTTCCTCTTAACATATGAAAAGCATTTTTTTGGCATACAACATATTTTCCCTTCAGGAGCACACTAAATACTATAAACAAGTGTGGTTTGTGCTCCAATAAAGATTAAATACTATAAAGCAAATTGTAATCAATAAAATCCACTACAAATTTACCCATCAATAGCCTAAAGACATTATTGATTAACATCATAAATGTGGTTGGTACATTAGTAAGCCTAAATGGCATAACAAGGTACTCATAACTTGACCAAAACGCGAGTACAAAAAGTAGTCTTAGATACATCTTCATCTTTCATACAAATATGATGATACCCACTTTTTCAATCTATCTTACTAAAGACCTTAGGTCCACCTAGAGCTTCTATCAAATAATTGATCCTTGACACTGGATATTGATGTTTTATAGTAAGTTATTTAAGGCTCTATAATCAATACACATTTGATAAGAACCATCTTTCTTCTTAACTAGAAAAAGTGGAGAAGTGAATGGTGAGAAACTGGATAGAATGAGTCCTTTTATCTAGGTACTCGTCAATCACCTTTGACACTTGGTTCTCCTCAACCAAACTCATCTGGTATAGAGGTTTATTAACTGCAGTTGCATCAGGCATAAGCTCTATTCGATGCTCCACATGTCTACGTGGAGGCAAAGAAGAGGGCATGTTAGATTTGAAAATATCAAAAAATTATGTTAGATTTTTCACTTACAAAGATTTTGTGGCATTACAAGTTGGAGTTCTACTTTCATGCGTTTCTACAACACTTGAAACTTTTTGAAACCAACCTAAAAATAGAGACTTACAAGATATTTTAAGAATTTTGTAGCAATAATTAAGGCATTCTTGCATAGATTTGGCTCACCTTTAATGTGATGCATCCTCCGCTCATGCAAAAATTGATAGACATGCACTTCGAAGAGTCGATAAGATGCTTCTTCCATGCATGCCATTCAGATTGGGCTGAAAGCACAAAGTTATAATAAAATAGTGTATGAAATAAAGGAGATGTAAACAACTCACGACAATTTCAACCATTCATTTCTTATATCAAGACATACCTCAATGGTGGTTTCCTGGAAGCCTTTGGTGCCATGACTACTTTTATATTTTCAATCTCTCTATGAAATTGTATCTGGAAGGCATATATAAAAAATTAATAAAAAAGTTATAAAGAGCCACTAGGAAAAAAGATATGAAAGATCTCTCTCTCTCTTTGGCCCTAAACAGGGCACGACGCCGTGCCCTATTTAGGGCCAAAGACTCGAGAGAGACCCCGGGCTCAACGCCTGTGCTGGCTGCTTTCTGCTGCTGCTTATCCCCATGCAAATACACACACACCTCAAGCTTTGCTCCACACCTTAGCACATATGCACACACACTAAGTTGCCCCATGCCACACACACACACTCTCAATATTCAAGGTACACACACCCACTTACTAGCTCAACACACTCACGCGCTAGCCGGCTGCTGCTGCTGCTGCCCCTTTGTTTAACACAATCTACGCACGCACAGTCTTTCTCTCTCTCTCACAGAGAGTTTTTCTCTCTCTCTCTCTCTTTGGCCCTAAACAGGGCACGGCACCGTGCCCTATTTAGGGCCAAAGAGAGAGAGAGAAAGACTCTCTATTCTCTCTCTCTTTGGTTAGGGCCAAAGAGAGAGAGACCCCGGGCTCAACACCTGTGCTAGCTGCTGCCTGCTGCTTATCCCCACGCACACAC
Organism: Cibotium barometz; assembly: GCF_041138505.1. NCBI lineage: Eukaryota > Viridiplantae > Streptophyta > Polypodiopsida > Cyatheales > Cibotiaceae > Cibotium > Cibotium barometz. The sequence goes on from NC_141083.1 coordinate 26,221,982, forward strand.
ACACACCCCAAGCTTTGCTCCTCGCCTCAGCACATACGCACACACCCCAAGCTTTGCTCCTCGCCTCAGCACATACGGTACAGACACCCACTTACTAGCTTAACACACTCGCGCTAGCCGGCTGCTGCCCCTTTGTTCAACACAAGGCGAAGCAGAAGCAGAAGCAGATTTTGAGACAAAGGATTGTGCCCTGTGCATTTTGACTATGAACACAAACAACATGCCCCTGCTCTGTTAAGGTAAAAACAGAGAGAGAGAGAGAGAGAGAGAGAGAGAGAGAGAGAGAGAGAGAGAGAGAGAGAGAGAGAGAGAGAGAGAGAGAGAGAGGAGAAAACTTGGATTTGAGACTGTAGGCAAAAGCTCCAAGGCTCCAACCAGATGTTCGACGGCTCCAATGGTTGTAGCGATGGTGTCAACAATGGTGTCTTGCAAACACCCACACACACAAACACACACACACACACACTCTCTCTAGATCTATCCTTGGTTTCGAGTGTCACTCTCTCACTCACACACACACACACACACACTTTCTCTCTATCTTCAAAACTTGTATTTACACACCCACACACATATACACACACACACATAAAAATTACACATACACACACATAAAAATTCTATATAATATTTAGACACACACGCACACACAAAAATAGAAAAAGATTATAATAATCATTATTTACATAGTCTAATAATATTATGTATAATAATATAAATACACATGTGCAAAATATATACTAAATGTTTCAACTATAATTAGATGGTATTATAATATAGTGAATATAATTTTAAGTCTATATGTTTTCATAAAAAAATTATAATTAAAATTATAACTTAATAATTTTTATATCCTCAAAAACTCTAAATAATAATACAAAAATCATCATAACTTGTAGGGCACGATGTAAAATAAGGAATAAGATATTGTGCTCATAAGGTTGGAAGATTTTTATTAATAGGCTCAATGATGAATTGCAAGTGTGGTAGAAAGAGGAGATTGTGGTACATTAATTTCATATGCACGACTCACCAAAAATTATCAAAACAAATACAAGGACATCATTAGTGCATTTATGACTCTTGAAGGGGGTTTTATTATTCATGTTCAGAGAATTGAAGGGGGTTTTACGAATCACAATTTGATTAGAAAATTGACCCCTTTTAATCAAGTTTTTTTAATACGAGAACTATATTATGCAACTCTTGAACATGTAGGCAATCTTTCACTCTTCTTGTTTGAGGTCATGGCTAGAGAGATCACTATTTTTGGCCCCCTGGAAGGTCAGAAGCTAGTTCTGTTTTTCCAACAAGAATATGTTGAGCTTAGACTTGCATTGCTTGTGGATCATTTTCATCTTCAAGGTAAGGCGTTTTCTTTGAAGCCTCTATCCTTGAATATAGAGAAATGTAAATTGGAGCCCATACAGTTGTCAGATGGTGCAGATGGTTTTCTTCTAGATTCTACCGCAAACCAGTTATACAGAGTATGCATTGATGATGCAAGTGGCAAGGATAAAACTATTCTCCATGGGCTTGGTAATGAAGGTTGTGAACAGGAGTTGTATGAGCACCATAATGTTGATAGAACGGCCTCAGGTTCCGGGTCCAAGACTGATCCTTCCTCAGTTTTTGATTTGATAAAGGCTACGCCATTAAATAGTAGCTTGCATGCTGCTATGCAAAGTGTTAAAGACTTCCAAAAGCTTCTTGAGCTTCCAAGGTGTTATGATGGTTATGTTGCATTCGAGCTTCCCCCATGTGCTTCAAAGTCCTCTATGATTGGTATGGAGCAAAAGAATGATAGTCATCATTGGATAGAATATGTTACGAGTACGTATGATTGCTTTGAAGGTGTTGTGCATTTCAGTAGGTGCTCTGGCCACCTTAGATGTATTAATTTGGATTGTTCCTACTACATGAGACTCGAATTTCAAAATGAAACTCAGTGGAAAGGAAGGATGAAGCGTAGTTGTCCAAAAGGATTTGTGACTTCGGAGCATGGAAACATTACTTGTAGGCATTGTGGAGAGATGCCTGAATGTGTTGCATCTTGCCCAGTAATCATCTATTATTGTATACCAAATGATCACTTCGGCTTTACACGATGTGCTATACATTTAGGGCACCATACTCATCCATATGAAGAGGGCACTCAGAGGGCGGATATTCAAATGATTGAGGAGAAATTGCATTCCAAAGCAAAGGGAAATCCATTTCTTGCTGCACGTTGGAAACCACAGTGGCAAAAGATGTTATCTTGGACATGCTTATGGGGGGCTAAAAATAAAAAGCAGTCAGATATTGGTGATGATGAGTTTGCTAGCATGATTGAGTATATAACGCCGCTCCCAAGCAGGAAAAGAACTCTGAAATGTTTGGAACATGCTGAAATGTTTGGAACATGCTAAAAGGGCCCAAAGTATTACCTAAAAGGGTTTTGAGGCAATCTTGGATCTCAAAGATAGATGCAAATATCCTTTTATTCAAAGTGTGTTATTTCTAGGGCAGTTAGTATCAGATTACCAGCCACATGTTTTTAGATGTCAACTCTTGGTCCTGGGAGTGGATTAGACTTAGTCAATAGAATGCGGCCTGGTGGAAATCTGTAGGACATGTGGCTACATTTTGATCATGTGCATAGAGTTCAAGGCTGGCCAACGATGTCTGCGCATGTATATGATCCATGAAAGCTTGTCAAATGGAGGGCAAAATTAACAAAAGAATTTCAAGATTGCATAGAAAAAGGTCGACTATTGGATGCGCAAGTTGTTCAAGAGGTCATAATAACGTGGGGAGAGTCTCATATATTCCATGTTAGTACTGAAGGCTCTCGAGCAAAGGGTGTGACATATTCAGTGACTATATCTGATTTTCCAAGATGCACTTGTGAAGGTTTTCAAAAAAGAGAGGCCAAACACTTGGTTTATGTTCCTTGCAAGCACATATACTACATTTTTTTGCAAAAGTACTTGGGTTGGACTAGAATGCACATGAGTTTATCCATCAAGCAGCACTTAGCAAGGTGAAATTATTTCAAGCATTGGGTTTAGTAGACGAACAAACCTACCATTATAAGTTGAAAGATTTAGTGGTGTTAAGAATATCTAAAGGCAATGGTTTTGGGTACAACTTTTTGTTTTCAGGAAAGTTGGTGTTGTTTCCTTCTTGGAAACAAGCATTTTGATTATTAGATTATTATGTAACCATGTGCATATTTTCCTTGCTAAAAGCAAGCAATCTTTTTTCTCTACTTGCAGATAGCATAGATCCATCCAAGAGATCAAAAACACTTAATTGAAAAAGTCTACCACTCAACTGAAGAGAGAGAACCAGTTAACTCCACTAAAGCCTATGTAACTTTTTAGAGCTTAGCACCACCTTGCCACTGCACCATTGTACAAGAAAGCTATTCCAAAAATGCATGCTGAGATACATGTGTCTATATGTCTATATCAGAGACAAATTGTGGGTAGATTTGTTTGGATGGGTTCATCTTCACATTATACATTTGGGTTTTGTTTTTCTCATATCAAAGTATTTATCCAGGTGTCGCCCGGATTTTTACATTAGCTCAAAAAAGTTTGCTCGGTGAATGGTTTTCCTCCATAAAATTAAGTTTGTGGTTAGAAGATCCAACACTGATATATTCATGAAAAAAATACACCATGTGTATTCATGCTCATTGCAAATCAATACCCCGCTACTCGAAACACGCTCTCTCTTGTTCCTTCTCACTCGTGAAATGACCATCCTCCTTTGGTTTTTGCCTAGTGAGCTTCCCAATCTACTCCTTGAGATTGTGTGGTAGAGCACTTCTACCCATGCCACCCTTGTGCGTGCTTCTACAACTTTCACCATGCCAAATGTTTTTTGAGACATGCAATAGGGTTTGTGAGGTTTATCATCTCCACCACAAACCTTATATGTTTTTTGAGACATGCAATAGGGTTTGTGAGGCTTGTGAGTGAGGTTTATCATCTCCACCACAAACCTTATATGTTTTTGGTTGTCCTCATCAACAATTCTAGTTATCTTATACTCTTTAGCATTTCCCTCCAGCGGTCCAAATTTTGTGATGATTCAGGTCATCATCTTCTATAGACTTGATTTCCACTTCACCTTCTGCTGGCAAGTGGAACACCTTAGACATGTGCAAGGGGTTAAACTCCCTCTTCTATCTTGAGGGTAGTGTGATGACGTTGAAATGCTAGAGCTATCCCAATTGTTCTCTTACCTTGAAGTTATGTTGGAGCTCCTCCTAGTAGGGAAGCTTTGCGGACTTCTTCAAGCCCATCGTTTCTAGTCACTCTAGTGCATGTTTGTCTTGAGTGGATGATAGGTACTCAAACTCCACCATCCTACTAGGCAACAGATAGCTAGGGTAGGGTGAGAGAAGGTAAGGATCACAACACAATTTAATAAGGATCGGGGAGGTGGCATAGCAAAGCAAAGAGCAGGGAACATGGTTTTTGCACATAGAAACATGCAATCTAGGTGTTTGAGTGAGAAAGTGCAATGGCTCTCGGACATGGTCGTGGTGCATGCCTCCCCTTAGTATAGCCATAATTGCCTGATGTTTTCATGATTTTCCATAATTCTTTTCAAATATTATCTATCAGTGCATATTGCGCAAGCAACAAGGTCATTTATGGCCAGGTTGTGGTGGGGTGACATTGATGTGACACCTTTTCCTTTCCATCCATGCACCCTTTTATGGGGTGGAATCATAAAATTTCCCACCACATCCATACCAATGAGATCCAGTATCAAAATTTGGTTCCCAAAAATCTTTCCTTTTAGTCCATCCAAAATCTTCCTCGACGTACGCATGGGTGTCCTAGCAACCACGAGCCCATGCATCACCTGGTCAGAACTCTCTAGGATCCTCCTTAGGTGTCCTAGCACTTCATTCAGGGACCGCTTCATCGGTCCTCGCCCATCGTACCGGAAGCGCACCATTTTAATCATACCGAGGGAGGCTAGTCAAGACCTCGACAGGCTTTGCCACAAGTGACGTCCCTTTGACGACTCCCTGTCGGCTGTTCCAACGAACCTCCTCTAGAAAAACATAAGTCAAATGCTTCCTCCAGCATTCTGGCATAAAATAGTCCTTTGAATTTTAAAAAAAATAGAGGTTCCAATGCAAGTAAAATTCCAATTTGAGATTGGTTCCAAGAACCCTTTTTCCATAAATCCCAGTTTCATAATGAGGATCCTTGCTCTCATCAGGGTAATCTACCCATCATTTAGTCTGATTATCCAACTAGATTCTTGGTGAGTTCGGTCAGGAGAAACTAGTTTAGTTCCGATAGTCTATTCTTTGTGATTAGAAACTGGAATTGGTCACGAAGATTTTACTTCATTCAGATCGAGAGATGGACAAGTAGGTTTACTGTCCGTCCTTCTCGTAGTCTAACCAAATTCATTCGGTTTAGTTCTAAAACGATTCCCTTCAGATAAACATCTAGTTTTCTGGATAAATATCAATTTAGTGATTTTACCAATTAAAATATCCAAAGATATTCTTTCTATCATATAATTTCTCAACCTTAATTCATTAGGTAGAATTATGGTGGAAATTCATCTTTTGACACTAAATTTTAATTCAAATCCATCTTTTCTTAAATATCATAAAAATTCTTCTTTTAATTAAAATATCAATATCTAATTTTTTTGAATTAACTTGAAATCCTTCTTTTTCTAATTTCCATGAGTGCAATCTAATTATCATGGCAATTCCTCTATTACCAAAATTAAATCTATCTAAAATTTTTCTTAAAAATTACATAAAAATATCCATTAATTCCATTGAGCTAAAATTTCCACTATTCTCATTTAAACATTTGAATTCCAATATGGTGGGAATTCCTCTTTCATCATTTTAACCTATCTATGCAAAAAGATAAATTTAACTAATTTTTCTCTTAAAATTTAAATAAAAATCTCCATTAATTCCTTTACACTAGGAATTACACTTTCCTCATTTAAATATTTGAATTCCAATATGGTGGGAATTCTTCTTTCATCATTTAAACTTATCTATAAAAAAAAGACAAATTTAACTAAATCTTCTCTTAAAATTGGAATAAAAATCTCCATTAGCTCCTTTACACTAGGAATTACACTTCTCGCATTTAAATATTTGAATTCCAATATGGTGGAAATTCCTCTTTCATCATTTAAACTTATCTATGCAAAAAGATAAATTTAACTAAAATCCTTCTTTAATTTTTAAATAAAATATACATTATTTTAGCATCATAATTTTTCTCTTATTTCATTGGAATATTTCATTGAAATGTATGGATTTCCATTGTCATGGGGATTACTCTTTTAACATAAAAATGGATTACTAGAAACTCCTCTTTTTTCTAATTATCTATTTATGCATAAATATAAAAATCAAATTTTTTCATGATTATAATATGAGAATCATTCACTTAATCTAGGATGATTAATCCTAGAATATGGTAGAAAGTTCTCTTTTCATATTATGAATGAAAATGATTTATGTGTTAATTTTTTAGAAATTTTGCCATAGCTTCGCTGCTATTACTGATAAATCTTAATAATTTGAAAGCATAAAGTTTAATAATATCCCTATGATTATAATAACCATTAAATGGATCAATATCCAATTATGGGCTTGATTCTTAATTTTTCCATAAATTAAATAGCATCAAAGCATTAAAAAGCCACTTAATTGACCTCAATTTGACAAGCATAGAAATTACTTTTAGATTAGAGAATTGCTTCATGAGAAGCTTCATTTGAAAATGAATAGGTCATAGGAATGGCCATTCTTTGGGGGGGAGAGAGAGAAACGCTTAAAAACATTATAATTTAAGCATAAATGAAAATTTATGTGTTTTATCATTACAATTCATTAAAGAACTTCAATTGAATTAAAAAGTCATTCAATTGAATGCTTCTCAAGCTTGAGAGGGGTTGAGAAGAGAGAAACATTTGGATATTAAAGAAAAAAAGACCATAAACCACATTTTACCTTCTAGATTGCTTGACTCTTTGATTAAAGTAGAGGCCCAACCAATCAATTGGTTTGGTATGTTGATGAAGTCTCCAAGGAAGATTGAAGAGAGAGAGAAGCTCCAATCTCTTCAATTTGTAGAGGATTTTTAGAGGATAATAGAAAATAAACTTATCTTAGAGTAATACTAGCATAGTTTAGTTCACAGATGAGAATACAAAAGAATGAGGATCTATTTATAGGTGAGGGAGGCCACTAACTGAGTCCAACTAAGTTCTAGAATATTTCAGCTTCAGTTTTGGGTGAATTTGGACAAGTTTTGGACTAGTTTGGCTCCCTTTGTTATTTGGTTTGATCTAGGAGAGAGGAGAGATAAAAATATCCTATTATTTTCGAGTTTAAAACTCATCCACACATGTGAAATAGGCGCCTTCTAGAAGGGTTTCTTCTCCTTACCAATGTGTCAAAAATGAATGATTACTCTAAAATATCTCATTTTTACTCATTTTTGGGTATTTTTTTTAATTCTTTGGATTTATCTTATCCCAACACTTGGATTTATCTTGTTGGTCCATAGGAACCTTAATCTAAAATTTTAAAAAAATCTTGACCCTTAGGCTAAGGTCTTCTAAATCATTTTTAATTAATTCCAATCGTACCTTAGAAAATCTATTTTGATTTTCTGTTTCAGGGAATTTTTTTTGATATTTGTAGAATTTATTTATCCAAAAATATCCCAATATTGATTTACCACTCTCTAGAAATTTTTATCTCACTAGGCTAAACCAGGAAAAATAATATTTTCTTGTATTTAGAAACATAGAATGATTACAAGTTATTGAAGTAGAGGCTTAATTGTTATTCAAGCTGAGGAGGAATCTTACATCCTCCTTTAAGTCTCCATTAAGAAAAACCCTCTTAACATCCATTTAATGTATTTCCAAATCAAACTGAGTTGCAAAAGCTAGTAGTACTCGAATGCTTGTACTACGAACTACGGGTGAAAAAGTGTCATGATAGTCAATCCCTGCAATTTGTGACTATCCCTTTGCAACTAAACGAGCTTTGAATTTATCAAAGGATCCATCTGCCTTTGTTTTAGTCTTGTAAACCCACTTACATTTGATAGGAGTATGATCAGAAGGTAGATTGGTAAGAACCCATGTACCTTTCGAGATCAAAGACTCATATTCAGCTTCCATGGCTTCCTTCCATTGTTCCTTTTGTGGAGAGGACATAGCTTCTGCATATGTTGAAGGATCTTCACAAACAGCCAATATGTGATTAAAGGTTTCAAGATCATCATCATATACATGATTTGCACCGTGCTCAAGTTCAATAGGAAGACCAACATAGATATCAAGATCTATAGCAGTCTCCTTTGAAACCGTAGGATGAACATCAATATATCCATCAAAAGAGTGTTGTCATCATGCAAATCATTTTCCAAAAGTAGAAAAGGAAAAGAAGTTAGTAATGTTTTTGTATCATCGGCATCATCTGTGGACCATGAACCTCCCATAAATTGCTCATTGAATATAGCATCTCGACTAACAATTGCCTTTTGAGAACTTGGATCATAAAACTTGTAACCCTTTGAGTTGTCAGAATAACCAATAACACCCAAAGACTTTGAAATGTGCAACAGAAGGAGTTTGGTCTGTCCAAGCTATGATTGGAATCTTACCAAAAGGTGCAGTAGTTGAAAGATGATTTTAAACAAAAACGGCTGTCAATACTACTTCTGCCCAAAAAGAGCGAGATAATCCAGAATGAATAAGCATGCTTCTGATTGCATTCAAAATTGTACGATTCTTTCGCTCTACAACTCCTAGCTGTTGGGGAGAATATGGAATGGTATACTCATGGTGGATGTTGTGGTTGATGCAATGATCGTGAAATAAGTTGGAAATATATTCACCACCATTATCACTTTGAAGAATCTTGACTCTTCGACTAGTGTGATTCTCCACAGATATTTGGTACCTCTTAAATGTGTCCAATGCTTCTTATTTATGTCATAGCAAAAGGACATTTGTATACCATGAATAGTCATCAATAAAAGTAATGAAGTAATGGTAGCAAGACTTGAATGGAGGAAAGGGTCCACAAATATCAGTATGAATGAGATCCAAAAGATTATTTGAATGAATATTTGTAGACATTGGAAATGGCTCTTACGATGATGTTTGCCTAGAGCACAATATTCACATATGAGATTTAAGGTCCATACCTCTCACAAGATCATGACGATGAATATCAAGAAGCTTTGAGAAATTTGAGTGAGCAAACCCGATGATGCCATAGCTTACAATCCAGATCTCCTAGAGCTGTAACAACATTTGCAACATGCTCATTCAATGAAAGTACAAAGAGACTACCATGTTGAGGAGAAACCACAATAGTCGTGCCATCCTTTTCAATGCGACATTTTGTATTATCAAATCCAACAAATAGACCAAGATCCACAAGCCACACAACAGAAAGTAAGTTACTTTGTAAATCAGGAACATATAAAACTCCTCGTAGTATTTTGGTTGAGGAAGAAGTTCCCAAATACAAGTCGCCAATACCCATTACTTGGCAAGTTGTATTATCGGCAAGATAAACCACTTTCTTGATAGGAATTGGATGATAATTGTGTAACTATTGCAATTGATATGTCATGTTGCCAGTAGCACCAGAATCAACAATAAAGAGAGAACCATCACGAACATGTAGTACCTTTTCTTGAGAGACATTATAATGAACCAAATTAGCCTCTTGATGAACATTGTCTTCATCATGAGGATTTTGTTGAGTAGCATAAGCTTGATTTCGAGCTTCATCATAATGCCTCTTGAAGCATCGACTGGATGAATGCCTTGTGCTCCCACAATATTCACAAGGTTGCAAAAGAGGAAGAACCCCTTGATAAACAAGGTTGCTTATTTGTAATACCGTGTTCTTCATCGTACTCTTGTGCTACCACAATATTCACAAGGTTGCAAAAGAGGAAGTACCCCCTTGATAAACGAAGTTGCTTATTTGTAATACTGTGTTCTTCATCGTACTCTCGTGCCCAACATTTAGATACCAAGTGACCAATTTTGTCACAATAAGAACAATGCTTTTGAGAAAATCTCAAACGAGAAGAATTACCTCCTCTTTGGAAGCCACGAGATGTAAATTGGGAGGAGGAAGAAGGGCGTTGCTGAAATGGACGTCTCCGGACAGCAAAGGTTGTCTCTAATTCTGTGTACTCGACGTCTGACGATCATGACGTTGAGAATATTCAATCAAAGAAATACATGTATGCTCAAAGTCAATTCCATCCTTATTAGATAATATAGTGACAATATTATCATACAAAGGATCCTTCATCGTATCAAGAAGGTGTGTAACCAATTGAGTTCGAGGAATAGGATCCCCTGCAGCAAAAAGTTGATTCATAATACCTTTGAATGATTCAATGTGACTAGACATAGATGTACCTACCTTGAATTGAAGCTTGCCTAGAAGATTATGGAGATACAGAATCTCTGTAAACAGATTTCTTCTCAAACATAGTGATAAGATAGTCCCATATAGCATATGACATGGATAACGATAAACATCTAGCATGAGTGAATCGTTAAGGGCAGAAAGTATATATCGACGAGCAGCCTTATCACGATGAATCCACTGTGCATGATCAATTTTCCACTGTTCAAAAATAGGACCTTCGGTAATAATAACATCATTCTGAAGTGGATCAATAGGTTGAGGAGGGCATGCAAGAATTCGCCTCCTTCCAAAATTAATAGCATCTTGTATTTCCAACCAGGAAATCCTTGGCCTTGGAAAAGAGGAACAGAATGCTGCCCAGAAGAAAATCCGTTAACAAGTTAGGTTGTGAGAACACGTACAAGATAAGATCGCAGAAATGTACGAGATATGAGAAACGTAGCCAAAAATAGGCATGCACCAGACGACGAGCATAAAGTGATCGTGTAAAGAATAGAATGTGAACCAAAATTAGAACTCTAAAAGTGGAGACCTGTGTCTCATGCACGTAAGAAAACTTAGAGGTCCATAAAAGATGAAAATAATAATAAGAAAAAGCATCGCATTAAGAAAAAACACCGCGTTATGACGCAACTTACACGGCAAGTTTTGTATCTAATTGTAGCTTATACAGCAAGCATCCGTCTCTAAAGCTGTCAACGAAAAGCTTTGATGATCAAATCTTGCTTATGACTCAGAGACAACTACTTGTTTGCTCTCACAAAGAACCTGTTTTGCTGTTTTAGATGCAGTTTGCCTGAACTATCCTAACTTTTGACTCAGAACTCCGATTGACAAACCGTTTTGATAGGATTCAACAGCACTGTACCATCTACGCACCAATTTTAAGGACGCAATCAAGTAAGGATGCAATCAAGTAACAATTATAATTACAACAAGTGGAGCTATAAAATAATGTACACAACATATAATCAAAGAACCAATCAACCCTACACAAAACTATTACCAAAGATCAATCTTGTAAGACATGAAATCATAATCATAAATTGAACAAGAAGATGTAGATGCTTCCCTTATGATTAGAATCGATCTGATACCATGTTGAGAGAGGGAGAGAGACGAGACAAGAGACACCACATACGCTCCACAAGAATGAATCATATTACTCACAAGTCACATATATATAGGCAAGACCTAGAGTGAGTTAGGGCTAGCTATATATAGCTCCAACAAATTTGCCATTGCATGTTTGTTTTCTGGGGTGTGCTATGGTGAGCTCAAACTCTTGCAGCAAAATAGCATCCATTTGGCTAACTTTCCTACTAAACATGGCTTGTTCACTAGATGCAAGAGTGCCTTATGGTCCACATGAAATTTGAAAACATTACTCAATAGATAATGCCTCAATTTTTCGATTGAGTAGATCATCCCCAGTGATTCCTTCTCTGTGGTGGAATAATTCCTCTCTGGCTTCGACAGTCTTCTACTTGCATAATACACCAAATGGAACTAGCCTTCATTTGACTCTTGCATTAAAGCACTTCCTATGGCAAAGCTAGAAGCATCTATGAAAACATGGAATACCAGCTTGATAGGCTCCTGACCAGACGACATATTCTACATCCTTCACCTTTAGATTGTACAGGGGTATTTCTATGTTTGCCAAGAACCTCATAAACACTTAAACAATCCCAAGAATCTGGCTTACTCCTTGGTTTTCTAGGGCACTTTGTAGCTTTACTATGATGAACTTTTTTGAGTCCAGAGCCAATACTTTTATGCACACTATGTGCCCGAATAGAGATCCACTCGTATGACTGAAAAGGCATACTTAGCTTGCTCTACATTTTTCGGGCACATCATCAAGTTCTTTATGTGGTCTTCTTTTCTTCCAAACACATTGAAGTCGTCTATAAAAACCCTCATGAATGTGGTCAAATATTCATAGAATATTTGTTGTACCATTCTTTGGAATGTGGCTAGAACATTCTTCAACCCAAAGGTCATTACATTTGAGGTGAATCCTCCCATTCAGTCATCACGAAGGCTATTTTCTCCTTATCCTCTGGAGCCATGCACACTTGGTTATAAGCACTGAATCCATCAAAAAATAAGTATATCCCTTGTCTTGCTACATCATCCAATTGTGAATCTATGAATGGTAGAGGAAATTATAGATTTGATATTGTGGAGGCATTCAGTTTTCTGTAGTCTATATAGACTCTGCGCTTCCCATTCTTCCTAGGGACACAATTCAAGGAGAAAAATGAGATCCATTCCATGTACTAGCACTCGAGTTAGGTAACAATTTGTGTAACATAATGTACTATCGCCCGAGGACGGAAAGGGAAGTAGTCAAAACAATCCACTTCTTCATATCAGATGACAAGGTGCATGACACATTGTTCATCCAACATTGCTATATGTTGCATTGTGATTGGCCTATGAAAATAGGGTGTTTCTCTAAAAAGACATTAGGTTTGGGCAGATGGTGCGGCCACACGGCTTAAGGCTGTTGGGACCTTTTCTTTTGCAAGATATGTTGGACTTCCACGGAATGAGCTGGTCATGCTTTGGAATAGGGCATGGTATGGGAGAGCATAACAATGTAGGAGCAATTGTAAAAAGAACATTGACACATGAACAATTAAAGCCTAATGGTCCCATCTTGAAGTGTGTAAGCACAGATGTGGTTAGTTTTTACCGAGACAACTTGTTGGAGGGAGCAAATGCAGCATATCCTTCAAAAGAAAGGGAATGTGCTCATGTGTTTTGGGATATTAAATTAGGAGATGATGTGAATAGGGACGTGAAGTTGAATTGTGACAATATTCCAAATTCTCAGTGTTTCCATACATTTCCTAGTCACAACCCAGGGGATCCAACTTCGCTTACAACAAGATCATTGGCATGCTTTTGTGATGCATGCATGCATTCATGGTGGAAACGTTGTGCTAATAAGTCCCATGTGTAGCCTTGGACTATCATCGTATGGTGGCACTACCTAATGATATTGAAGTCCCTGCTGCAGACGAGGTGAATGGATATTGTGACGTGAAAAATTGATATCTTTCATTGTCAATTTTGTGCATATTTTGATGGTTTCGCAATGGTAATAAGGTGGAAGCTTGTCCAAGAAGATTGCAGCGCCCACAATAGAATAACAGCGTGGTGATGCGGCGGCTTGGCGGCTACCCCGATAACAGCATTCTATCTTCAAATATAATGGTTTTACTTGATTTAGGGTGCACACATTGTAAATGCCACAAGTATGCTTGATAAATACTTTGGTATGGTAGATGGGCTAGTGATGTGGAAAATAAAAGTGGGCCTTCATGCTCACATGGATTTTAATTGTATTATTAATATGGTATTCACCATAAGGCTACAAGTTGGGGAGTGTGGAAGGCATGTGGAGGAGTGTGTGTAGGTGCATAATTGGGAAAGATTCTTCTAGAATGCCTACATGGAAGAGGAGAATTCCGCCATGTGTAAGTGGGATCTCCACCTACACGCCACTTAGGCTTGGCTATTATCTCATCACACTCTCAAAGTCAAAAAGTCTTCAATTTAATAATCAATAGAAGACTTAGCCTAAGAGGACAATTGATGGTGACATCTACCCTTATGTCACTGAAGGGTTGAAGTTTTTTATGTTGTAATTTGTAACAATGGAAGAGAGGGTGATTCTCCACCTATAAAAGGAGCCCTCCTCTCCCTTTCAAATCAAGGAATGAGCCTCCTCAATTGAGCATTTTGTGTCATTGCCATTCTCTTATCTTTCAAACCCTTATTCAAACACTCTCTTTACATGTGAATGTCTCATTTAGCATTAGCTCCTCATGCTTAACCCAATTTTGGACCTCTTTGATGATTCATGATAAGGGGGATAAGGAGTCATTATCTTGGCGGGCTTGTGACTTCTCAAGGTAGCCCTTGCCTTATTGCCGCCCTCCTTTGGAGGTACCAATGGTTTTAGCGGTAATGAGCATTTGGAAAGACTTTGGGGACCATAGGTAAATCTTCACGATTGTCCGCTGAGCAATGTTAACCCTTACCCTCTAGCTTGAATCATGAAGGAGATGAGAGGCAAGAGGCTATGTGAAAATTGAGGTTTCATGCAAAGAGAGAGAAGTGCAGTTTTTTGTGGTCCAATACCCAAATTTCAACCGGTAATTACTCATCACTCGGGTGTTGGTTTCTTAAATTGATCATATGGCTAGGAAGCTCTTTCTATGCTCTTTCCACTTATGTAACTAATTTCTTAATCCCTTACTTCATTGATGATTAGAATTTCTCCCAAAGTTGCTAATTTTTAGGCGAATTTTGGCAGTTTTATAGTCTTGTAGTAAAATGCTCATAACTTTTCGCTCGGTTGTCCGTTTTTGAAAGTTTTTATATGGGCGCGAAGCTCTCTTCAAGCTCTATGCATCTATATAATCCTCTCTTGCACAGCCTTTATGGATTTAAAACTATAATTCTCTGTGTATCTCTGTTTTTATAGCTTTTTGGCCATTCTTTCTTCTTAATCATGATTAATTCCTCCTAATCTCTTATCAAAAGGCAAACCCCATGTGTCTAATCCTCTTGTAAGTGATTGCCATATTCATTTTCTTTAATATGTTCCGTCCAAATCGCCCAATTCGAACGGATGAACCTTACCAATATTCCCCGTATGTTTCCGTTCACATAATCCTGAGTCGGAAGATTTTCTTCCAACAAAGAATCGCCCTTTTGTTTGGAGCTGCAAGACTGGCAGAAATTCTTGCTTCTCCAGAGCCTTTCATCTTTCCTTCCATGAATTATGATCTCACCTTTGATGTGTATATCTTTATCCTAATCTAGGAAGAGAAAGGGAGGTGAGGAGGCTGTGAGGTTTCATTCAAATGTGTTTTTGATTCTAAGAAGTGACCAAAGTCCAAACCCCAACTTCGTGTCACATCTTTTGGTGGAGGTGACGGGCAGGTTTTACTTAGAATTATTCTATTTTAACCTCAAGGTCCCGCATGATTAAAGGAAAGTTGTTTTGAAACAAGTAAATTTTCCTTGTCACTACTCATCTTTTGGTGCAAGATGTTCAACATTCCGGTGTTCCGTAGATCGGAAGGAGAAGACCCGGGGAGTTATCTCCGAGAGTTTAACCGAGCATGCCGCTTGACGGGTTGGTCTGTGAAGGAGAGGGCAGAAATACTTCTAGATTTCTTGGAGGGTATGGCCTTAACTTGGCATGAGGCTTTGCCAGAGGAGTCCAAGAATGATTGGGAAAGGTTGACCAAAGCAATGAAGGAGAGATTTGGGACAGTGGAGTCGCCAAATGCTTTACTATTGCAATTGGATCAAATTTTCCAAAAGGATGGAGAGTCAGTTTCTGCCTTTTCAGTGAGGTATGAAGCCTTATTCATCAAATATCAACAAGCTGCTTTACATGTTGTTGCTTCTTCTTCTTCACCTTCTATGGAAGATTCAAAGAGTTCTTTAGCAATGGAGCACCTTAAGATGAGCAAGTTTATCAGGGCTTTGGATCCCCGCTTGCATGGAAAAGTTCTTAGCAAAGATCCCACTAGTTTTAAAGAGGCCCTTCGTATTGCTTTGAAGAAGGAGGCCACTCTTCATATTGAGTCCACATTCCAATCTTCTCCAAGTGTGCCAACCCCACCACGAGTAGAGATAGCCTCAACATCTCAGGTACAAGCTCCATCCTTGGATCATAACATTGCACAACTTATGGCAGAATTTGCTGATTTGAAGTTACACTTAGTCAATGCAAGGCCACCTAGGGTTCCACGAGCCGAGGAGAAACCTAGGGATAGAAGTAGTGTCACATGTTATGAATGTCAAGAGAAGGGGCACTATCGTACTGAGTGTCCAAAGTTGAGGAAAAGTGAGGATAAAAGTTTAGCACTTTTAGAGGAAACATGCTCAGAAGAAGAAGAGGAAACATTGATGCCATTAATGGCAAAAAGGGGTCGTAAAACTAGAAGCTAGGAAGAAGAAGAACAAGAAGATAAATCTGAAGAAGAGGAGAAAAATAATAAGAAGAAGAAGTCGTCTAGGAGAAAAATTGGACAATCTGATTTTCCTCTTGGACAAGGATCTCCTAGTTATGACCTCTTGACAGATCTTAGGGAGAAAATGGCACAAATCACATTTGGGCAGCTTTTGGCACTCTCTCCAAAGCTTAGAAAGGAATGGGGTAAGCTGGCTAGCACAAGGGAATCTAAGAAAAAGAAGAAGAGGGATAATGGGACTCCTATGGTTCAGAAGGTGGATATTGATGTAGGAGATGATGCGCCTGTGATTGATGTCATCATTGAGGGGCAGACAATTTCTAATGCATACATTGATGGAGGTGCATCAATCAATGTCATGAGTGAAAAAACAATGAAAGATGCTGATTTAGTCATCCGATGAAGAAGAGACAAGTGGTAGCTCCGAGGATTCCATCTCAGAAGGAGAGGTGGAGGGAGTTGCATTTGGTCTTTCCCTAGGAAGAGATCGAGGGGATGCTGAAGACAATGGAGCCTTGGAAGGGGAAGCTTCTTCAACCATGTGCAAGAGAGGAGATGTGGACCTCACTAGTCTTCACCAACAAAATGAACTTCTTCTTGATGAGTCCATAGCAGGTACTGAAAGGGAGGATTACTTAAAAATGTTAGATGGATTTCCTAACCTTTTTGCAAACAGCTACTCACAAGTACGCCAAGTTACCCTAGTAGAGCACAAGATTGATCTCAAGCCCCAAAGTAAGCCAGTGGTGCAGCGGCTAAGGCGTTTGGGAGTAGTGCAAGCAGAGGTGCTTAAAAAGGAGGTAACAAATTTGCTTGAAGCTGGATTTATTTTTCCAGTAGAGAATTCAGAATGGATTTTCCCAATTGTAGTCACTCCCAAAAAGGGTGGAAAATGGCATGTGTGTGTGGACTTTCGCCCTTTGAATGCATGCACAAAGAGGGATTATTACCCTCTACCCTTTCAGGATGAGATTTTGGATCAAGTTGCAGGTCATGAGTTGTATTCAGTGTGTGATGGATACTCTGGATACTTTCAAATCCGGATTTGTGAAGAAGTTCAAAGGAAAACCTCATTTATCACCCCTTGGGGAGTGTATGCCTATAGGGTGATGCCATTTGGCTTGACCAATGCACCAGCAACTTTTCAGTGCTTCATGAGTCAGGTATTTGCACCTTACTTGGGGAAGTTTATAAGGGTCTTTCTGGATGATTTTTGCATTTACTCAAGCTGCATGGATCACTTGGAAAAGTTGAGGTTGGCCTTGCAAAGTATTGATGATGCAAAAGGGTGTCTTAATCCTGGAAAATGCCGCTTGGCACGAAGGAAGGTGGTTTTCTTGGGACATGTTATCTCAGAAGAAGGCATAGAGATGGATCCTGAGAAGGTGCAGGCAATTGTGGCCCTTCCACCACCTACCAATGTAAGGGAGGTAAGGAGGATTTTGGGTAAAACAAAGTATTACCAACGCTTTGTTGACATGTTCTCTGAAAAGATGTATCCTATAAATCTGTTAACAAAGAAGAATGTTTCTTTCCAATGGGGGCCCGATCAAATTCAATCTTTTTGTTTGCTCAAGGAATGCATGAGTCAAAGTCCAATTGTGCAGCCTCCTAGGTGGGGGGAGGACTTTTATGTGAACCCAAGTGTCTCATCACATTCAGTGGGTGCTATACTCTTGCAAAAGGGAGAGCAAGGGCGTATGCAACCAGTGTATTATGCAAGCCGACAACTCACTGATGCCGAGGAGAGGTATGGTGAAATGGAGAAAGGTGGTTTGTCTCTTGTTTTTGTAGTAAAGAAGTTCCGGTCATACTTGTTACCTCGCCCTTTTTTCTTCCTCACATCTCAACCTTCTTTACAATTCTTGGTCCGCAAACCCAATCCTGCAGGAGGGAAGTTTGCAAAGTGGATTTGCGAGCTTCAAGAATTCTCTTTCACTTTTATTACAGAAAACACCACTAGGACCTCTCTTGCAGATTTGCTTACCAGGAAGGAAGAGGAAGAAGAAACAGGAGCAAAGGAAGAGGTATATGAAGATTTAGAAACGCCACCAACTGCTTTCACTATGCATTTTGATGGAGCCTTCAGCCCTTCCAGGCAATGTGGGGCTGGGGGGATAGTTTTATTCGATCCAGAAGGAAAAGAGGTATGGGCCAAGGGTAGGGAATTTCCAAAGGCTATATCAAATAATGTGGCTGAGTATAATGCATTAATTTGGGGATTAGAAGATTGCATAAAAGATGGAATTGAAGAGGTAGAGGTTAAAGGGGATTCACAATTGGTCATCCGACAAATGAAAGGAGAGTATAAGGCAAGGAGTCCTAGTCTCCAAGAATTGTATAAAAGGGCAATGGAGTTGAAAGAAGCTTTTGAGTTTTGTAAATTTGTGCATGTTAACAGGAAGGATAATCAAAAGGCTGATGAATTGGCTACTAAAACCTTGGCTTCTTTCAAAGTAGCTACTCTTGCATTAATGGATACAGGTTGGCCTGAGCTCCAAGATGTTCAACACTATTTAGATACAGGATACTTCCCTCCTGGATTGAATCCTCAACAGAAGCAAAGGCTTACCAGGAAAGCTCATCCTTACACAGTTCTAGGGGATGTTCTTTACAAGCAAGGTAAGGATAAGATCCTTAGGAGGGTAGTGAGCCTGGAAGAATCTAAAAGGATTATGGAATTATGTCATGAATGTTCAGGTCACTTTGCCTCAGCTAGCACAACTCGGCGGAGGATCCTTAACACAGGGTATTATTGGCCTCGACTTAGCAAAGATTGTTGAAATGTCAAGCTCGTATACAGCTGGAGGATAGCACATGGGTGCTGACAGAGTGACAGTATGGTAGATAGATATCGTGTGGTGTGTTTATGACCGCGTCCAGCTGGTCATGTGTGGTGTGGACATTACATTAGGTTTACTTTGTAGTGTGGACATAACACTATGTTGTGTACTCCTTTGTGTGTGTGAGAGAGATGGTGACTATGGCTTCTCTCCTTCTTTATGGTTGATGATTATGGATTAGGGTTTGCTTCCCTTGTGTGTGCTGTCTACTACTTCTGTTTTTTATCATGGTATCAGAGCCAAGAGCTCATTAGCTGAGTTGTGAGAGTGAGTGAGTGAAGAGGGAAGAAGAAGGAAAAGCTGTGAAGGAAGCCATTGGAGCTTGGAGCAAAGGAAAAGCTGTGGAGCACACACCGGCATCAGATCTGAGAGCTAAGGACCATTGGTGAGTGTAGCAAGACCCCCTCTGCGGATTGCAGGTATCAAAGAGCAGGTTCATTGAAGGGCATAAAGCAAAGGAAAAATTCTGGTTTTTTCTCTAAGTTTTCATGGAAAGCTTGAAGTGAATGTATACTCTTGGCAAATGTATACACAAAGGCACATGTATTTGGGCTTGCAAATGTATTAGCAAAGTGGGCACAAGCAACATACAGAATCTTGAAGCAGATTGATGCATACAGATTTGATTAAAATCAAGAGAAAGTGGATTTATGTAAAAGTTTTTGGTTTTTCACACAAACAGTGGACATACCCCCCGTGGAGGATCAATTGCAGGAGCTACAGAGAAAATTGAGCTAAACCCTTCATACCCAAGGTAGATTAGGTCATTGTAACAAGCCTATCAAGTCAATTTTGATTTCCCCTCTCTCTACAGCCCACAAGAGCAGGCGGCGCATTCCTCTGCAGAAGGATGGACAGTTTCATTTGATTTCATGCAATTCACTCATTTGGACACCAAATTGAATGATTTAAAGCTTGGAGAGTTTAGCAAAGACGTTGCTAAGGACTTGTGATGCTTGGTTGCAGCTCATTTCATGTATTTGGAGCTCATTGAAGTGATTTATCAGAGGTGTGCAGGTTTGCAGAAAGTCTGTCCAAAAACAGAGCAGTTTTAATCAAGGCATTAATCCTTGTCTATATCAAATTGGACTAATTCCTCTGGTACAAGTAGAGTCTTATGAGTTGCTAAACTTTTGAATCAAAAAGTTTTGGATTTGGAGAAGATTTGAAGGAGATAATGCAATTTTAGTGAGAGGTGGTACCTGACAGGTGCAGAAAAATTCAAACCAGAGGTTACAAAAATTGGTGGTTCTCATTCCCCTTGAAGAATTGGATCAAACCCTTCTAGGATATGTTGGAGCAATGTGTTGGGAAGCTAATGCAAGTTGAATCATTGCATTTGGACAAGATTTGAAGGATTTAGAGCAAGATCTTTGACTGGTTCTCTGGCGAGAAAAAAAAAACCAGAAAATTTTTTGTGAAGGAGTTTCATTTGATTTCAACGTTGATCGAGTGTACATTGTTGGTGAATCATTGTGCGATGTTAATGCACACAATTTGCAAGCATTTGATGTGATTTGGAGAGATTTGGAGCATTACAGGTACTTCATACATTGTAATCAAAAGGGTACATCTACTCTATTTTTTTGCAACAATGGGAGATGGTCCAATACAGATTGTTGGAGAGAAGCTTGACCGCACTAACTTTAAAGTATGGAAGTTTCGAATGAAGAGTTTTTTGAAAGGCAAAGGGTTATGGAGTCTCGTCTCGGAGGAAGATCCGGAGCCATACCTACCTCCTCAACCAAATAATGCTCAGTCTCACTGGCTCACAAGCAATGGGTAGAGCGGTCTTCGAAAGTGTTGCATTACTTTTCCATCTGTGTAACAAATGCCCTGATTATTCACATCCAAGATGCAGATACACTGAAAGAAGCATGGGGTATATTGTGCCGAATGTATGAGACAGACACTGGTGCAAGGAAGATCCAACTAAAGCAACAGATTCACAGTGTCACACGAAGGAATAGGAGTATACATGAGTATGTTCAGGAAATCAAGGGTTATGCTGATTCCTTGTCATCAATCCATGCCCCGATGGATGATGATGATTTGGTTGCTCTCACATTGCGTGGTTTGGGCAAAGAGTACAAATCTTTTGACACTTCCATCTCAGTAAGGTTGGGAGGAATGCCAGACTTTAATGAGCTTGTGTCACTGCTCATTGTTGAAGAATTGAAGCTTGGCCTTGGTGGTATGAGTGTTACAGGTGGTGCATCCTCGTCAAGCAATGATGAACATGTAAGGAATCAGGCTTTTTACTCATCTAGAGGCTTTCGAGGCAGGGGGAGATTTACCCCTCGAGGCCGTGGAGGACGTGGTTGGAATGACAGGTCTACTCAACCACAATCAAATCAGAATTTTCAGAATTCACAGTCATCATTTGGATCACGTGGAGGTTGTGGATTTCAATCCCATAGGGGGAGATTTGGAACAGGTGCTCGTGGTAGAGGACGATGGCAAGGTCCTCAACAAAATTTGAATGGGATTGAATGTCACTATTGTGGCAAACTTGGACATATGGCAAAAGATTGTTACAAAAAGCAGAATGATATGAGGAATGGAAGACCACAACATGAAAATTATGCATCTACCAGTAACAATGATGGGAGTTCGAATCATCTTTTTGCAATGAAGCATGTTATGGGGACAATGGATTCTCAGAATGCTGGAGATGAGTCATGGTATATGGATTCAGGTGCCTCAAACCACATGACATGTCATGGGGAGTGGTTTGAGAAGATGCAACCATTGGATACAAATGGTTATGTGGTCACAGGAGATGATACTCAGCATCTTATAACACATGTTGGCAGTGTGCCTTTGAGGATGCATGATGGAAATGTGAAGAATATGTCAGAAGTGTTATATGTACCATCCATCACAAAGAGTTTGGCATCAGTAGGACAAATGGTTGAGCAGGGACTACAAGTCAGATTCAATGAGAAAGGCTGTTTTGTGGAAGATTTTAAGCATGGCTGTAGATTGATTGCCAAGGGCAAGAAGGAAGGAAGGTTGTTCAAATTGGATGCAGGCATACCAGAATTGAGCTCAGCCATGTTTTCAAAGAGCAATGGGATTGTGCAGGACATTGACATGTGGCACAAGAGGATTGGACATGTCAATATACAGAGATTAAAGAACATGCAAACTAGAGGCATTGTCAGTGGATTGCCTCGATTTAAATATGATGGACATATGCATGTTTGTGAAGCCTATCAGTTTGGAAAGCAGGCAAGGTTGAGGTTTCCTAGAGAAGGAAACATGAGTAATAGACCACTTGAGATAGTGCACAGTGATGTATGGGGCCCAGCACAAAACCCATCTATCAAAGGAAGTCTATACTATGTGACATTTATAGATGAGTTCAGCAGGATAACATGGATATATTTTTTGAGAGAGAAGAGTGAAGTGCTGGAAAAATTCATGGATTTCAAAGCTCTTGTAGAAAAACAATATGGCTGTTGGATTAAGTGTCTGAGAACAGATGGAGGTGGTGAATACACCTCAAAAGCTTTTGAGCATTTCTTGCGGAAGCATGGGATAAGAAGACAGTTGACATGCAGGTATACACCTCAGCAGAATGGTGTGGCTGAGAGAAAGAACCGAGTCATATGTGAAGTGGCAAGGGCAATGCTCAATGAAAAGAGCATGCCAGATTACTATTGGGCAGAAGCATGTGCTACTGCAGTGTATATCCTGAACAAAACACCTACAGCAGCCATTCATGGAAGCACGCCAGAGATGCGGCTTACAGGTTACAGGCCAGATATTGGACATCTGAAAGTCTTTGGATGTGTAGCTTATGTTCATGTGCCTGATGAAAGAAGACGGAAGTTGGATCCTAAGGCAGAGAAATGTGTATTTGTTGGATATGCACAGGATCGAAAGGCTTACAAATGTTATAACCCTCAAACTAGACAAGTAGTCATCTCACGTGATGTAGTGTTTGATGAGCTTGCTAGTTGGTACAAAGCAAGAGATGAGGGAGTCATTGACACACTTGAGGCTAATGTGCCTGTGAACTTGCCATCACAAGCAAGTTCTAGTTCTACTACTATGTCTGGGCCAGCAGAGCAGAAGCTGAGAGTAGTAGCAGTGTACGTCCATGGTCAGGACGTTTGAGGCATGAGAGTGTGAGCACTGGGAGTAGTGCTATGGATAAAGGCAAGAAGAAAGTTGAAGGAATTGGGATCACAGGCTATGAGTCCTCTAGTTCAGAAAGTTTGGATGAGGAGCTCGGAATACCTGTTTTACGCACACCTGGTGCTAGGCAGGACAGATATGTGCCACCACATGCTCGTGTTACAGGTGTACAGAGTGACCCACATGCATTGCGGAGATCCCAGAGAGTCAGATATCCAGTGGAAAGACTGACATATAGAGATTTTGCTATGCACTATGCATACATGACATCTATGGTAAAGCATGTGGAACCTACATGCTATACAGAGGCTGTTGGAGAGCATGTACGGCAGAAAGCCATGGATGAAGAGATGGATGCTTTGGACAAAAATGATACATGGGAATTGGCTGAGTTATCGCAAGGAAAGAATGCAATTGGTTGCAAATGGGTGTATAAGGTAAAGTGCAAGTCAGATGGCAGCCTAGAGAGACATAAGGCAAGGCTGGTCGCTAAAGGATATGCACAAACTTATGGTCTTGATTATGATGAAACTTTCAGCCCAGTAGCTAAGATGGCTACAGTGAGGTCTATCATTGCACTAGCAGCACAAAAAGGTTGGTCTTTACATCAAATGGATGTAAAAAATGCTTTCTTGAATGGTGAACTACAAGAAGAGGTGTACATGGAACAGCCAGAAGGATATGTACATCCAAAATATCCTACTTTTGTTTGCAGGTTAAAGAAAGCACTCTATGGTTTGAAGCAAGCACCTCGTGCTTGGAGTGACAAGATCAGCAGATATCTTGTCAGTATTGGATTTGTGGTTGGAAATGCAGACTCTTCACTTTATGTGAAGAAGACACATGATGGTATCGTGATGATAGTCATTTATGTTGATGATTTGATTATCACAGGTGATTGTGGGAAAGGCATTGATGAGGTTAAGGCCTCTTTATGCAAAGAGTTTGATATGAAAGACCTTGGAGATTTAAGGTTCTTTCTTGGCATTGAGGTGATTAGAACAGGCAAGGGTATATGGTTGGTGCAAAGGCAATATGCACTTGACATGCTGGCAAAGTATGGTATGACAGCATGCAAACCAATGTTGACACCATTAGAGCAAAACATGAAGCTTAGGGCTGATTTGGGTGATGAGCTTGATGATATCACCATGTACAGGAAAATGGTTGGTAGCCTTATCTACATGACCATTACGAGGCCAGATCTCAGTTATGCAGTTGGTTTGGTGAGTCAGTTTATGCAGAGTCCTCGTAAACCTCACTTGGATGCTGTGAGACGGATTCTGAGATATGTCAAAACTACCGCGCATTATGGTCTTTTCTATGAGGCAGAAAAAGACATGCATGTCTATGGATATATAGATGCAGATTGGGCCGGTAGTGCATATGACAAGAGATCTACCAGTGGCTATGTTTTCAGCCTTGGTAGTGGAGCTGTGAGTTGGAGCAGTAAAAAGCAACCTACAGTTGCTTTATCTACCATAGAGGCAGAGTATCGTGGAGCAGCCATAGCTGCATGTGAGGCTATGTGGTTGAAAAAGTTGCTAGATGATGTCAGGATACAGAGTGATATGAGAGTTGTCATTCATTGTGATAACATGAGTAGTATTCAGCTTGCTAGCAACCCAGTTTATCATGCCAGGACCAAACATATTGAGGTCCACTATCATTTCATCAGAGAGAAGGTGCTAGATGGGCATGTTGATTTGACATATGTGCAGACAGATGAGCAGGTTGCAGATATCTTTACCAAAGCACTTGGTAAGGATAAGTTCGAGTATTTCCGTACTAGGTTGGGAGTCCTAGAGATGGACATGTCGAGCTGAGTGTTGAAATGTCAAGCTCGTATACAGCTGGAGGATAGCACATGGGTGCTGACAGAGTGACAGTATGGTAGATAGATATCGTGTGGTGTGTTTATGACCGCGTCCAGCTGGTCATGTGTGGTGTGGACATTACATTAGGTTTACTTTGTAGTGTGGACATAACACTATGTTGTGTACTCCTTTGTGTGTGTGAGAGAGATGGTGACTATGGCTTCTCTCCTTCTTTATGGTTGATGATTATGGATTAGGGTTTGCTTCCCTTGTGTGTGCTGTCTACTGCTTCTGTTTTTTATCAAAGATGTCTATGAGTGGTGCAGAAGCTGTGAAGTATGCCAGGCATATGGGCATAAGCAATTGATTCCCGGACCCTTAAACCCTATCCCAGCATATGGTCCATTTGAAAGGTGGGGATTAGATTTTGTAGGCCCACTTCCTCGTTCCTCACATGGGAAGTATTACATATTGGTGGCCACAGATTATGCAACAAGGTGGGCAGAAGCAAAGGCGATGGTCAATAATAAAGCAGTGGCTGTGGCATCGTTTCTCAGGGAATACATATGTGCCCGATTTGGGTGTCCATTAGAAATCCTTACGGATGGGGGGAGGTCTTTCAGGAATGACTTGATTGAAGCTTTGGTGCAGAAATTAAAAATAAAGCATGCTATGTCAACTCCCTATTATCCCCAATGTAATGGTTTAGTAGAAAAAACTAATGGACTGCTTTGTGGATCTTTGTCTAAGCTAGTGGATACTATGAAGAGAAAGTGGGATGTGCATTTGCCAGAGGTCCTATGGGCCTATAGGACAACTCACAAACTCTCTCTTGGTTTCACACCTTTTCAGTTAGTTTATGGAATGGAGGCTATTTTGCCAATAGAATTGGAAATCACAAGTCTTCGCACATCTTTTGCACGCTTGAATAATGAAGAAGAAACACATGCCCAACGCCTAGCACAACTGGAGATCTTGGATGAGAGGTGACTTCAGGCACTTCAAAATTTGGAGGCTGCACAACAACGGTGCAAGGCAAGGCATGACACTCTCACGAAGAAGAAGAAGAAGCCAGAACTCAAGCAAGGAAGCTTAGTCATGAGGTATGATGGCCGTGTGGAGAAACGGCTAGATAAGAAGCTTCTTCGACGGTGGGAAGGCCCCTTCAGGATAAAGCAAAAGTTCAAAAATAACACCTATCTTCTAGAGGATGCAAGTGGCCAGGAGGTTCCCGGACGTGCCAATGAGTACCGGCTAAAGATATTCTACCCTCGAGCACCATGGCCAGCAGACCCCCCAGACAAGCATGGAGGATCTGCTGGGGGGGGGAAGATGTGACGTGAAAAATTGATATCTTTCATTGTCAATTTTGTGCATATTTTGATGGTTTCGCAATGGTAATAAGGTGGAAGCTTGTCCAAGAAGATTGCAGCACCCACAATAGAATAACGGCGTGGTGATGCGGCGGCTTGGCGGCTACCCCGATAACAGCATTCTATCTTCAAATATAATGGTTTTACTTGATTTAGGGTGCACACATTGTAAATGCCACAAGTATGCTTGATAAATACTTTGGTATGGTAGATGGGCTAGTGATGTGGAAAATAAAAGTGGGCCTTCATGCTCACATGGATTTTAATTGTATTATTAATATGGTATTCACCATAAGGCTACAAGTTGGGGAGTGTGGAAGGCATGTGGAGGAGTGTGTGTAGGTGCATAATTGGGAAAGATTCTTGTAGAATGCCTACATGGAAGAGGAGAATTTCGCCATGTGTAAGTGGGATCTCCACCTACACGCCACTTAGGCTTGGCTATTATCTCATCACACTCTCAAAGTCAAAAAGTCTTCAATTTAATAATCAATAGAAGACTTAGCCTAAGAGGACAATTGATGGTGACATCTACCCTTATGTCACTGAAGGGTTGAAGTTTTTTATGTTGTAATTTGTAACAATGGAAGAGAGGGTGATTCTTCACCTATAAAAGGAGCCCTCCTCTCCCTTTCAAATCAAGGAATGAGCCTCCTCAATTGAGCATTTTGTGTCATTGCCATTCTCTTATCTTTCAAACCCTTATTCAAACACTCTCTTTACATGTGAATGTCTCATTTAGCATTAGCTCCTCATGCTTAACCCAATTTTGGACCTCTTTGATGATTCATGATAAGGGGGATAAGGAGTTATTATCTTGGCGGGCCTGTGACTTCTCAAGGTAGCCCTTGCCTTATTGCCGCCCTCCTTTGGAGGTACCAATGGTTTTAGCGGTAATGAGCATGTGGAAAGACTTTGGGGACCATAGGTAAATCTTCACGATTGTCCGCTGAGCAATGTTAACCCTTACCCTCTAGCTTGAATCATGAAGGAGATGAGAGGCAAGAGGCTATGTGAAAATTGAGGTTTCATGCAAAGAGAGAGAAGTGCAGTTTTTTGTGGTCCAATACCCAAATTTCAACCGGTAATTACTCATCACTCGGGTGTTGGTTTCTTAAATTGATCATATGACTAGGAAGCTCTTTCTATGCTCTTTCCACTTATGTAACTAATTTCTTAATCCCTTACTTCATTGATGATTAGAATTTCTCCCAAAGTTGCTAATTTTTAGGCGAATTTTGGCAGTTTTATAATCTTGTAGTAAAATGCTCATAACTTTTCGCTCGGTTGTCCGTTTTTGAAAGTTTTTATATGGGCGCGAAGCTCTCTTCAAGCTCTATGCATCTATATAATCCTCTCTTGCACAGCCTTTATGGATTTAAAACTGCAATTCTCTGTGTATCTCTGTTTTGATAGCTTTTTGGCCATTCTTTCTTCTTAATCATGATTAATTCCTCCTAATCCCTTATCAAAAGGCAAACCCCATGTGTCTAATCCTCTTGTAAGTGATTGCCATATTCATTTTCTTTAATATGTTCCGTCCAAATCGCCCAATTCGAACGGATGAACCTTACCAATATTCCCCGTATGTTTCCGTTCACATAATCCTGAGTCGGAAGATTTTCTTCCAACAAAGAATCGCCCTTTTGTTTGGAGCTGCAAGACTGGCAGAAATTCTTGCTTCTCCGGAGCCTTTCATCTTTCCTTCCATGAATTATGATCTCACCTTTGATGTGTATATCTTTATCCTAATCTAGGGAGAGAAAGGGAGGTGAGGAGGCTGTGAGGTTTCATTCAAATGTGTTTTTGATTCTAAGAAGTGACCGAAGTCCAAACCCCAACTTCGTGTCACAATATGACAGCCTCACATATGAAGGCCACTATGATGCATAAGCAGTGCTTTGTGTGTTGATGACGCTTTTGCACTTAATCTAGATGCAACAACCAATGATGAGCCATCACTAATCTTAACTCATATTAGCTTAATCCCTTTACTAATCAACTAATTAGGCACCACTAATCATAATATTATCAATTCTTCCCCTTTGTGGACCATACTTCAAGTTCTTGGCATTGCTTATTCTCTCAACCATTAGACAATCCATTTTAGGAGATTGTTGCTCAACTCTAGACAAATCTACAGCCCGGAGGTCGAATCAGTGCAAGTTGACATGTATGGCTAGCAAACAATGCTTCTACATTGACTGGTCTTTTGATCCTTTCTCCATCCACATTTGAAATTGGACTAATTACTCTTAGGGGTAGTTTTACAATGCTGCAAGCTATCTACATCTCAAATCTTGAGCCATTTCATCCACTGTGTGAGCCATAGCAAGAAAAAACATAGTCGTGGGTTTTTCGCCATTTTGACCTAGTTTTTTGTAGTTTGAGCTAGAGATTTTTAATGATACTTGTCCTCATCAAGGACAAGATGCCTATTCAAAAATCCCCATCAAGTTTTCTTTCCACGAGCTCAATTGAGGGCTCCAAGTTTTAACCTTGTTAATCACTATGATTAGTACTTAATTACTATTATTCATAAAAAAAATTTAGCAAAAATTCAGCTTAATTAAAGTCAAAATTTAAAAATTAGAGTACTATTACACTATGGAAAACCATCTCTTGCATCATAATCCATCTCATCCACTTGCATTGCTTAATTTGAGTAAATTGTCACCACATTTAGGTTTTTTTAGCACATAGTTTACATTTTAACCACCTTCATCAGCTTGAAATCATCATTGCATGAAAATCCCACGCATATCACCAATCTTTTATGAAATTAGACACTACCAATGAAGCAAAACACAAGCTCGTTGGTAAGACCTTCTTAAATGGCAAGAATTTTGCACTTCAAATCATCATTTGTGGAAGGGTTGAATCCTTGGGAAACTCATCATGGGAAAACACATGTGCATAAGCATCCAAAGAAAAGAAAAGGTGCATTAAACACTATTATAATCATGCTCAAAGCACAAGTTTAGACATGACCACAACACATATCATGACGAAGTCACATAAGGATATCAAACAAATAATCAAAAGAAGCATCAACTGGCATCAAAAACAAAGTTTACACCAAAGGCACAATGAAGAAGACAACGCCAAAAGGTGAACATGAGGAAAATCAAGTACAAGAAGTCAAAGAGCCAAGAGTCAAGCCAAAGAGAAAAAACTAAGAGCTAGAAAGCATTCAACATTCAATAATGCGAAAAAGCACACGACATCGACATAAAGAATGAAGGAAGCAAACAAGGGATCTTCATCAAGAAAAAGCAAGGAGGTCTCAAGTAAGCAGTAGCATTCAGCCACCAACAAAGGAGCTAGACCACTACCATAACCTAAATTATCTATTGTAAAAGCCAACAATTGAGTAGAAAAATTGATGTTTTTTAGCATACTTGACCACCTAAGAGAAGCCAAAGAGCACCTAGGGAAGTGATGCAAATGTAAACACTCGACCAAAGAGTAGCAAAGCAGCACCCTGGGGGAGTGAAAATCAACTTGACCATCTCGAAAATCAACTTGACCATCTCGAAAATAACCTCTAAGCTAGAGAGTAACCAAGCCAACCTCTAAGTTACCCAACAAAGTTAGAAATGAGGGGGAGTGAAAATATGTTTTAAAACTCGCATTTGACCACAATAGCCTATCGCACCAAGGGGGGGTGTTGAGAAATGTGGTGCCATTAAGCACAAGGAAGAGATAGGGAGTGAGTTGAGTAAGCCAAGAAAGATCGAAGTCCAACATGAAGTCACATGAACAAAGGGAATTATTCCATATTGATGTACAAGCCCAGTTAGGGTATATCTCCTCATATAAAAGGGGGGCCATTTCAAGCAATGAAATATGAACCAATCTCTTAAGCCTCTATATGAGTATAAGTCTCATATTGTAACCTAATTAAATGCTTAAGTATCAAGCTTAATTAGTTTAGTAGTTAATCATCATGTTTATGCTTAGACATCATCCACCTTAGATTAGCTTAATCACTAGATTAATATAGGATTAGTACTAATCACCATAGCCATGCACATGCACATGCACATGATATCCATGATTTTTAATAGGTCTACTGTTGGTATAGTAAGTGATAGTATGATGGGTGGAACAAAAGGTGCCAGTGTAGGTGCAGACAGTGGTCTGTATCCGAGTAGGTGCCGTTCTTTTAGCTACTATTGTCACTCTCCCTAACGCTTGTGTAATGGAAACTAGGTCTATTACTAGTAGAGTAGGTGATGGTACAATGGGTGCAACAAAGGGTTTTGGTATAGGTACAGGTACAACAACTGGTATAATATGAGGGTGTAGTGGTCTATATCCTAGCAAGGATAGGTGAGCAGCATATGGAGGTGGCATGGGTCTTACTAAGGCTACAACTAATGGTGGCATTGGTCATGCTATGACCGTTACATGTGTGGCAACAAGTGGGATGCATGCACACTGATACATGGGATTTACATGCCAATAATGCATCAGGCACACGGACATTACATGGAAAAACCAATGGGGGAGAGTTATACTATTGCACATCTTTATTTATAATAATAAGTGTGAACGAGTAGTAATATTTATGGGTGATAGTTGTAGGCCAAAGACCTAGTGACGTGTAGCATGGGGGTACCAGCAAAGACACAGGGGGCACGTGAGTATGGTGTGTGCCTGGTAAGGAACACATTGGATGCTTTGGGTCATGAGTATATATAATGGTTGGGTGGTTAAACATGGTATGCCAAGCTAGGTTTCTTTTAGCTAATTTTGAGTTTTTTCTCCTCTTTCACGTTTTTTCATGAAGCTAGTTCTTCACAAAGCTAGGTTACCTTACAGGGAGGCTTGACATTTGGTATCAAAGGTTATTAGGAATTTATACTTGGGTATTGGGGAGGGCTTGTTAGAATAGCACCAACAACATAGCACATGAGGAATAGGTCTAGCTCTCACTCCTTAGGATTTATCCCACACAGTGTGTGTGCCACTCATTGTCACAAAGGCTATATAAATGGGCCTTTCCTTTGTTGTAAATCATAACACACAACTCAAGCAATACATCAAGTAAGTCTTTGGTATTTGTCCCATCTATTGCATTTGTTCATCTATTGTATCTTGTTTATGTTCTTTTAATCATGTTTAGCTTTAAGCCACCTTAAGCTCTAGCCTAGCCTCGATCCATGAATTCCAACATGGTATCAGAGCAAGGTTGGCTAGGCTTGGTCTAATTAGGTCATACATTAGGGTTAGTCTTTGCAAAGTGATGCCCACAAGTGAAGCGTTGCTAGCAAAGATTGTATTAGGTCTCTCCATGTGTAATTAGGGTTACATTAGAGCTCAACAACAACTGCATGTGTGTGTTCTTTGGAGAGAGAGAGAGTGAGTAGCTAGAAAATCTACAGCAACAACTTGGCAACAATCAAAGAGCCAGACACACATGCATCAGGAAACTCACAGCCCGACGACTCTTGCACCTGAAGCAATACATCAAAATAGAGGAGCTCTTCAGCCAAGCACAGGAGTGCTACACAGTGAGCACTGCATCCATC
This sequence comes from Cibotium barometz, assembly GCF_041138505.1. NCBI lineage: Eukaryota > Viridiplantae > Streptophyta > Polypodiopsida > Cyatheales > Cibotiaceae > Cibotium > Cibotium barometz. The sequence goes on from NC_141083.1 coordinate 26,254,183, forward strand.
AAGCATCAGTCTCGTAAGACATGCATCTTCCACGCCTTCTCTAACACCTAGCAGCTCCTTTGCTGGTAACAACAAGCAGCACAACAGCTCTCAAACGCAAAGCGGAGAAGCAGTTCCGTGCTGCCTCATCAACAAACAAGTGGCATCCTTCTACAGTAGTAGCAGACCAGCTTCTTCTCCAACTTCTTTGTACAAGCGACACCATCCGACCAATTGTGCTTCTAAGCGCACCCCTGTAAGCAGCCTGGTGTAGTCCTTCAGCAGCAAGACCTCCACAGAAGCTCGGCGCAAGAACGAAGAGAGGGGGGAGAGTAGCACAGCTCCAAAAGCATAGGCAGAACCCTCACAGAAAAGAAGAAGAAGATTAGCAGCAACACCACCTTGATCTCCTCTGACAATATCGGTGCCACCTACTGTCTGACATAATCTCAAAGATCCAAAAATTCTGCCACCACCCGCACAGCACGCTAGGAGAATCTTTTTGGTAATTTTATTAAGGTTTTTTCCTTAACCTTAGTGTGCTCAAGAGGGGCTGTTCACATGGCCAGCATATGCACCTTTCTCTTGGGACTATTTCATATGGGTAAGATAACACAAACATCGAAAAACTCAACTTGGGCATTGCCATTGATATCGACGTCTTCACTTCAGCTCCAAGTCAGAGATGCATGGAAACGACGCCGCAAAAGGATGTCATCCTTGTAAATACTTCACACATTTTTCATTTATTTTTTGCATACCCCTTGCACATCCTAGTGACGCATGTTTCAAATTCCGTTGTGCATCGTACTTGGATTAGACACTGGCCATGAACTTACACATGTGCTAAGACCTTCCACTGTACACAAAAAAATTTGCATGTGTGCCGCATTTTTGGGTTCTAGACACTGCCCGTGTTCACAAACACGTTGGTAAGACCGCCCACCTGCATGACATCTCGTCGCATCACTTGGTTGCTTTGAGGGAGAAAATGAGGTGACCTTACCCATTAGAAGTTGCCTTCCAAAACCTAAGCTCATCTGTAAGCATAACTAGGGCTAGCATCAACCATCATAACTGGCATCATAAGCCAAAAGAAGTGGCCATTGTAACCAGCATTGTAAGTTGTAACTAGTCACATAAATGTCATTGTAAACCTAACTGAAGTAAGACCTACGGGCATCAGCATGGTCATCATAAACAGCATTGTCAAACTAGCATTGCCATCAGTAAAGCTGTGTTGTTAGTGAGGAGGGGTGTTAGAATAGCACCAACAACATAGCACATGAGGAATAGGTCTAGCTCTCACTCCTTAGGATTTATCCCACACAGTGTGTGTGCCACTCATTGTCACAAAGGCTATATAAATGGGCCTTTCCTTTGTTGTAAATCATAACACACAACTCAAGCAATACATCAAGTAAGTCTTTGGTATTTGTCCCATCTATTGCATTTGTTCATCTATTGTATCTTGTTTATGTTCTTTTAATCATGTTTAGCTTTAAGCCACCTTAAGCTCTAGCCTAGCCTCGATCCATGAATTCCAACAGGGCTTGCCCAGCAAGCTTGAGCAAGGAGAAGTGTGGATATCACAAACTCATTTTTCTACTATAGTTCATTCGTTTTGTTTCCTTCTGCCGTTTTTGTGCACGTCGACATCGGATTTCTGTCATCGTCTATGCCCTTATGTCAATTGGCGGAGATCACTCTTTGTATGTGCGCAAGAGTGATAAGGGTATTGTGATCATCACCATCTATGTAGATGATCTTATTGTTGGGGGTGACAACTTGGATGAGGTTGAGCATGTGAAAATTTTTCTTAAGAGGAAGTTTGAGATGAAGGACTTGGGAGATCTACGCTACTTTTTAAAAATTGAGGTCATTCGCACACCTGATGAAACAATATGTATTGGACATGTTGTCCAAGTATGAGATGGCTGATTGTAAGTCAATCTCAATGCCATTAGATCAAAATGGCAAGCTTAGTACGGATGCAAGTTATGTGTTGGAGGATCCAACTATGTACAGGAAGATTGTGGGGAGTTTGATCTATGTCAGATTAGCAAGCCATATTTGAGTTACACTATTGGCTTAGAGAGCCAGTTTATGTAGGTTTTGTGCAAACCACATCTTGTAGTGTGTGACGCACACTTCGGTATTTGAGGGCCACTGTTGATTATGCATTGTTTTATGCAACAGCCTACAGGTGTACCATTGGATCTATATGGATACATAGATGCAGATTGGGCAGGTAGTATCTCAGAGAGAGATACCAGTGGATTTATGTTTTCATTGAGGAGTGTCATGGAGCAGCAAGAAGCAACCCACAGTTGCCTTGTCGAGTACAAAGGTAGAGTACAGAGAGGAGCTGCCGCGATGGCAGCATGTGAGGTAGCTTGGTTACACAAGCTACTTACTGATTTGGAGTTGCATGTGGAGAGAAAGGTTGTCATATATTGTGATAATCTTAGCAGTATATAGTTGGCTCAGAACCCAATTTTCCATGCATGGACAAAACACATTGAGGTACATTACCACTTCATCATGCAGAGAGTCTTGTCAGGGGACATCCACTTTTCCTACGTCAGCACACATAGGATCAGGTCGTTGACATCTTCACGAAGGCCTTTTGAGTTGAGAAGATCCACAGATTTTGAGATACGCTTGTGGTTTATGAGGTGTTACATCACTGGCGGGTTTAGTAGCTGGCACCAACATATCTTCGAAGAGATTCTACAGTTGGACTACACCGACTAGTCCACACCTACCCACTCCACTTAGCATGCTCACATTATGGATTGCTTGTATACACTCTATTATGTGTGTTAATCACTTTATCTTTTTGTAGACCTCTTTTGTTGTGTGAAGAAGAAGAAGCATTTTCAGCCTCTCACCTTGTTTCACTATAACATATTGGCCAGATACCAAGGCTAATCACGCGATGGTTTAGGCAGATAGTTTTTTGGGGATCAACATTTTGGTGAAAGTTACGGGGCTTGGTATTAGAGTCAGTAATAACCTCGGTATTAGAGTCGGTATCAGAGTCAGAATTAGCCTCGATATTAGAGTCGATATCTAGAGAAAATTTTATTTTATTTTTGCATGTATAAATTTGTGAAAAAGTAGAATATATGCTTGAAACTAAAAAATTATTTGAGAATTACATTATTTAACCCTCTCATTCATCTAGTGCTATGTATGAATGTGCAAAAATGTCTATATAGATCAACTCTCCACTCAATGACATTTCTTCATCAATGAATTCATGATTATTATCTGATTCAGAGTTAACTTCAATTGAGGTGCCATGTACTAGAATGTAATCTTCTTTATTATCTTGTTCATTCTCAGCTTGTACAAGCTGCACTGCATCATTATGATCAAGTACGCCATTTTAGGACGTATAACTTTGACATCCTCATCGTCGTTCTCTTCATTTTTGACATTGGTCATTGATAGTGTTGTACTTATTGTCAAAGTATCCATAGGGCCATGTATAAGCTCTTTGTCTTCATAAATTTGCTTGGAGCGAGGAGCAACTTCAATAACGTACCACCACTTTTTGTCAACCGGATTTGGTTGAAAAACGATCTAATATTTAATTTTTTACCACACATATAAATTGTATGTATATATGAAATGTATGTGAGAATAACTAATTAATTATTATAAATATAACATCATTTATATATACCTATTCACAATGTTGTGGAAGAACGAATGTATCACATAGATCATTCCAATTTCCATAACTTGGTGGAGTCAACTTCCATGAAACCCGATCTATCTCTACAGATAGTTGCACCTTGTCCTCCTATGATTACTTTAAACCATTGTACATCAAAGATGAACATGTAAAAGGTTGACCAAAAATCTATTTTTAGAATACCTTGAATCAAGCCAAAATATTCTATATCTAATATAGGGATGTTTGTGTCACCTGCACTTGTTCGGCTTTGTTGCTCAAACTTTGCCATCACTCCACAAATGTTGTACGATTTTTGTCTATCCACTCTAGTTGAAAATGCCGTCCGTATGACCATATTGCTCCAAATGATAAATACAACAAAAGTAACATACACCAATGTGAGATAATAATAATCTTTACTTTTACAAATAAAGAATGTAATAATTATTTGCATGAAAGTCATACAACAAATACAATTAATGTAGTAATGATCAATAATTATATACCTTTTTAGTGCATCCTCTAGAGAACTCCCATTCCATGTCAGTGACGCTTTGACCCTCTTCTCGAGCCTTTGTTCAAGCATTGTCTAGCCATCTTAGGCTCCTGAAAGGAGGAAAATCCTCCAATTCCTCAAGGTACCTCATATTTCATTGTGTATTTTGTCTCCTAAAGGCTTGTCATGCATTTTTTCATTCCACTTTTGCATCTTCGTACTTTTAAAGCCACTTTTCCATGGCAGGATGATTCAACATGCAAAACTTGTTGACCTTCTCTGCTAGTGTCATGGTTGAATTCATTCTTTGGTTCTTTTCTTTACCTTGAGGGACCTCACCAACTATCTTCTCATTGTCTTTATTTATCCACAACAGAGGCATATCCTTGTTCTTTCAACTAAGGAACTCAGAAATGTACACTAGTGACTCTTGTATTGGCCACCCCTCAGCCATGATCCCCTCAAGTCTTGCTCTTTGCTGCACGAAACCTTTTAGATTTTTCATGAATCTTTCTAAGAAAAACATCCAACGGCTATGTACAGTACCTGCTAATAGATACTTTGTCCACCACATGTACTAGTAGATCCACTTGGATTGTTAGGATGCTTATCGGAGAGTACTTCTCAAGAAGACAAGTTGCTTTGATTGAGTTAATCTTGGCTTATTCGATGGAAGAAATGGGAAGGAGGCAATCTCCTTCTGTGAAATCCATCGAACAAGGGATGACAACTTGTTTATGGCCAGGAGTCGAGAAATCACAAATTTCCACCGGTAAAACAAACTACAAGCAACAAATGAATGTGTAAGAATTTTTTCGCAAGCTCACATAAGAAAGTTATAGTAATCAAATATGTAGAATATCATCAAAGAATTAGAATTTACTTCGAGAAATTTGTGCCAATCATGTGTTTTTAGACCACTAAACTTGTCGTTCTTTGTGTAAATGCACCACGAAGGCAATGCATGTGTCCTGTAGGAGTACAAAACGATGAAATAGCCCCTTTCACCCTTTTTTGTACCTTTTTGGTAAGGATCCAAGGGACCTTATGTAATTCAATCCTCCCATCTCCATGTACTCTTGCCCAATATCTTTCGATGATGTTGGCTTCCCTAAGGTGCTCATGTGCAGATCTTCTATCCTTTGCCCTAATGAGATGATCCCATATTAAACTCCCTACATTTCTGAAGATGTGCATGGGATCTAAGAGGTGATAAATCAATAAACCATCCCAATATGGGAGGTTATGAAGAATAGAAAGCCTTTTCATACCAAATAACAAATAAGTATCCCTACCCTCTAACCATAGTGGTTTCCAATTGCTTGCTTTCATTGGCCCTGGTGGTCATCCAAGCGATCCTTCTCTTAAGTCATGATCTAGTTGATGGAGAAAGATTTCATGTCCTTGATATATCATCTTCTTTAAGGCTTCTGATCTCCTTGCATTCAACATTGGTCTGCAAATAGGACAAGCATGATATCCACTAGTTACAAACCCTAAGAATCATTGAGAAAATTTTATTAGAACATACATTTGTATTAAGAAAACATGCATTACCTGAGCACTCTTCATAGCCACGAAAGTCATGCATTCTCCACATTAAACTTCCCTTATGTGTGCCTGATGTGTATTTCTAAGCTTTCTCATTTCATAAATGGGGATTCCATCCCATGAGACTTGAAGCTCATCCATAAGTGGTCGTAAAGAACACATCCATATTCTTAGCCCTGTACTTGCCAGGGACAAACAAGGCCAATAGAAGATGTCCTTTTTTTATTGATAGCCAAGGAGGAATATTATAATTTACCAAAACTACTGGGCTATGTACTCCAAGATGTCGAGCGCAACCCAAATGGATTCACTCCATCCATAGCAAGATGACCCAGATGCAAATTACGTGGTTCTTCCTTAAATTCCCACCATCGATCCTTTATATGATTCCAAGGAGCACAATCAGCAGGGATGTGTAATGCACCATCCATGGAATGGTTATTTGAATGCCATGACATTAGCTGAGAAATAGACTTGCACTTGAACATGTGTTGAATGCAAGGGATTATTAGAAAGTGTATTAATGTTTTCATTGGGGTAGTGACTCCTTGTAGATCTTGTCCGTACCTATCTGAACTACACTTGGGACACTTGTCTAGTTCTACATATTCATTTCGAAACAAGATGCAATCATTGGGTTGCTCTTTTTTTTTTCAAGTTCCTTATTTTTGGGCATAGTCATAACCATGTCCATAGATGCCCATGGCCTAAACATAGAGGCATGGCTCAATGCATGCATGCATGCATGTCCATGGCTCTATACATGCATAGAGCCTAAGAATGGAGGCATGGATGCACATGGCTCTATACATGGCCCATAGAGGCATATGCATGCATGATTTCTCTATGCATGCATAGATCCATATGCATGCATGATTTCTCTATGCATGCATAGAGCCGAAGAATGGAGGCGTGGATGCTCATGGCTCTATGTATGCAAAGAGCCATGGATATCTTAGCCTCCATTCTTAGACTCTATGCCCATAGGCATGCATGCATGCATGTATAGAGGCTAATCACATGTCTAAGCCACAAGCATGTAATCATGTGTGGTTTTGTCTAGATCATATGGTTGTCCCTCTCACTAATGAGGAGTATCAAGAATTTATGGCCCGCATGACTCCCGAGCAACAGCATAGAGCGACTTCTGAGCTCAGAGTCTCTCTTTCCCCACATCCACTTCGCGAGATTCGGCCTTTAGGTCTTCGGCATCCATCTCTTCCTCACGATGGAGAGATCGAGAGCAAAGGTCACGGGGATGTTGTGGTGATATCGATGCCATCGATCCCCCCACCCCACAGAGCTACCTTCTCGGTCGCATGGATCCCATGTCTCCACATCTATACAAGACACACCCCAGGCTACACCTTTTCGTCGTGGTTCTGCAAGATGACTGTTTCTTCACATCCTACATGAACAAAAGACTGAGGGATTTCATGAGCCATCGTCGATCCAAGGCTTGTGATGCTTATAGGGAGGGAAAAGGGAAGCCGGATTGGCTAGACAAAGAAGAGTGGAAGATTATCAAGAGGGAGTTTAGACACGAGCCCGCAAAATGCAAGTAACAACTTGATGCGGCGAAAGCACGCTTAGAGGCAGGTTCTTCTTCTCATCTTAGCAGTGGCGGTTGGGCAAGCTTTAACAAGGATTTTGTAAGTATTTTCAACTTGTATGCTAAGTTTTTTTAACATGGCATAATAACATGTATTAATATCTTTCTTTGTGTATCTTGTAGTTTGAGTACATTGGGCATGAGGCCACTTCTTGTGAGAGTGGGTATGGTAGGAGGAAAGGCATAAAGTGCCTCATCACCAAGCTCCTCAATTGTGATGAGGAGGTACGTAGTCTCTTTCTCTTTAAGATGTTGTCGACGTAGTCTCTTTCTCTATCTCTTTCTCTTTAAGATGTTGTCGATGTAGTCTCTTGTTCTTTCTCTCAAGTCTTAGCTTGATTTTGTTTTGTAGGAGGATATTCCCGGGCCCTTGGAAGCCGTTCAAATCACTTCTTTGAAATCACTTCTGATGCAGACAACCAGGAGAAGATGCGGGGGATCAAGGGGGGCAAGATATGGGAGATGAACGAGGAAGATTAGTGTCAACCGGATCATGTGTTTAGTGTCATTCGGGTCAATTGTTTTATCAATATTTTGTATGCCTAAGGGCTTAAAACATTTCTTTTTTGTATCCCAAACTCAATGTAAATATTGATGATCAATACAATGTTTTTGTGTTCGTCTCCAATAATTGTATTTTTAATATGTTCCAAATATTTACATGTCCTTAGATCTACAGCCATTCTAGGACAGTCTGGGCAGTGAGGGAGGATAGTTCCCCTTGGGGCCATCCTCCCTCACTGCCCAAAAAATTCTTAGTTTTAACAGAGTGAGTATTTTGCTTGATATTAGAGTCGATGTTAGAGTCAATAATAGAATTGGTATTAAAGTCGGTATTAGAGACAGTTATAAAGTTGGTATTAGAGTCGGTGTTAGAGTCGGTATTAAATTTGGTATTAGAGTCGGTAACAAACTCAGTATTAAAGTTAGTATTAGAGTTAGAAATGCAATTTGAATACCGACTCTAATACCGACGCCAGTACTGACTCTGTTACTTATTGTACATCACTGAGGCTGATACCGAGGCTTTATCTGACTCCGACGCTATGAATTCTAAAAATTGTTAAGTGTGATATCCTTGGTGCTACAGTCGATATCTGGCCAATATGTTGTAGTGTGTGTTCTCTTCTAGGGTTTGTGTGAGTGTGTGTGTGCTTGCAAGATCTCAAACTCTCCTCTCCCCTGCATCTTTTCAAAATGGATTGAAGCCAAAACTTGCACTAAAGGATTTGAAACCACCAAAGTAAACTGGCACTTTACCTTATTGCATGGCTGTATGCAGTAGATTAGTGGATTTCTAAGTGGGAATAATTCTTTACTTCATGTGATATCATAGATGAGAACATTAGAATCCAAGGTGCTGCATATAATTTACAAGATGTGGTCATCATTGTTGGAGGAAAATTCAAAAGGATAATGAAATCATCAATACTTGGGAGTAATTTATGTTATTCATAATTTTATGCCACCAGATGAGTAGAGTAGAGCCGTTGATACTTGGTTTTTAATCTCTCATCAAAAGAATCTTATAGTTGAGGAGTATTCAGACAAGTATCGAGTGGTGCTTATGAAATTTCCATAAATTTTATGAGATTTGTTTATAGGTTCATAAGTTCTCCTTGGGCTTAAGTGATAATCTTCAACCATTAGTGCATCGTGAGAGAAGTGTTAAACCTTATCCAGAGCTATAAAAATGGATTTAGTTTATGAAGATGGTGGAAAAGGGTCAAAATCAAGGAGTGGGTCAAGTTTCCAAGTCTCATTTTATGTGACCTACTTATGAAGCTTTGAGCTACACTAGTGGGCAGCAAAAGGGAAAGGCATCTATGTCTAGTGTACATTCCTCTACAAAGACTCTTGCAAGAGTCAAGAGAAAGGAGTGAATGAAGAATGACTGTAGATCTTCTCTCACTCTCTCACTCCAGAATAGTTTAAGAAAATAGTGAAGGCTTATGATATGCTGGGCCTTCCAAAAGGCATGATAGGACTTAAACACCATATTAGATAATTTGGGAAAATTCCCATTCCCATTTGAAAAATGGGATCATGGTGAACTTGTCCAAAATTTTGTCAAAACCCTCTCATGTGACATATCATTGGAAAGATCTTGAAGAGTAGAATCTAAATCTATGATCTCCGAAAAATTTGGAGTTGTTATAATAAATATATGTCCAAAACTATATGGAGTAATTGATTCCCAAAGTATAAGATTTTTTCCAAATGATCTAATATTGACTTTTAAGACAAAGATGAGGCTAAGGAAAGGCCAAGAAAGGTACAATGAAGGTTCTATCTTAAGGACATTACTTTCAAAATGCTAGCCATAGGAAGCATCATAGATCAATCAAGTTTTTCTTCATGTGCACCACACAGAACCAAGCCTTCTAAGTTATGTGTAAGGTTTTGAGCATTTCTTGGGAGAGAAGTACAAAAATGTGGAAGCTTATAGGGAAGCCAAAACAAAGGAAGATGAAGATAATGAGAAGCTCGTGTCTGATATTACCACAAGATCACAAGTTTTTTATCCTTACGTGTAATTAGCCACTTTACAAAAGAAGGTTAGAAGCATGTGAAGTTGAGCTACAAAAGACAAAAGAAGAGTTGAGGTTGAAGAAGTAGCAAAGAGAAGAACATCCTAGCACGAACATCTAGAATGACCACAAAAATATCAAGCCACCTTGAAAAAGGAGATTAATACCCACCTTGGTGAGATAAAAGAAAATTTTCATAAAAAGGTGTTGGAATTTCTAGCTCATGAAGCAGTATCCTAGAGACTACAGGCAAAAATCAGGTACCACCATGACAACAAAGAAGAATATGTACAGAAAATGCAACATGAAGTAGATCAAGCAAATAAGCTAAAGACCAAGCTTCAAGAAATATCTAAGGAGGATTTTGAAGTAAAAAGGTAGAAGAAGAGAAAAACATAGCTCTACACAATGAAGAAGGGGTCGTAAAGGAAATAATTCAATATTTGGAATGAGAGGAGTTAAATAGACATCATGACCAGGACATTAGAGCTCATCGTGCAAAGAACTAGGCAATCAAGGAGCAATGGAGATGGCAATCACGATAGGTAGTTTCACATCTCACAACCTCCACCATAGACAATGCTACAAGCGAAAAAAGAGGTCATTCAATAGACCTTGATATTGTAGCTAGAAGAACAGATAAGGGTAGCAAAGGAGGCCACTACAAAATGCCTAGCTTCTACAAGGACGGGTGATAGGGGAAGAAAATAAGGTCCCAAGTGTGGTTTTTCAAGTTGGAGTCATATTCTTCTTACATGGCTCTATCCTTCAAGACATAAGGTAATTGGAACCAAGTGGGTTTACAAGGTAAAATAGAGATCTAATGGTACTTTGGAAAAGTACAAGCCACAACTGGTTTGTTGCTAAATGTTTTGCTCAGGTTAAGGGTTTTGACTTTTAGGAGACTTTTGCTGCTACAACTAGGTTAAAAATAATTGACACCATTCCTAAAACTAGGTTTCGACTTTCAAGAGACTTTTTCTCCGACAACTAGGTTAACAATCATCCACACCATTCCTGAAACTAGGTTTTGACTTTCAGGAGACTTTTGCTCCTACACCTAGGTTAACAATAAAGCACACCATTCCTTCTCAATAATTGGAAATGAAAGTGTTGTCATATTCTTCAAATTGATGTAAAATTTTCTTTCCTCAATGGGAATGTCAATGAGAAGGTATATTTGAAGTAGCCACTAGGGTTCGTGGTTTTTCCCAATTCCAAAAGTATAAGTATTGGTCTCTTATTCCAACAAGGTATGTAGAGCAGCCACTAGGTTCAAGTTTTTTCCCAATTCCAAAACAATAAGTATTAGTCTCTTATGCCACCATTTAGATGCAAATGTCTATGTATTTTATAAGCAAGAAATATGGTCCATTTTCTCTATATAGTTGACCTCATCTTAGCATGCAATCACAATGAAAAGATGTTACAAATCCAAATATTTTTAGTGTAGAGTTTGAGATAACAAATCTTGGGCTCATGCATTATTATTTAGGGATTGATGTCTGGTCGAAGCGAGTAACATTATCATTGTTGAGATGTCAAGCTCAACATGATCTAACACTCACGAGGCACCAGCATGACTATTCGACATTTACATCACTGTGGTGGGTTTGGTAGTTGGCATCGACATATCTTTACCAGAGATTCTATAGCTACACTACACCGACTAGTCCACACATACCTACTCCACTTAGCGTGTTTACATTATGGACCGCTTGTATATACTATATTATGTGTGTTAGTCACTTTATCTTCTTTATAGACCTCTTTTGTTGTGTGAAGAAGAAGAAGAAGAAGAAGAACTTTCGGCCTCTCACCTTGTGTGTTCTCTTCTAGGGTTTGTGTGAGTGTGTGTGTGTGCTTGGAAGAGCTCAAGCTCTCTTCTCCACTCCATCTTTTCATGGTAGCAGATCTTGGTTCATGCTAAGGGCTGAGCGGCAAGCAAGAGAAGCACAGGAAGCAGTACAAGGGTAAGAGCTTCATCTAGTCTTCCCTCTTTGTGTTGGCTACTACACCCTTATCAGGAGGCACCGAAAAACAAACTGCGATTGAGGAGATTTCTTTGCGAATAGAGCTATAGGGAACTTATATTGGCCAAAAATGCGTTTCAGCCACGTCTGGACCTCCGTTTTCAATTCGCAGAGGCGTTCAGAGGCATTGCTGGGTAAGTTTCGATTCTTTGCAGAACTCTGTTTTTGGAATTGCATGAAGGGCAATTGATTGGGTAGACACTGTGTATTTCAAAGAGGTCTTAAAATTGCCATTGGGTGTATGTACGCAAATTGAGACCACTGGTTGTGATAGTTTGGGTGAAATATAGTACCGCTAATACAACAGTTTGTGCGGGTCAAACAAGAGTGTTGTTTTTGGTAAATTTGTGTTGCTGACAAGATGTCGAATGATCAAATAAACGAGATTATTGTAGAGAATCTTGGCAAGAATAACTTCCATGGTTGGAGGTTTAAATTGACAAATTTCCTGATGGAAAAAGGTTATTGTTGAAGGTGAACATGATGAGGCACTAGAGATACCGGAGATTAATCCAACTAGTGCAGATGTAAAATAATTCAAGGATTGGAATCAAGGAGCAAGGAAAGTCACGTATTGGCTTTCTATCAGCATCATACAAGACATAATGATTGGGCATATATAGGATGCCAAGTCACCTAAGGAGGCATGGGACACCTTGCTGAAGTTGTATAAAACTAACACCAAGGCACAAAAGATCTAGTTAAAGAATGAGCTTCATACTATGGAGAAGAAAAATATGTTTGTGAATTATTATGCCTTGAAGATCAAGGGCATTGTGGAATCCCTTGCATCAATTGGTGTTTTTGTTGATGATGATGATAAGGTGGAAGGGTGTCTACGTGGTCTCAAGCCACAATACAAGGCGTTCAAGATGTATATTCAGACTTGAGAGAGAACATCCCCAACTTCACAGATTTGGTGTCAATGCTGATCATTGAAGAGAAGAACTTGGGTGAATATCAACAGTCTTCATAAAACAAAAACAGTTCAGTGCAGGAGGCCTTCTACACAAGTTCAGGTAGAGGAAGAGGTAGAGATCGTGGACGTGGCCAAGGTCATGGCCGGATAGGCAATCAGAATTATGGTCAATAACAGCAATAGTACCAGGATTCGCAAAAACAACACAGAGGTGGAAGAGGCCAGCTTAAAGACAGAGGGATTCGAAGAGGTCATGGTAATTGGCAAAGGTAGCATAATGATACACAAGGCTGTTTTAACTATGGTAAGCCTGGACATGTACAGGTAGATTGCTATAAGAAATAGAGTCACGTGCAAAATGGAAACGTGCAGCAAAACAACTATGCATTCTCTAGAAGAAATAATGAGGATAATGAGAGGTTGTTTGTTATGTAACATGTGGTTAATGTTGTGTCTGGAAATGATGTAGTAGCATGTAAGGATGATGTATGGTATGTTGATTGAGGTGCTTCAAACCACATGACAAGTCATGGGTGAGTGGTTCAAGGAAATGAAGAGTCTTGAAAGACCAGGTTTTGTTAAAACATGGGATGACACTGATCATCTGATTGCCCACTCACCCATGACAAGTCATGGGTGAGTGGGTCAAGGAAATGAAGAGTCTTGAAAGACCAAGTTTTGTTGAAACATGGGATGACACTGATCATCTGATTGCCCATGTTGGAGATGTGTCGTTGTCTATGCAGGATGGTAAGGTGAAGTACCTTGCAGATGTACTTCATGTTTCGAACATGACAAAGAATCTTTTTTATGTTGGCTAGATGATTGAGTAGAGTTTACAGGTCCAGTTTAACCCTGATGGCTGTTATGTAGAAGACTTTAAAGAAAAGTGCAGGTTGGTTGCAAAAGGCAATAGAGTGGGTAGAATATTTACATTGAATGTAAATATGCCTGAAGTGAGTGCTGCAATGTTTGCAAATGGTTCAAGAGTTGTTGTAGATACAGACATTTGGCATAAGAGAATTGGGCATGTAAATGTGCAAAGAATGAAGTCTATGCAGACTAAAGAAATTGTGACTGGGCGCTGCTAAGTTTAAGGTTGAAGGCATGTAGAAAGTGTGTGAAGCATGTGCCTGAAGTGAGTGCTGCAATGTTTGCAAATGGTTCAAGAGTTGTTGCAGATACAGATATTTGGCATAAGAGAATTGGGCATGTAAATGTGCAAAGAATGAAGTCTATGGAGACTAAAGAAATTGTGACAGGGCTGCTAAGTTTAAGGTTGAAGGTATGTAGAAAGTATGTGAAGCATGTCAATTTCGAAAGCAAAGAAAGCACGTATTTTCACATGACAAAAATATGACCAGGAATGTACTAGATGTTGTGCATTCAAATGTATGGGGTCCTGTGAAGACTATGTCTATGAGTGGCTACAGGTACTACATGACATTCATTGATGACCACACGAGGAAAGTGTGGGTGTATTTCATGAAGGAGAAAAGTGAATTGTTCACTCATTTTCAAAATTTGAGAGTGAGGGCTGAAAAAAAGATGGGAAATCATGTGAAGTGCATAAGGTCTGATGGTTGGAGGGGAAGAAAACTTCTCCAATAAGTTCTCTCGTTTCTTGGCGAAAGAATGGCATTCAAAGACAATTTACATGTAGATACACTCCACAACAAAATGGAGTTGCTAAGCAAAAAAACAGGCACATTGCTGCAGAGATAGCATGGGCATAGATGGCAAAGAAGCCACATAGCTATTGGGTTGAGGCTGTGTTTAGAGCAGTTTATATCATGAACATGACTCCTACACTGCAACCATACATGATGTAACACCAAAGGAGACATTTACTGGCAGGAAACCTGATTTGTCTCACTTGAAAGTTTTTGGATGTATTTCATATGTGCATGTGCCAGATGAGTTGCATACCAAGCTAGATTTAAAGGCAGAAAAATGTGTTTATTAGGTATTCCCTTGAGAAAAAGGGATATAGATGTTATAATCCTGCTACATGTGAATTGAGGGTAAGTAGGGATGTTGTATTTGATGAGATTAGTAGATGTTGTATTGTTGAAAAAGATGATGTCAGGGCTGATGTAAGTGGAAACATGGTTGCACAAAATGCAAGTCAGTAGTAATCACAATCATTGAGTGGACCAGGAGAGCCCTCATCCAACGGTTCTATTGATATACCATGGAGTGGCAGGCTGCGTCATAACACCAGTCCTAGAAATGTTGTTGGTACATCACGTAAAGGCAAAGAGAAAGTGGTTGAGCCCCTTGGTATGCTTGATATTTCTACAGGGCATTCTCTTTTTTATGGAGAGTCTAGTGGCTTAAAATATGTATTGGACATGTTGTCCAAGTATGGGATGGCTGATTATAAGTCAATCTTAGTGCCATTAGATCAAAATGGCAAGATTAGTGCGGATGCAGGTTATGTATTGGAGGATCCCACTATGTACAGGAAGATTGTGGGGAGTTTAATCTATGTCATGATTAGCAGGCGAGATTTGAGTTACATTGTTAGCTTAGAGAGCCAGTTTATGCAGGATACACATAAACCACATCTAGATAGTGTGCGACACACACTTCGGTATTTGAGGGCCACTATTAATTATGCCTTGTTTTATGCAGTAGGTGTATCATTGGAGCTATATAGGTACACAGATGCAGATTGGGCAGGTAGCATCTCAGACATGAGATCGACTAGTGGATTTATGTTTTCATTGGGGAGTGTTGTTGTGACATGGAGCAACAAGAAGCAGCCCATGGTTGCCTTTTCAAGTACAGAGGCAGAGTACAGAGGAGCTATGATGGCAGCGCATGAGGTAGCTTGGTTATGCAAGCTGCTTGGCTGATTTGGTGTTGCATATGGAGAGAAAGGTTTTCATATATTGTGACAATCTTGGCAGTATACAGTTGGCTTGGAGCCCAATTTTCTATGCATGGACAAAACACATTGAGGTACATTACCACTTCATCAGGGAGAGAGTCTTGGTAGGCGACATCAACTTGGTCTACATCAGCACACATGATCAGGTCATCGCTGACATCTTCATGAAGGCTTGGGAGCTAAGAAGCTCCACAGATTTCAAGATAAGCTTGGAGTTCATGAGTTGGAGTGTAGATTGAGGGGGAGTGTTGAGACGTCAAACTCAACATGAGCTGACACTCATCACGAGGCGCCTGCATGACTATTCAATATTTACATTACTGGTAGGTTTGCTAGTTGGCACCGACATATCTTTGCCAGAGATTCTACAGCTAGACTACCACTAGTCCACACCTACCTACTCTACTTAGCTTGTTCACATTATGGACCGCTTGTATATACTTTAGATAGCATATCAGACATCACTGGCGGGTTTGCTAGAGTTGGCACCGACATATCTTTGCCAGAGATTCTACAGCTGGACTACCACTAGTCCACACCTACCTACTCTACTTAGCTTGTTCACACACAACTTGGTAGAGTCTTGGTAGAGTCTTGGTAGAGGCGACATCAACTTGGTAGAGTCTTGGTAGAGGCGACATCAACTTGGTCTACGTCAGCACACATGATCAGGTCGCTGACATCTTCATGAAGGCTTGGGAGCTGAGAAGCTCCGCAGATTTTGAGATAAGCTTGGAGTTCATGAGTTGGAGTGTAGATCGAGGGGGAGTGTTGAGATGTGAAACTCAACATGAGATGTCACGAGGCGCCTGCATGACTTCAATATTTACATCACTGGCGGGTTTGCTAGAGTTGGCACCGACATATCTTTGCCAGAGATTCTACAGTTGGACTACCACTAGTCCACACCTACCTACTTTACTTAGCTTGTTCACATTATGGACCGCTTGTATATACTCTATTATGTGTGTTAGTCACTTTATCTTCTTTGTAGATCTCTTTTGTTGTGTGAAGAAGAAGAACTTTGAGCCTTTCACCTTGTCTGTTCTCTTCTAGGGTTTGTGTGAGTGTGTGTGTGTGTGTGTGTGTGCTTGCAAGAGCTTAAGCTCTCTTCACCCCTACATCTTTTCACTCACCTCTTAGTAAAAATATATATGTAAGATACTCAAGGTATTTGACATGACTGAATGTAAGGAAAATAGTAGCCCAATGAAGGTCGAAAAAAATTGACTCCCCAACCAATGAGGTGATAGCTCAAGTAGTGAAGGTTTTTGTCTAGGACCAAGAGATCTTGGTTTGAAGACCCCCTTGGTTGGTTACATCACCTACAAGCGCATAATTAAGTGCCTACACGTGGGTGCCTATGGGTGGTTGAAAATCAGTAACTATAGGAGGATCTTGGGCCTAAGGCCCCCAGTTAAAACAAAAAATGTCTCCCTAATGAAGTTTTATCAAAATCTATGTGTTAAAGATAATATTGATAAAAGATTGTCTCCCCAATGAAGGTTTGTCAAAAGTTGTTTATTGTTAAATCTTATGAATGAGATCTTATCTAGGAAACTTGTTGATAGATTTATCGTGTAAAGACTAGACTAAACATTGGTAGAATTGTGAAATAATTATTAGAAAGCATGTATATCGATAATATGATGCATCCAAGGTACTCAGGCGTATGGAATCACCTATGCTACATGCAAAACCGTTAGTGGATTTTGTGACTCAAATTGGGTAGAGGTGATTACCGCTCAATAAACACTATAAAATTTTCTTTTTGTTTAGGATGACTTTCTTTGTGTGAGATGTTATGGTTGGGGAGGATTCTACAAGCCATGGGAGTAGTGCAGAAACAACATATAATGTTGTAATATCTGACAACTCAAGCTGCATGGCCATTTCTTGGAATCTTTACTTATGCCATACTCACATGAAACACATTGACATTCATTGTAACTTTGTGTTTCATGCCATGCTCACATGTCACACATCGAGATTCATTTATCATTTTGTGTGCAAGGGATCCTTAGTTTAAAAAGCTAACTCCCCTCGCAAAATATCCTCTCTCTCTCTCTCTCTCTCATGGTCATGGAGGTAGATGATAGAGATTAGTTTGAGGCATGGAGAAGCACCTCGAATTCACCACTCGATGAAGCACCTCGAATTCACCACTCGATGGGATGTCTAGACACTCAATCTTCTTTCGACTTCCATATTGGTGTGACATGAAGATTGATCATCTCTTAGATCCCATGCATATCTTCAAGAATGTGCAACAAATATTTGGGACCATTTAATTGGTGAAAGAGGTACAAAGGCTTCAAGGGATGACTTACAAAACATTGGACGCCTTCAAAGTGCATGGTCAATTGAAAGTGAGAGTGATAACATGGTCCTACCAAAGGCACCATGGGTATTAACCAAGAAGGAGAACAATAAGGTGAAAACTGTGATTGTCTCTTTTCGTACACAAATGGGAGTAATGCTTTCATTGAAGAGTGCCTTCACAAAGACTAAAATTAAAGGAGAGGTACAATTATATGGCCTCAAGACACATGATTAGCATAAGATATTACAGGTATATAAATATTTGCTTATTGATTTTCTCTTTATGGTACATAATTTGTAGGCTCATATACTAACTTCCACTTTTTTCTATGCATATTGTATTCTTCCAATTGCTATAGTTGGTTGTGGAGACAAGAAACTTAGAGAGGCTATTTAAAAAATGAGAAGCTTTTTTCCTGAGAAGTGAGGTGGTGGTCGAGAGTGTTCATTCTTAAACTCCTCGTTTTCTTTTTGGATTCTCTCACGTCGTTCCTTCTCATCTTGTTTACGGATTCTCTTATGGCTCTTATAGCATTTACGTTTGGGTCGGCTTCGCGGGATCTCTATTTGAACCTCCCTTCCTCTCAAGAGTAGGCGTGCCTTTCCTAACTCTTCCTCGGGGATTATCACAGCATCATCAAAATCAGAGTCCCATCCGTCTTCCTTATCAGCATCATTAGTGGATTCGAGTGTTAAATCCTCCACTGAGACTTCCTCTACATGCAGTGTTGTGGATGCAACCCCATAGTACAAAACATCTAGAAGGTCACGTGGTTGTACCATTCATATAGGAACAATGTCATATCCATCTGAGTCACAAAATTGAATTGGCTTAGGTAAAGCACATGTCGATAATGTTGCAAGGACATGACTCCATTCTAGGGGATCAATTAAGTGCTCAGGGAAGGGTTGTGGAATGTATGCCTCATCTGATACACTTCGATTACCCTTAAGTCTCTCAGTGTTGAAATCCCTACATGAGGCTCCACACATCCACAGATCTTCTCGCCCATTTGACAATGTAACTCTTGAGCCCTCAGATGAAGCAGAATCAAACTCATCTATTGGAGACCTTCTTACATCACGATATGAGTGATTCTTTAGGTTGACCCTTGCAATGTGACAGAATCATGTCGGAGGTACAAATAATTGTATCCCCAATCTTGAATCATTTGAAATTGTCGCATGAATGGTCTACCCAATATCACTTCATAGTTTGGATGCTTTCCAAAATCCACTACTGCAAATGTGTGCTCATATTCAATCCCACATGTGGTGACCAATATGTTCTCTAGCAGCCCAATGGGATGTTCTAAGCTTCCATCTGCTAGCTGCAAGCGCATCCTGGTACTCCTAATAGCTAGTTTGTCCCACTTTTCCCAAATGGACCTTGTCACAATGCCCACTCCTGCACCACTATCAAGTATTGCAGTTGAAGCTACTTTTCGCACTTCTAATGGGAGGGTAGCATTTCCCTGATCGTCCTCACAAAATTTTCCTACTTTTTTGATAGGAACTGGCATAACATGCTTTGTCTCAAGGTGTATAGTACAATGATGGTGACCCTTTTGTAGCAATACCTGCTCTGACAAACATGTGGTAATATCATTCCACAACTCTGGACGAAGCTTTATCAAATCAAGTAAAGGTATGGTACAAGCCACTGGTGCTGACAAAATAGCTTGCACGATACCCAAATCCATCTCCTTTGTCAACCTTCTATGCATGGAGGGTATCCTCAAGGTTTGAGAACAGTTCTCATATTCTCCCAAATAAGATGGTAAGGTTTTCATTGTATACTTACTTCTAGGAGAAACAATTGTTTGAACTTCCTCCTGGATGCTTGGGCGTCTAAAGTTGTTTTCTGTGCCCCTAGTAAAATCCACTTCAGAGAATGGAGGTGAGATAATAGAGGACATATTCTCATTAAATTTCTCATGAACTGCTGCCCACATCTCATTTGCCATGTCCTCGTTAGCATCAATAACTTCATCATTTAATGGGAAGGCAAGAGGGAAGGCAAGACTAGGTGGTGGCAGAATGCCTTCTTTCAATGGGGTGTCAATTGGTGCAGAGTTCTCGCTATGAGCTTGTGAGATCAGCTCACTTTTCATTTCCCAACTTGATGACACTTCTGGTATGGTTTCTAATTTTGGCTTGAGAGAGGTTGGGCCCCGAGGGATAGGTGGAGGTGGGCCCTCAAGTATTGATTGAGCTTCCCTAATGAGTTGGTGATTTACAGCTAGATTGATCTTCTCCTCACGAGGGTTTGGGTATTCTTGAAGCTTCTTGGGTAGCTCAGATAAAGCTGCGATGCGACTTCTATGAGCATCAATGATGGCATCTAGAGTCTCGTTCACCTTATCCACAAAAACAAAACCCCCAGAACTATCCTCGGTTGTACTAGCCTCATCTTGTTTAGCACTAGGCCCAGGTTGAGGTTGATGCGCCTCATGCACTTTTTGGGATGTAAAAGCTTGATCCTTCATGTTTTGTTTAGATACTTCTTGAGAACTAGTGGATGCACTCTTAGTTTGCTTGTTGCGATTCTTTTTCCTCCTAGTGGTCCTTTTTCTATTGGAATGTAGGGTCTTGTTTGCCTTTGCATCCCTAGTTCGAGGTGTCTCATCAGTCTGCATTTCGGCATTTCGTGTCTGTGATCTAGTCATGACTCTAAGTGGCACGACATCCTCATTCTCTGATGAAGGTGGCGATGGAACTGCCTCTATAAAGTTGAGTGAGACCTTTGGTTGAGAGGTAGTTTCCTCATGTGGTTTCAGCAAACAATCCTTTGGGAAGTGTTCTACACAACACCCTAGACAATATCTTTCAATTGGTGGAAACTGTGGTACTATTGTATTGGATCGAGCTGCTTGCCTTGGGCGATGTGGACAATCACGAGCCCAATGGGGTTCTCCACACTCATAACAGGGGCCCATTAGTTTGGCTTCTACTTTCCTTTGCTGCCATTGACCTGAGGGGCCTGGAGTCCTAGGTTGGTAGCCGCCTAGCAACATCAAAGAATTTTGTTCCTCTGATTGAGGCTCCCAGTGCTTGACTTGGATATGTAGGACTTTCAAAGAGATTTTCCTTAGATGAATATGATGCATATTCCTCCTCCACATAGCTTGGGTTTACCAAGTCTCTTTACATATTTGAATTGTCGTAGTCAACAAACCTCACAGGAGCAGTCCCAGGAGCAGGAGGTTGAGCTCCAAGTACAGGTCGTGCTTGCTCTTGTGCCATCGGTGGCTTACGTTCCAAATTAGTATACTGTTGATGCATCTGTAGAGCCACTGCACCCCTTTGTTGCTCACGCTCTTGTCTCATTCTTGCAATGCGAGTACATTCCTGTGTGGTGTGGGTAAAATTCCAAGCATAGGCTTGGCACCACTTCTTTGTGGGTTGGTTTGTGACTAGAGGAGAAAAGGTATTACATTCTTCGGTTTTATGGTTACTGCCACATGCTCCACAAAGATGACCTGTAGGTAGTACACCCCTCATTCGCTGCTGCTGTTGTTGTGGCTGCATGGGTGGGCGATAGGTTTGTCCCAATCTCCTTAGTACTAGGTTAGCTATGTGGTCTGGATTTACTAGCGCGCTAGACCCTGAACTTTGGTCATCACCCCACTGATCTCTAGGTTTCACCCCACGGCCAGTACCATCTTGGAATTTGAAGTTAAATGTGAAATCTATAGCATCATGGCAACACTCATTGAAATTTGTATGCTTCTTTGCATAGAGATGTGTGTGTAGTGTTGGATTTTTGAGTCCTTTTAAGAAGAGAGAAATTAATCGACTCTGGGTGGGCTTCTCATCGATTAATGTACTGCTTCATCCTATTTACACAGTCTCTAACACTCTCAGTCTTGCCTTGCTTGAAAGAGTAGATGTTTGCTACTACTGTGTCATGTTGAATCCCCATCAAGGAAAAAGCAGCAATGAATCTCTCTTCCAAAACTCGTAAAAGAAGATTTGTCTGAAGCCTCTAGTGCCTGAAACCAAGCAAGGGCCTTTCCCTCAAGAGTGAGCCCAAATCCTTCAATTTGCGTATGCTTGTCAGCTCGAACTGCTTGCCTAAATGCTGCTACATGGTCATATGGATCTCCCGACCCTTCGTACTTCTTTACCAGTTTCTGAAGAGTTGATGGCCTTACTTGTCTTGAATACTCATCATAGGGCCTACGGCCTCTCACTCTCAGTGAGAACTGTTCCTCTCTTTGGTAAGATGGTCCACATGCATCCCAAATTGGTGTGGGTCCCCTATTACCTACCTCACCAACCCCCTCCAAAGATCTTGTTACCCGCATTTCAGGAGGTGCATTTATGGGAGGCCGAGTTGGCTCCCCTACCCTCCGATTGTCATAGTGAGAGAAATGTTGTTGTGGTGTGATTTGTGGTCGCACTTTTGGTGTAGGATCATATCTTGGTGCTAGAGTTGGGCTACTTGCAGTGGTCCACTTTGATGTTGAGGGTCCCTCTCTAGTGAACTCTCGTAGGGGAGGAGCAACAATTTCTCCAAGAAAGGCTGTCTCTCCTGGTTTAGCTGTATTTGTTGAGAACACTTCCATGAATAATGGTTGTCCTTGCCACGTGAGCTCCCGAATCTCCTTCCAATCTAAGGTTCGGTATTCATTGGCCCATTTATCAACGATTCGGTTCTTGTATTCTGCAAGCTTCTCGACTACCACCACAAGTGCTAGAGGAAGATCTAGCTCTGGCAATCTAGTTGTGGCATAATATCCTTCTAAAGAGTCCTTATAGACCCACTACAAGACAATGCTGCCATACACGCGTTTCATACACGCGATAAATTACGAACGCGTGTATGGTCGCGCTTGTATTTGAATAAAATCGGGCGCGTGTATTTTAGCATTTAACTTCGCGTGTATATTTGCATTTATCAACGCGTGTATAAACGCGTTTATATACACGCAGTAATACACGCATAAATACACGATAATATTCACGGGGTAATACTCGCTATTATACACGGAAAAATACACGATAATATTCACGGGGTAATACTCGCTATCATACACGAAAAAATACACGCCACTGTACACGGATTAATACACGCATGGCAGAGAAATACTGGAAAAAAACTGAATTCCTTAACAAAATTAAAAACTATTTTCCTTAAACCATCTCATAGTACATTACAGTATACATCATTACACAATCCCACTACATGCATTTACAACAATGAAATATATTCAAAAATAAATCATGCATATGAGATGATAGAAATGTCATCAATTTAGAACATACAGTGACGGATTGGTTAGGGTTCGATCTCATCTTCAATAAGATCCATCCTTGTCAAACGATCAACATCAATATCCATTTAATCAATTGGTAAGGCTACGATTAAATTTATTCCACTATCGATATTCTGTACTCCATTGATAATGGTATCGATGTCCTGATCATCCTCATCATCATCACCATCATCCTCAATGGTAGGGTCATTCTCATGATCATGAGAAATGGCATGCTCATCCTCATTATCACGATCATCTCTTATTTCTTGATCATCGATCACAACATCTTCAATGGCATGTTCGACGTCATCTTCATTGCGGCTTGTTACATCCTCCATATGCTCCATATCAGTGAATGTATTATACATCACTTTGGAACGTGGTGCAATAGGGATGACGTACCACCATTTGATGTCATGCACCATTGGTAGATAGATAACCTACTCAAATACACACAGTACAGTAATTAATTAGCATATCAAAAGTCAAGGGGTACGCGAGCTTAGATATATATGTACATGAAACACATTAGTAAAAAAATGCATACCTGCTCACATTGTTGTGGCAATACGAGCCTATCTTTCTTTGTTTGCCAGAACTTTGTAGAGTCAATAGTTACATATCCACTTGCATGGCGTTTTATCGTTGCATCAGGCCCTTTTTCCACCACGTTCATTTGCCATTTGACATCCAAAACATACACAAAGAAGCGACGAAAGTCAAGCCTAAATATGTCTTGGATTATGCCACAATAATCATCCATTTTTCCATTAGCTCCCTCAAAGCTACTAATGACACCGCAATCTTGTGTATTTCTCTTTTCATCAATTCTTTGTGTTCGAAAATGCTTGCCTTCACACCATATAGCATTGAACATAGTGCACTGGACCAAAATAGAAGCAATATTTGTGTAAGCAATGTGAATAAATATTAAAAGAAAATCACTTACAACTAATGCAAAACATTAGTTCTATGTACCTTTGACATGCATCCTCGTGCATACTCCCATTCTTCCGTCGTGATATGCAGCCCCTCGTCACTCTCTGCTCTCTCCATTTCCTCATGCAACCAATCAACATGGATATCATTCGGAAGTGTTGCTAGATGCTTAGGGTACGCCTTCCGAGAGCCATGTTGCCTCCGAAAGAGAGCTCTTTCTGCTTGCCTTTTTGTCTTTGCATCCTCATATCTTGTAACCCATCTGCTCATCACATCACTATTAAGGATACAAGTGAAATTGAGATCATCAATCAATGTTCTGTCAATTACTTTACTCTGTCCTTTTCCTTGAGGCACAATAGAGGTCATCCTCAAGTCCTCTTCATTGCTCCATAGTCGTGGCAAAGAGCTGTCCACCTGACCAAGAAATTCTGAAATATATACAAGGGACTCTTGTATCAACCAACCCTCGGCCATGCTTCCTTCAGGCCTTGCACTTTGCCTCACAAAGTCTTTTAAGGTCTTCATGAAGCGCTCTAGGAAGAACATCCAACGTGCATGCACAGTACCACATAAAGCAATTTCGTCCACTAAATGCACAATGAGATGTAGTTGACTTGTGAGAATGGTTCGCGGAAAAGTCTCCTCTACCAAACAAACCACCTCCACTGCCATAACATGCGCATCATCCAACGTGGCTGGATCAATTGCTTTGGAACTAACATATCTGAAAAATAAATAAATAGTACGTTATACCTCATGCACGTTCATTTTGCAAGGTATAATGAAGGGTGATCTGAGCATGGGTTTTACATACCTCACAAGCTCGCCCATCTTATAAATACATTTTTTCAAACTCTTATTCGCACAATGGTCGATGCTAGTAGGTAGTATGAACTGCGCACATAAGAGCACATTTATGGTTTATGGCATTACAAAATTTAATTTCAACGTACGTACAAGACTTGGAAAACACTTACTTGAAGCATCTTGTGCCAATCGTGGGACTTCAACCCATATAGTTGCTCAACGCCTCTTTTCTTAGTGGTTGTAAAGGCTCCCTTCAATGATCTCATGCATCCAGTGGGAGTACGCAAAGTGGTGATGGCCTGCTTTACCTGCTTCTCCTCTTTCTTTGATATAATCCATGGTGCAGGCGGAAGACGAACGTGCCCACCCACCTCTCGTGGCCAAGCTTGACGCATACGTCCTGCGACCCGCAAGTCCTCACGTACGCTAACATTGTCTCGTTTACCAGTAATATGTTCCCAAATACCAGATCCCACATTCTTGAAGATGTGCATGGGATGAAGAAGATGGTTGATCTTAAGATGGGTCCAATATGGCAGCCGGAAAAAAATGGAGTACCTACACAAGGGATTGCTCTATGTGACCTTTAATCCAATTAGAGACTACACAAAACAAGATTGAAAAAACATCACTATACCTGTTCATGCCATCTGAAGGAAGAATAGTTGTAGACTCCCAAATACGCTTCCAATCTTTTGCACGAAGTGTTTGTGGAGGAATGTTACTCTTACTAGCAACATATTTAGGATGATCTGAGGGGAGAAATCGATGATGATTATCGAATATAGTCTTACACAAACCATCAGTATACTCATGTACTAACGAAGGGCCACAAACAGGACATGCATGTTTACCCGATGTTTTCAAACCTGTTAAAATAATAAAGTCAAACCGTCTAATTAATATATATAGCCAATAGTAATAGAGTAGGGAGGTAATTAGAATTCTTACCAGAACAATCGCTGTATCCTGGAAAGTCATGCATTGTCCACATCAACACTGCTTTTAAGTCGAAGTGTCGAGAGGAGGGAGGCCTACTAATGTCCACCACCGCAACACCTCTCCATAGTTCCTCCAACTCATCAATCAGTGGTTCAAGATAAACATCCATATGCTTGACTTTATGTTTCCCTCGAATTAGAAGGGATAACATAAGATGTCCCTTCTTGATCGCCATTGATGGTGGAAGGTTATAATTCACCAGCACAACTGGCCACACGCTGTACGCGGTGCTTTTGAAACCAAATGGATTCACTCCATCCATACCCAGGCCAAGTCTCAAGTTTCTGGGCTCTGTTTTAAAGCTGGGCCACTCATCTTCAATATGCTTCCAAGCAGGAGTGTCTGCGGGAATTCTCCACATGCCATCATCCGATCGATGTGAGGAATGCCATGACATGAGCTCTGCTATGGATTTGCACTTGAACATGTGTTTGATGCGAGGAATTATAGGAAAGTGTCGCAAGACTTTACGAGGTACATCAAAACTCTTCATATCTGTTCTGTACCTTGCTTCACCACAAGTGGGACATGTCAGAGCCTCCTTATGCGTCCCACGAAAGAGAATGCAATCATTGACGCATGCATGTATTTTATCATAATCCAGTCCTCCAAGAGATGTCACATAGCGCCTCGCTATGTCTCTTGAGGTGGGCAGTCTATTTTCCTTTGGAAGCATGTTTGACAATAGCCTGCATCCAATATCATCAATTATAATTAGTCTTAAATCCTAAACCTTAAACCACTAATTCAAATTTATAAGTTAGAATGCTTACTTCAACAATGCGTCAAGACTTGCATTGCTCCATCCATAAACTGTTTGTATATTAAGTAGTTCAAGGGAAGCACGTAAAACTGAGAATGTGCACCCTTCAAACACCGGTGTCGATGAAGCTTTATAAAGATGCTCTTGTTCCATATCATCGTCGTCCATACCTTTGGGATCATCCTTAAAAAGATTCTGCACCATATCATCAAGCACCTCCTCTTCCACAACTTCGTGGGGTGCAGGGCTATTGTCGTCCCTTTCCCGGATCCAGCTGTGTACCATGCAGATCAACAAAACCAATTACTCTAAGAAGAGACCTACTTCACATGACGAGAACCAAGGAGCTACAATTGCATCCGATCTAGCTCTACCATGTGGTGGAGCTAGAATGCATCGATCTAGCTGTTTACCATGCAGATCAACAAAATCAATTACTCCAAGATGAGATCTACTTCACATGACAAGAACCAAGAAGCTAGAATTGCATTTGATTTAGCTCTACCACGTGATAGAGCTGTATCCAATCTAGACCACATCGTAGAGCTAGACTGCTTTAAGGACTAGCTCTACCATGTGGTGGAGCTAGAATTGCATTTGAGGTCTAGCTCTACCATGTGGTAGAGCTAGAATGCATTGATCTAGCTGGGTACCATGCAAATCAACAAAACCAATTACTCCAAGAAGAGACCATGACGAGAACCAAGGAGATAAACAAGTGTGTTGAATGGCGCTGGGATCCAACTTTGACGCGCTGGGAGAAGTGATTGTGATGCCCAAATCCGTGCACGGAGTGATGTGGACATAGAGCAACTTCCCTAGCAAAAGTCTGTGTGGTCCGTTCTCTGATGGGGTCCCGGATCCTCAACTTCTAACTGTCCGAATCTCTGACATTAGATCCCGAAGCTCCAGCATCATCTCGTCGACGCTTTACGTGCTCTCGTCGCGCGTAGGGTACCATGTTAGGGTGTGGTACTGCATCCTGCTTCAATTTATCAAATTATATGTTACAACTCTATTAATTTAATTTGGATACCATGAGTCATTTGAATACCATCAATTTACATCTACTCACCTCTAAACCTGTTTGATTCCATTCTCCATACATGGAGATGTGATTCAAGGTAATTCGACGTGCTCGTACAATGCATCCTTGACATCGATTACACATACATTTGATCCGTTGTCCCAACCACACATCGCGATTACGATGACGCATTGTCTCATCTTTCCCAGAACTGCTTGAAGAGGTTGATGACATCCTGTGTACAAACCAGAAAACACAAACTCATTATATATTTTTAATGAAAGCACAAAAACGCGTGTATTCACGCGGCTATCTCCTAAAACTTGCGTGTATAAACGCGGCTACTTCCTAAAAAACGCGTGTATTCACGCGGCTAATTTCTGCAAAACGCGTGTATAAACGCAGCTAAAATCATGTACACGCGAAAATACCTGCGTTGATAAACGCGAACATAAACGCGCCCATAAACGCGGCGGCATATTTAAACTAAAAATAGCCCGCCTTCCCCAAATATAGATTTTGAACTTAGAAATCAACAGTGCATGCGTTTTCGCCTGTTTTCGCCTCTTCCAACAGCAAGGAGGGAGCAGAGAAAGGAGCACACACACGGGAGAAGGAGGGAGCAGAGAAGGAGCAGAGAGGACTCACTTTTTCAGAGGTGAGTCACTTTGTCCTGTGCCTTGTCTCTTTTGTCAGATTTGTTTACTTTGCTCTTTGCTCTTTGGGTTTGTCTTTTTGCACACGATTGGGTTGCTGCATCCTGACAGGGGCGACAATGGCTGGTCCTTTTATAAGGACATTCTGTTTTTGTCGGGGGGTCGGTCTTTTCGAGAAATTTTTTTCGCAGGTCGCGTGTACGAACGCGTGTAGGAGCGCGTGTAACCTGTCTGCAGAGTTTTTCCACGCGCATATACACGCGTTTTTTGCCGGGTATATACACGCGTTTTTTAACGGGTGTATACACGCGTTTCTGCAGACAGAAAACTGCGGCGTTTCAGATTTCATGGTTTGCAGGCATTTGACTTGTGTAATGACAATGTGTGAGTCAATGATGTACATGATGATGTTTGCTGCAGGTTCTTTATGGATATTCCAGGTTCTTCATCCGATCCATTTGCGTATAGCAATTGGTTGATGGAGATGATGAATCACTTTGGGCGCCAACCTGGTCCGGTTGAGCTTACAGAGTATATGTATGCCCATCCCCCTCCTTCCGTGCCTGGTGTCTATACCCCTACCGCGAGTATCCAGGGCACTCCAGTGCCGTCTATTCCTCCGAGTCCGACGAGACGGCATGCAGCTTCTCCTCTTCCACGTCCACCGAGGAGACATACCTCGTCCCAGACACACTCACGTACACCCTCACAGCCACCATCACGTGCTCCCTCAGAGCCACCGTCACGTCAGGGCTCACAGCCACCGTCACGTAGACAATCCCCCAGTCGTGACTCCACCCGCAGCAGTAGGAAGAGTGGGAGTGGAGGATGCGGCGGGTGCTTTGGGGTGGGGGAGGTGGGGGAGGTGGGGGAGGTAGTAGGGCACGGGATGAGAGAGGAGATAGAGGGAGAAGAGTTAGAGGAGACAGTTCGGAAGAGGAGGAGATGAGAGAGATGGAGAGAGTGGTTTGCTATGATGTGACGGATAGGGGCGGGATAGTGATGGATGCGAGGGGGAGGGAGGTAATGGAGTACATGCGTGGGGTAGTATCAAACTCATATAGAAATTGTTTTATTAAATTTAAAGATCAAAATAGCCGATTAGTTGGGGAGGTGATAGAGGCTGTACACAGTCGGTACCCCAATCCCCCACATGCTACATTCTCGGATGTATGGGGAAGGACGCGAATAAGGGAGATCTTAAGTAATAAAAGATCTCACCTTAAAAAACTCGCGTACGATGACCGGCTAAATGTAGCCCACAACCCACGATACTGCGTATGCTCGCCGGCATAGCAGACGTGACACGTGGGCCATCTTCAGAGCCGAGGGACGTATTACGGACGCGCAGTTTGAGTTGGCCATGAGACCATACGGTCGACAGGTACTTGAAAATTCGTAACGAATGGTTTTGGTTTATTGAATTGCATATATATATATATATATACTTATATACTATATATTACTTGAACAGGCACAAGCTGCTGATGATCCACCGGCCGCCGCTGCAGAGGGTGGACGTGAGCACTACTCCTCGGACATTCCAACCGATGCGAGCTCATCTGAGCATGAGGGGAGCACCGAGTCATCATCTGGGTCTGAGTAGTACTCAGATTTGTAGTATCACATTCCATATTTAGGATGTGATTGTATATATTTTTTTGTAAACTCAAGCCATGGGCTACTTCGAGATATGGACTCCCTTGTATACATGTATGAAATTTTGATAGTAATATTGAATTGATTGATCGATAGTATTACATTCATGGCTGTCTTGAATCGTGTAATGACAATGTATGCATTCATGTCGTTCTTGTCTTAATCTCCCTCGTGCATATGTTCTTCGTGGATGGTCTAATGGGATGGTCTAATGCACCAAAAACCCTAAACCAGAGAGTGCTATTGGGTGCTGGAATGCTGGAACAGTATTCAGGCACCAAATAGCACTCTCTGGATTTTTTTTTGCTCTCTGTTCGCGTGTATAAACGCGTCAAAACTGCTAAAAATTACGTGTATCTGCGTGGATACACTGGAAATTACGCGTGTATAAACGCGTATAAACTGGCAATAACGCGTGTATAAGCGCATCTAAATAAAAGAAACGCGTGTATAGACGCAAGTAAAAACGCGTCTGGGACATTGGAACTGAACAGGATGCGGCTATACACCCGTGTATAACCGCGTCTAATAGAATAAGAAGCGTGTATACTGGCGTGTATTAACGCGTCTGCAAAAAAAACGCAGCTACACACTCGTGTATACGCGCGTCTGAGAGGTATTTTACACGCGTTTTTACACGCATGTCTCTGGCCGCGATTATACACGCGCTGATACACGGGCCCGCTACTTTTTTTCACAAGTCATTTTTAGCGGCTAAGAGCGCGGGTATGAGCCCAATCCCTTGTAGTGACCTCTTGAAGTGGGTCATCCTGTAAGACCTTTGCCACTGGAATTTGTCGTACAAACTCCCATTGGTTCTCAGCCCCCTGATCCATTTTGCTCTTGCCTTTCCTATCCCTTTCCAAATTTAGATCTACAAAAAGTAAATCATCTATGGATGGCTTTGAGACTGGGCATTGGATGGTCCAGGCATGTCCGGCTCAATGAGCCAATCATCTCTAGACTCCCTTGCTCTGGAAAGCTTTGATAAGTCTAAGAACTCACTTTTAGAGAGCTCCCCTAATTTGTCTACATTCTCTGGATGATAGGTGACTTCGTAGCAACACCATCTCCACCCATGTACATGTTACCCTGGTCATTGACTAGAGATGCTCTATCAAGCTCTGAGAAAAAGTCTGCGATCTTAACGAGATACCGTTGTTGTGCATCCCTAAAGATCTCAGCTCCTTGAGCATTCGTGTAGACATATTGAAGTCTCACATTGAGTGGTTACCCCATGATGTCAGCTTCAAATGGATTAAAAGATCTTGTGGGTGTCCTGTTTGGGGCTAAGGGATGACTATTTGATGGCCCTAGATTGTCCATAGACAATGAGCTAGTTGTCCTGGAAAGGGTATCAGATTGGGGTTTGGAAAAGGTTTCAGCAATATCAACCAAATTTCTTACCGATTGGGTCCCACTTTCCTGCGTAGGTACTCTAGAAGGTGCCCTAGGCCCTATGGCAGTGTCTATATGACGTCCGGACCGCAAGTGCATAAGGTCAAATTTTAAGTTTTTTTTTAAATTTTAATTTAATTTTTTTTTCAAAAAAATCCAAAAATTTTCAAGTTGGCTCAAACTTTGCCAGAACCCATTTTGAACCCCCTCGAACACATTAGGCAAAAAAATAGCATATTTTTCGGATCGAAAATCACCTAAAATTTACGAGTTTCCCATACTGACTCACTATGGGAAAATGGTTCCGGGACCAAAATTTCGAGGATGGGTGTTTTCTAACTCCTCTTGAAAAGTTAGATAACCTTCCAAATTTTTGCAACAGAAAATGAAAAATTTTCCAGTTTTTTTTTTGCTACACCCCCTTATCCGGTGTGCGGTGCTGCCGGTCTTTATGGTGCAATGTGTGGGTCCCTCCTCGCGGTGCGCTGTTCACGCACAACCGCCTTCTTTTATTACTATTATTTTTTTCTTTTTTAAATGCATGTGCAGTGAACTCAATGCGTGTGCAGGTGTCAGATTTACAGCGAATTCAATACATGTGCAGGGAACTCAATGCATGTGCAGCTCTGAAATTTGCAGCAAATTCGAAATGTTCAATCTTCATGTGTGTGTATAGATTTCAGTTTCTCTACAGGTGCAAGTTTAACAGAGAACTAAAATACAGGTTTAATAGAGAACTAAAATGCACAAAATTAAAGATGCAGAAAACTAAACTAAGCTAAGAATATAAAATAAAACGAACATGCAAAAAATTAAAACTGTAAAAATTATCCTCAAGCAGAATGACAAAAATGCAAAAATAGGCCTCTCTCTTTCACAAAAAAATTCAAATTTGCAGGTTTAGCGCCTACCTTCAATCCTTCCCGTGTGTTGAATCCTTGTCCTGACCTCAAGGGAGAAGCATAGCTCGCCAATCGCACTCAAATTGCAAGACAAATAAAGAGAATTTAACAACAGATTTACCAAGTCTCTTTACATATTTGAATTGTCGTAGTCAACAAACCTCACAGGAGCAGTCCCAGGAGCAGGAGGTTGAGCTCCAAGTACAGGTCGTGCTTGCTCTTGTGCCATCGGTGGCTTACGTTCCAAATTAGTATACTGTTGATGCATCTGTAGAGCCACTGCACCCCTTTGTTGCTCACGCTCTTGTCTCATTCTTGCAATGCGAGTACATTCCTGTGTGGTGTGGGTAAAATTCCAAGCATAGGCTTGGCACCACTTCTTTGTGGGTTGGTTTGTGACTAGAGGAGAAAAGGTATTACATTCTTCGGTTTTATGGTTACTGCCACATGCTCCACAAAGATGACCTGTAGGTAGTACACCCCTCATTCGCTGCTGCTGTTGTTGTGGCTGCATGGGTGGGCGATAGGTTTGTCCCAATCTCCTTAGTACTAGGTTAGCTATGTGGTCTGGATTTACTAGCGCGCTAGACCCTGAACTTTGGTCATCACCCCACTGATCTCTAGGTTTCACCCCACGGCCAGTACCATCTTGGAATTTGAAGTTAAATGTGAAATCTATAGCATCATGGCAACACTCATTGAAATTTGTATGCTTCTTTGCATAGAGATGTGTGTGTAGTGTTGGATTTTTGAGTCCTTTTAAGAAGAGAGAAATTAATCGACTCTGGGTGGGCTTCTCATCGATTAATGTACTGCTTCATCCTATTTACACAGTCTCTAACACTCTCAGTCTCGCCTTGCTTGAAAGAGTAGATGTTTGCTACTACTGTGTCATGTTGAATCCCCATCAAGGAAAAAGCAGCAATGAATCTCTCTTCCAAAACTCGTAAAAGAAGATTTGTCTGAAGCCTCTAGTGCCTGAAACCAAGCAAGGGCCTTTCCCTCAAGAGTGAGCCCAAATCCTTCAATTTGCGTATGCTTGTCAGCTCGAACTGCTTGCCTAAATGCTGCTACATGGTCATATGGATCTCCCGACCCTTCGTACTTCTTTACCAGTTTCTGAAGAGTTGATGGCCTTACTTGTCTTGAATACTCATCATAGGGCCTACGGCCTCTCACTCTCAGTGAGAACTGTTCCTCTCTTTGGTAAGATGGTCCACATGCATCCCAAATTGGTGTGGGTCCCCTATTACCTACCTCACCAACCCCCTCCAAAGATCTTGTTACCCACATTTCAGGAGGTGCATTTATGGGAGGCCGAGTTGGCTCCCCTACCCTCCGATTGTCATAGTGAGAGAAACGTTGTTGTGGTGTGATTTGTGGTCGCACTTTTGGTGTAGGATCATATCTTGGTACTAGAGTTGGGCTACTTGCAGTGGTCCACTTTGATGTTGAGGGTCCCTCTCTAGTGAACTCTCGTAGGGGAGGAGCAACAATTTCTCCAAGAAAGGCTGTCTCTCCTGGTTTAGCTGTATTTGTTGAGAACACTTCCATGAATAATGGTTGTCCTTGCCACGTGAGCTCCCGAATCTCCTTCCAATCTAAGGTTCGGTATTCATTGGCCCATTTATCAACGATTCGGTTCTTGTATTCTGCAAGCTTCTCGACTACCACCACAAGTGCTAGAGGAAGATCTAGCTCTGGCAATCTAGTTGTGGCATAATATCCTTCTAAAGAGTCCTTATAGACCCACTACAAGACAATGCTGCCATACACGCGTTTCATACACGCGATAAATTACGAACGCGTGTATGGTCGCGCTTGTATTTGAATAAAATCGGGCGCGTGTATTTTAGCATTTAACTTCGCGTGTATATTTGCATTTATCAACGCGTGTATAAACGCGTTTATATACACGCAGTAATACACGCATAAATACACGATAATATTCACGGGGTAATACTCGCTATTATACACGGAAAAATACACGATAATATTCACGGGGTAATACTCGCTATCATACACGGAAAAATACACGCCACTGTACACGGATTAATACACGCATGGCAGAGAAAAACTGGAAAAAAACTGAATTCCTTAACAAAATTAAAAACTATTTTCCTTAAACCATCTCATAGTACATTACAGTATACATCATTACACAATCCCACTACATGCATTTACAACAATGAAATATATTCAAAAATAAATCATGCATATGAGATGATAGAAATGTCATCAATTTAGAACATACAGTGACGGATTGGTTAGGGTTCGATCTCATCTTCAATAAGATCCATCCTTGTCAAACGATCAACATCAATATCCATTTGATCAATTGGTAAGGCTACGATTAAATTTATTCCACTATCGATATTCTGTACTCCATTGATAATGGTATCGATGTCCTGATCATCCTCATCATCATCACCATCATCCTCAATGGTAGGGTCATTCTCATGATCATGAGAAATGGCATGCTCATCCTCATTATCACGATCATCTCTTATTTCTTGATCATCGATCACAACATCTTCAATGGCATGTTCGACGTCATCTTCATTGCGGCTTGTTACATCCTCCATATGCTCCATATCAGTGAATGTATTATACATCACTTTGGAACGTGGTGCAATAGGGATGACGTACCACCATTTGATGTCATGCACCATTGGTAGATAGATAACCTACTCAAATACACACAGTACAGTAATTAATTAGCATATCAAAAGTCAAGGGGTACGCGAGCTTAGATATATATGTACATGAAACACATTAGTAAAAAAATGCATACCTGCTCACATTGTTGTGGCAATACGAGCCTATCTTTCTTTGTTTGCCAGAACTTTGTAGAGTCAATAGTTACATATCCACTTGCATGGCGTTTTATCGTTGCATCAGGCCCTTTTTCCACCACGTTCATTTGCCATTTGACATCCAAAACATACACAAAGAAGCGACGAAAGTCAAGCCTAAATATGTCTTGGATTATGCCACAATAATCATCCATTTTTCCATTAGCTCCCTCAAAGCTACTAATGACACCGCAATCTTGTGTATTTCTCTTTTCATCAATTCTTTGTGTTCGAAAATGCTTGCCTTCACACCATATAGCATTGAACATAGTGCACTGGACCAAAATAGAAGCAATATTTGTGTAAGCAATGTGAATAAATATTAAAAGAAAATCACTTACAACTAATGCAAAACATTAGTTCTATGTACCTTTGACATGCATCCTCGTGCATACTCCCATTCTTCCGCCGTGATATGCAGCCCCTCGTCACTCTCTGCTCTCTCCATTTCCTCATGCAACCAATCAACATGGATATCATTCGGAAGTGTTGCTAGATGCTTAGGGTACGCCTTCCGAGAGCCATGTTGCCTCCGAAAGAGAGCTCTTTCTGCTTGCCTTTTTGTCTTTGCATCCTCATATCTTGTAACCCATCTGCTCATCACATCACTATTAAGGATACAAGTGAAATTGAGATCATCAATCAATGTTCTGTCAATTACTTTACTCTGTCCTTTTCCTTGAGGCACAATAGAGGTCATCCTCAAGTCCTCTTCATTGCTCCATAGTCGTGGCAAAGAGCTGTCCACCTGACCAAGAAATTCTGAAATATATACAAGAGACTCTTGTATCAACCAACCCTCGGCCATGCTTCCTTCAGGCCTTGCACTTTGCCTCACAAAGTCTTTTAAGGTCTTCATGAAGCGCTCTAGGAAGAACATCCAACGTGCATGCACAGTACCACATAA
Organism: Cibotium barometz; assembly: GCF_041138505.1. Classification (NCBI taxonomy): domain Eukaryota; kingdom Viridiplantae; phylum Streptophyta; class Polypodiopsida; order Cyatheales; family Cibotiaceae; genus Cibotium; species Cibotium barometz. The sequence continues at coordinate 26,290,392 of NC_141083.1, forward strand.
AGCAATTTCGTCCACTAAATGCACAATGAGATGTAGTTGACTTGTGAGAATGGTTCGCGGAAAAGTCTCCTCTACCAAACAAACCACCTCCACTGCCATAACACGCGCATCATCCAACGTGGCTGGATCAATTGCTTTGGAACTAACATATCTGAAAAATAAATAAATAGTACGTTATACCTCATGCACGTTCATTTTGCAAGGTATAATGAAGGGTGATCTGAGCATGGGTTTTACATACCTCACAAGCTCGCCCATCTTATAAATACATTTTTTCAAACTCTTATTCACACAATGGTCGATGCTAGTAGGTAGTATGAACTGCGCACATAAGAGCACATTTATGGTTTATGGCATTACAAAATTTAATTTCAACGTACGTACAAGACTTGGAAAACACTTACTTGAAGCATCTTGTGCCAATCGTGGGACTTCAACCCATATAGTTGCTCAACGCCTCTTTTCTTAGTGGTTGTAAAGGCTCCCTTCAATGATCTCATGCATCCAGTGGGAGTACGCAAAGTGGTGATGGCCTGCTTTACCTGCTTCTCCTCTTTCTTTGATATAATCCATGGTGCAGGCGGAAGACGAACGTGCCCACCCACCTCTCGTGGCCAAGCTTGACGCATACGTCCTGCGACCCGCAAGTCCTCACGTACGCTAACATTGTCTCGTTTACCAGTAATATGTTCCCAAATACCAGATCCCACATTCTTGAAGATGTGCATGGGATCAAGAAGATGGTTGATCTTAAGATGGGTCCAATATGGCAGCCGGAAAAAAATGGAGTACCTGCACAAGGGATTGCTCTATGTGACCTTTAATCCAATTAGAGACTACACAAAACAAGATTGAAAAAACATCACTATACCTGTTCATGCCATCTGAAGGAAGAATAGTTGTAGACTCCCAAATACGCTTCCAATCTTTTGCACGAAGTGTTTGTGGAGGAATGTTACTCTTACTAGCAACATATTTAGGATGATCTGAGGGGAGAAATCGATGATGATTATCGAATATAGTCTTACACAAACCATCAGTATACTCATGTACTAACGAAGGGCCACAAACAGGACATGCATGTTTACCCGATGTTTTCAAACCTGTTAAAATAATAAAGTCAAACCGTCTAATTAATATATATAGCCAATAGTAATAGAGTAGGGAGGTAATTAGAATTCTTACCAGAACAATCGCTGTATCCTGGAAAGTCATGCATTGTCCACATCAACACTGCTTTTAAGTCGAAGTGTCGAGAGGAGGGAGGCCTACTAATGTCCACCACCGCAACACCTCTCCATAGTTCCTCCAACTCATCAATCAGTGGTTCAAGATAAACATCCATATGCTTGACTTTATGTTTCCCTCGAATTAGAAGGGATAACATAAGATGTCCCTTCTTGATCGCCATTGATGGTGGAAGGTTATAATTCACCAGCACAACTGGCCACACGCTGTACGCGGTGCTTTTGAAACCAAATGGATTCACTCCATCCATACCCAGGCCAAGTCTCAAGTTTCTGGGCTCTGTTTTAAAGCTGGGCCACTCATCTTCAATATGCTTCCAAGCAGGAGTGTCTGCGGGAATTCTCCACATGCCATCATCCGATCGATGTGAGGAATGCCATGACATGAGCTCTGCTATGGATTTGCACTTGAACATGTGTTTGATGCGAGGAATTATAGGAAAGTGTCGCAAGACTTTACGAGGTACATCAAAACTCTTCATATCTGTTCTGTACCTTGCTTCACCACAAGTGGGACATGTCAGAGCCTCCTTATGCGTCCCACGAAAGAGAATGCAATCATTGACGCATGCATGTATTTTATCATAATCCAGTCCTCCAAGAGATGTCACATAGCGCCTCGCTATGTCTCTTGAGGTGGGCAGTCTATTTTCCTTTGGAAGCATGTTTGACAATAGCCTGCATCCAATATCATCAATTATAATTAGTCTTAAATCCTAAACCTTAAACCACTAATTCAAATTTATAAGTTAGAATGCTTACTTCAACAATGCGTCAAGACTTGCATTGCTCCATCCATAAACTGTTTGTATATTAAGTAGTTCAAGGGAAGCGCGTAAAACTGAGAATGTGCACCCTTCAAACACCGGTGTCGATGAAGCTTTATAAAGATGCTCTTGTTCCATATCATCGTCGTCCATACCTTTGGGATCATCCTTAAAAAGATTCCGCACCATATCATCAAGCACCTCCTCTTCCACAACTTCGTGGGGTGCAGGGCTATTGTCGTCCCTTTCCCGGATCCAGCTGTGTACCATGCAGATCAACAAAACCAATTACTCTAAGAAGAGACCTACTTCACATGACGAGAACCAAGGAGCTACAATTGCATCCGATCTAGCTCTACCATGTGGTGGAGCTAGAATGCATCGATCTAGCTGTTTACCATGCAGATCAACAAAATCAATTACTCCAAGATGAGATCTACTTCACATGACAAGAACCAAGAAGCTAGAATTGCATTTGATCTAGCTCTACCACGTGATAGAGCTGTATCCAACCTAGACCACATCGTAGAGCTAGACTGCTTTAAGGACTAGCTCTACCATGTGGTGGAGCTAGAATTGCATTTGAGGTCTAGCTCTACCATGTGGTAGAGCTAGAATGCATTGATCTAGCTGGGTACCATGCAAATCAACAAAACCAATTACTCCAAGAAGAGACCATGACGAGAACCAAGGAGATAAACAAGTGTGTTGAATGGCGCTGGGATCCAACTTTGACGCGCTGGGAGAAGTGATTGTGATGCCCAAATCCGTGCACGGAGTGATGTGGACATAGAGCAACTTCCCTAGCAAAAGTCTGTGTGGTCCGTTCTCTGATGGGGTCCCGGATCCTCAACTTCTAACTGTCCGAATCTCTGACATTAGATCCCGAAGCTCCAGCATCATCTCGTCGACGCTTTACGTGCTCTCGTCGCGCGTAGGGTACCATGTTAGGGTGTGGTACTGCATCCTGCTTCAATTTATCAAATTATATGTTACAACTCTATTAATTTAATTTGGATACCATGAGTCATTTGAATACCATCAATTTACATCTACTCACCTCTAAACCTGTTTGATTCCATTCTCCATACATGGAGATGTGATTCAAGGTAATTCGACGTGCTCGTACAATGCATCCTTGACATCGATTACACATACATTTGATCCGTTGTCCCAACCACACATCGCGATTACGATGACGCATTGTCTCATCTTCCCCAGAACTGCTTGAAGAGGTTGATGACATCCTGTGTACAAACCAGAAAACACAAACTCATTATATATTTTTAATGAAAGCACAAAAACGCGTGTATTCACGCGGCTATCTCCTAAAACTTGCGTGTATAAACGCGGCTACTTCCTAAAAAACGCGTGTATTCACGCGGCTAATTTCTGCAAAACGCGTGTATAAACGCAGCTAAAATCATGTACACGCGAAAATACCTGCGTTGATAAACGCGAACATAAACGTGCCCATAAACGCGGCGGCATATTTAAACTAAAAATAGCCCGCCTTCCCCAAATATAGATTTTGAACTTAGAAATCAACAGTGCATGCGTTTTCGCCTGTTTTCGCCTCTTCCAACAGCAAGGAGGGAGCAGAGAAAGGAGCACACACACGGGAGAAGGAGGGAGCAGAGAAGGAGCAGAGAGGACTCACTTTTTCAGAGGTGAGTCACTTTGTCCTGTGCCTTGTCTCTTTTGTCAGATTTGTTTACTTTGCTCTTTGCTCTTTGGGTTTGTCTTTTTGCACACGATTGGGTTGCTGCATCCTGACAGGGGCGACAATGGCTGGTCCTTTTATAAGGACATTCTGTTTTTGTCGGGGGGTCGGTCTTTTCGAGAAATTTTTTTCGCAGGTCGCGTGTACGAACGCGTGTAGGAGCGCGTGTAACCTGTCTGCAGAGTTTTTCCACGCGCATATACACGCGTTTTTTGCCGGGTATATACACGCGTTTTTTAACGGGTGTATACACGCGTTTCTGCAGACAGAAAACTGCGGCGTTTCAGATTTCATGGTTTGCAGGCATTTGACTTGTGTAACGACAATGTGTGAGTCAATGATGTACATGATGATGTTTGCTGCAGGTTCTTTATGGATATTCCAGGTTCTTCATCCGATCCATTTGCGTATAGCAATTGGTTGATGGAGATGATGAATCACTTTGGGCGCCAACCTGGTCCGGTTGAGCTTACAGAGTATATGTATGCCCATCCCCCTCCTTCCCTGCCTGGTGTCTATACCCCTACCGCGAGTATCCAGGGCACTCCAGTGCCGTCTATTCCTCCGAGTCCGACGAGACGGCATGCAGCTTCTCCTCTTCCACGTCCACCGAGGAGACATACCTCGTTCCAGACACACTCACGTACACCCTCACAGCCACCATCACGTGCTCCCTCAGAGCCACCGTCACGTCAGGGCTCACAGCCACCGTCACGTAGACAATCCCCCAGTCGTGACTCCACCCGCAGCAGTAGGAAGAGTGGGAGTGGAGGATGCGGCGGGTGCTTTGGGGTGGGGGAGGTGGGGGAGGTGGGGGAGGTAGTAGGGCACGGGATGAGAGAGGAGATAGAGGGAGAAGAGTTAGAGGAGACAGTTCGGAAGAGGAGGAGATGAGAGAGATGGAGAGAGTGGTTTGCTATGATGTGACGGATAGGGGCGGGATAGTGATGGATGCGAGGGGGAGGGAGGTAATGGAGTACATGCGTGGGGTAGTATCAAACTCATATAGAAATTGTTTTATTAAATTTAAAGATCAAAATAGCCGATTAGTTGGGGAGGTGATAGAGGCTGTACACAGTCGGTACCCCAATCCCCCACATGCTACATTCTCGGATGTATGGGGAAGGACGCGAATAAGGGAGATCTTAAGTAATAAAAGATCTCACCTTAAAAAACTCGCGTACGATGACCGGCTAAATGTAGCCCACAACCCACGATACTGCGTATGCTCGCCGGCATAGCAGACGTGACACGTGGGCCATCTTCAGAGCCGAGGGACGTATTACGGACGCGCAGTTTGAGTTGGCCATGAGACCATACGGTCGACAGGTACTTGAAAATTCGTAACGAATGGTTTTGGTTTATTGAATTGCATATATATATATATATATACTTATATACTATATATTACTTGAACAGGCACAAGCTGCTGATGATCCACCGGCCGCCGCTGCAGAGGGTGGACGTGAGCACTACTCCTCGGACATTCCAACCGATGCGAGCTCATCTGAGCATGAGGGGAGCACCGAGTCATCATCTGGGTCTGAGTAGTACTCAGATTTGTAGTATCACATTCCATATTTAGGATGTGATTGTATATATTTTTTTGTAAACTCAAGCCATGGGCTACTTCGAGATATGGACTCCCTTGTATACATGTATGAAATTTTGATAGTAATATTGAATTGATTGATCGATAGTATTACATTCATGGCTGTCTTGAATCGTGTAATGACAATGTATGCATTCATGTCGTTCTTGTCTTAATCTCCCTCGTGCATATGTTCTTCGTGGATGGTCTAATGGGATGGTCTAATGCACCAAAAACCCTAAACCAGAGAGTGCTATTGGGTGCTGGAATGCTGGAACAGTATTCAGGCACCAAATAGCACTCTCTGGATTTTTTTTTTGGCTCTCTGTTCGCGTGTATAAACGCGTCAAAACTGCTAAAAATTGCGTGTATCTGCGCGGATACACTGGAAATTACGCGTGTATAAACGCGTATAAACTGGCAATAACGCGTGTATAAGCGCATCTAAATAAAAGAAACGCGTGTATAGACGCAAGTAAAAACGCGTCTGGGACATTGGAACTGAACAGGATGCGGCTATACACCCGTGTATAACCGCGTCTAATAGAATAAGAAGCGTGTATACTGGCGTGTATTAACGCGTCTGCGAAAAAAAACGCGGCTACACACCCGTGTATACGCGCGTCTGAGAGGTATTTTACATGCGTTTTTACACGCATGTCTCTGGCCGCGATTATACACGCGCTGATACACGGGCCCGCTACTTTTCTTCACAAGTCATTTTTAGCGGCTAAGAGCACGGGTATGAGCCCAATCCCTTGTAGTGACCTCTTGAAGTGGGTCATCCTGTAAGACCTTTGCCACTGGAATTTGTCGTACAAACTCCCATTGGTTCTCAGCCCCCTGATCCATTTTGCTCTTGCCTTTCCTATCCCTTTCCAAATTTAGATCTACAAAAAGTAAATCATCTATGGATGGCTTTGAGACTGGGCATTGGATGGTCCAGGCATGTCCGGCTCAATGAGCCAATCATCTCTAGACTCCCTTGCTCTGGAAAGCTTTGATAAGTCTAAGAACTCACTTTTAGAGAGCTCCCCTAATTTGTCTACATTCTCTGGATGATAGGTGACTTCGTAGCAACACCATCTCCACCCATGTACATGTTACCCTGGTCATTGACTAGAGATGCTCTATCAAGCTCTGAGAAAAAGTCTGCGATCTTAACGAGATACCGTTGTTGTGCATCCCTAAAGATCTCAGCTCCTTGAGCATTCGTGTAGACATATTGAAGTCTCACATTGAGTGGTTACCCCATGATGTCAGCTTCAAATGGATTAAAAGATCTTGTGGGTGTCCTGTTTGGGGCTAAGGGATGACTATTTGATGGCCCTAGATTGTCCATAGACAATGAGCTAGTTGTCCTGGAAAGGGTATCAGATTGGGGTTTGGAAAAGGTTTCAGCAATATCAACCAAATTTCTTACCGATTGGGTCCCACTTTCCTGCGTAGGTACTCTAGAAGGTGCCCTAGGCCCTATGGCAGTGTCTATATGACGTCCGGACCGCAAGTGCATAAGGTCAAATTTTAAGTTTTTTTTTTAAATTTTAATTTAATTTTTTTTTTCAAAAAAATCCAAAAATTTTCAAGTTGGCTCAAACTTTGCCAGAACCCATTTTGAACCCCCTCGAACACATTAGGCAAAAAAATAGCATATTTTTCGGATCGAAAATCACCTAAAATTTACGAGTTTCCCATACTGACTCACTATGGGAAAATGGTTCCGGGACCGAAATTTCGAGGATGGGTGTTTTCTAACTCCTCTTGAAAAGTTAGATAACCTTCCAAATTTTTGCAACAGAAAATGAAAAATTTTCCAGTTTTTTTTTTGCTGCACCCCCTTATCCGGTGTGCGGTGCTGCCGGTCTTTATGGTGCAATGTGTGGGTCCCTCCTCGCGGTGCGCTGTTCACGCACAACCGCCTTCTTTTATTACTATTATTTTTTTCTTTTTTAAATGCATGTGCAGTGAACTCAATGCGTGTGCAGGTGTCAGATTTACAGCGAATTCAATACATGTGCAGGGAACTCAATGCATGTGCAGCTCTGAAATTTGCAGCAAATTCGAAATGTTCAATCTTCATGTGTGTGTATAGATTTCAGTTTCTCTACAGGTGCAAGTTTAACAGAGAACTAAAATACAGGTTTAACAGAGAACTAAAATGCACAAAATTAAAGATGCAGAAAACTAAACTAAGCTAAGAATATAAAATAAAACGAACATGCAGAAAATTAAAACTGTAAAAATTATCCTCAACCAGAATGACAAAAATGCAAAAATAGGCCTCTCTCTTTCACAAAAAAATTAAAATTTGCAGGTTTAGCGCCTACCTTCAATCCTTCCCGTGTGTTGAATCCTTGTCCTGACCTCAAGGGAGAAGCATAGCTCGCCAATCGCACTCAAATTGCAAGACAAATAAAGAGAATTTAACAACAGATTAGTCTTAAATGAATACGAAAATTAGTCCCAAATCCTGCTCTCCTATCCAACAGTTTTGCAACCGATTGGAGCTTAACAAGGAGTGGTAGTGTGTCTATGGTGCTCAACGTGCTCAACTAATGTAGGCATTCGCTCCTCCCCGGCAGCGGCGCCATTGTAGAGCGGTTCTCTCTACCGTGCAATATAGTGCTCATAGAGTACTACCAATCAACAAATGTGTTAAGAAACACAGTGTCAATCGGAGGACTCGACCCGATTAGTGCATGAAGGCTTATCCCATGAGGGAGAGTTCACATACACAAACCACCACTTGACGATTCAACCATTCAACACCTCAATCAATCTCTCAATCTCTTAAATCCACTACACTAATCAAGACAACAAGCAATGCATAGCAATCTCTTAATCCCATTCAAACATTGATTAAATCTTAGCTTTCCCTAATGCCTGCAAATCCATAAGTGTGCATCTACTAACCCACAAGCTTAAGCAAGCAGAGAATGTAACATTCACAAACCCACAAGCTCATAGACAGAGTCTATCCATAAATAACTCATTGACAAAGAAGTGGGCAAGAGCTTGCATCAATGGAGACTACACGCACACACTACAAGCATGCAGCATACACAAGAGAAAGAAAGAAGCATTCAACTAAATTAAATCATAGATTAATCTACTTCAATGATGCTAAACCAGATTAAGAGAATGAAGTGGAGCTATACTCATTGGAGCTTCATGCTCATTAGAGTACAATAGAGAGAGAGTTAGAGAGCTGCCATAGCTTGAGAGCTCAAGAGCTTCACTCAATAGCTTATGAGAATGGCAAAAAACGTCCACTTTCTTTAGCTAACATCTCTTTTGTAGAGATGCCACTAACCCTAATCCTAGGCCTCTTTCACACATGGGCGGACAACCCCATAAGTGAGCCTTGCTTAATACACTTAGAACTCTCATTTAGAACCCATATTGGCCTAAAATGATTTACATTGCACTTCGGCACAAAAATATAGAAAAATTATGTGCGTCTTCATGTTCCCATGGCTACAATCCCGCTCTCTCGCATTAATTGCTTCCGGCCTCCTTCCATAATCCATAGCTTGTCTACGAAAGAAGAGTTTTTCGTCTGGTGTAGAGAGAGGTCGGCTGTGAAGAGAGAGAGGCGGCTGGAGCTTTCCGTCTGGTGTAGAGAGAAGAGAGGTGGTCTGGTGATGTCTGGTGTGTGGAGGGAACCAGTAGCTTGCCCAGTGGGAGGCTTGCCTGGTGCTACCGACGGCCAGCCTCCCACAGGCGGCACGGCGCGACCAGCAGCCCGCAGCAGGTGGCCAGCTAGGCCAGCGCCCGTGTGGCGGCAGCGGCCAGCCCATAGGCGACCAGCCAGGCTAGGCCAGTGCAGCCGACGGCCAACCCACAGGCGGCCAGCCAGGCCAGCGCCAGCGGCCAGCCCACAAGCGGCGAGCCAGGCCAACGTAGCCAGCGGCGGCGGCGGCGGCCAGTCAATTTTAATTTTAATTATTTTTATTTTTATTTTGTTAAGAAAAATCAAACAAACAGCTCTCTCCCGGCAGTGGAGGGATAATCCCGACAAGGGATAATCCACGGTGGTTCAAGCACAGGTTCCCGCGGGGATTAAATTTTTTTATGAGTTGTAGGCACCTTTCTCTTGGATCGGAGCAGCCCAGAGTAGCGATGCTTGTAGAGGCTCGCAGCGCAACACAAATCGCCAGTCGACGAGAGTCACAGGCGACCGTAAGGGGGGTGAATATTCTCTCTCCACCACTGCTCATTTTATTAGCGTTTTTTTTGTAATTTCTGAGTTCTCGCATTTTCATTTGTGCAAGAATTAAAGATGTCTGCTAGGCGTAGTGTGTCCCCACCGCCTTCTACTTCTCTAGGGTTTTCAGGTCTCTTGTCCTCGCGGTGGTCGCGGGTCAGGCCATATACGCCCAACCGTTGTCTGGTCCAGAGTGCGCTCGTCGATCACGCGCGATCTGCCAGCGCCCTCCTCCTTTGTTGACCCCGCCTTAGGACCCAGCGAGCCCACAGTGGCCGCAGTAGTAGTAGATGACCCCTTTCTGTGACCGATGAGCCAGATGACATGAACACCGACGTTCGCCGAGGGGACCGAGGAGGACCTCTTGGAATATGACGACGATGATTATGACCTATTGGACCCTGCCGATGTCCTGACGATGACGATTATGACCTATTGGACCCTGCCGATGTCCTGACAGAGACGGAGCTCTCTAGTGGACTTTTTAAATATCTTAATGCAAAACTGAACAATATGGGTAAAGTCCAGGGCTAACTTAGTCACGATGCTACAGAGCATCTCCACATGGTTAGATGCACTGATAGCCGCCTCGGCTAGTACTCCGACTCCTCCTCGTGATAGACTAGCTCTTGCGAAACGGGTGAGCATAGCCTCGCCAGTGGTTGCAAGAGTACAGGCCGATGCACCTGCGGGCCGTCCGTAGAGACAGCTTCATCGTTATTGAAAGACTTTAAGCCGCCTAGTTTTGGTGGTGGGGAGGAGAAGGAGAGAAACAAGGACTCGGTCAACATGTTTCTAGTGAAGTGGTCAGACTTGCACGCGCTGGGATAGCAGCCTAGTCGGATACAGCCCGTAGAGGCTAGCCTCTCACCGGGGCAAAGCGTACAAGTGGTGGATGAGTTTGACAACTTGTCTTGCCACTTGGACAAAGTTTGAAACGATGTTTCGAAAAGAGTTTTTGCCTGTTAATGAGGCGGAGAGAAGTTGGGAGTTATGGGACAAGTGCTCAATGGAGAACAAATCCCTGACTCAGTACATCTCAGACTATAGGGAGATACCATAGGGAGATAGTACTCAAGCTAAAGGGGATTGATGCATTCCAAACATTGCGAGGCTTTAAAAGAGGCCTTCAAGATGATTACCTTGAGTACGTAGAGCCCTTGCAGATATTTGATGACATCAAGCGCCATAGTGCGCGTGGTGGTTCGAGCAGGGCCGAGGGTAGTGAGAAGAGGAGGTCAGGCCTTAAAAGAAAAGGGTTCTGCAGTGATAAGCAGGGAGATAGGATGGACCAGGAAGGACAGGGTGGTCATTGGTCTAAAAAACCGTAACCATCCAGGAAGAAAAGAGACAGCGAAATCCAAAAGAAAGAGCAGTGTATTAAAACGCGAAAGAAAAATCGCTGCTTTAATTGCAACAATGTAGGGCACATGAAGGCTGAGTGTCCAGAGCCTAAAGCCAGCACGAGTGGCAACGAGCCCAAAAGAGATGGTAAATCCTCTAGGCAGTTGCATACAGTGCAGAGACTCCCTCAGTTTTGCAGAGTTCAGAGAGGTGACAGTGTGTCATTGTGATGAGCATCATGCTTGTTTAGTGACACCAGCGATGTGGCAGCCTACTGTAGGTCTGCATGACATGGTGCGCATGTATGGCACCATAGGTGGCCGTAGAGTCATAGTTTTTATCGTCAATGATGGAGCTAGCCACAACTTCTTGAACTACTCGTTAGTCAGGAAGTTAGGGTTGACTGAGAGACCCAGAGCGATCATGAGTATACTGTTGGCCTAGCCAACAGGTATGAAAAAATGGTATGGAATATTGTAGTATTGGGGGTCCCATTATCTATGCAGGACTACGAAGCTCCGCTTGACTTTCAGGTCATGCACTTAGCCAGAGCAAACATATATCTAGGCAGGGAGTGACTGTATGGCTTGGGCCCTAGTCTAGCTCGGAGTAACCTACATAATACGCTATGTTTTGAGCATGGAGGTAGAGTCATTACCCTGCAGGGTGACCGTACTGTCCCCGCCACACCACTTATTTCCTCCATGGAGCCGTGCACAGCGGTCTGCAGAGACCAGATAGCAGAGGTATATGCTTGTTACCCTCTTTTAAATTTTGTTTCCGTAGATGAAACTGTGGATGACGTTTGCGTAGACAAACAAGGAAAACAAAATAGCCTTGGACGAGACCCACTGTTTGAAAACCCTGTTTGGCATGCATGCGATTCAAACAAGAAAAAATCCAAGGTGAAAGAGACATTAAAGAAAAAGTACGTAGATACTTTAATGAATTTATTAGAGGAATTTTAGGATGTTTTTCTTGATGATTTGCTAGATGGCTTACCACCATCTAGAGAAGTAGACCATGGCATCGAAGTTATGCCAGGATCAAAACCTATAAGCAAACCTGTTTATAGATTAAGCCACTCCGAGGCATAGGAGGTGGCAAAACAATTGACGGAATATTTGAACAAAGGCTTCATTCCGCCTAGTTCAAGTCCGTGGGCATCGCCTATTCTTCTAGTAAAGAAGAAAGATGGATCTATGCGGATGTGCATAGACTATAGTGCTCTTAATTAGATAACGATTAAGAACAAGTATCCGATGCCACGCATGGATGAGTTGTTTGATCAACTCTACGGATCGAGATACTTTACAAAAGTAGACCTGAGATCAGGGTATCATCAGGTTAGAATTAAAGCAGAAGATTTTGCGAAGACAGCATTTAGGACCCGTTTCAGGCATTTTCAGTTTTTGTTTATGCCATTTGGGCTAACCAATGCTCTAGCAATGTTATGACACTGATGGACAGCATTTTACATCCATATCTGGGAAAATTTGTAGTAGTTTTCCTAGATGATATACTGGTATACACAGTAAGACACAAAAAGAACACATAGAGCATTTGCCTCTAGTGTTCGAGTTGTTGCGAGAGCACAAACTATTTGCAAAGAAGAGCAAATGAATTTTTTGAAACAAAAAGTCACTACCTTGGCCATATTACATCCGCCGATGGTACGTAAATGGAGCCAAAAAAAGTAGAGGCTATTCTTAAATGGCCAACGCTGAAGAATCTCGAGGAATTGCATATTTTTCTTGGCATGTCGGGGTTCTACCCACAGTATGTGAAGGACTACGTGAAGATCGCAGTCCCGTTGACTGACCAGTTACGGTCAAAAACTAAAAACATTAGCTGGGGGGAAGCCCAACAGAAGAGCTTTGATAAGCTTAAGGTTACTGTATAGCAGCACCTATTTTGACTATTGTTGATCCAAATGAGCCGTTTGTACAGACGCTAGTAATGAGGCCATTGGGGCCATACTTATGCAAAGGGGATGCCCAATTGCATTTGAGAGTAAAAACTACTCGGCTTACGAGCCACAGTTACTAGCAATAGTTCATGCATTGAAAAAGTGGAGACACTATTATATGGTGCTTCTTTTGAGGTCCGGACGGACCATGAAAGTCTGAAATGGCTTTCAAGTCAAAGTGAACTGAAAGGTAGAAAAGCTCGGTGGGCAGAGATTTTACAGGAGTTTGACCTTCAGATACGTTACCAGAAAGGTAAGTATAACATGGTGGCAGATGCACTTAGCCGCATACCCCCACAGATTAATGAACTTAGTTTCATAGTCTTCAAGAATGATTTCTTGGAGTCACTACGTGGTTTATGTGAGCACGATCCATCCTTTACAGAGGTCTGGCACGCTGTATCCGTATGCACTTCTTCACAGACGCGACCACCTCTCTTGTTGGCACGGATTGCTCGTTCGGAGAGACTGGCCGAAGGTGCAATGGGAAGGGAAGCGAGAGTTAGTCCGGAGAGACTAGCCGTGTCTTCTGGGTATAGTTTGGAGCTGGAGAGCTCTGATGTAGGCCCTTCATCACCTTTGACTGCCACCACAGCTTCAAAGGGGAGTGATAAACTTCGTCAGGGGGAGAAATATGCTAACGACGAGTACTTACTCTACAAGGGTAGAGTATGTGTACCAGCTGTTGGTGACTTTCGGGCCCAAATTCTTAAAGAAAGTCATGATAGTCCAAGTGCGGGTCATCCCGAGATTCAGAAGACCTATGCACTAGTAAAAAGACAGTTTTATTGGCCTAGATTGTTTAAGGACATCTAGACTTATGTGCTGAAATGCAGTAAGTGCCAGGTCAATAAACACGAATGTCTTAAGTTGGAGGACTACTCCATCCGCTGGAGATACCTCAAGGGAAATGGGAAAGCATTTTTCCATTACCGGTTTACCCAAGAAGAGTCCAGGGAATGACTCGGTGTGGGTGGTAGTGGACAGGTTAACTAAAGTGGCAAAGTTTATTGCCACGAAGAAAACTGTTAAAACGCCAGAGTTGACAAAACTCTTTATTGAACATCTCTACAAGCTATATGGCTTGCCACGCCGCAGATATAGTGTCGGATAGAGATAGAAAGTTCAACAGTCATTTTTGGAGGGAAGTCTTCAAAAAGTTGGATACTACTCTGAGTATGAGTACAGCAGATCATCCGGAGTCTGATGGTCAAACTGAAAGAGTTAACCAAATTTTAGAGGATATGTTGCATTCTTATGTTAGTAAGAAGCAATCTAATTGGGAAGAGTATTTGCCCTTATTGGAGTTTGCCTATAACAGCTCCAAACACTCAGCGACTGGATTTACACCATTCATGTTAATGTATGGATTCCAGCCGAGATCTCCGATGGCTGTAGGCCTAGAAAAGGAGAAGATTCAATCTGTCAAGGATTTCCTTGAAGATATGAATGATATGCTCAGAGCTGCACGTGAGAGCATTCGTAGCACTCAGGATCGCGCGCTAAAACTTTTGCGGATAAAGGACGTAGAAAGGTGACCTTTGCAAAAGGTGACTTTGTATTCCTTAAGGTTCTTGCGCAATCAAAAACCATGAAAACGGGAAAGTGTGATAAACTTTCTCCGAGATATTGTGGTCCTTTTAAAATCCTTAAGAAGATCGGGGACGTAGCATATAAACTTGAGTTACCGGAGAGTTCTCAAGTCCATCCTGTCTTCCATGTCAGTAAACTGAAGAAATCATTTCACGGGTTAGAGACTCCGTAGTTTCTCTAGAGACTTTGGTGGACTTGATAGAGCCACCAAAGATACCACATGAACCTGAAAAGATTCTAGAGTATCGTGACAGACAAACCCGACATAAAGTGTACCAGGAGGTACTTATTAAATGGACAGACAGGGATGAGGAGGTAGCTACTTGGGAACGCCGTAGTGCAATTTCCCCAGTTTGTTTTCAAGGACGAAAACTCTTCTTAAGGGAGGGTACGTAGGCTATAACGCCTGTGATCCGATGATAGACCAGATGGCCAGATGGGGCTTTAGCATCAATGCCTCGGTCGAAGCGCCAAGGACGTGGCCATCAGTAGGAGAGGACACCCATGCGGAGGCATGGGCGGCCAGGCTAGTGTGGATGGTAGGCCAAATACTATATAGCCTGGGGGATGAGGGGCAATCCTCATTCTTCCTCTGTGGTGGCTGGGTGGTGAGCCAGAGGCCGTCCCCTCCTGTGGTAACGCCCGTAGTGGTGTTACGGTGATCTAACAAAAAGGGATCATGAGAAATGGTTACAAGGAAAAGGCATAAGGAGATTCTTTTGTTGCAGGTTAAGAAAGGTAAACTCCTGGCTGGCCAGGATCATGAGAAATGGTTGGAATTAAGGAAAAGACAATATGATCTTCTTTTGTTTTTCTAGGTTAAGAAAGCCAGACCCGTATAGCCAGGAGAACTTCTTTAAAGTTAATGGTAGCTAAGATCCTAAATTCCTTTTTAATATCGTTAAAGAAAAGAAAAGAAATGATTTTATCTCTTAGATAAAAGATGAGCGTGGGAGAGCCACATCGAACCCTAATCAAACGACACAGATCATGTTGAGTTTTTTGGGCAAAATCATTAGCTTTGAGGAAGTGCATTCATAACATGTTCAAGAGGCTCAAAATAGGATCCTGGAAGCTGAATAGAAAATCAATAGATCCTGCAAACATAGCTAAGTGGTTGGATAGGAAAATTTCTCCTGATGAATGTAGAGAGGCTCTGTTCTCCATGGGTAAGGAAAAATCTACTACCTAGGATGGCATCGTTGTTAAATTCATGCAATGCCTTTGGTCTTAGTTGTCTTTTGTTGTCACCCTTTTAGCTAACATGCTATTTGGGGAGGGGAAGCTGAGGCCGACTTGAAATTGGGTTAAATCAAGCTTATTCCCAAACTCCATGTTTGTACTTAACCCAAATACTGGAGGCCCATCACTATGCTAACTGTGGTGTACAAAGTTATTTTGCAAAAGTAATTGCTAACAAGCTTGCTCTAGTTCTTAATCAGGTTATATCTCCTCATTAGCATGGTTTCATTAAAGGGTAGATCTATTTTTGATAATATTCTTATAGTGTTGGGAGCTATTGATTATGCAAACATTTTTGCCCAAAAATCCATCACGTCACAACAGGATATGGATAAACTCTTTGATAGGGTTAGCTAGTGTTTCATTTCCAAATCGTTGCAAGCTTTAGGCTTTGGTCCCTTGATCTCCAAACTTATCTTCAATTTGTGTTCTCAAGTAGAGTCCATGCTCTTCTTTAACACAAGAACAGTGGGCATTCTACTTTGAAGAGGTCTGTGAGGTCCTCTTGCACCCTTACTTTTTGCCATTATTACTCATCCCTTCATCTTAGCTGTAATGAAGTAGATTTGGTGTCACATGCACATGGCCGGGGATGGGGCCTAGGCACTTGGGCTTAGGGTCATTTACATGTGTGCCGTTGGGGGCCTTGGGCTATATGATACTTAGGGCTCATGGGCATTGTACACCTTTTTTATCATTATGACTATTACTTTTCTTGGAGCTCTTAGGCCCAAGCTTGCATGGTGGACTTCTCCCTTATGAGATGTTAGGATGGTGACCTACACCCATGTTATCTACTCCATGTCTTGGTGGGTCATTTGCTTTTTCTTGCATTAGCTCTTGAGTATGCTACTGCTAAGGGGCTAATTGTAGGATGATGGTGAGGAGAGTTTAGCTAAACCCTCCTCACCATGGCTGACCTACACCCTGTTATCTACTCCATGTCTTGAGTGGGTCATTTGATTTCTTGCATTAGCTCTTGAGGATGCTACTACTAAGGGGTTAATTGTAGGATTATGGTAAGGAGAGTTTAGCTAGACTATTTCCTCATGATTCTCTCCTTTTTCTAATAGAGGTTTCTTAGAGAAGCTTTATCCATTATGCATTGCTTTGCTATTATCTCTGGCTCTAGTTGCAACATTGAGAAATCCTTGCTCATTTCTTTCTCTAAAGATTCTTCTTTTGACATCTTGGTGGTCAGGTGAAATAATTAAAAGAGGAACTATTTTCACACATTTGGGGGTCTGTGAAGGTGTTGGAATCTATCATAAGCACACTTTTGATTGAGTCCTTGAAAAAGTGGACAGAAAACATAGAAAATGGAACTTTGTTTCTTATCTTGGCGGGGAAAATTAAGATGATCAACTCCATTGTGATGCCCTATTTCTTGTTCTATGTTTCAATGCTAGGTTTAAACAAATGCCATTGGAAAGAAGTTTTGAAACCTATTAAAAGTTTCTTTTGGAAAGAAACTTGAGTCAAAGTGATCGATTTCTAGCTTGGTGTAAGTGGAAGCTTGTCTGTTCTCCAAAAACACGAGGGGGTCTTGGAGTGGTCAATCAGGAAAAATCATCTTTAGCTATGTACTCTAAATCGGTAGCCTCCATTTGTAAAGGGGAGCAGGTTGGAGCTAGAAATGTGTATAAAGGCTCCAATGTTTGTTCTGAAAGGGGTAAATTGTTGGATATGAATTGGCAAGAAATTTTTTTGTGTCAGCTATTTTTGTCTTGAGGTAAAGCTGCGTTTATTCATAAGCTTATCAAAAGATGCAGGTTTGTGCTGGAAACTGTTCAATGGAAAGGATCACATAGAAATCTCGCTTCAGTGGTCTACTTAGTGGGCTCCTTTTTCTGACTCTCCTTTGGCTCTAAACAATATTAGAATGGCTAGCTATTTTTATAACAAAGGTATCATGAAACCAGATCATTTATGGGATGGCCCTCTTTTTGGTTGGAGAGACCTCAAACAATTAAAGGTAATGTTTTCTCTAAAACAAGACTCTTTAGAGATCCTAGAAGTAGCCTTAAAGGTTTGTGTCAGATGGACTCCTCAGGTGAGAGCTATTGAGTTCTGCTGGAGAGACTGGGTTTGGTCTTCCATCATAAATTTTCATTTTCATTTTACAATTGGGCACTACTAACTTCATTTTACAATTGGGCACTATTGAGTTCTACTGGAGAGACTGGGTTTGGTCTTCCATCATAAATTTTCATTTTCATTTTACAATTGGGCACTACTAACTTCAAATTGTTTCTATGGAAAGTGTAATGGGGGGCTCCTCCCTCTGGTGACAAACTTGCTGATAGGAACATGGCATCTCTCCTGTGTAAGAGATGCCTAGCAGCTACAAAATCCGTTAAACATCTCATGATTGAATGTGCTTATACTCAACACTTACTATAGATTCTCAAAGCCCTTTAAAATAGATTTACGCTTGGAGAGTGTTGAAAAATCATTTATTTTTGGGGGGGTTTTAATACCCCTCTACAAGAGTAGGAAGTCAGTATAAGCTTTGTCAGATATTTTGTGCTGTGGGAGATTGGTGTGAAAGAAATGATTTTTAAATCTTTTCAAGAAAAATGATTAGTGGTGGGCTAGACAGTGACTAAAATAAATGATTTCATCTTTCAAAGCAAAATGATTAGTGGTGGGCTAGAGAGTGTGAAAGCTCACTGCCCTGATCTTGTTTATCAACTCTCGAAAGTTAAATTGTTTTGTATGGAAATCTACATAATTAAGGTGTATTCAGTTCTTAATGAGACTGTTAAGCTGTTTGTCTCTGATGAAGAAGCCTTAGCTTGTGAAGCAAACTAATTTTTTGGTGGAGCTTGTAGAGATGAATGCAGCCCT
Source organism: Cibotium barometz (assembly GCF_041138505.1). NCBI lineage: Eukaryota > Viridiplantae > Streptophyta > Polypodiopsida > Cyatheales > Cibotiaceae > Cibotium > Cibotium barometz. Next base: position 26,308,925 of record NC_141083.1, read on the forward strand.
CTGTCAGGATTTGAAGATTAGTGCCAGTTAGACTATTCACTGTACATCTTTTGCAATGTCTATTTGTAGAGTTAGATGAAGAAGCCTTAGCTTGTGAAAGGATACTAATCTTTTGGTGGAGCTTGTAGATGGATGTGACCCTCTGTCATCAGAATTTGAAGATTCGTCCCAGTTCAATTGTTCACTGTACATCTTTTGGGAGTTTCTGTTTGTAGAGAGGATATTTATGTTAAGTGTGTAGTTTGACTGGACATTCATTGCAGCTCTGATGTCCGAGCCATTTTGTACATATTTTCTTGTCTTTTTTCTTTAATTTTATTTTCATGGAAAAAAGGCTAGACGAGCCGGCCTGAAAAGGAGAGGGGACAGGGTACCTCTTGTTGCCCATTGTATTGTTCATGGTAGACTCTGAGTTTCACCACCATCGCTTAATTTCACCTAGGAGAGGGGAAAGGGCATCTCTGTATTCTTGGGGGTACCGCTTTATTTCACCTAGTTTCGTAAAGTTGGACGGGGCGGCCTAAAAATGAGAGGGGAATGGCCCAACTTTTTTCATGTCTCACCACCCATCCCCCTCCCACAAGAAGATCTCTCACGAGTCCCAAAAATCTGGACCATCAACGCCAAAGTCAAAACAATTAGTGTCCCGCAACGTCGATTACGTGGCGGTGTCTAATTAAGAGGCATGGGATTGTGCAACACAAAGTCAAAATCTGTTGAGCCGTGTACGCCGAGTACATCCTTAACAAGATATTAAAGATTTGATATGGTTTGATCCTTCTTGAGGATATGACTCGCATAAAGAGGTAGGCACTTTAAAAGATATTAAAGATTTGATATGGTTTGATGCTCATCAAGTATATGGCATAAAGTGGTAGGGACTTCCAAAACCACTTGAAAAGTCTTTGGAATATATGATTGGCATAAAGAGGTGGGCTGTCAATCACTTGAATGTTTGTGGGATATGATTGACTTTAAAGAGGAGGGCTCTTGAGAATTTGAATACATGGGGTGTTGAGCCTATTTTTATTATGATTTGATGCTACCTAGGGACATGATTGGCATAAAGTGGTGGGCTCTTAAGCATTTGTTCAAAAGAACGCTAACGGCTCGAGAGGAGAGATCAAAGTAGAGCAACTTGTCAATGCGATAGTACATATGGAGCTCATGCTGCACTTTAAGGCATGTTACCTTTAATATAGCCAAATGAAAGGTGAGGTTGGATGAGTTTTTGTAATAATTTGTGTGGTCATGCGCCCTCCTATAAGAGTTAAACATGGGAACAATAATTTTGCTTCTAAATTTCATTTTATGCTATGATGGGCTACATGCACATAATCTCCTTTATTCAAGGAAATATCTTGCTCAGGATAGGAAATTATCCCTCTTAGAGTTCTCTTTTATTTGAATAAAAGGAAAATCTTGGGAACTCCCTCTAAAAGGGATCATGAGAAATGGTTGCAAGGAAAAGGCATGAGGATATTCTTTTATTCCAGGTTAAGAAAGCTAAACTCCTAGCCAGGATCATGAGAAATGGTTGGAATGAAGAAAAAGACAATACGATCTTGTTTTGTTTTTCTAGGTTGTTAAGAAAGCCAGACTCGTAGCCAGGAAAACTTCTTTAAAGTTAATGGTGGCTCAGATCCTAAAAATTTTCCTTTTTAATACCATTAAAGAAAAGAAAAGAAATGATTTGATCTCTTAGATAGAAGATGAGCTTGGGAGAGCCACATCGGACCCTGATCAACACGACAGAGATCATGTTGAGTTTTTTCAGCAAAATCATTAGCTTTGAGGAAGTGCATTCTAAACATGTTCAAGATAGGATCCTGAAGTTGAATAGAAAATCTATAGATCCTGTAAACATAGCTAAGTGGTTGGATAGGAAAATTTCTCCTGATGAATGTAGAGAGGCTCTGTTCTCCATGGGTAAGGAAAAATCTGCTGGCTAGGATGGCATCGTTGTTGAATTCATGCAATGCCTTTGGTGTCAGTTGTCTTTTGTTGTCACCCTTTTAGCTAACACGCTATTTGGGGAGGGGGAAGCTGAGGCGGACTTGAAATTGGGTTAAATCAAGCTTATTCCCAAACTCCATGTTTGTACTTAACCCAAACGCTGGAGGCCCATCACTATGCTTAATGTGGTGTACAAAGTTATTGCAAAAATAACTGCTAACAAGCTTGCTCTAGTTCTTAATGAGGTTATATCTCCTCATTAGCATGGTTTCATTAAGGGGAGATCTATTTTTGATAATATTCTTATAGTGTTGGGAGCTATTGATTATGCAAACATTTTTGCTCAAAAATCCATCACGTCACAACAGGATATGGATAAAGTCTTTGATAGGGTTAGGTGCTGTTTCATTTCCAAATCGTTGCAAGCTTTAGGCTTTGGTCCCTTGATCTCCAAATTTATCTTCAGTTTGTGTTCTCAAGTAGAGTCCATGCTTTTCTTTAGCACAAGAATAGTGGGCATTCTACTTTGAAGAGGTCTGTGAGGTCCTCTTGCACCCTTACTTTTTGCCATTATTACTCATCCCTTCATCTTAGCTGTAATGAAGTACATTTGGTGTCACATGCACATGGGGGATGGGGCCTAGGCACTTGGGCTTAGGGTCATTTACATGTGTGCCTTTGGGGGCCTTGGGCTATATGATACTTAGGGCTCATGGGCATTGTACACCTTTTTTATCATTCTGACTATTACTTTTCTTGGAGCTCTTAGGCCCAAGCTTCAATGGTGGACTTCTCCTTTATGAGATGTTAGGATGGTGACCTACACCATGCTATCTACTCCATGTCTTAGTGGGTCATTTGCTTTCTTGCATTAGCTCTTGAGTATGCTACTGCTAAGGGGTTAATTGTAGGATGATGGCGAGGAGAGTTTAGCTAAACCCTCCTCACCATGGCTGACCTACACCCCTGTTATCTACTCCATGTCTTGAGTGGGTCATTTGATTTCTTGCATTAGCTCTTGAGGATGCTACTTCTAAGGGGTTAATTGTAGGATTATGGTAGGGAGAGTTTAGCTAGACTATTTCCTCATGATTCTCTCCTTTTTCTTAACAGAGGTTTCTTAGAGAAGCTTTATCCATTATGCATTGCATTGCTATTATCGCTGGCTCTAATTGCAACATTGAGAAATCCTTGCTCATTTCTTTCTCTAAAGATTCTTCTTTTGACATCTTGGTGGTGAGGTGAAATAATTAAAAGAGGCACTATTTTCAGACATTTGGGGGTCCGTGAAGGTGCTGGAATCTATGATAAACAGATTTTTGATTGGGTCCTTGAAAAAGTGGGCAGAAAACATAGAAAATGGAACTTTGTTTCTTATCTTGGCGGGGAAAATTAAGGTGATCAACTCCATTATGATGCCCTATTTCTTGTTCTATGTTTCAGTGTGACAGGTTTAAACAAATGCCATTGGAAAGAAGTTTTGAAACCTATTAAAAGTTTCTTTTGGAAAGAAACTTGAGTCAAAGTGATCGATTTCTAGCTTGGTGTAAGTGGAAGCTTGTCTGTTCTCCAAAAACACGAGGAGGTCTTGGAGTGGTCAATCTGGAAAAATCATCTTTAGCTATGTACTCTAAGTCGATAGCCTCCATTTGTAAAGGGGAGCAGGTTGGAGCTAAAATGTGTATAAAGGCTCCAATGTTTGTTCTGAAAGGGGTAAATCGTTGGATAAGAATGGGCAGGAAAATGTTTTGCCTCAGTTATCTCTATCTTGAGGTAAAGCTACGTTTACTCATAAGCTTATCAAAAGATGCACGTTTGTGCTGGAAACTGTTCAATGGAAAGGATCACATAGACATCTCGCTTCAGTGGTCTACTAGTGGGCTCCTTTGTCTGACTCTCCTTTGGCTCTAAGCAATATTAGAATGGCTAGGTATTTTTATAACAAAAGGTATCATGAAATTGGATCATTTATGGGATGGCCCTCTTTTTGGTTGGAGAGACCTCGAACAATTAAAGGTAATGTTTTCCCTAAAAAACAGGACTCTTTAGAGCTCCTAGAAGGAGCCTTAAAGGTTTGTGTCAGATGGACTCCTCAGGTGAGAGTTATTGATTTTTGCTGGAGAGACTGGGTTTGGTCTTCCATCATAAATTTTCATTTTCATTTTACAATTGGACACTACTAATTTCAAATTGTTTCTATGGAAAGTGTAATGGGGGGCTCCTCCCTCTGGTGACAAACTTGCTGATAGGAACATGGCATCTCTCCTGTGTAAGAGATGCCTAGCAGCTACAAAATCAGTTACACATCTCATGATTGAATGTGCTTATAGCCAACACTTACTCATAGATTCTCAAAGCGGCCCTTCAAGATAGGTTTATCCTTGGAGAGTATTGAAAAATCATTTATTTTTTGGGGGGTTTTTAATACCCCTCTACAATAGTAGGAAGTCAGTATAAGCTTTGTCAGATATTTTGTGCTGTGCGAGATTTGGTGTGAAAGAAATGATTTAATTATCTTTTAAAGAAAAATGAGTAGTGGTGGGCTAGACAGTGACTAAAATAAATGATTTCGCCTTTCAAAGGAAAATGATTAGTGGTGGGCTAGAGAGTGTGAAAGCTAATGCTCTCACTGCCCTGATCCTGTTTATCAACTCTCGAAAGTTAAATTGTTTTGCATGGAAATCTACATAATTAAGGTGTATTCAGTTCTTAATGACTGTTAAGCTGTTTGTCTCTGATGAAGAAGCCTTAGCTTGTGAAAGCAAACTAATTTTTTGGTGGAGCTTGTAGATGAATGCAACCCTCTGTGTCAGGATTTGAAGATTAGTGCCAGTTAAACTGTTCACTGTACCTCTTTTGCAATGTCTATTTGTAGAGTTAGATGAAGAAGCCTTAGCTTGTGAAAGCATACTAATCTTTTGGTGGAGCTTGTAGGTGGATGTAACCCTCTGTCTCGTCAGAATTTGAAGATGGATGTAACCCTCTGTTGCGTCAGAATTTGAAGATCCGTACCACTTCAATTGTTCACTGTACATCTTTTGGAGTTTCTGTTTGTAGAGAGGATATTTATGTTAAGTGTGTAGTTTGACTGGACATTCATTGCAGCTCTGATGTCCGAGCCATTTTGTACATATTTTCTTGTCTTTTTTCTTTAATTTTATTTTCATGGAAAAAAGGTTGGACGAGGCGGCCTGAAAAGGAGAGGGGACAGGGTCCATTGTATTCTTCAGGGTAGACTCTGAGTTTCACCACCATCGCTTAATTTCACCTAGGAGAGGGGAAAGGGCACCTCTGTATTCTTGGGGGTACTGCTTTATTTCACCTAGTTTCGTAAAGTTGGACGAGGCGGCCTAAAAATGAGAGGGGAATGGCCCAACTTTTTTCATGTCTCACCACCCATCCCCCTCCCACAAGAAGATCTCTCACGAGTCCCAAAAATCTGGACCGTCAACGCCAAAGTCAAAACAATTCGCAACGCGCCGATTACGACGTGGCGGCGCGTCCCAAAAATCTGGACCGTCAACGCCAAAGTCAAAACAATTGGCAACGCCGATTACGACGTGGCGGTGCCTAATTAAGAGGCGCAACACAAAGTCAAAATCTGTTGAGCCGCGTACGCCGAGTTCACAAACAAGGTGGCAGTCACCGATGCTGCTTAGCTGGGCGAGGTAGGACGCAGGAGGGTGGCTTTGCGCGATAAACGTATGCTAATAATCCACGGCCCTCGTGGTGGGTGGGTGGGTTTGGAGAGTAAATGCCATCGATGAGGCGGGAGGAGCGCACGTCTTAAAAGACTCTCTATATAAGCAAGGATAGAGACTACTACGTATTCTGCGTGCTAACAAGAGCTCACAGAACTCAATCATCATTATTATTATTATTAATCTAGTAATGGAGGCCATGTACTTGTGGGGCAGTAGAAAGATGACTGTGCTCTTAGCGGCGAGCCTTCTCGTGCTGCTGCTGGGAAGCGGCCGTGCCCCGGCGGCCGCCACGTCGGAGGTTGCGCAGGACAACGTTCCCTGCTCCAAGGTCAGTATGAACATGGTGCAATGCGTCGGATACCTTACCAAGGGCGGCAATGGGCCGACCTTCGACTGCTGCAAGGGTGTCCGGGCTCTGTCCGCCCTTGCCAAGTCCAAGGGCGCCCGCCAGTCCATCTGCAAATGCCTGGAAGCGGCCGCACGCAACGTCCAGATCAACACCTCTGCTGTCAAGAAGCTGCCCACGGCCTGCGGTGTCGCCTTCCCTTACTCCTTCGACACCAAGCAAGACTGCTCCAAGTAAGTACACGACATGGCAGTCTGCTCTTATAAGAAGGGTGTTTAAACGCACATAATATTCTCTCTTGCCTCTACTCGCCGCAGGATCAGGTGAGAGATAAAAGCCGCGCGTGTGGAGACGCTCCGGAGGCATATGCAGTCACCACGTACTCTCGGCCCAAATTATACAATAGCTTGTCATGGTCTGTGGCATGGTGTCCTGATGATTCACTTACTACTTTGAGATTGCTTAATATAAAAAATCATTTTGTTTGATATCTGCAATTTTCTATTTTGAGATCGTCATGGTGTGCTTAATCAAACTTTAGACTTATTAATTAATTTTTTTTTCTCTGTCACTCAACCTTTAGACTTTATAAGGTTACAAACCTTTTAAAGTCTATGGTTAAAAGATTTACATTTTCTATAGCCCAAGCTTTCATTGAATACATACCCTATACCTTACTCTCCCTACCTCTCCCCTCCAAGTGAAAAAGAATGAGCCCTCTTGCCTTTTTAAAGAAAATCGTGAGCCCAAAAAAATGAAGATTATGGAGGACATTATGAGCCCAAAAAATGAATCATTATGGAGGACATCAACCTTTAAAAATAGAATGTAATGGAGGCTAACATAGATAGAAAGAAAGCATGCGGACCCAACACCATTTCCATTTTTGACCTTACAAAAAACCTTAATAAACATAACAAAATTTTGGTGTCTTGAACCCAAGGTTTGCACACACCAACTAATTAATTAATCACAAAAAAATGTTTCGGGTGCATATTCAACTGTACGTTCATGCAATTTCTATTTTGAGATCGACGTCAACCTCTTTTAATCATTGGTTGCAATTGTGCGTATATAAGCATACACTACGAGAGGATACGTGCATAGCTACGTCCATAAATGTGTTGCAAATGAAGAAAATTTGGAGTTTCAAATATCTCTAGCGTGGCTATGCACACGGCTAGGGCATGCAGCTCTACAGCCACACATGTAGCCACGCGCATAACTGAGTGTACAATCACGTGTGCAGTTTGCACAAAACAAAATGGGGCGAGGAACAAAATGGGAGAGAAACGGATCTGCTTCTCTCTCCCATTCTATCTCCCTCCCCTTTTTTTTAGAGAAAAACTCACACATGCATGAAAAATAAAACATTTATAGTAAAATACTATAAAAAACTTAAAATACATGTACATAAACAAGTTTCATTCAGAAATACAAACATATATTGAGAGTAGTTCACATCAAGTTTTACATATCGCTTTTACATAAACCCAAAAAAACAAGTCATTCATATTGAGAATAGGAAGCATCCACATGGTCAACATAAAAATAGTGTAATAAAGAACAAGTGAACTAAGATAATATTCATAAGATTATGTAGATTATCTTCAAATGTAGTCATCCTCCTCCTCATCATCATATGTATCCTCCTCCTCCTCATATGTATCCTCCCCACCACCACCACCTTCACCATCACACTTTCATTCTTCTTCTACTAATGAAAAAGTATACACATTTAGTGCTAAAAAACACTCATATAAATCTTCGAAGAAACTAAGTACATGTGGAATCAATTCCTCAGCGCATAGTTGCATTGCTTTACGATGTCGTCATCGGTCACCACTCCCTCTTGTTTAAGCCACCCCCAAGTTTCAGCTTCAGTATGATGTCTGCGATTAACTATTCTCACGATCTCTTGGGATGCAACCAACTGTCAATTCTTACAATTACGAACATGTAGCATGTAAAATTAAATGCATAGAAAACATAACACATATTTCATAAGAAACATTACAAGAAAACTCTATGCTTAATGTCACATCCCTTTTAAAAAAAAAGTTTACTGTATTTGGTTTCTAAGTGGCGAGAGATATTAAAACGTTAGGAGAAAACGATGTTATTAGTGATGTTTTAATGTCACAAAACTTACATCGTTGTAAATGTCAGACACAAAGTCATTTTGGGAATTTTTTGAAGGAAATAATGTTTTTATGATGTTCAATGTCACAAATGTGATGCTAAACATCACAAATTTTGTGCCACACCAAGTGTCACAAAGATTATGTCACTTAGTGCCACAAATCACAACCTACAAAGTGATTTTTAGGTCTTTTTTAAAGATAATAATTCCTAGTCCAAGTGTGATGATTAACATTACCCATGGCCAAAAATAATGCAAATTGGCAGTAATCATGCATTTCAGTCATTCTTTCAATTTTGATCGCTCTTTTTCTCTCTCTTTCTTCCATGTGTGTGTCTCTTCCCTCGCTTTCCCTTGTCTATTTTGCCAATCTTTATTCTCTCCCCCTCCCTTGCCTCTTCCCTCCCTCTCTCTCATATCCACTTTAACCCTCTCTTATTTCTTCCCTCCCTCTCTCTCACCTCCACTCTTCCCTTTCTTGCTTACAAATATCTTCCCTCCCCCTCTATCATATCCACTCTCTCCTATCTTGATTTGTGAAGTTAAATTCTCTACTCTATCTCACATGGAGTCACAAAAGAAACACTTGCTTGTCCTCCTCACCCAACCATTTATAGGATCTCGGGTTTGATGGAGAAACACTGAGAGATGCATTCACTTCTATGCAAGATGCGACTATCAACAAGGAGATCCAAGCATCAATGGGCTGATGAGCAAGAGGCGAATCATAAGGGAATTAGCTCCCTTGGGCATATGGGTATCAATGGTTGGGTGGTTGCAGGATCAGAGGGTCAGTTTTGTCCACTCAGGAACCCTGTAAATAGTAAAAAACAGGCATTTGTTTACCTTTAGTGGCTAGTATCTCATAGTAGCTAACGAAGGAATTTCCTTTCAAGTTCTTTTGTTAGAACATCACATGAAAAGTTGGGAATATAGTTGCACAATCTAATTAAGCATTAGATATTCGAAAGTCCTCATTTCCTTAGGTACATAGTTAAAGTATACACCCTATCCCAAATTTGGATTGATTCCATAAAATGCTAATATCGTTTTTACATATAAACTCATTTGAGATTCCCACTTTGGATCTTAGATCTTCACATAATATAAAACTTAACTTGAGCTTTTGAGAACATTTTAAGCTATTTATCTATTTTCTTTAAATATTTTAAGGTATTTAAAGTGTTATAATATATGCCACTTTTTGTACCCACAATAACTACCACTTAAAATGCTTAGTCTTGTAGATTAAAAGAGTGGTAGATAGTGAGACATTAATAGAATGTGGTGGTTAGTCAAAATTACAAATCCAATGGTTCGATTTTTAATGATATCTTTTTCAAATTTGTTTTACGCTATCAGAAGGCCTGCAAATATTAATAATCTAATTAGTAAAATGACATTTTTGATGTAAATCATCTAAAACCTATAGGGACTAGTGTACTTGTAATGGTGCATCTATGGAAAAAAAATAGGATCACTCTAAGTAAGGAAAGAACATTTTTTTATTATTTCATCATATTTTTAATTAATTAGACTAATTTATATTAGTTTAAGTTATATTAGGTTAATTTAAGTGCATGGGTATGTTCTATTAGTTGTTTGATCTCGTTTGAAGTACCTTGCTCCCCCAAATTTTCTCTCCAAGCATTGTCCCAGTCTAGCATAAAAACTAGACAAAACTAGACACCCTTATCTTGTAACAACCCGGTTATAGAGGAGCAAAAAAAAGAAAAAGCTTAACCCTAAGTGATATCAAGGTCTTCTTTTAATATAAATCTATCGATTTCATTACTTTATGCATGCATATTAAAGTATATGTATTACTTGTTATGCATGGAGATGTAACATAAGCATAAGCTTATGTAATATGTGCCTATGAGGCTATGGTCTTATGCAAAGAGATCTATGCATAGCTCTCGTGCATAGGAGCTATTCATATAGCTCCTATGTATAAGATCATTTTTATAGCTTCTATGAATAATGGCTAGAAATAGATCTCTATGCCAAGAGCTTTATGCATACAAAGGATGCCATTTTTTTGTTTGTATTTTTTTCTGGTTTCTTTCTTTTGGGGGGGGAGGGGGGAGGTGGGGTAAGAAGTAAAAAAGAAGCTATATATGCTAAATGTTCTCTACCAAGGTGAACATGTACTGGAAAACAAAAATCTTGAGATAGAAAACACTATCCAAATACCATAAGTTTCATATGATAGGGTAAGTTTTAGGTCTATGTTTGAGCCACCTTTTCCTATAAAAGGCTCTTTATTTCTCTCTTATCCTTGTTCTGAGTCAAGGGAGACTAGTTAGAGAGGCTAAGGAATCAAATGTATGGTCAAGCTCCTATGAAGAGTGACGTGAGAGTTTTAGGTGTTGGGTGCATCATGACTTTTGTATCACATGTATAGTTGTGGGCCCAAATCATCATGTTTGTGAATGCTTACTCTCATTGGCTCCAAAGGGGAGTTTGCTGGGTATTTTGAAGCTTCATGTGTATTTCCATCATGTGTGTGAATAATGGTGTTTGTGTACCTATGTGTGTCCATGTTTACAACCTCTTCAAGGGCTAAGTATGTGTGGGAATAGCCTCTAAGGCTAGATATTACGTGTGTGAGTGAGTGTGTGTGTGTGTGTGTGTGAAACCACTTAGGGTGGTTAGAACATTTAGATATTATACCTATTTGGTATAAGCAATGATGTCATCTAGATGAGCCTCAAAAGGTTATAAAAGCATTGTACATCTAAGGTAAAGGCACCACATCAACCTAATCTATTGGTCATTGGGTCATGCAATCTCTCTCTCACTAGAACATCTATCTTTCTCTCTCTACACATTGGGGCAGGCATGGCATTCGTGTTTAAGCCTCCACATTCCTTATCTTCACCCCTAATGCCTTAATACCTATAACAATAAGCTAAATTTAGCCACAAAATTTAGATAAAAGATATAAATTTTGTACTGGAGTGTACTTACGAATCTATATTTCCATGCATCCTTCTTGGTTGGCCTCCAATGTCGTACTTTTGATTGTTGAGGTTGCACTTGATGCGCTATAACTTCTTTTGGGGGAATATAATCCCATCATTTGATTCCTACACTGCATGGAACCACGCCCTTTCATGTACCCCCCTTGGAGGGCCACGATAGTTAGCATCTTGTGCTCTTGCATTCTTGTGAGACCTCTTACTATTGAGAAATCTTATGCAATGGCTACAGACACAATCACATGGGAAATGGTTGTTCTCTAGATTGGGGAATCACTCATGTAGAGTCTAGCAGATGTACTTAAGGTCCCTTTTCATTAAACTTGATGAAGCAAGTTTTATATGTACTATTACATAACTGCCTCAACTGGGTATACACACAAGACTACCCTTTGCATCCATAATTTCCCCACTTGTGTACCATGAGACATGATAGTAAAGGCCCTTGTCATTCCCCTCAACATTGGACTTTGTGTGACAAGCATGGCCAAAACATGGGAGGCAACTTCCATGAGACTTGTTGTCACTATGTCGAGACAACGTCCGAAGTGCCTCGAGCTTGCAAACCCGCCACTATGTCAACAACATTAATGGAGGTTCACTACAAGAGAAGGCATCATTATCGGTGTTTATTTGTGACATTTTAGCGGCAATTTATGTTACTCCGCTATTAACATCATTATTAACATTGCTTGAGCGGTGCTAATTAAACGTCGCGTTGTTATACACATCGTTCAAGCAACACTGGGAAAAAAACAGACTGTTCAAATTGAGTGGAAATAAAAACTTTAAATAAATTAAAACCCAAAAAGCTTGACCAACATCCAAATATTTTTGAAATAAACAACAAAATCATCAAATCCTTATACGAACCGATCAATGTGTACATATGTTATGATGATATATATTTAATTTGTACCTGCTTAACACAAAAACATTTGTTCTATTTCATAACCCCTTTAGGTTTATCATTACCATTCCTAGTAAGTTATTGTCCTTGGGACTTAGGACAATAACTTTTATCTTGTCCTGGATCAAGACAAGAGAAACAAAGTTTTTCTTTAACCGCTCTCTCAAAATCTTACTTTTTTAGAAGCTTACTAGGATTGGATTTTTGCTTTTTTGAAGGTTATTCCTTTTTAAAGAAAAGAACTGTTCTTTTTTGAGAGCCAAAATTTTCTCCATGAGGCTTATATGAATAATTCTTATCTTTTTCTTTATGATTACCATTACCCATGTTAGCGTCAAAATGTTTTACAAATCTTATAGCCTCATCTAAGTTTTTTGGCTCTTTTGGAGCGAACTTCCTTCTTGTATTCTCTTTTTAGGTCTTTAATGAAACCTCTTATATTTTTAAAATTTTCAATGCCCTTAAGTTTTAAGACAATTTTTCCAAAGCTATATATTGGGTGAGATTTAAATTATTTTGTTCCATAGAACAATTATCCGATTTCAATCTTCATTTTCAAGAAGATATTTCTTTTTGAATAATTCCTTGAATTAATCCCAAGAATCGTCTACTTACCTAGATTCCGCTAAACTCATCCACCACTTAGAAGATTTGCCTTCTAAAAGGATAGGCTAGCTTCAGGCACATTTCTTAAAAGATGAAAGTATTGCCATTTTGTAGAAAAATATTGACCACACCTTTATTTATCCCCTTCTCTTCTCCACTAAAAGTGGGTGCCTTTAAATCTTTGAATACCATACCCTGGTCTCTAGTTTTGGGACCCTCTTCAATTATGGTTTCATTCAACCCTTTTTCTAGAGTTTTTTCCCTTCCCTCACCAATGTTATTTTTAGATATTTCTTTTACTCCCAATCCTTTCCCTCCCATCAAGGAGCTAAGAAGATCCATCATTTTCTCAAGTTTATTTTCTATATTAGAGATTTTTTTTATTTATTTCCATAATTTCCATACCCTCATAATTATTAAAGTCGTAATCCATATCTATTTCATTTGGTTTTGTAATATCCTCTTTCACATGGAAAGAGGACATTGCGTTTTCCCCCTTCTCACCATTTTCATCCTTCCCACCTTGAGAAGCCATTTACTCTAACACATAAAAATGGAAAATTTCTTACAAAGAAAAGTTTTTTTACAACACAATGACCTTACTTGGTCGCATAATTATGAATTGTCCCTAATGATGTGAAGAACAGTTCCGTTGATTCCTCCTGGATATTTGCTTCAAAGATCCTTCAAGGTTGTCTTGTACTCCACTTGATCCATGTAGAACTCCAAAATATGCCCAGTTTATTAGGTAAGATGTATTTTGTATAGAGAAGATTCGAGAAATATAGGGATTAAATTATGAAAATGAATAGAAAAGAGATTGAGAAGTAGAGATTAGATTTAGTAATGAGTAGCTCAATGGAAACATGGAAGAGAAAGAACTTGGCTCTAATACCAATGTAATGATCCTTGCATTATAGACTTGAGGACTTGTAAGACTAGTACTTTGATTCTCTGCCCAACCATAATATCCCAAATAGACCCTAAACTCATGGTTATATAGGCCTAAGTGGTGCATGACCTTCCAACTTCAGCCCCTTCACCTTTCATTTGCTAAACGTTGCCTTTTCAATCACCAATGCCTCTTCAATTACCCCTAGAAGGGGGAACCCTCCTCTATGTCCCTTGGGCTTCCATTGTGCACCATTAACTTTCCTTTTTAATTTAACTTTAATGCCTATTTACCATTGCTTAGGTATTTCCTATTTGAAATTCCCTGAACCTTATTTATATGCAAAACTTTTACATATAAATAATCTTTTCTAGTCTTACCTTTCAGTGGAGCTTATGAAATTTGAGGGTGTGTACATACGAGCATATGTGAGTTACGGGGGGCATGTGTGTTTAAGAGCGTATATGAGTGAGGGAGCCTATACATGCAAGCATATGTGACTGAGAGGACATGTATGTGTGAGCATATGTGAGTGAGAGGACATGTATGCACGAGAATATGTGAGTGAAGGGGGAATGTATGTGTTAGCATACACTACAACAAAATCAGGGTTTAGTAGCAAAAATAGCAATGTTTTATAACTAGAAGGGTAGGTAGATATCGAGTAATTTTTGTTGCTAGAAACACTACTATTTTCGCTGCAATGGGTTGCTCAGCCGAAAATAGCAGCAAAATGTCGTTGGCTACTTAGTAACGATATTTCTCTGCTATTTTTGCTGCTTAGAGAGCGAAATCTTTGCATAGCAAAAAAAGAGCTGGGGCAGACTGGGGAGTCTGCACATGACTCCCCAGTCTGCCGCCCCAACTCTTTTTTTTAAATTAAAATTGAGTCACAGTTTCAGATTTATAACACAAACACAAATATAAGAAACACATACATCGTGGAGAATGCAATTGAGCCCAAAAAGTTATTATATTTCAGAAAGTGTTGGGCCTTTGGCCATATATACATAAAGTTTTTACAATGAAGAGATATCTAATTGGAATCCTCATCAGATTCCGAGTGATTATCCTCATCACATTCCGAGTGATTATCTTCATCACCTTCCTCATTCTCTTCACTTGCTTCACGCTGATAATTAGGATCCTCCTCTTCATCTTCCCCGTCATCCTTCATACATGCCATCAAGCACAAGGTAAGTAAGACCATTAAAAAATAATTAGACCTAGAAAAGATAATGGTTTAGGATCACTTACCTCATTTGCTTGAGTCCCCAAAATGGACTCATCCAAGCTTATGCCTCGTGTACGCATCAACACCCAAAAATTGCAAACGGGGGGCTCTATACCCATAGTCATACTCCTCCTTTGTTGGGTCACACCCAACAACCTCCCTCTATAAAAAACAATTAAGAAAATATACAATTATTTAAAGAAAACATTATAGTACAAAACAAAATGAAAGAAGAGAAGAAATGATTACTTACAAAACAAGCAAGAAAGGAGGATTTCTCGTCGGAGCCGAAGTGTAAAGCCCCACTTCCATAGTCGGGAAGCACTTGCCAGAAAAGCACTTGGGTGCTTTCTCACGAAGCTACGTGCATGCCTCCACTCCTCGGTCATGTTGTAAACACTAAGCTTCTCCAAGTCATTTTTTGCTGCTCTCTTGATATTTGCTCTCCTATTTGAGAGAAAAATCTTGATCTACCTCTTCATCCACTTCTCGGAGAAGAAAACACCCACATGTGGTATAGGGAACTCCAACTTAAGCACATCGATAACATATTGCTTACAAAGTTCATCTTGTGCTTTTCACTTTTTGAAGGAGTTCACGAACTCTAGGTTTGCCAAGTAAATGCATATGGTTCATGACTTGCTTTCCTCGTGCATCCATCATGAGGGCACCATCTACATCCACGTTGTATGGTAGGGTGGATGGATCGAATGGTAGAATGGGTCTCCTAGAGACCGGCTCATAATGTATAGATGAAGAGCCCCATTGTTGGTGAGACACATCGAGACACCTAGTGCTACTTTTGACAAAGCAAAAGCAGCCTGCTCCCCCCCGCTACTAGCACATCTACTACCCTGGTGAAGACACATGTGAGGGAGCGGGGGTGGGTCTAGTCGAGGAAGGTGGTGTAGGCTTATCACAACCATATCATGATGCGCCTGCACCGCTCGGCCCACGCCTATCAAAGGCATGGTCTGCCCCGATTAAGCAAGTGGGGTAGATTACCCCCACGGCGTTTGCTGGCCAAGTGGGGTAGTCTGCCCCCATGGCATTGACTGGCCCGATTGTAAGCCCGCTTGCATATAAGATTAAAATATAAGACTTAAAGAATGCATGAAAGATTAACTTTGTGTATGTGAAAAGGTTTGATGGAACCATACCTGTGTCTGAGTAAACTGAGACGAAGCTTACTGCTCATATCGTTCATTTATAATAGATAGCAAATTTTCCATAGGAGGGTCTTGTGATGGGTCGATTTCTTCTACATACATGCATGACACAACAAAACACAATTGATCTAACAAAATCCATACTTAAATCTTAGAAAAAAAATACAACATGTGATATTAGGACATTAATAAGACCTCCTACAACAGTGCTTAGACAAGCACGGTGGACAGTGCCCCTTTTGGATGATAGCTTTTGAGGACTTTCCACACGCTCCCCACCACTATTAAAACCAAAGGCAACTCCTCTTTTACAAGAGATGGATAGTGAGAAGATTGAGGGCTTCCCCTCCATTATCCACCTACGCGTGGATAACCATTCCTAACTTGACATAAGCAGCATTCTAAATGGCATATAACAGTGCTCCATATCTCTATGCATAAGTCCATTTCCTAAACCCAGCACCCAAGGGTGCAATAAAAATGAGGTTGAATGAATAAGGCTGCTTACCTTGACAATGCGTAGCCAACCAAGAAAAAACAACAACAAAAGCTTAGACAAAAAATACATGTGATATTAGGACATTGTTAAGACCTCCTACAATACTGCTTATACAAGCAGGGCGGACAATGCCGCTTTCGGATGAAAGCTTCTGAGGACTTTCCACACGCCTTGGGGGGGTACTTCTAAAAAATCATATGTATTACGTGCGTTCAAGGGGCATTTAAAAAACCCCTTAACTAATTTTTTCCCCCCAATAAAACCACCCCTCTTTACTTATGAACTAACCAATTTTTTTTTGAAGTTGAATTAAAATACCCCTCCTTTTGATCGCATGTGGTAAACTAATTTTTTTGAGGTGAACCCCCTGAGCCACACACTCCCCACTATTAAAGCCAAAGGAAACTCCTCTTTTACAAGAGAAGTATAGTGCGAAGATCGAGGGCTCCCCCTCCACTATAACCACCTACTCGCGGATAACCACTCCTAACTTGACATAAGTAGCATTCTAGATGGCATATAACATGGCTCAAAGGTTCTTATGGACATGGAATACCAATCAAGAAAACTCGTGCGCGACACCTAAATTGGTGATCATCACACTGATAATCAAATAAAAAATAATATGCACAAAAAGCTTAAGACATGACTCACAAAATAAAAAAAGATCATCATCTTCACACCATCGCTCAATCCACCTCTACACCTCAATCGATACCCTTGTATAGTGTGATATCTCAATCGGTACCCTCGCACTTCTCGTTGCTATAGTCAAACACTTTCCATGTTAGTTAAAGAATTAATTGAAGATATCAATTAATCCCAACATCATCTTGAGATATAGACAACCCATAAGTATTCAAATAACAACCACACACATGTTTTCTAGGCGTAAGTACCCTGAGAATCACCCCTCCATATGAACCAACTGAAACCAACAATGGATGCCCACAAGCATGCCATATACGGGCGTCCTCGATATACAACTGCCTAAACGCATGAGAGTATGGCTTCATGATTGGTGTGAAAGACTAGATCTACACATAATGCATATGCAATAAGCCAATCAAATGAATGTACGTAAGATGAGTCTAAGTGTCCCATACCACATAGGCGCATTGTACATACATGCATAGGATGGTAGAAGATAGAAGACATAAGGGTGGTTGCAAGATGAGCTTATCTAGTTTCATGTAGTGGGCGCCCTTGGCTTTAGCTGAAAAACAGGCATTTTTTCAAGAAGAATAGCCAATCTCTCATAGTTAGCCAAAAAGTTTCACTTTAAGGTCTTCTAACGAAACATCATATGCAAAGTTGGGCACCTAAAACTATAATCTGATCGAATATCCAATAATTACAAATCCCCTTTTCTTTGGGAACCAAGTTTGTATACAGGCCATGTCCTAGGTTTAGACAGGTACAGTGAATGTGAGTAAATTTCCTATAACTTTTACATTATTACTCATATGATGTTCCCACTTTGCATATCACAAATACAAATAACATAGAGCTTAACTTGATTTATCGAGTAATTTTTGATGTGTTCTACTATTTTCTATATTATTTAAAATGTATTAGAATTGTTAAAAAAACATACTATTTTATCTTCCCACCACATCTACCATTTAAGATGCTCAAATTGTATGGATCTAGTGATGATTAGATTGGGAAAGATTAGTATAATGTGGGTATAAGGTAAAATTACAAATCTAACGGTTGGATTTTTGTAGATTTACTTTGGAAAATTTATTATGACTGTCAGAGGCCCATTAAATCAATAGTAATTTAATTCTAGAAAATTAAATATTGAATCTTTCAATCTAAAAACTCAAGGGATCAATACTCTTGTTGCCATGAATTTATTAAAAAAAATTTGGCTTGAATTGAGTATGGGAAGGTCCATTTTCAATCCTCCCAAGTGAAAATTCCCATATTGTGTCCACTCTCCCCTTTTCAAGTCTAAAACCAATCCTAGTTAGGTTTGGAAATCTAGGCTTGGTAAACTTCACAGCTTAGGTTTCATCCCATGTGTGAGGCTTGGGTAGGCACAAATCTTATATATGCATGCCACTTATGTCCACATGAGCATCGAGAGGATCCACATAAGCAGCTTGCCACCTCAGCTTGCCACCTCCACCCTCCATGTCAACATGGTCAACCTAGTTGACTCCCCACCTCATCCTCCTAGTCATCATTAATGCCACATCATCTTGCCACCTTTGCATGCCACCTCGCACATGGTGACATGGTATGCCACATCATGGAATTGCCACATCAACCATAATAGTGCCACATGTCAAGAGAATGCCACGTGTCATACACACTTGTGACACGTGGCATCTCCTTCCCACCTCCCCTCTTTTTTCAAAAACATATTTTTGGAAAAGTTAATTTAGTAAATTAGAGAAATAGAATATAGAAATTTAAATAATAAAATATATGTAGCTTATTAAATAAAAGAATTTAAAATCACTAATTTTAAAGGATTATATTTTGGGATTAGATCAATAAAAATATTATTAAAGATCATATTATTAATTTAAAAAAATAAATTTTTTAATTTAATATTTTTTGAAAATTTTTTATGTAGAATAAACCTTTGAATAAAATTTGAAAAAATTACTTTATTTAAAAAAAGTTGTTATATAATTATAAAATAAAAGATATCTTTAAAGATATATTTATATATCTAGTAATGATAAATATTTAGACTTGTTAATAAATATTATAAATAATATTGATTTTTAAGTGGATATAAGTTTATCTTTAATTATCTTTATGTTTATCTTAGTTATCCAATCAATCTTAGATAGGAAATCCAATGAGATTTGAAGTGGATAACCTATTTTTCCTATATAATCACACATCTCTAGTACTATCCCACACTTATCTCTAGTACTATCCCATCATTGAGCCTTTATAATATTTTCTCTCTTAGCTTCCTTGTTTGAGAATGGGTTCTCAAAGTCGTAGGAGTCGGAAACGTGATAGGACTAGACTCCCCCCCATCCACCAAGTTCAAGAGGAGGAGAGGAGAAGGGTAGCTCGTGAGAGAAAGAGAGAGTGGAGAGCACGTCAACGAGCAACACCTTCCGTTGGCGATGATCCAAGCCTTGCTCCTCCTCTTCCACTTCCTCTCCCTACGCCCTCTTCCCCTCCACTACCCCTTAGTTTAGATAATCCACATGAACCCGCCCTTCTTGAGTCCTCTCTTCTACAAGAACCCACCCCCCCTCCTTTGGGCGCCCTTCATGTGGATAGGAAAGAACTATCAAAGTTAGGGGCACATCGTCGTGCCCATGCAATCTTCCATTCCTATTTTAAAGACCTCACGCCTTCATCACAGGCATGTGTGCTTGATGCTTTGATTGATCTGCCCAACATGGCCAACTGCAGGGCGCTTTCCGACATTGGAGGTCGAAGAGAGAGGAGAGCTGGCATGGCGGTGCTACGTCATTCCTATATAGTTAACAAGAAGAGGAACTTTGCGGACGCTTTGGCTGCTCGACGGGCTATTGTGGCAGCCATAAGTAGCTCCCAAATGAAGGGTAAGGTTAGTGCCACATCTCGCATCCTTTCCATAGCACCACACGCACTTAGAGTTGGGTCTATTAGGCGACAAAGTTTAGATGCCAATGAGGTTGGTGCTATGTGGGCGAGGTAGTGGTCATGTAGCTAGGCATGATCGCCTACTAGATGAAACCACTAGAACCTTGATAGAAAGTTTTTGGGAGGAGAATTGTCATGCATCGCCAGTTTTCAAGAAAGCTTTGCGTAAGAGACTGACAAGAGGAGTGTTCATTGAGCACGGTGCTTGCTTTCTTGAAATGACCCAAACTGAGTTGTATTCTCAGTTTGTGGCTTCGTATCCAGAGCTTAAAATTGGGCAAAGGTCATTTGAGGGGTGTAAGCCTTGGTTTGTGAGGTACTCACGTCAGCGTGACACGTTGTTGTCGCTACCATGTCGAGTTCAGACTTTTTTATGATGTGTTCCGTTCTCTTAGTGGGCATAGAGAGTTGCCTCGTAGTCCACGTGATTTCATCCACTCTCTTTTGTGTGCACGCACGGAGGATGCCCAGTTCCATAGGATGAATTGCACATCATGTGGTTCACTTGCACATCTACAGATGGTAGATCTTGATGCAAGTGACCAAGAGATAGTGGCATGGCAACGTTATGAGTATGTGACACACCAACTCCAGAGTGGTGGACAGTCCAGGAAGTTGCAGCTCGTGGACAAACATACACCACGTTGTCACTTCACAGCCACATTTAGGGAGCAGATCTACCCCTACATACGGCACAGTCATTGTGCCAACAAGTGGCAGGATCGTCAGTTCCGAGCATGCCTAGCAGAGTTTCCTATTGCTGTGGTCGTCTCTGTGATTGATTTTGCAGAGAACTACACTTTCACACCTTTTTAGGAGATACAATCTGAGTATTACTTCTCAGAGCAGGTAATGGTTATATTTTGTAATATTTGTCTCATGTTTGAGCTACATTACTTATTTGATTTTTTGTGTCCTAAATGTACGTATTGCTTACCTCACCAGGTTGCTATTATGGTCCACATTAGCTATCGACATGCAAAGGCTCATGTAGATGGGATAGCGAGTACCCCCGAGACCCGTGTCATTATTTGAGAGTATCATTTCTATATCAGTGATGATCGTTCACATGATGCACATTTTGTGCAACACTGTTTTCGTCTCCATGACGATTTTTTAGGAGATTGTGGGATCAGACATGTCCAGCGATGGGTTTGGTCGGATGGTTGTGGCGCATAGTTCAAGTCATCACGTCAATTCTATTGGCTCTACAGGTACTACTTATGGCTTTCTTACATTTACAATTAAACTAAATTCACTAGAACATCTTAAAGAAAACAATAACTAAGACTATCTTTTATGGATTTATAGGTGGCATGTGCAGTCTAGTATTCCAGTGATTTGGTCATTCTTTGAGACTAGTCATGGGAAGGGAGAGCATAATGGTGCGGGCGCGTGTGTGAAACGTGCCTTGAGGCGTCATCAGCTGTGAACAGGATGCTCAGCGGTTCAGAGATGCGGGCCACGTAGTCGAGTGGTGCTCCCAACATTTGTGTGGGAGTGCAGCATCATCGTACCCCAAACGTGATGCTCGGATTGTCAGGATATTTTTTTGGCATGTGGATGGTGGCATGATTGACCGTAGAGCCTCCCATGATTGTGACATAGTACCTGGCACCTTGGGCTTACATTCCATCAGATGGCGGCCCCCACGATTTACACACGACGGTTTGCATGCTTCTGTGGAGCATGTATGGATGGCCATTGGTCACATTGTGCCTCGAGAGGATGGGCAGATGCATGGATACAGACATTCCTCTCCCCCGAGCATCCTTCACATCCAACCAGTGGTGTCTGATGAGTACACAGGTCCTGCGTTCATGGTCAGTTATGATGACCTGACAGATTTGCTACGGGAGGGTGATGTATTTGCTGTTATTGCCAGTGAGGGAAATAGCGAGGGAGTAGACTACTATCTGATGAGTTGCACTAGGCCAAAGTGCATGCTTGACCAGGATACAGTGGATGATCACGGGTTCTCTTATGACGCCCATAGCATGATTGTGGCAGGCCGGTTCTACCAGCAGATTCGACTTCATCGGGGGAGTCTTGAGTTCCAGCAGTGGAAGTGGGAGTTAGAGGCATTTCAGTTCTCTCATCTAGTGGTTGCTACCAGGCTCACTATTGTTCGAGTACAGAGCCGAAAACACAGTTCTGACCCTCGTTTTTGGCTTCGAGTGGATGACCATGAGAGCATTCTAGAGCAGTTAGAGAGGGTGCTGCTGACTAGATCTCTATCTTGATATAGTGACTAAACTCAGACTAGCTGGGTTAGCTCACTTACATTGTACTTAGATTTTTGGGCAGTGACTAACCTCAGACTAGCTGGGGTAGCTCATTTTCATTCTGATGTACTTATTTGATGTTTATATCATTATGAGTTTTCTCATTATTGAGGATCATTACATTTTAGTTGATGTTCTTGATTTTATTATATTTTTTAACACTTTGGCTATCATATTGTTTGTTGAAAATCTCCATGCCATCGTACCCAAACGTGCTCCGACAGGGACCAAACTTTGCAAGCATGTGGGGGTGACCCACCCCCACATGCTTGCAAAGTTTGGTCCCCATCAGAGCATGTTTGGGTACGATGGTATGGGGAAGGCCCGGATATTCCATGGCCTCTTAAGCACCAAGAGACTTGAAAAATCCGGACTGGGTGCTAATTACCAATCCAAACATGCTCTGATTGTGACCAAACTTTGCAAGCATGTGGGGGGGACCCACCCCCACATGCTTGCAAAGTTTGGTCCCCATCGGAGCATGTCTGGGTACGATGGTATGGGGAAGGCCCGGATTTTCCATGGCCTCTTAAGCACCAAGAGACTTGAAAAATCGGGACTGGGCGCTAATTAAAAATCCTAACATGCTCTGATTGTGACCAGACTTTGCAAGCATGTGGGGGGGACCCACCCCCCCATGCTTGCAAAGTTTGGTCCCCATCGGAGCATGTTTGGGTACGATGGTATGGGGAAGGCCCGGATTTTCCATGGCCTCTTAAGCACCAAGAGACTTCAAAAACCCGCACTGGGCGCTAATTACCAATCCAAACATGCTCTGATTGTGACCAAACTTTGCAAGCATGTGGGGGGGACCCACCCCCACATGCTTGCAAAGTTTGGTCCCCATCGGCGGAGGAGCATGTTTGGGTACGATGGTATGGGGAAGGCCCGGATTTTCCATGGCCTCTTAAGCACCAAGAGACTTCAAAAACCCGCACTGGGCGCTAATTACCAATCCAAACATGCTCTGATTGTGACCAAACTTTGCAATCATGTGGGGGTGGGTCCCCCCCATGCTTGCAAAGTTTGGTCCCCATCAGAGCATGTTTGGGTACGATGGTATGGGGAAGGCCCGGATTTTCCATGGCCTCTTAAGCACCAAGACACTTGAAAAATCCGGACTGGGCGCTAATTACCAATCCAAACATGCTCTGATTGTGACCAAACTTTGCAAGCATGTGGGGGGGACCCACCCCCCATGCTTGCAAAGTTTGGTCCCCATCGGAGCATGTTTGGGTACGATGGTATGGGGAAGGCCCGGATTTTCCATGGCCTCTTAAGCACCAAGAGACTTGAAAAATCCGGACTGGGCACTAATTACCAATCCAAACATGCTCTGATTGTGACCAAACTTTGCAAGCATGTGGGGGGGACCCACCCCCACATGCTTGCAAAGTTTGGTCCCTATCGGAGCATGTTTGGGTACGATGGTATGGGGAAGGCCCGGATTTTCCATGGCCTCTTAAGCACCAAGAGACTTCAAAAACCCACACTGGGCGCTAATTACCAATCCAAACATGCTCTGATTGTGACCAAACTTTGCAAGCATGTGGGGGGGACCCACCCCCCCATGCTTGCAAAGTTTGGTCCCCATCGGAGCATGTTTGGGTACGATGGTATGGGGAAGGCCCGGATTTTCCATGGCCTCTTAAGCACCAAGACACTTGAAAAATCCGGAAAGGGCGCTAATTACCAATCCAAACATGCTCTGATTGTGACCAAACTTTGCAAGCATGTGGGGGGGACCCACCCCCACATGCTTGCAAAGTTTGGTCCCCATCGGAGCATGTCTGGGTACGATGGTATGGGGAAGGCCCGGATTTTCCATGGCCTCTTAAGCACCAAGAGACTTCAAAAACCCACACTGGGCGCTAATTACCAATCCAAACATGCTCTGATTGTGACGAGACTTTGCAAGCATGTGGGGGGGACCCACCCCCCATGCTTGCAAAGTTTGGTCCCCATCGGAGCATGTTTGGGTATGATGGTATGGAGAAGGCCCGGATTTTCCATGGCCTCTTAAGCACCAAGAGACTTCAAAAACCCGCACTGGGCGCTAATTACCAATCCAAACATGCTCTGATTGTGACCAAACTTTGCAAGCATGTGGGGGGGACCCATCCCCACATGCTTGCAAAGTTTGGTCCCCATCGGAGCATGTTTGGGTACGATGGTATGGGGAAGGCCCGGATTTTCCATGGCCTCTTAAGCATCAAGAGACTTCAAAAACCCGCACTGGGCGCTAATTACCAATCCAAACATGCTCTGATTGTGACTAAACGTTATAAGCATGTGGGGGGGACCCACCCCCCCATGCTTGCAAAGTTTGGTCCCTATCGGAGCATGTTTGGGTACGATGGTAGGGGGAAGGCCCGGATTTTCCATGGCCTCTTAAGCACCAAGAGACTTGAAAAACCCGCACTGGGCGCTAATTACCAATCCAAACATGCTCTGATTGTGACCAAACTTTGCAAGCATGTGGGGGGGACCCACCCCCACATGCTCGCAAAGTTTGGTCCCTATCGGAGCATGTTTGGGTACGATGGTATGGGGAAGGCCCGGATTTTGCATGGCCTCTTAAGCACCAAGAGACTTCAAAAACCCGCACTGGGCGCTAATTACCAATCCAAACATGCTCTAATTGTGACCAAACTTTGCAAGCATGTGGGGAGGACCCACCCCCCATGCTTGCAAAGTTTGGTCCTTATCGGAGCATGTTTGGGTACGATGATATGGGGAAGGCCCGTTTTTCCATGGCCTCTTAAGCACCAAGAGACTTTAAAAACCTGCACTGGGCGCTAATTACCGATCAAAACATGCTCTGATTGTGACCAAACTTTGCAAGCATGTGGGGGGGACCCACCCCCAAATGGTTGCAAAGTTTGGTCCCCATCGGAGCATGTTTGGTTATGGGAAAGGCCCGGATTTTCCATGGTCTCTTAAGCACCAAGAGACTTCAAAAACCTGCACTGGGTGCTAATTACCAATCCAAACATGCTCTGATGGGGACCAAACTTTGCAAGCATGTGGGGGGGACCCACCTCCACAGGCTTGCAAAGTTTGGTCCCCATCGGAGCATGTTTGGGTACGATGGTATGGGGAAGGCCCGGATTTTCCATGGCCTCTTAAGCACCAAGAGACTTCAAAAACCCACACTGGGCGCTAATTACCAATCCAAACATGCTCTGATTGTGACCAAACTTTGCAAGCATGTGGGGGTGGGTCCCCCCCATGCTTGCAAAGTTTGGTCCCCATCAGAGCATGTTTGGGTACGATGGCATGGAGATTTTCAACAAACAATATGATAGTCAAAGTGTTAAAAAATATAATAAAATCAAGAACATCAACTAAAATGTAATGATACTCAATAATGAAAAAACTCATAATGATATAAACATCAAATAAGTACATCAGAATGAAAATGAGCTACCCCAGCTAGTCTGAGGTTAGTCACTGCCCAAAAATCTAAGTACAATGTAAGTGAGCTAACCCAGCTAGTCTGAGTTTAGTCACTATCAACGGCAACCCAATCAAAATCGTCATCTATAACTGCCGGTCGACGTGCGCGTCGAGGCTGCTGTGCACGTCGAGGAGGCTGTGCCGGCTGCGGGGGTCGTCGAATGTCTGCGGCGGGGAGGTCTGCCTCAAAGGCAGGAACGTGAGCTGGTGCCGGTATACTCGGGAGCTCACGAGTCCCAAAAGCTGCTATGGCCCTCTCTCTCTCTCTCTACGTCGTGCTAATGCAAGACGCCTCTGTTTGTAAACCCAAAATCTATAATCTGCAATGGTACGTGTCTGCCACTCTGCTCGTGTAAGCTTCTCTGCTGTAAGGACACGCTGCTCATGAGAAGCAGCACTGCTGCTAGCACCATCACCCGAGGTGCCACTAGGACCAGCACCACCCACGCGCTCATATGCTCTGAGATCTGACTCTCATGTAGGACTCTCTGGTAAGCATCAAACTCATGTGAGCTCCACTCTATCTCAGGAGGCACCTCAGGCTCCTGGGCTCTATCGTCGAAGGCGTCGAGTCCCAAGTCAATAGCTGATGTAAAATCAATAGGCCTGCCAGTCCTAGCATCTACTCGAACGAGGCCTGGGTGAAGATCATCGATGCCCAAAACCCTGTACGTCGCTAGGTCGACGCGTGCACGGCAGGAGGGGCATGCTGAGAACCGTACTAGCTCCTGGGTGATGCAACACAAGTGGAAAATATGTCCACATCCCAGGGCATATCCACCTGTACTATCAATGTCCTCGATACATAAAGCCCAGCACGCATCACGTAGGAAGGGTGGTGCATCCTGCGGGAGAGGTCGTCGAAAAACCTCTATTGACAGGCCGTGGATATAAAGGTAGGTAAGGCACTGTCATGTCCGAGGATCTACGAAACTCTCGAACATGCAGCATCAACTGCTCTGCCCTATGCTGGGCAATCTGCTCCATAATCTGATGATGCTGTCCCTCAGCTCTAGAGCTCTCTACCTCGGTCCGAGCCTACGCAAAAAAGTAAAGCATTAAAATAATTGATTAGTCTCTCATTAGGTATTACTTAAAGAAATTTATAACTTAGGACCTTAATTATAACTCTTTTACGTGCAAGAGAAACCTACCTGCCTGCTGGATGGATGTCGGACTCTCTCAGATGCTGTGCCTCTGCAGTAGCTGCCTCTGCATCTGTAATGCAGCTTTGAGGCGGTCAATCTCCGCTCTCGCCTCTACCAACTCCTGAGTGAGTCTCTCAGTGGTAGGTGTGGGAACCTACGTGACAATCAACCATGCTGCTCATGTAAAAATATAGAAAAGTATATATAAACATGTAGATAAATGACCAAAAAAACTTAAGACGTAATATATATGTAAATACCTCAACATCTGTCATCGGTATAGATCGTGAGAACAGGCGCACCACGTGCTGGATGCTCTCCGTGGTACTCCATACGTCAATGCCAACCTGGGTGCCAAGAGCCTCTACTGTCGACAATGGCACAAATGAAGGATCTGTGGTAGGTGCTACACGAAGGGCTGGTGGAGGCCGCCTACCCTGGTCTTGGAGACGGCCTCGGCCAGCACCACCACCCGGACGATGGCTGGTGTAATCCACCTCTTCCCCTAAGACAAACTCCGCATATAACTGCTTTGCGAAGTATATGGAAATCTGGCGGTTGTTCGGCATCCTCCCATATGCGGCAACATATCGACTATAGATATGTGCCGCCATATGAGGATGCGAGCACCGCGAAATAGTAAGGGGCTTGCCCGCCCCCCAGGCCTTATCCCACGACTATCGAGAAAAAGATCTAGGTAGGCTCCATCCCTAATAGGAGCAAGATCACAGACCTGACGATATGTCAGGCCATGTGACACAGGAGCAGTGCGATGGTGGGCTATCCACTCATCTACATAAACAATATCGTGAAGGCTACGAAGGGACGAAAGCATCGCCTCCAAGTCTGCCACGATATGTAATGTAGACGGTGTGTCTCTAGCACTCCTATGGATAACCGCTAACTCGCGGTCTATCTCCGCGATGAGGTCCGCAATAGATGAGCGGCCCTCCTCGTGGCCCTCCTCGTGTGACTCCATGCTAAAACCTAAGCCAAACACAAAGGTCCAATGTGAAGGGTCTAATGTGAAGGGTCTAATGCTTAGTGCTAAGTAGCACTAATGAAGCTATAAAACAATGCTAATGGGCTCACTAATGCTAATCCAAATCAAGAGAGCAAGGAGAGTGAAAACGACTTGTGACAATGAGGTTAAAAAAAAAGTTTTCCGGTTTTGTAACCTCGATCGAGGTTCGGAAACATCATGCAATTTAGGGTTTGCAAGATTAACGCTCTGGATATTAGGGTTAGTGCAACATACGGCCAAGATACACACTTAATTTTAGGGTTGGGGAAGGATCGACGGCTGAGATTTGATATTACTATCTCGTTCGAGGTACATGAACGGCCACGATTTAAAGTCATTACCACGACAAGGTATGTCGACGGTCAAGATTCATTATATACCTCGATCGAGATATTTAAACGGCCGAGATCGCATCTTCCAACGTACGTGAATGGACGGTATAGATTGCGTTTACGTATCTCGATCGAGATAATTGGATGGTGGATATTGCATCTACGTATCTCGATCGAGATATTTGGACGGTGCAGATTGTATCTCTGTATCTCGATCGAGATATTTGGACGGTTGAGATTTGATCTCAGTATCTCGATCGAGATACGGGGACAGTGGAGATTGTATCCCATTACCTCGAACAATGAATGGTTGCGATTTGATGTTAATTTCTCGTTCAAGATACGTGGACGATGGAGATGTGCTAGTCAAATATGCCTAGGGGGATACAGTGTGGCCCTGATGTGGATCCGAGTGGCATAGATATCTCGATCGAGATAATGTGGTGGCGGTGACATGTATTGGTGACATGGATGACGCCTGGAACCCCGGCGGACCTGCTAGCGTGGCATTAGTTGGCATCTCGATTGAGATATGTCGATTTAGGCTTGGGAGGCACGTGTCGTGTTTTAATTCGCGGCACTATCACGATCGAGGTACTCTGCCCGAGATGCATGGATGTCCCAATGTTAGAGAGAGTGAATGAAAGTGAGTACCCTCATCTTGCAACCACCCATAAATGTGTCTGGAGTGAGTATATGAAACCAATCTGATGTCCCATACCATGAGATTAATTCCATCCATCACTTCATGATAGAAGTTTGAGGTGGAGTGGCTAGTTCCCTCTAAAACTTAAATTTCGACACAAATTTTCTCTATCTAGAAATTTTATTTAAGTTACTGAACTTGAACTAATCTTAATGTTGAATGTTTGGTTTATTAATATTAGATTCTTAATTTGGAAAGATATTATAGAAATACTTATAAAAAAAGACAGTGAATGTATACATATACATACCTCCATCGTTTTAGTGTTATTGAAAGTGAGATTACAAATGAAGAATGGATAAATTTGATAAAATATGAATGAAAAGTAATGATTCTAAACATTTTGATTAAGTGAACAAGTCTAGATGATGAAAGATTGATTTACATTTGTAGTTGAAATAGACGTAAATAATAAACATGTAACTGAAGCGTAAGAGAGTAGTACCTTTTATATATATTCAATTGCAATGATGCTCTACATTGAGAAAAATGAGAAACAATAAGAATGGATTGAAGTATAATTATTCTTCCAAACATAACTAGGTTTGTATTAAATTATAACTTTATAAGAAATAAAACTTATAGTAGTATGGTTTAAGATTCTATGCACAATTATTTTAATCACAGGTAATTCTCAAAAGGAAGTTTGAGATGAAGGATTTGGGAGATCTGCGCTACTTTTTGGGAATTGAGGTCATTCGCACACCTGATGGTATTTGGCTCACAGAGACAGTATATATTGGACATGTTGTCCAAGTATGGAATGGCTAATTATAAGTCAATCTCGGTGCCATTAGATCAAAATGGCAAGATTAGTGCGAATGCAGGTTATGTATTGGAGGATCCCACTATGTACAGGAAGATTGTGGGGAGTTTAATCTATGTCATGATTAGCAAGCCAGATTTGAGTTACATTGTTGGCTTAGAGAGCCAATTTATGCAGGTTCCACATAAACCACATCTAGGTAGTGTGCGACACACACTTCAGTATTTGAGGGCCACTATTAAATATGCATTGTTTTGTGCAGTAGGTGTATCATTGGAGCTATATGGGTACACAGATGCAGATTGGGCAGGTAGCATCTCAGACATGAGATCGACTGGTGGGTTTATGTTTTCATTGGGGAGTGTTGTTGTGACATGGAACAGCAAGAAGCAGCCCATGGTTGCCTTTTCAAGTACAGAGGTAGAGTACAGAGGAGTTGTGATGGCAGCGTATAAGGTAGCTTGGTTATGCAAGCTACTTGGCTGATTTGGGGTTGCATGTGGAGAGGAAGGTTTTCATATATTGTGACAATCTTAGCAGTATACAGTTGGCCAGGAACCCAATTTTCCATGCGTGGACAAAACACATTGAGGTACATTACCACTTCATCACGGAGAGAGTCTTGGTATAGGCGACATCAACTTGGTCTACGTTAGCACACATGATCAGGTCGCTGACATCTTCATGAAGGCTTGGGAGCTGAGAAGCTCCGTAGATTTTGAGATAAGCTCGGAGTTCATGAGTTGGAGTGTAGATTGAGGGGGAGTGTTGAGATGTCAAACTCAACATGACCTGACACTCATCATGAGGCGCCTGCATGACTATTCAACATTTACATCACTGGCGCGTTTGCTAGCTGGTAATACCGACATATCTTTGCCAGAGATTCTATAGCTGGACTACCACTAGTCCATCTACCCACTCTACTTAGCATAATCACAATATGGACCGCTTGTATATACTCTATTATGTGTGTTAGTCACTTTATCTTCTTTGTAGATCTCTTTTTTTGTGTGAAGAAGAAGAACTTTGAGCCTTTCACCTTGTGTGTTCTCTTCTAAGGTTTGTGTGAGTGTGCGTGTGCTTGCAAGAGCTTAAGCTCTCTTCTCCCCTACATCTTTTCACTCATCTCTTAGTAAAAATATATATGTAAGATACTCAAGGTATTTGGCATGACTGAATGTAAGGAAAATAGTAGCCCAATGAAGGTCGAAAAAAATTGACTCCCCAACCAATGAGGTGATAGCTCAAGTAGTGAAGGTTTTTGTCTAGGACCAAGAGATCTTGGTTTCAAGACCCCCTTGGTTGGTTGCATCACCTACAAGTGGATAATTAAGTGCCTACGCGTGGGTGCCTATGGGTGGTTGAAAATCAGTAACTATAGGAGGATCTTGGGCCTGAGGCCCGAGTTAAAACAAAAAATGTCTCCCCAATGAAGTTTTATCAAAATCTATGTGTTAAAGATAATATTGATAAAAGATTGTCTCCCCAATGAAGGTTTGTCAAAAGTTGTCTATTGTTAAACCTTATGAATGAGATCTTATCTAGGAAACTTGTTGATAGATTTATCCTATAAAGACTAGACTAAACATTGGTAGAATTGTGAAATAATCATTAGAAAGTATGTATATCGATGTTATGATGCATTCAAAGTACTCAGGCGTATCGATGTTATGATGCATTCAAAGTACTCAGGCATATCGAATCACCTATGTTACATGCAAAACCATTAGTGGATTTTGTGACTCAAATTAGGTAGAGGTGATTATTACCGCTCAATAAACACTATATTATTTTCTTTTTGTTTGGGATGAATTTCTTTGTGTGAGACGTTATGAGTGAGGAGGATTCTACAAGCCATGGGAGTAGTGCAGAAACAACATATAATGTTGTAAAAATTGACAACTAAGGTTGCATGGCCATTTCTTGGAATCTTTACTTATGCCATGCTCACATGAAACACATTGACATTCATTGTCACTTTGTGTTTCATGCCATGCTCACATGACACACATCGAGATTCATTTATCATTTTGTGTGCAAGGGATCCTTATTTTAAAAAGTTAACTCCCCTCGCAAAATATCCTCTCTCTCTCTCTCTCTCTCTCTCTCTCTCTCTCTCTCTCTCTTTCTCTCCCTCTCTCTCTCTCTCTCATGGTCATGGAGGTAGATGATAGATTTAGGTAGATGATAGAGATGTGAAAATATCTTCACAATGGTATAATCTAAAAGAAAATTCTCATGTCTTATGCCCATGCATTCAGGTGTGTTTGAAATGGATTTAGTCATCTTTGCTTCATGAGTTAGGTTCCTTCCACAATGCCATTGTTCAAATCACATTATAGTTAAATTATATCCTCTACTCCAATATTTTTTCTAATGTTTGCTATTCGTGTGAGAAAAAAGTTCCTCTACTCTATGACTTATTGAATTTTCTTTTTTATTTTAAGATACTTTCTTCTACGATTTTTTTGGTTATGATTGTATTGGCTAGTTATTTCCAAGATAAACCTCTGCATCTTTAACAAGATATTAAAGATTTGATATGGTTTGATCCTCTTTGAGGATATGACTCGCATAAAGAGGTAGGCAGTTTAAAAGATATTAAAGATTTGATATGGTTTGATGCTCATCAAGTATATGAGTGGCATAAAGTGGTAGGGACTTTCAAAACTACTTGAAAAGTCTTTGGAATATATGATTGGGTAGGCACTTTAAAAGATATTAAAGATTTGATATGGTTTGATGCTCGTCAAGTATATGAGTGGCATAAAGAGGTAGGCACTTTAAAAGATATTAAAGATTTGATATGGTTTGATGCTCGTCAAGTATATGAGTGGCATAAAGTGGTAGGGACTTTCAAAACCACTTGAAAAGTCTTTGGAATATATGATTGGCATAAAGAGGTGGGCTGCCAATCACTTGAATGTTTGTGGGATATGATTGACTTTAAAGAGAAGGGCTCTTGAGAATTTGAATACATGGGGTGTTGAGCCTATTTTCATTATGATTTGATGCTACCTAGGGACATGATTGGCATAAAGTGGTGGGCTCTTAAGCATTGGTTCAAAAGAGTGCTAAAGGCTTGAGAGGAGAGATCAAAGTAGAGCAACTTATCAATGGGATAGTACATATGGAGCTCATGCTGCACTTTAAGGCATGTTACCTTTAATATAGCCAATGAAAGGTGAGGTTGGATGAGTTTTTGTAATAATTTGCATGGGAACACTAATTTTGCTTCTAAATTTCATTTTATGCTATGATGGGCCACATGCATATAATCTCCTTTATCCAAGGAAATATCTTGCTTAGGATAGGAAATTATCCCTCTTAGAGTTCTCTTTTATTTGAATAAAAGGAAAATCTTGGGAACTCCCTCTAAAAGGGATCATGAGAAATGGTTGCAAGGAAAAGGCATGAGGATATTCTTTTGTTGTAGGTTAAGAAATCTAAGCTCCTAGCCAGGATCATGAGAAATGGTTGGAATTAAGGAAAAGATAATACGATCTTCTTTTGTTTTTCTAGGTTAAGAAAGCCAGACTCGTAGCCAGGAAAACTTCTTTAAAGTTAGGTCCTAAAAATTTCCCTTTTTAATACCATGATCAACACGACACAGATCATGTTGAGTTTTTTCGGCAAAATCATTAGCTTTGAGGAAGTGCATTCTGAACATGTTCAAGAGGCTCAAAATAGGATCCTGAAGTTGAATAGAAAATCTATAGATCCTGTAAACATAGCTAAGTGGTTGGATAGGAAAATTTCTCCTGATGAATGTAGAGAGGCTCTGTTCTCCATGGGTAAGGAAAAATCTGCTGGCTAGGATGGCATCATTGTTGAATTCATGCAATGCCTTTGGTCTCAGTTGTCTTTTTAGCTAACACGCTATTTGGGGAGGGGGAATTGGGTTAAATCAAGCTTATTCCCAAACTCCATGTTTGTACTTAACCCAAACACTGGAGGCCCATCACTATGCTTATTGTGGTGTACAAAGTTATTGCAAAAGTAATTGCTAACAAGCTTGCTCTAGTTCTTAATCAGGTTATATCTCCTCATTATCATGGTTTCATTAAGGGGAGATCTATTTTTGATAATATTCTTATAGTGTTAGGAGCTATTGATTATGCAAACATTTTTGCTCAAAAATCCATCACGTCACAACAACAGGATATGGATAAAGTCTTTGATAGGGTTGGGTGGTGTTTCATTTCCAAATCGTTTACAAGCTTTAGGCTTTGGTCCCTTGATCTCCAAACTTATCTTCAGTTTGTGCTCTCATGCTTTTCTTTAACACAAGAATAGTGGGCATTTTACTTTGAAGAGGTCTGTGAGGTCCTCTTGCACCCTTACTTTTTGCCATTATTACTCATCCCTTCATCTTAGCTGTAATGAAGTACATTTGGTGTCACATGCACATGGGGGATGGGGCCTTGGGCTTAGGGTCATTTACATGTGTGCCTTTGGGGGCCTTGGGCTATATGATACTTAGGGCTCATGGGCATTGTACACCTTTTTTATCATTCTGACTATTACTTTTCTTGGAGCTCTTAGGCCCAAGCTGGCATGGTGGACTTCTCCCTTATGAGATGTTAGGATGGTGACCTTACACCCATGCTATCTACTCCATGTCTTGCACTACAAGGGATCGGGCTCATACCCGCGCTCCTAGCCGCTAAAAATGACTTGTGGAAAAAAGTAGTGGGCTCGGTATCAGCGCGTGTATAATCGCGAACAAAGACATGCGTGTAAAAGCGCGTGTATAGGACTGCTCAGACGCGCTCATACACGGGTGTATACACGCGTTCTGTCAGTTCAGATGCATTTAGACGCGTTGATACAAGCGTCTATACACGCGTTTTGTTACTTTAGATGTGCTTATACACGCGTATTTCTCAGATTTGATGCGTTTATACACGCGTGTTTTACAGATTTTTCGCGTATATACACGCAACTTTTAGCAGTTCTGACGCATTTATACACGCGAGAACAGAGAGCAAAAAAAAAAATCCAGAGAGTGCTATTTGGTGCCTGAATGCTGTTCTAGCATTCCAGCACCCAATAACACTCTCTGGATAATTTTTTTTTGGTGCATTAGACCATCCACGAAGAACATATTCACGAGGAAGATTAAGACAAGAACGACATGAATGCATACATTGTCAATACACGATTCAAGACAGACATGAATGTAATACTATCGATTCACGATTCAATATTACTATCAAAATTTTACACATATATACAAGGGAGTCCATATCTCGAAGTAGCCCATGGCTTCAGTTTACAAAAAAATATATACAACCACATCCTCAATATAGAATGTGATACTATAAGTCTGAGTACTACTTAGACCTAGATGATGACTCGGTGCTCCCTCCATGCTCAGATGAGCTCACATCGGTCGGAATGTCCGATGAGTAGTGCTCACATCCACCCTCTGCAGTGGCGGCGGGTGGATCATCACCAGCTTGTGCTTGTTCAAGTAATATATAGTATATAAGTATATATATATGTAATTCAATAAACCAAAATCATTCGTTTAGAGTTTTCAAGTACCTATCGACCGTATGGTCTCATGGCCATCTCAAACTGCGCGTCCGTATGATACGTCCCTCGGCTCTGAAGATGGCCCACGTGTCACGTCTGCTATGCCGGCGAGCATACGCAGTATCGTGGGTTGTGGGCTTCCTCCCCGTAACCCGTCATCGTCGTTGTATCATAATCAACACAATTTGTAAGATTAAAACAATCATAGAATCAATGAATTAAGTAAACAATCAAATAAAGTGGCAAGATACTTACGAACTCTGCCTCCCACGACTCAACGCCGCCAGATCCGAAATGCGAAGATCCAATGGTCTCCATCTGGATCCGTCGTGCCTCCACATGCTGCCTGCTCTTCATACCACCCTCTGCTCATTTCTTTGCCTCCTTCCACTCGCGTTTGTGCGCAGTGGCAGGTTTCTCGGCAGGATAGCCACCCGCAGCTACATTTAGCCCATCATCGTATGCGAGTTTTTTAAGGTGAGATCTTTTATTACTTAAGATCTCCCTTATTCTCGTCCTTCCCCATACATCCGAGAATGTAGCATGTGGGGGATTGGGGTACCGACTATGTACAGCCTCTATCACCTCCCCAACTAGTCAGCTATTTTGATCTTTAAATTTAATAAAACAATTTCTATACAAGTTTGATACTACCCCACGCATGTACTCCATTACCTCCCTCCCCCTCGCATCCATCACTATCCCGCCCCTATCCGTCACATCATAGCAGATCACTCCCTCCACCTCTCTCATCTCCTCCTCTTTCGAACTGTCTCCTCTAACTCTTCTCCCTCTATCTCCTCTCTCACCGCGTGCCCTACTACCTCCCCCACCTCCCCCACCAAAGCACCCGCCGCATCCTCCACTCCCACTCTCCCTACTACTGCGGGTGGAGTCACGACTGGGGGATTGTCTACGTGACAGTGGCTGTGAGCCCTGACGTGACGGTGGCTCTGTGAGGGAGCACGTGATGGTGGCTGTGAGGGTGTGCGTGAGTGTGTCTGGGACGAGGTATGTCTCCTCGGTGGACGTGAAAGAGGAGAAGCTGCATGCCATCTCGTCGGACTCGTAGGCATAGACGGACTCATAGGCATAGACGGCACTGGAGTGCCCTGGATACTCGCGGTAGGGGTATAGACACCATGCATGGAAGGAGGGGGATGGACATACACGTACTGTGTAAGCTCAACTGGACCAGGATAGCGCCCAAAATGATTTAGCATCTCCATCAGCCAATTGCTGTACGCAAATGGATCGGATGAAGAACCTAGAATATCCATAAAGAATCTGCAAAAATAATCCTCATGTACATCATGGGCTGTCTCTTGACTCACACAAATATCATCATTCAAGTCACCTATCAGCCTGCAAACCATAGAAACAGGAAACGCAGTCTTCTGTATACACCCGTCCAGAAACGCGTGTATACACCCGTCAAAAAACGCGTGTATACACCCATCCAGAAACGCGTGTATATCCACGTGAACAGACTGTGCAGACAGGATACACGCGCTTTTACACGCGTTTCTACACGCGATCTGCGTAAATTTTTTTTTGAAAGGGACCGACTTTCAACAATGTGTCCTTATAAAAGGCCCACTGTCGCCCCTGTCAGAATCGTTCACCCAAAATCGTGTGCACAGAA
This sequence comes from Cibotium barometz, assembly GCF_041138505.1. Taxonomy (NCBI): domain Eukaryota; kingdom Viridiplantae; phylum Streptophyta; class Polypodiopsida; order Cyatheales; family Cibotiaceae; genus Cibotium; species Cibotium barometz. Next base: position 26,345,886 of record NC_141083.1, read on the forward strand.
GCAAAAGGACGGAGACAAACCCAAAAAGCAAAGAGAAAATAGCATAAACAAATCTGAGGAAGGAGACAAGGCAAAGGACAAACTGACTCACCTCTGAAAAAGTGAGTCTTCTTTCTTGGTCGGCTTCCTCCCGTGTGTGCTCCTTCTCTGCTCCCTCCTTACACTTAGGTTTCGTTTCTGTTGGAAGAGGCGAAAACGAAAAAGAATAGATATGTTAGTTCAAAATCTTTATTTGGGGAAGGCGGGCTATTTTTAGTTTAAACAGATCGTCGCGTTTATAAATGCGTGTATGTTCGCGTGTATGATAATTTAGCTGCGTTTATACACGCGTTTTGCAGGAATTACCCGCGTTAATACACGCGATTTTTAGGAAATATCCACGTTAATACACGCAATTTTTAGGAAATAGCCGCATTAATACACGCGATTTTTATACTTTCATTAAAAACATATTATGATTTTGTGTTTTTTGGTTTGTACATAGAATGTCATCAACCTCCTCAAGCAGTTCTGGGGAAGATGAGACAATGCGTCATCGTAATCGCGATGTGTGGTTGGGACAACGGATCAAATGTATGTGTAATCGATGTCAAGGATGCATTGTACGAGCACGTCGAATTACCTTGAATCACATCTCCATGTATGGAGAATGGAATCAAACAGGTTTAGAGGTGAGTAGATGTAAATTGATGGTATTCAAATGACTCATGGTATCCAAATTAAATTAATAGAGTTGTAATATATAAACTCTAATTGAAGAAGGATGCAGTACCACACCCTAACATGGTGCCCTACGCGCGACGAGAGCACGCAAAGCGTCGACGAGATGATGCTGGAGCTTCGGGATCTATTGTCAGAGATGAGTGGGAAAGAGATGACAATAGCCCTGCACCCCACGAAGTTGTGGAAGAGGAAGTGTTTGATGATATGGTGCGGAATCTTTTTAAGGATGATCCCAAAGGTATGGACGACGATGATATGGAATAAGAGCATCTTTACAAGGCTTCATCGACACCGGTTTTTGGATGGTGCACATTCTCTATTTTACGTGCTTCACTTGAACTACTCAATATACAAACAGTTTATGGATGGAGCAATGCAAGTCTTGACGCATTATTGAAGTAAGCATTCTAACTTACAAATTTGAATTAGTGGTTTAAGGTTTAGGATTTAAGACTAATTATAATTGATGATATTGGATGCATGCTATTATCAAACATGCTTCCAGAGGGAAATAGACTACCCACCTCAAGAGACATAGCGAGGCGCTATGTGACATCTCTTGGAGGATTGGATTATGATCTCATACATGCATGCGTCAATTATTGCATTCTCTTTCGTGGGACGCATAAGGTATGCATTTTTTTACTAATGTGTTTCATGTACATATATATCTAAGCTCGCGTACCCCTTGACTTTTGATATGCTAATTAATTACTGTAGTATGTGTATTTGAGTAGGTTATCTATCTACCAATGGTGCATGACATTAAATGGTGGTACGTCATCCGTATTGCACCACATTCCAAAGTGATGTATAATACATTCACTGATATGGAGCATATGGAGGATGTAACAAGCCGCAATGAAGATGATGTCGAACATGCCAATGAAGATGTTGTGATCGATGATCAAGAAATAAGAGATGATCATGATAATGAGGATGAGCGTGCCATTTCTCATGATCATGAGAATGACCCTACCATTGAGGATGATGGTGATGTTGATGAGGATGATCAGGACATCGATACCATTATCAATGGAGTACAGAATATCGATAGTGGAATAAATTTAATTGTAGCCTTACAAATTGATCAAATGGATATTGATGTTGATCGTTTGGCAAGGATGGATCTTATTGAAGATGAGATCGAACCCTAACCAATCCGTCACTGTATCATTCTAAATTGATGACATTTCTATTGTATATGTTGTCTTTTAATTATCATCTCATATGCATGATTTATTTTTGAATATATTTCATTGTTGTAAATGCATGTAGTGGGATTGTGTAATGATATATACTGTAATGTACTATGAGATGGTTTAAAGAAAATAGTTCTTAATTTTGTAAAGGAATTCAGTTTTTCTTCAGTTTTTCTTTACCAAGCATGTATCGATGTGTGTATGGCAGCGTGTATTGATGCGTGTATTACTGCGTGTATATTAACGCGCTGATAAATGCAAATATACACGCGAATTTAAATGCCAAAATACACGCGCCCAATTCTATTCAAATACATGCGTGACCATACACGCGCTCGTAATTTATCGCGTGTATGAAACGCGTGTATGGCAGCATTGTCTTGTAGTGTTGGTGGGTCATTTGCTTTCTTGCATTAGCTCTTGAGTATGCTACTGCTAAGGGGTTAATTGTAGGATGATGGTGAGGAGAGTTTAGCTAAACCCTCCTCACGATGGCTAACCTACACCCCTGTTATCTACTCCATGTCTTGAGTGGGTCATTTGATTTCTTGCATTAGCTCTTGAGGATGCTACTTCTAAGGGGTTAATTGTAGGATTATGGTAAGGAGAATTTAGCTAGACTATTTCCTCATGATTCTCTCCTTTTTCTAACAGAGGTTTCTTAGAGAAGCTTTATCCATTATGCAGTGCTTTGCTATTATCTCTGGCTCTAGTTGCAACATTGAGAAATCCTTGCTCATTTCGTTCTCTAAAGATTCTTCCTTTGACATCTTGGTGGTGAGGTGAAATAATTAAAAGAGGCACTATTTTCAGACAGTTGGGGGTCCATGAAGGTGTTGGAATCTATGATAAACAGATTTTTGATTGGGTCCTTGAGAAAGTGGGCAGAAAACATAGAAAATGGAACTTTGTTTCTTATTTTGGCGGGGAAAATCAAGGTGATCAACTCCATTCTGATGCCCTATTTCTTGTTCTATGTTTCAGTGCCAGGTTTAAACAAATGCCATTGGAAAGAAGTTTTGAAACCTATTAAAAGTTTCTTTTGGAAAGAAACTTGAGTCAAAGTGATCGGTTTCTAGCTTGGTGTAAGTGGAAGCTTGTCTGTTCTCCAAAAACATGAGGGGGTCTTGGAGTGGTCAATCTGGAAAAATCATCTTTAGCTATGTACTCTAAATCGATAGCCTCCATTTGTAAAGGGGAGCAGGTTGGAGCTAAAATGTGTATAAAGGCTCCAATGTTTGTTCTGAAAGGGGTAAATTGTTGGATAAGAATGGGCAAGAAATTTTTTTGCCTCAGTTATCTCTGTCTTGAGGTAAAGCTGCGTTTATTCATAAGCTTATCAAAAGATGCACATTTGTGCTGGAAACTGTTCAATGGAAAGGATCACATAGACATCTCGCTTCAGTGGTCTACTTAGTGGGCTCCTTTGTCTGACTCTCCTTTGGCTCTAAGCAATATTAGAATGGCTAGGTATTTTTATAACAAAGGTATCATGAAATTGGATCATTTATGGGATGGCCCTCTTTTTGGTTGGAGAGACCTCGAACAATTAAAGGTAATGTTTTCCCTAAAAAACAGGACTCTTTAGAGCTCCTAGAAGGAGCCTTAAAGGTTTGTGTCAGATGGACTCCTCAGGTGCGAGCTATTGATTTTTGCTGGAGAGACTGGGTTTGGTCTTCCATCATAAATTTTCATTTTCATTTTACAATTGGACACTACTAATTTCAAATTGTTTCTATGGAAAGTGTAATGGGGGGCTCCTCCCTCTGGTGACAAACTTGCTGATAGGAACATGGCATCTCTCCTGTGTAAGAGATGCCTAGCAGCTACAAAATCAGTTAAACATCTCATGATTGAATGTGCTTATAGCCAACACTTACTAATAGATTCTCAAAGCCCTTTAAAATAGGTTTATGCTTGGAGAGTATTGAAAAATCATTTATTTTTTGGGGGGTTTTTAATACCCCTCTACAAGAGTAGGAAGTCAGTATAAGCTTTGTCAGATATTTTGTGCTGTGCGAGATTTGGTGTGAAAGAAATGATTTAATCTTTTAAAGAAAAATGATTAGTGGTGGGCTAGACAGTGACTAAAATAAATGATTTCGCTTTTCAAAGGAAAATGATTAGTGGTGGGCTAGAGAGTGTGAAAGCTAATGCTCTCACTGCCCTGATCCTGTTTATCAACTCTCGAAAGTTAAATTGTTTTGCATGGAAATCTACATAATTAAGGTGTATTCAGTTCTTAATGACTGTTAAGCTGTTTGTCTCTGATGAAGAAGCCTTAGCTTGTGAAAGCAAACTAATTTTTTGGTGGAGCTTGTAGATGAATGCAACCCTCTGTGTCAGGATTTGAAGATTAGTGCCAGTTAAACTGTTCACTGTACCTCTTTTGCAATGTCTATTTGTAGAGTTAGATGAAGAAGCCTTAGCTTGTGAAAGCATACTAATCTTTTGGTGGAGCTTGTAGGTGGATGTAACCCTCTGTCTCGTCAGAATTTGAAGATGGATGTAACCCTCTGTCGCGTCAGAATTTGAAGATCCGTACCAGTTCAATTGTTCACTGTACATCTTTTGGAGTTTCTGTTTGTAGAGAGGATATTTATGTTAAGTGTGTAGTTTGACTGGACATTCATTGCAGCTCTGATGTCCGAGCCATTTTGTACATATTTTCTTGTCTTTTTTCTTTAATTTTATTTTCATGGAAAAAAGGTTGGACGAGGCGGCCTGAAAAGGAGAGGGGACAGGGTCCATTGTATTCTTCAGGGTAGACTCTGAGTTTCACCACCATCGCTTAATTTCACCTAGGAGAGGGGAAAGGGCACCTCTGTATTCTTGGGGGTACTGCTTTATTTCACCTAGTTTCGTAAAGTTGGACGAGGCGGCCTAAAAATGAGAGGGGAATGGCCCAACTTTTTTCATGTCTCACCACCCATCCCCCTCCCACAAGAAGATCTCTCACGAGTCCCAAAAATCTGGACCGTCAACGCCAAAGTCAAAACAATTCGCAACGCCGATTACGACGTGGCGGTGCGTCCCAAAAATCTGGACCGTCAACGCCACAGTCAAAACAATTGGCAACGCCGATTACGACGTGGCGGTGCCTAATTAAGAGGCGCAACACAAAGTCAAAATCTGTTGAGCCGCGTACGCCGAGTTCACAAACAAGGTGGCAGTCACCGATGCTGCTTAGCTGGGCGAGGTAGGACGCAGGAGGGTGGCTTTTCGCGATAAACGTATGCTAATAATCCACGGCCCTCGTGGTGGGTGGGTGGGTTTGGAGAGTAAATGCCATCGATGAGGCGGGAGGAGCGCACGTCTTAAAAGACTCTCTATATAAGCAAGGATAGAGACTACTACGTATTCTGCGTGCTAACAAGAGCTCACAGAACTCAATCATCATTATTATTATTATTAATCTAGTAATGGAGGCCATGTACTTGTGGGGCAGTAGAAAGATGACTGTGCTCTTAGCGGCGAGCCTTCTCGTGCTGCTGCTGGGAAGCGGCCGTGCTCCGGCGGCCGCCACGTCGGAGGTTGCGCAGGACAACGTTCCCTGCTCCAAGGTCAGTATGAACATGGTGCAATGCGCAGGACAACGTTCCCTGCTCCAAGGGCGGCAATGGGCCGACCTTCGACTGCTGCAAGGGTGTCCGGGCTCTGTCCGCCCTTGCCAAGTCCAAGGGCGCCCGCCAGTCCATCTGCAAATGCCTGGAAGCGGCCGCACGCAACGTCCAGATCAACACCTCTGCTGTCAAGAAGCTGCCCACGGCCTGCGGTGTCGCCTTCCCTTACTCCTTCGACACCAAGCAAGACTGCTCCAAGTAAGTACACGACATGACAGTCTGCTCTTATAAGAAGGGTGTTTAAACGCACATAATATTCTCTCTTGCCTCTACTCGCCGCAGGATCAAGTGAGAGATAAAAGCCGCGCGTGTGGAGACGCTCCGGAGGCATATGCAGTCACCACGTACTCTCGGCCCAAATTATACAATAGCTTGTCATGGTCTGTGGCATGGTGTCCTGATGATTCACTTACTACTTTGAGATTGCTTAATATAAAAAATCATTTTGTTTGATATCTGCAATTTTCTATTTTGAGATCGTCATGGTGTGCTTAATCAAACTTTAGACTTATTAATTAATTTTTTTTCTCTGTCACTCAACCTTTAGACTTTATAAGGTTACAAACCTTTTAAAGTCTATGGTTAAAAGATTTACATTTTCTATAGCCCAAGCTTTCATTGAATACATACCCTATACCTTACTCTCCCTACCTCTCCCCTCCAAGTGAAAAAGAATGAGCCCTCTTGCCTTTTTAAAGAAAATCGTGAGCCCAAAAAAATGAAGATTATGGAGGACATTATGAGCCCAAAAAATGAATCATTATGGAGGACATCAACCTTTAAAAATAGAATGTAATGGAGGCTAACATAGATAGAAAGAAAGCATGCGGACCCAACACCATTTCCATTTTTGACCTTTCAAAAAACCTTAATAAACATAACAAAATTTTGGTGTCTTGAACCCAAGGTTTGCACACACCAACTAATTAATTAATCACAAAAAAACGTTTCGGGTGTACCTTCATGCAATTTCTATTTTGAGATCAACGTCAACCTCTTTTAATCATTGGTTTAAATTGTGCGTATATAAGCATACACTACGAGAGGATACGTGCATAGCTACATCCATAAATGTGTTGCAAACGAAGAAAATTTGGAGTTTCAAATATCTCTAGCGTGGCTATGCACAGGGCTAGGGCATGCAGCTCTACAGCCACACATGTAGCCACGTGCATGCATAACTGAGTGTACAATCACGTGTGCAGTTTGCACAAAACAAAATGGGGCGAGGAACAAAATGGGAGAGAAACGGATCTGCTTCTCTCTCCCATTCTATCTCCCTCCCCTTTTTTTTTAGAGAAAAACTCACATGCATGAAAAATAAAACTTTTATAGTAAAATACTATAAAAAACTTAAAATACATGTACATAAACAAGTTTCATTCAGAAATACAAACATATATTGAGAGTAGTTCACATCAAGTTTTACATATCGCTTTTACATAAACCCCAAAAAACAAGTCATTCATATTGAGAATAGGAAGCATCCACATGGTCAACATAAAAATAGTGTAATAAAGAACAAGTGAACTAAGATAATATTCATAAGATTATGTAGATTATCTTCAAATGTAGTCATCCTCCTCCTCATCATCATATGTATCCTCCCCACCACCACCACCTTCACCATCACACTTTCATTCTTCTTCTACTAATGAAAAAGTATACACATTTAGTGCTAAAAAACACTCATATAAATCTTCGAAGAAACTAAGTACATGTGGAATCAACTCCTCAGTGCATAGTTGCATTGCTTTACGATGTCGTCATCGGTCACCACTCCCTCTTGTTTAAGCCACCCCCAAGTTTCAGCTTCAGTATGATGTCTGCGATTAACTATTCTCACGATCTCTTGGGATGCAACCAACTGTCAATTCTTACAATTACGAACATGTAGCATGTAAAATTAAATGCATAGAAAACATAACACATATTTCATAAGAAACATTACAAGAAAACTCTATGCTTAATGTCACATCCCTGTAAAAAAAAAGTTTACACTGTATTTGGTTTCTAAGTGGCGAGAGATATTAAAACGTTAGGAGAAAACGATGTTATTAGTGATGTTTTAATGTCTTAAAACTTACATCGTTGTAAATGTCAGACACAAAGTCATTTTGGGAATGTTTTTGAAGGAAATAATGTTTTTATGATGTTCAATGTCACAAATGTGATGCTAAACATCACAAATTTTGTGCCACCAAGTGTCACAAAGATTGTGTCACTTAGTGCCACAAATCACAACCTACAAAGTGATTTTTGGGTATTTTTTAAAGATAATAATTCCTAGTCCAAGTGTGACGATTAACATTACCCATGGCCAAAAATATGCAAATTGGCAGTAATCATGCATTTCAGTCATTCTTTCAATTTTGATCGCTCTTTTTCTTTCTCTTTCTTCCATGTGTGTGTCTCTTCCCTCTCTTTCCCTTGTCTATTTTGCCAATCTTTATTCTCTCCCCCTCCCTTGCCTCTTCCCTCCCTCTCTCTCTCATATCCACTTTAACCCTCTCTTATTTCTTCCCTCCCTCTCTCTCACCTCCACTCTTCCCTTTCTTGCTTACAAATATCTTCCCTCCCCCTCTATCATATCCACTCTTTCCTATCTTGATTTGTTAATTTAAATTCTCTACTCTATCTCACATGGAGTCACAAAAGAAACACTTGCTTGTCCTCCTCACCCAACTATTTATAGGATCTCGGGTTTGATGGAGAAACACTGAGATCTAGAGATGCATTCACTTCTATGCAAGATGCGACTATCAATAGTCACAAAAGAAACACTTGCTTGTCCTCCTCACCCAACTATTTATAGGATCTCGGGTTTGATGGAGAAACACTGAGATCTAGAGATGCATTCACTTCTATGCAAGATGCGAATATCAACAAGGAGATCCACTCTCTCCTATCTTGATTTGTTAATTTAAATTCTCTACTCTATCATATCCACTCTCTCCTATCTTGATTTGTTAATTTAAATTCTCTACTCTATCTCACATGGAGTCACAAAAGAAACACTTGCTTGTCCTCCTCACCCAACTATTTATAGGATCTCGGGTTTGATGGAGAAACACTGACAGATGCATTCACTTCTATGCAAGATGCGACTATCAACAAGGAGATCCAAGCATCAATGGGCTGATGAGCAAGAGGCGAATCATAAGGGAATTAGCTCCCTTGGGCATATGGGTATCAATGGTTGGGTGGTTGCAGGATCAGAGGGCCAGTTTTGTCCACTCAGGAACCCTGTAAATAGTAAAAAAACAGGCATTTGTTTACCTTTAGTGGCTAGTATCTCATAGCTAACGAAGGAATTTCCTTTCAAGTTCTTTTGTTAGAACATCACATGAAAAGTTGGGAATATAGTTGCACAATCTAATTAAGCATTAGATATTCGAAAGTCCTCATTCTCTTAGGTACATAGTTAAAGTATACACCCTATCCCAAATTTGGATTGATTCCATAAAATGCTAACTTTCGTTTTTACATATAAACTCATTTGAGATTCCCACTTTGGATCTTAGATCTTCACATAATATAAAACTTAACTTGAGCTTTTGAGAACATTTTAAGCTATTTATCTATTTTCTTTAAATATTTTAAGGTATTTAAAGTGTTATAATATATGCCACTTTTTGTACCCACAATAACTACCACTTATTTAATGCTTAGTCTTGTAGATTAAAAGAGTGGTAGATAGTGAGACATTAATAGAATGTGGTGGTTAGTCAAAATTACAAATCCAATGGTTCGATTTTTAATGATATCTTTTTCAAATTTCTTTTACGCTATCAGAAGGCCTGCAAATATTAATAATCTAATTATTAAAATGACATTTTTTATGTAAATCATCTAAAACCTATAGGGACTAGTGTACTTGTAATGGTGCATCTATGGAAAAAAAATTGGATCACTCTAAGTATGGAAAGAATATTTTTTTATTATTTCATCATATTTTTAATTAATTAGACTAATTTATATTAGTTTAAGTTATATTAGGTTAATTTAAGTGCATGGGTATGTTCTATTAGTTGTTTGATCTCGTTTGAAGTACCTTGCTCCCCCAAATTTTCTCTCCAAGCATTGTCCCAGTCTAGCATAAAAACTGGACAAAACTAGACACCCTTATCTTGTAACAACCCGGTTATAGAGGAGCAAAAAAAGAAAAAGCTTAACCCTAAGTGATAGTAGCAAGGTCTTCTTTTAATATAAATCTATCGATTTCATTACTTTATGCATGCATATTAAAGTATATGTATTACTTGTTATGCATGGAGATGTAACATAAGCATAAGCTTATGTAATATGTGCCTATGAGGCTATGTTCTTATGCAAAGAGATATATGCATAGCTCTCATGCATAGGAGCTATTCATATAGCTCCTATGTATATTCATATAGCTCCTATGTATAAGATCATTTTTATAGCTTCTATGAATAATGGCTAGAAATAGATCTCTATGCCAAGAGCTTTATGCATACAAAGGATGCCATTTTTTTGTTTGTATTTTTTTCTGGTTTCTTTCTTTTGGGGGGGGGAGAGGGGGGAGGTGGGGTAAGAAGTAAAAAAGAAGCTATATATGCTAAATATTCTCTACCAAGGTGAACATGTACTGGAAAACAAAAATCTTGAGATAGAAAACACTATCCAAATACCATAAGTTTCATATAATAGGGTAAGTTTTAGGTCTATGTTTGTGCCGCCTTTTCCTATAAAAGGCTCTTTATTTCTCTCTTATCCTTGTTCTGAGTCAAGGGAGGCTAGTTAGAGAGGCTAAGGAATCAAATGTATGGTCAAGCTCCTATGAAGACTGACAAGAGAGCTTTAGGTGTTGGGTGCATCGTGACTTTTGTATCACATGTATAGTTGTGGGCCCAAATCATCATGTTTGTGAATGCTTACTCTCATTGGCTCCAAAGGGGAGTTTGCTGGGTATTTTGAAGCTTCATGTGTATTTCCATCATGTGTGTGAATAATGGTGTTTTTGTACCTATGTGTGTCCATGTTTACAACCTCTTCAAGGGCTAAATATGTGTGGGAATAACCTCTAAGGCTAGATATTACGCGCGCGCGTGTGTGTGTGTGTGTGTGTGTGAAACCACTTAGGGTGGTTAGAACATTTAGATATTATACCTATTTGGTATAAGCAATGATGTCATCTAGATGAGCCTCAAAAGGCTATAAAAGCATTGTACATCTAAGGTAAAGGCACCACATCAACCTAATCTATTGATCATTGGGTCATGCAATCTCTCTCTCACTAGAACATCTATCTATCTTTTTTTTTTTTTGAGGAAACACAGAGCTATAATACTGAGTATGAAAAAATCCCCAAAGTGCCAGTGGCCTACTGAGGGGGCATACAAACTGTGCAGTGAGAGGCGTGAAGCCTGTGAGCAGTCAGTGCTACATCACGGTGGATGATGTGATGTGTGCAATATGAACCACTGTGGGGGAGTGTACTCCCATCTAGCATGTCCTCCAACAATCCTGAAGAAGAGACCCGTGCGCCCCTAACGATGAATGAAGGCCTGGAGTCTGTCCTGAGCTGTCTGTGAAGGCCGACAGGAATCATCATACATGGAACGCAGTGCACGGATAAGATCGAACATCTATCTTTCTCTCTTTCTCTCTCTACACATTGGGGCAAGCATGGCATTCGTGTTTAAGCCTCCACATCCTTTATCTTCACCCCTAATGCCCTAATACCTATAACAATAAGATAAATTTAGCCACAAAATTTAGATAAAAGATATAAATTTTGTACTGGAGTGTACTTATGAATCTATATTTCCATGCATCCTTCTTGGTTGGCCTCCAATGTCGTACTTTCGATTGTTGAGGTTGCACTTGATGCGCTACAACTTCTTTTGGGGGAATATAATCCCATCATTTGCTTCCTACACTGCATGGAACCACGCCCTTTCATGTACCCCCCTTGGAGGGCCATGATAGTTAGCATCTTGTGCTCTTGCATTCTTGTGAGACCTCTTACTATTGAGAAATCTTATGCAATGGCTACAGACACAATCACATGGGAAATGGTTGTTCTCTAGATTGGGGAATCACTCATGTAGAGTCTGGCAGATGTACTTAAGGTCCCTTTTCATTAAACTTGATGAAGCAAGTTTTATATGTACTATTACATAAGTGCCTCAACTGGGTATACACACAAGACTACCCTTTGCATCCATAATTTCCCCACTTGTGTACCATGAGACATGATAGTAAAGGCCCTTGTCATTCCCCTCAACATTGGACTTTGTGTGACAAGCATGGCCAAAACATGGAAGGCAACTGCCATGAGACTTGTTGTCACTATGTCGAGACAACGTCCGAAGTGCCTCGAGCTTGCAAACCCACCACTATGTCGACAGCATCTCTGATTTTATATTCACGTGATCACAAAATTTTTTTTGTTAATAGCATGTGTGAACATGTTATTAACATGTTCACATGTTAACATGTTCTCAAAAAAGCCGGTGGCAAGCGACCTGGTAACCGGGAAAAATCCCGCCGGGCTTTTGCTATACCCGGCAGGCCCGCCGGGATAAATCAAAGCCCGGTGGGTCCCTGCGGGGTCGTCATATAGCCCGGCGGGGTACAATTTTTTATATATATGGGCCCGGGGGGCCCTTTGGGATTTCATTGCTGACAGCATACACAGGTAATGAAAACTTGTGTGTGTGTGTGTATGTGGGTGTGTTCGTGCGGGCAGTCGCCCACTGTCGCAATGCGCGGCAGGATGTGGGTGGTCCGCCACACGAGGGATGTGTGTGTGGGTGAGTTCGTGCGGGCAGCCGCCCATTGTCGCAATGCGCGGCAGGATTTGGGTGGCCCGCCACACGACTGGTGTGTGTGTAAGGCCATTCTTCGGAATGGTGCTTACCCTGGGGCACTTAGTCGGTAACGCGGCTAGTCTGTGTCCTATGGTAAGTATGACACGCCGTAGCGGTACTAGTCGGTAATGCGGTAAGCATAGTATCGTTATGGCGATGTCACCTTCCCTTCCCTTCCCTTTGTCAAATGCGGACATATGGTCGGCGGTAACGCGGCCAGTGTATGTTCGTATCCTATTGGTATTCCCATAGAATCGGGCGGCATTTTGTCGTTAACACGGCAAGTTGGTGTCGTCCGCTAGTGCATAAAATGTTTTTTGCATATTGCGGCATTTGATTATTAACGCGGTCGAAAAAGTGTCGTAAATTTGCTTGCGTATTTCGGCATATGATCGTTAACGCGGTCGAATAAATGTCGTAAATTTGTTTGAGTTGACTTGTATTGTTTTTATTGTGTTTGATCCATGCGATACTTGGTTGCTAACGCGGCATTAGTATTTCATGGATCAAAGTTTACATCATATTGTCTAAACGTTTTATTTTATAATATCGTGATTCGTAACTCAAAAAATATGAATCTCTCTCTTCTTACCCCCCTCTCTCTCATGATACACTTCACAACTCTTTCTCTATCTCTCTCATGATTCACTTCACAACACGATAGATGTGTAGATAATGATTTTTTTTATTTCTCTTAAAATATACATAATTCTTAATAATTTCTTTTTTCTCCCTCTATTTACTTAAAAATTAAAACAGTACATTATTTTTCTCTTTAGGAACTCACAAAAACATTAAAAATGTCATTTAATGTTTCTTCTCTCTATCTGTCACAACTCTCTCTTCCTCTCCTCTCTCTCTCTCTCTCTCATGATACACTTCACAATTCTCTCTCTCTCTCTCTCGCAATGATACACTTCACAACTCTTTCTCTCTCTCTCTCATGATACACTTCACATCTCTCTCTATCACGATAGGTATGTAGATGAGGAGTGATTTAGGATTACAAAACATTATTTTTCTCTCTTTAGGAACTCACAAAACTATAAAAAATGTCATTTAATGTTTCCTCTCTCTATCTGTCACACCTCTCTCTCTTCCTCCCCCTCTCTCTCTCTCTCTCATTCGATAATGTATACACTTTGTAAGTAATAATGCGCTTGTTGCGTTTGTCTCACGTTCGATAATGTATTGCATGATGTTGAGTTCAGTAATGTTTGATATATTCTGTTTTTGTTTGATCATTGATAAGTAATGATACACTTATTGCTGTTTTCTCACGTTTGATGATGTATTGGATGATGTTGAGTTCATTAAAATTATTTGATATTCCGTTTTTGTATGAACATTGACGATATTGATATACTTGTTGCTGTTCTCTCACGTCTGCTTGATGTTTATTTCAGTAATGTTTGATATTCTGTTTTTTTGTGTTTAGTGTTATTTGCTAGATTTGCGAAGACGATCAACATGCTTTCTCCCGAAGAGCGCAAAATTGTTCTGCGAGCAATTCGCGTTGAAGCGGTCATCACAGTATCACAATGTACTGATGATGTCGTCAAAAAGATCAATGAGTCTGAGATACTCATGCGAGATCTCATAGACCAAATATGGGAAAATGCACAGCGTCGGCTTCAAAGCGGAGGCAACGCTGAGCTGCTAGATAGACAGAAGATAGCAGATTTCAACCATCAGCACATAACACGAACCATTTTGGGGAGCATGCGTGTAGCATGCAGTGATCTTAGAGATGCTGCCCCGCCTGAAGCCAATATGCAACGTCTACAGTTATGGGACGTTGTATGGAGCGAGCAAAGAGCTAAGAGCAAGCGTATGAAGGCGTTGGATGTAGAGTCCCTCCCCAAAAGAGTGCGCATTGCCCAGGACGTCGTTGCAACGTCCAGTCAGGCAGATGCAAGTGGTACAGGTGTTATTAATCGTACCATCTACAATTCTATGTGCACACATCTTATTGGCATCCCGCACGAAGCTCTTCACGAAGGACGAACAATAGGCTCCGGTGTGTTTGGAACAGTAAAAGAGTATGCAATTAAAGGTATATCATTTTTACCGGAGCACATCACTTTTTGCGGAAAGCACTACAAAGGAGAAGGCAGCGCGAAGTTCGAGAGCTTCCAGGCAGAGCAGGGTATGCAAGTGCTACATCCATCGATTGTCCGCCGATGCATTGCCTTTACAAAAGAGGCTCCATGGATCACAATTTTCCCGTACTATAATGGCGGCGCTCTTGGTGATACTCTTCTGAAGGTTCCCTTCAGATTCAGTGAGTTCACCAGAGCCATTTTTCGTCTGGATCGAGGATGGAGACAACCCCCGCCTGATAATATCCCTTTAGGTCATCTAGAACTTTCAAAAATAAAAGAGGTAGTAATAAACATGCCACATATTATGCATGCCCTGGTGGAAGGTGTAGCGGCAGCACATATGGCAGGTATTGTACATACCGACCTACATCCTTTCAATGTAGTGTTGGATTATACAAAAGAGCTAAAGCCACGCATAGGTATTATCGATTGGGGGTTGCTGCTGAGAGCGCCCAAAAAACGGGTGTCTCTCAATTTTGTTTTTGAAGCAGACAAGAACCCCGAGAAGGTGGCACAGGCAGTCTCCCACGCAGATAGAGAGCGAAATAAACGGCCTTGGATAGCCCTAGAGCTTTATGATCCATTTTTGGCAGATGCATACACTCCTGCATCTGATGTTTTTGCCTTGGGATATTTATTACAAACTTTATATGACTTTTGGCAGAAAGTGCAAGAGTTGTGGATGGATAATAGTTCCCATGACAAAGTTACCATGGATACTATTATTCATAGAGTCAAAAATTGGATGTTTCTGCCTAATCGCGATGAGCGAAAATCAATTTTGCAAGTAGTTGAATTTTTTAGATCACTAAATACTGACCCTACGAGGGCACAACGTCCTCTTGTAGAGCTATCGGTGGCATTCACCCCAACTTTGTAATGATACAGTATAAAGAGATTAAGTTTCAGGAATGGCATTTTGTTTCTCTCTTCAAAATTTGATGTGTCCAATGTTTCAAAATTTTGTTTCTCTCTTCATTGAGTCTTTGCAACATCTCTCTCCTCTTGTGGTGTTTAAGTTTATGTTTTCTCTTCAAAATTTGATGTGCGAGCATTGTTTGAAGTGTTTTTGGAGTCAAGTGGATATTTCTTATCGAGTCTTTGCAATACATATCTCCTCTCGTGGTGTTTGACTTCAAGATTTTGAGAGTAATGGTCAATTTATCTTACGTTGATCTTTACAGTTCATTAAAATCCTAAAGTCATTTACGTTCATGCAGATATGGAGCAGGCGCAAGCGAACGAGCATCAGGAGTTAGCCAAGAAGGCATACGAGCGAATGAAGGCCCTTGCACATGGCCTGACAGCCCGCGAAGCTACAAGAACAGCATGCAGGTTATCGAAATGGACAAATCCAACTTATGCCCAATGGAAAAACATAAACAAATGCGTAACCACAGAGATTATAAAGGAAATATGGCCATGTCCAGATGGCGAGATTAAGAAGGGAAGATGGAAGATTTCTCGTTGCACTCACAATGATATCAAAACTAATGCCGAGCGCATTTTCTTGGAGGTGTACGGTCGTCCTCTCCATAACGCCGACGCTCCACTCTATTTTGCTAAAATGCTATATGCTCACTTTATCCTAGAAACTCCAGTGGACTTCGCCTCCAGAGAGGCCACTGTCAACACCCACGACATACGTGAAGAGACAGTGACATTCACAAGAGAAGAACTTACTCTCATGGTGGAGGGCGCTGGACTGGAGTTAAACCAGGTCAAAGAAAGCTTAGGGGCACAGCTAGCAGAGAAGGAGAAAGAAGCTGACCGATTAACTCAAGCGTCAACTCCTCCCCCGGCCAATAGAGGGATTCAAGAGCAGCTAACAAAGATCAGCCAAGATGTGCAGAGCATCTCCTCACGTATTGCTCCTGTGCGCCAAGGAAACCACATCTCTCATTTTTTGATACATCCTGATCTTGTGGGAGTTTCTGCTGAGGCTACAAGTTCCTCCACCCCCCAATGTCCTGTATGTTACAAAGTATTCGATGGGTGGAGCGGCCAGTATATACTACCATGTGGACACTATTACCACTTAATATGTTTAGTGAGACAAATGCAAAATACTTCCACATGTGCATTGTGCAGTGTCCCAATAAATCAAGGTATTTATACAGTGTTCGGCATGGCTAGCGAATATAAACCACCAGGACCTTTAGATGCAACTCCTAGTGCAATTCGCAATTTATTTCAAGATGAGAGCTAAGAAAAACAAATTCTACTTTTGTATTGATAATTTCTCCAAATATGATCATTTGTACGAGTACTTTTTATTAAATTAATGAAGTGACTTCTTCCTCTATGTCAGTATCTTGCTCCAAAATTCTTTCACCGTTTACTCTCTCGTCTGCTAAATTAAGCTCATCTAAGTCAATGTCGAAATTGTCTTCTATCTCAAGGGTGGTGCACAACGTACGTCCAACATCAAAGTTCTCGTCTACTACATCTTCACAATTGTACATCCATCTGGGCATATCTTCTTCATACTCTTCGCTTTCGATGTCTCGCAAGATCTTTTCATTGCAGTACATGTAAACAAGTTTATCTGTTCGATCCGCAAGAAGTCGATTGCGAATAGTACTATGAATATATTTATACATGCTCCAGTTTCTTTCTGAGCCTGAGTTTGAAGAGCACTGACTTAGAACCTTCATCGCAAGGTTGCGCAATAAAGCATAATGCTCACCACCATTCATCATCCACCACTTCCATGCAGGTTTCTCTTTAGCCATTTGTTGAACAAGGGAGTTGGAAAATAAACCCTCTTTCAACCGAAATGAGGTCATCTCCTTTATGCACTGTACACGATCATCATCATTATTATAGAAAGTGTTTACCACTTTATAAAAATCTTGCACCACCTCAACGTTGGACATCAAATCCATATTCCAATATTCAGGATCTAACATGTAAGCAGCACTGTGCAATGGTGAATGCGCTCCAATCCATCTAGCATGAAAGTACTTCAACAGAACTTTTCTTTGTCTACTGGAGAATGGTACACGCCATTGCTTTTCCACCACTGAATGCTCTAATTTCTCAGGACACTCCAAACTCCGCTGGACAGTCCACCATTGCATCCATGCTTTTCCGAGATTAGGCGCTCTTTGATCAAGACTTCGTACAGCATACATAACAGGCATCATTACATGGTATGCATCCATCACACTGTTCCACCAACTTCTTCTCGTAAGTGCTCCCTTCAAGACTTTGATTTTCTCTTTCACTTTTTCAAGTTGAGTGTTCTCCCAGTCATGAAATGCCATGCATGTAAATGTTTCACAAACTGCATCTTTATTTCTAAGAAGAGACTCAAAAGTGTAAAAGTGAGTGCAAAACCTAGTCTCCGCTGGAAGCTTTAACATAACTGACATGCGAGGTCGAAACATATCTAAAACTCTCTGTCTCTTGAGCATGAATTTCACAAGCTGGCGAGCAGTGTCGACGATTGAGGCAAACCATCAGATTTATACCAATCTTTTAATACAAGATTCAAACTATGAGTATTACAGCCTACCGGAAAAATATGTGGATATTGTCGCTGTAGGATTCTGGATGCATTTTTACAATTTTTTGCATTGTCCATGACGACTTGGACTACATTTTTGGCACCCACTTCCTTTATCACAGAGCTAATGACTTGAGCAATGTAAGCCCCAGTTTTGATTGAACCAGCTGAATCCATGGCACGGATGAAAGTCTCACCTCTAGGTGAAATAACCATTACATTAATTAATGGTTTTCTTTGCACATTAGACCATCCATCACTTACTATACTACATCCAGAAAGCTCTATATTGCTAAGAATTATTCTTTGTACACGTTCTTTTACCTGCGCATAACATTTCTCTAATAGATCATTTCGCATAGCATGGTACGTAGGCGGTGAAAACCCTGGTCCAAACTCACCAATTTTCTTCCATGCTCTCTTCCAATGCTCACTGTCCACCATCATCATAGCACTCCCAGAAAAGTAAATCGCTTCAGCAAGGACGAGTTGTGCATCATCGAGTCGACCTTGACGTAGGCTTTCTTGCAATGAAGTTTGACGCATGGGTATATTTCCTACGTCAAAGTTTTGCTTGCAAGAAGATGCACTGGGTAGATTACTTTCTAGTTGCACATTGCCGTTCGGGGTACAAGTAGGCGAAGTAGCGGGAGTTTGATGATTAGAACAACAGTGTTCTTGCTGCCTTGATACATTAACAGTAGGAGTGTCATGTTTTCTTGAATCTTTCTTTTGAATTTCTTCTCTTATGCGTTTGGCCACTATAGGTGCAGAGGGGTGGGTACATGACTTTTTCTTCGGTCCGCCTAAAAAGTGTTCTCTTAGTCGAGGCGCCCCACCTGATTTTACTGCATGGCATAGCTTACACTCCCAATCTATGAATCGATCACCAACGTTAATTGCATATTGCCACTCTATCCCAGGTGCCTTTTTTTTTCTGCTATTTGAAATTTGGACTCTATTGGAGGTATCACTGGATCCAACATTGTCCTCCATCTCAACAAATAACCTATTCAACCAAGCATATAACAATGAATACACAAATGAAAAAACAACAAATCACTCACGTATGACAAAACATACATCTGCAGACAAAGTACTTCGAAACTATCTTGACAAATACAAAAGATCATCACATAACATAAAACTACTTCAAACTATCTTGCAAGGTCTTACTACAAAACTACTTCGAGACTATCATGCACATTGCACCCCCAATGAAGGATGCCTTTTGTACCCAATTAAGGATACTTTATACAATCAAAGATCTATGCTTGCCCAATACTCTAGTATAGGACAATAGACCTTCTCTAACATTCACAAAAAAAATCAAAGATCTATGCTTGCCCAATACTCTAGTATAGGACAATAGACCCTTGTCTACTCTAAACTATATCAAGTATCAAGAACCAATACAAGCCCCTAAGCAGGACTCTTGGCTCCATCAAACCATTCATAAAGCAGAATGAGGTAGGTAGATTACGTACGTGGCTCAAATGCAAGGCTGAATGACTCCAAATTTGTCCCTAAATCTCCGCAAGTATTAGCTACGAACCACACCCTGCCCCCAGTTCAAAGAACTAAGGACGAGTGGCCCAATAGCCTTAGGAGTGCCTACAAGGAAAGACGACAGTCCCTAAAATAAGGACGTTCTTCCCAAGAGGACACTTCTAGCAACTCGAGAGCTCTACAAGTACTTTGAGGAGAGATATCACGCCCCCAAAACAAGGACTATCTTCCCAAAAGTTGTACGATGGGTGTCGGGCAGTGTTTATATACAGAATAATACCCCGCCGGTGTTCCTTCTTTTTCCCGGCGGGCCCGCCGGGCTTTTGTCTTTCTCGGCGGGCCCGCCGGGAAAGATAGAAGCCCGGAGGTGTTACTCGACTAGTGGGTTCCGACAGGTCATTTCTCAGGTCATGTGAATATACAATGTGATCACAAGTTTTAATATGTTAACACTAGGTTTTGTTAACGTGATCACGAAATTGTGAAGACGTTAATGAAATCCCTGGACAGCATCAATGGAGGTTCACTACAAGAGAAGGCATCATTATCGGTGTTTATTTGTGACATTTTAGCGGCAATTTATGTTACTCTGCTATTAACATCATTATTAACATTTCTTGAGCGGTGCTAATTAAACGTCGCGTCGTTATACACATCGTTCAAGCGACATTGGGAAAAAAACAGACTGTTCAAATTGAGTGGAAATAAAAACTTTAAATAAATTAAAACCCAAAAAGCTTGACCAACATCCAAATATTTTTGAAATAAACAACAAAATCATCAAATCCTTATACAAACCGATCAATGTGTACATATGTTATGATGATATATATTTAATTTGTACCTGCATAACACAAAAACATTTGTTCTATTTCATAACCTTACCGAAGCTTTTTGGAGCTCAATATTACATATCAAAGGAGAAGATGGTGCATTGTGCTCTCCTTGCAATGTAATAAATTTTCATTTATTCCCAAATGTTAGTGTATTATGAAAATAGCTTCTCAAAAACTGTTTCTCCCAATGAAAATAACCATTCTCTTTCAAGAATTACATCTACGATCGAGAGACGCATCACTTGAAAATATCAAAGTGCTTCATACTCTTGAATCTTTATCCCAACTTGGTTTACCACAATATCCCACTCATTTTTATCATAGACATTGACTAATGATACTATATACTTATGAGAGCTTGGGACTTGAGGCAACTTAAGGTCTTAACCAAGTTGTAATTTACAACGTTGTGTGTGGTCATATCCTCTATGAGAATTCTAACTTTTTTATCCTTAATATTCCCCTGCACTCAAACCAAATCATGTGGTCCAAATGATGGTTCCCACATAGATTTTGACACCATACAACAATGATTTTCATCAGAATGACAAACCTCAACCGATTTATATTCAGAAGAATCCTTAAGTGTCAACATTTGAATAGTGTGCACTAATTTTCCTTTAGGTTTATCATTACCATTCCTAGTAAGTTATTGTCCTTGGGACTTAGGACAATAATTTTTATCTTGTCCCGGATCAAGACAAGAGAAACAAAGTTTTTCTTTAACCGCTCTCTCAAAATCGTACTTTTTTAGAAGCTTACTAGGATTGGATTTTTGCTTTTTTGAAGGTTATTCCTTTTTAAAGAAAAGAACTGTTCTTTTTTGAGAGCCAAAATTTTCTCCATGAGGCTTATATGAATAATTCTTATCTTTTTCTTTATGATTACCATTACCCATGTTAGCGTCAAAATGTTTTACAAATCTTATAGCCTCATCTAAGTTTTTTGGCTCTTTTGGAGCGAACTTCCTTCTTGTATTCTCTTTTCAGGTCTCTAATGAAACCTTTTATATTTTTAAAATTCTCAATGCCCTTAAGTTTTAAGACAATTTTTCCAAAGCTATATATTGAGTGAGATTTAAATTATTTTGTTCCATAGAACAATTATCCAATTTCAATCTTCATTTTCAAGAAGATATTTCTTTTTGAATAATTCCTTGAATTAATCCCAAGAATGGTCTACTTGCCTAGATTCCGCTAAACTCATCCACCACTTAGAAGATTTGCCTTCTAAAAGGATAGGCTAGCTTCAGGCACATTTCTTAAAAGATGAAAGTATTGCCATTTTGTAGAAAAATATTGACCACACCTTTATTTATCCCCTTCTCTTCTCCACTAAAAGTAGGTGCCTTTAAATCTTTGAATACCATACCCTGGTCTCTAGTTTTGGGACCCTCTTCATTTATGGTTTCATTCAACCCTTTTTCTAGAGTTTTTTCCCTTCCCTCACCAATGTTATTTTTGGATATTTCTTTTACTCCCAATCCTTCCCCTCCCATCAAGGAGCTAAGAAGACCCATCATTTTCTCAAGTTTATTTTCTATATTATAGATTTTTTCATTTATTTCCATAATTTCCATACCCTCATAATTATTAAAGTCGTAATCCATATCTATTTCATTTGGTTTTGTAATATCCTCTTTCATATGGAAAGAGGACATTGGGTTTTCCCCCTTCTCACCATTTTCATCCTTCCCACCTTGAGAAGCCATTTACTCTAATACTAATAAAAATGGAAAATTTCTTACAAAGAAAAGTTTTTTTACAACACAATGACCTTACATTAGGACCTCAATGGAAGGCTTCTTGGGCCCTTTTATTTGCCAGTTTAAGGGAGTCAAACCTTTTCTCTTAAGAAGAAACGTTTTCTAATTAGAAGCTTCAAAACGGCTACTTTATTCGAATTTGAATTTTGGGAGAAAAATGGAATTTAAAATCTAGCGGAAAAACCATATCATGTAACATATCTATGGAAAGCTCTTGATGCGTAGATCACGGATCTGTAATCTCCGCTCAAATCGAAACTTGTATGTAGAAGTTATGGAGGTCCGAAAATTGTAAAATTGCCTCCCCCTCATTTTTGGGAAAAAAGTGCACCCTTTGACCACTCTTACATCTCTCTTAAAAACCCAACATTTCAGTCCACATGGCAACCCCCCATTTGGCTATTCCTTAATCACCTTGATTAGGCTTGGGCAAATTAAAGGGCCCAAGAAGATCCCATTCACTTCCTAATGCTTGACTTGGCTCTAATACCAATGTAATGATCCTTGCATTATAGACTTGAGGACTTGTAAGACTAGTACTTTGATTCTTTGCCCAATCATAATATCCCAAATAGACCCTAAACTCATGGTTATATAGGCCTAAGTGGTGCATGACCTTCCAACTTCAGCCCCTTCATCTTTCATTTGCTAAACGTTGCCTTTTCAATCACCAATGCCTCTTCAATTACCCTAGAAGGGGGAACCCTCCTCTATGTCCCTTGGGGGCTTCCATTGTGCACCATTAACTTCTCTTTTTAATTAAACTTTAATGCCTATTTACCATTGCTTAGGTATTTCCTATTTGAAATTCCCTGAACCTTATTTATATGCAAAACTTTTACATATAAATAATCTTTTCTAGTCTTACCTTTCAGTGGAGCGTATGCAATTTGAGGGTGTGTACATACCTGCATATGTGAGTTACGGGGGGCATGTGTGTTTAAGAGCGTATGTGAGTGAGGGAGCCTATACATGCAAGCATATGTGACTGAGAGGACATGTATGTGTGAGCATATGTGAGTGAGAGGACATGTATGCGCGAGAATATGTGAGTGAAGGGGGAATGTATGTGTTAGCATACACTACAACAAAATCAGGGTTTAGTAGCAAAAATAGCAACGTTTTATAACTAGAAAGGTAGGAAGATATCGAGCAATTTTTGTTGCTAGAAACACAACTATTTTTGCTGCAATGGGTTTGCTGCTCAGCCGCCGAAAATAGTAGCAAAATGTCGTTGGCTACTTAGTAATGATACTTTGCTATCTCGCACCCAAATGTCGCTGGCTGCTTAACGATATTTCTCTGCTATTTTTGCTGCTCAGAGAGCGAAAGCTCTGCATAGCAAAAAAAGAGCTGGGGCAGACTGGGAAGTCTGCACATGACTCCCCAGTCTGCCACCCCAACTCTTTTTTTTAATTAAAATTGAGTCACAGTTTCAGATTTATAACACAAAAACAAATATAAGAAACACATACATCGTGGAGAATGCAATTGAGCCCAAAAAGTTATTATATTTCAGAAAGTGTTGGGTCTTTGGCCATATATACATAAAGTTTTTACAATGAAGAGATATCTAATTGGAATCCTCATCGGATTTCGAGTGATTATCCTCATCACATTCCGAGTGATTATCTTCATCACCTTCCTCGTCCTCTTCACTTGCTTCACGCTGATAATTGGATCCTCCTCTTCATCTTCCCCGTCATCCTTCATACATGCCATCAAGCACAAGGTAAGTAAGACCATTAAAAAATAATTAGACCTAGAAAAGATAATGGTTTAGGCTCACTTACCTCATCTGCTTGAGTCCCCAAAATGGACTCATCCAAGGGTATGCCTCGTGTACGCATCAACACCCAAAAATTACAAACGGGGGGCTCTATACCCATAGTCATACTCCTCCTTTGTTGGGTCACACCCAACAACCTCCCTCTACAAAAAACAATTAAGAAAATATATAACTATTTAAAGAAAACATTATAGTACAAAACAAAATGAAAGAAGAGAAGAAATGATTACTTACAAGCAAGAAAGGAGGATTTCTCGCCGGAGCCGAAGTGTAAAGCCCCACTTCCATAGTCGGGAAGCAGTTGCCAGAAAATCACTTGGGTGCTTTCTCACGAAGCTACGTGCATGCCTCCACTCCTCGGTCATGTTGTAAACACTAAGCTTCTCCAAGTCATTCTTTGCTGCTCTCTTGATATTTGCTCTCCTATTAGAGAGAAAAATCTTGATCTACCTCTTCATCCACTCCTCGGAGAAGAAAAGACCCATGTGTGGTAGAGGGAACTCCAACTTAAGCACATCGATAACATATTGCTTAGAAAGTTCATCTTGTGCTTTTCACTTTTTGAAGGAGTTCACGAACTCTAGGTTTGCCAAGTAAATGCATATGGTTCATGACTTGCTTTCCTCGTGCATCCATCATGAGGGCACCATCTACAGCCACGTTGTATGGTAGGGTGGATGGATCGAATGGTAGAATGGGTCTCCTAGGGACCGGCTCATAATGTATAGATGAAGAGCCCCATTGTTGGTGAGACACATCGAGACACCTAGTGCTACTTTTGACAAAGCAAAAGCAGCCTGCTCTCCCCCCGCTACTAGCACATCTACTACCCTGGTGAAGACGCATGTGAGGGAGCGGGGGTGGGTCTAGTCGAGGAAGGTGGTGTAGGCTTATCACAACCATATCATGATGGGCCTGCACCCTCGGCCCGCACCTATGAAAGGCATGGTCTTGCCCGATTAAGCAAGTGGGGTAGATTACCCCCACGACGTTTGCTGGCCAAGTGGGGTAGTCTGCCCCCATGGCATTGACTGGCCCGATTGTAAGCCCACCTGCATATAAGATTAAAATATAAGACTTAAAGAATGCATGAAAGATTAACTTTGTGTATGTGAAAAGGTTTGATGGAACCATACCTGTGTTTGAGCAAACTGAGACCAAGCTTGCTGCTCATATCGTTCATTTATAATAGATAGCAAATTTCCCATAGGAGGGTCTTGTGATGGATCGATCGACATTTCTTCTACATACATGCATGACACAACAAAACACAATTGATCTAACAAAAGCCATACTTAAATCTTAGAAAAAAAATACAACATGTGATATTAGGACATTAATAAGACCTCCTACAACACTCCTTAGACAAGCAGGGTGGATAGTGCCCCTTTTGGATGATAGCTTTTGAGGACTTTTCACACGCTCCCCACTATTAAAACCAAAGGCAACTCCTCTTTTACAAGAGATGGATAGTGAGAAGATTGAGGGCTTCCCCTCCATTATGACCACCTACGCGTGGATAACCATTCCTAACTTGACATAAGCAGCATTCTAAATGGCATATAACAGTGCCCCATATCTCTATGCATAAGTCCATTTCCTAAACCCGGCACCCAAGGGTGCAATAAAAATGAGGTTGAATGAATAAGGCTGCTTACCTTGAATGCGTAGCCAACCAAGAGAAAACAACAACACAAGCTTAGACAAAAAATACATGTGATATTAGGACATTGTTAAGACCTCCTACAATACTGCTTATACAAGCAGGGCGGACAATGCCGCTTTCGGATGAAAGCTTCTGAGGACTTTCCACACGCCTTGGGAGGCACTTCTAAAAAATCATATGTATTACGTGCATTCAAGGGGCATTTAAAAAACCCCTTAACTAATTTTTTCCCCCAATAAAACCACCCCTCTTTACTTATGAACTAACCTATTTTTTTTTTGAAGTTGAATTAAAATACCTCTCCTTTTTTTTTGAAGTTGAATTAAAATACCCCTCCTTTTGATCGCATGTGGTAAACTAATTTTTTTGAGGTGAACCCCCTGAGCCACACACTCCCCACGATTAAAGCCAAAGGAAACTTCTCTTTTACAAGAGAAGTATAGTGCGAAGATCGAGGGCTCCCCCTCCACTATAACCACCTACTCGCGGATAACCACTCCTAACTTGACATAAGTAGCATTCTAGATGGCATATAACATAGCTCAAAGGTTCTTATGGACATGAATACCAATCAAGAAAACTCGTGCGACACCTAAATTGGTGATCATCACACTGATAATCAAATAAAAAATAATATGCACAAAAAGCTTAAGACATGATTCACAAAATAAAAAATGATCATTATCTTCACACCATCGCTCAATCCACCAATAGCCATTCGACACCTCAATCGGTACCCTTGTATAGTGTGATATCTCAATCGGTATCCTCGCACTTCTCGTTGCTATACTCAAACACTTTCCATGTTAGTTAAAGAATTAATTGAAGATATCAATTAATCCCAACATCATCTTGAGATATAGACAACCCATAAGTATTAAAATAACAACCACACACATGTTTTCTAGGCGTAAGTACCCTAAGAATCACCCCTCCATATGAACCAACTGAAACCAACAATGGATGCCCACAAGCATGCCATATACGGGCGTCCTCGATATACAACTGCCTAAACGCATGAGAGTATGGCTTCATGATTGGTGTGAAAGACTAGATCTACACATAATGCATATGCAATAAGCCAATCAAATGAATGTACGTAAGACGAGTCTAACTGTCCCATACCACATAGGCGCATTGTACATACACGCATAGGATGGTAGAAGATAGAAGACATAAATGTGTCTGGAGTGAGTATATGAAACCAATCTGATGTCCCATACCATGAGATTAATTCCATCCATCACTTCCTTCATGATAGAAGTTTCAGGTGGAGTGGCTAGTTCCCTCTAAAACTTAAATTTCGACACAAATTTTCTCTATCTAGAAATTTTATTTAAGTTACTGAACTTGAACTAATCTTAATGTTGAATGTTTGGTTTATTAATATTAGATTCTTAATTTGGAAAGATATTATAGAAATACTTATAAAAAAAGATAATGAATGTATACATATACATACCTCCATGGTTTTAGTGTTATTGAAATAATATGTCAAAAAGAATATTAACACTTGAAAGAGATGTAAATCGTTATTACTTATATGGATAGGGTATATAAAGTTATTAAACAAAATGTCATGAGAAGCTTCAGTATGATGTCTATGATTAACTATTCTCACGATCTCTTGGGATGCAACCAATTGTCAATTCTTACAATTACGAACATGTAGCATGTAAAATTAAATGCATAGAAAACATAACACATATTTCATAAGAAACATTACAAGAAAACTCTATGCTTAATGTAACATCCCTTAAAAAAAAAGTTTACTGTATTTGGTTTCTAAGTGGCGAGAGATATTAAAACGTTAGGAGAAAACGATATTATTAGTGATGTTTTAATGTCACAAAACTTACATCGTTGTAAATGTCAGACACAAAGTCATTTTGGGAATGTTTTTGAAGGAAATAATGTTTTTATGTTGTTCAATGTCACAAATGTGATGCTAAACATCACAAATTTTGTGCCACCAAGTGTCACAAAGATTATGTCACTTAGTGCCACAAATCACAACCTACAAAGTGATTTTTGGGAATTTTTTAAAGATAATAATTCCTAGTCCAAGTGTGACGATTAACATTACCCATGGCCAAAAATAATGCAAATTGGCAGTAATCATGCATTTCAGTCATTCTTTCAATTTTGATCGCTCTTTTTCTCTCTCTTTCTTCCATGTGTGTGTCTCTTCCCTCTCTTTCCCTTGTCTATTTTGCCAATCTTTATTCTCTCCCCCTCCCTTGCCTCTTCCCTCCCTCTCTCTCATATCCACTTTAACCCTCTCTTATTTCTTCCCTCCCTCTCTCTCACCTCCACTCTTCCCTTTCTTGCTTACAAATATCTTCCCTCCCCCTCTATCATATCCACTCTCTCCTATCTTGATTTGTGAATTTAAATTCTCTACTCTATCTCACATGGAGTCACAAAAGAAACACTTGCTTGTCCTCCTCACCCAACTATTTATAGGATCTCGGGTTTGATGGAGAAACACTGAGAGATGCATTCACTTCTATGCAAGATGCGACTATCAACAAGGAGATCCAAGCATCAATGGGCTGATGAGCAAGAGGCGAATCATAAGGGAATTAGCTCCCTTGGGCATATGGGTATCAACGGTTGGGTGGTTGCAGGATCAGAGGGCTAGTTTTGTCCACTCAGGAACCCTGTAAATAGTAAAAAAACAGGCATTTGTTTATCTTTAGTGGCTAGTATCTCATAGCTAACGAAGGAATTTCCTTTCAAGTTCTTTTGTTAGAACATCACATGAAAAGTTGGGAATATAGTTGCACAATCTAATTAAGCATTAGATATTCGAAAGTCCTCATTTCCTTAGGTACATAGTTAAAGTATACACCCTATCCCAAATTTGGATTGATTCCATAAAATGCTAATATCGTTTTTACATATAAACTCATTTGAGATTCCCACTTTGGATCTTAGATCTTCACATAATATAAAACTTAACTTGAGCTTTTGAGAACATTTTAAGCTATTTATCTATTTTCTTTAAATATTTTAAGGTATTTAAAGTGTTATAATATATGCCACTTTTTGTACCCACAATAACTACCACTTAATATGCTTAGTGTTGTAGATTAAAAGAGTGGTAGATAGTGAGACATTAATAGAATGTGGTGGTTAGTCAAAATTACAAATCCAATGGTTGGATTTTTAATGATACCTTTTTCAAATTTCTTTTACGCTATCAGAAGGCCTGTAAATATTAATAATCTAATTAGCAAAATGACATTTTTGATGTAAATCATCTAAAACCTATAGGGACTAGTGTACTTGTAATGGTGCATCTATGGAAAAAAAATTGGATCACTCTAAGTATGGAAAGAACATTTTTTTATTATTTCATCATATTTTTAATTAATTAGACTAATTTATATTAGTTTAAGTTATATTAGGTTAATTTAAGTGCATGGGTATGTTCTATTAGTTGTTTGATCTCGTTTGAAGTACCTTGCTCCCCCAAATTTTCTCTCCAAGCATTGTCCCAGTAGCATAAAAACTGGACAAAACTAGACACCCTTATCTTGTAACAACCCGGTTATAGAGGAGCAAAAAAAGAAAAAGCTTAACCCTAAGTGATAGTAGCAAGGTCTTCTTTTAATATAAATCTATCGATTTCATTACTTTATGCATGCATATTAAATTATATGTATTACTTGTTATGCATGGAGATGTAACATAAGCATAAGCTTATGTAATATGTGCCTATGAGGCTATGTTCTTATGCAAAGAGATATATGCATAGCTCTCATGCATAGGAGCTATTCATATAGCTCCTATGTATAAGATCATTTTTATAGCTTCTATGAATAATGGCTAGAAATAGATCTCTATGCCAAGAGCTTTATGCATACAAAGGATGCCATTTTTTTGTTTGTATTTTTTTCTGGTTTCTTTCTTTTGGGGGGGGGAGGGGGGAGGTGGGGTACGAAGTAAAAAAGAAGCTATATATGCTAAATATTCTCTACCAAGGTGAACATGTACTGGAAAACAAAAATCTTGAGATAGAAAACACTATCCAAATACCATAAGTTTCATATGATAGGGTAAGTTTTAGGTCTATGTTTGTGCCGCCTTTTCCTATAAAAGGCTCTTTATTTCTCTCTTATCCTTGTTCTGAGTCAAGGGAGGCTAGTTAGAGAGGCTAAGGAATCAAATGTATGGTCAAGCTCCTATGAAGACTGACATGAGAGTTTTAGGTGTTGGGTGCATCATGACTTTTGTATCACATGTATAGTTGTGGGCCCAAATCATCATGTTTGTGAATGCTTACTCTCACTGGCTCCAAAGGGGAGTTTGCTGGGTATTTTGAAGCTTCATGTGTATTTCCATCATGTGTGTGAATAATGGTGTTTGTGTACCTATGTGTGTCCATGTTTACAACCTCTTCAAGGGCTAAGTATGTGTGGGAATAGCCTCTAAGGCTAGATATTACGTGTGTGTGTGTGTGTGTGTGTGTGTGTGTGTGTGTGTGTGAAACCACTTAGGGTGGTTAGAACATTTAGATATTATACCTATTTGGTATAAGCAATGATGTCATCTAGATGAGCCTCAAAAGGCTATAAAAGCATTGTACATCTAAGGTAAAGGCACCACATCAACCTAATCTATTGATCATTGGGTCATGCAATCTCTCCCTCACTAGAACATCTATCTTTCTCTCTTTCTCTCTCTACACACTGGGGTAGGCATGGCATTCGTGTTTAAGCCTCCACATACTTTATCTTCACCCCTAATGCCCTAATACCTATAACAATAAGATAAATTTAGCCACAAAATTTAGATAAAAGATATAAATTTTGTACTGGAGTGTACTTACGAA
Source organism: Cibotium barometz (assembly GCF_041138505.1). Lineage (NCBI taxonomy): Eukaryota > Viridiplantae > Streptophyta > Polypodiopsida > Cyatheales > Cibotiaceae > Cibotium > Cibotium barometz. The sequence goes on from NC_141083.1 coordinate 26,376,294, forward strand.
TCTATATTTCCATGCATCCTTCTTGGTTGGCCTCCAATGTCGTACTTTCGATTGTTGAGGTTGCACTTGATGCGCTACAACTTCTTTTGGGGGAATATAATCCCATCATTTGCTTCCTACACTGCATGGAACCAGGCCCTTTCATATACCCCCCTTGGAGGGCCATGATAGTTAGCATCTTGTGCTCTTGCATTCTTGTGAGACCTCTTACTATTGAGAAATCTTATGCAATGGCTACAGACAGAATCACATGGGAAGTGGTTGTTCTCTAGATTGGGGAATCACTCATAACACCATATTCGTGAGTTTGGGAATCTCCCAAGTCCCATTTTTGTAATACTAAAAAGGTGGGAGCCGATTAACATGTCTATAAGTTTCTCAAAACCCTATCATGTGACCTATCATTGGAAAGCACTTGAAAAGAGGGATCTATTAAGCTTTAAAGCGCACAATTTGGAGTAATGGTGTTCAAGTTATGGCAAATCCAAAGTTTTGACCACGTGTCCCAAACTTATGGGAAATTCCCATATTCCCCAATACGATGTTTCATGTAGAGTCTGGCAGATGTACTTAAGGTCCCTTTTCATTAAACTTGATGAAGCAAGTTTTATATGTACTATTACATAAGTGTCTCAACTGGGTATACACACAAGACTACCCTTTGCATCCATAATTTCCCCACTTGTGTACCATGAGACATGATAGTAAAGGCCCTTGTCATTCCCCTCAACATTGGACTTTGTGTGACAAGCATGGCCAAAACATGGGAGGCAACTGCCATGAGACTTGTTGTCACTATGTCGAGACAACGTCCGAAGTGCCTCGAGCTTGCAAACCCACCACTATGTCGACAGAATCAATGGAGGTTCACTACAAGAGAAGGCATCATTATTGGTGTTTATTTGTGACATTTTAGCGGCAATTTATGTTACTCTGCTATTAACATCATTATTAACATTGCTTGAGCGGTGCTAATTAAACGTCGCGTCGTTATACACATCGTTCAAGCGACATTGGGAAAAAAACAGACAGTTCAAATTGAGTGGAGATAAAAACTTTAAATAAATTAAAACCCAAAAAGCTTGACCAACATCCAAATATTTTTGAAATAAACAACAAAATCATCAAATCCTTATACAAACCGATCAATGTGTACATATGTTATGATGATATATATTTAATTTGTACCTACATAACACAAAAACATTTGTTCTATTTCATAACCTTACCGAAGCTTTTTGGAGCTCAATATTACATATCAAAGGAGAAGATGGTGCATTGTGCTCTCCTTGCAATGTAATAAATTTTCATTTATTCCCAAATGTTAGTGTATTATGAAAATAGCTTCTCAAAAACTGTTTCTCCCAATGAAAATAACCATTCTCTTCTAAGAATTACATCTACGATCGAGAGACGCATCACTTGAAAATATCAAAGTGCTTCATACTCTTGAATCTTTATCCCAACTTGGTTTACCACAATATCCCACTCATTTTTATCATAGACATTGACTAATGATACTATATACTTATGAGAGCTTGGGACGTGAGGCAACTTAAGGTCTTAACCAAGTTGTAATTTACAACGTTGTGTGTGGTCAATCCTCTATGAGAATTCTAACTTTTTTATCCTTAATAATCCCATGCACTCAAACCAAATCATGTGGTCCAAATGATGGTTCCCACAGATTTTGACACCATACAACAATGATTTTCATCAGAATGGCAAACCTCAACCGATTTATATTCAGAAGAATCCTTAAGTGTCAACATTTGAATAGTGTGCACTAATTTTCCTTTAGGTTTATCATTACCATTCCTAGTAAGTTATTGTCCTTGGGACTTAGGACAATAATTTTTATCTTGTCCCGGATCAAGACAAGAGAAACAAAGTTTTTCTTTAACCGCTCTCTCAAAATCGTACTTTTTTAGAAGCTTACTAGGATTGGATTTTTGCTTTTTTGAAGGTTATTCCTTTTTAAAGAAAAGAACTGTTCTTTTTTGAGAGCCAAAATTTTCTCCATGAGGCTTATATGAATAATTCTTATCTTTTTCTTTATGATTACCATTACCCATGTTAGCGTCAAAATGTTTTACAAATCTTATAGCCTCATCTAAGTTTTTTTGGCTCTTTTGGAGCGAACTTCCTTCTTGTATTCTCTTTTCAGGTCTCTAATGAAACCTCTTATATTTTTAAAATTTTCAATGCCCTTAAGTTTTAAGATAATTTTTCCAAAGCTATATATTGAGTGAGATTTAAATTATCTTGTTCCATAGAACAATTATCCAATTTCAATCTTCATTTTCAAGAAGATATTTCTTTTTGAATAATTCCTTGAATTAATCCCAAGAATGGTCTACTTGCCTAGATTCCGCTAAACTCATCCACCACTTAGAAGATTTGCCTTCTAAAAGGATAGGCTAGCTTCAGGCACATTTCTTAAAAGATGAAAGTATTGCCATTTTGTAGAAAAATATTGACCACACCTTTATTTATCCCCTTCTCTTCTCCACTAAAAGTAGGTGCCTTTAAATACCATACCCTGGTCTCTAGTTTTGGGACCCTCTTCATTTATGGTTTCATTCAACCCTTTTTCTAGAGTTTTTTTCCCTTCCCTCACCAATGTTATTTTTGGATATTTCTTTTACTCCCAATCCTTCCCCTCCCATCAAGGAGCTAAGAAGACCCATCATTTTCTCAAGTTTATTTTCTATATTAGAGATTTTTTCATTTATTTCCATAATTTCCATACCCTCATAATTATTGAAGTCATAATCCATATCTATTTCATTTGGTTTTGTAATATCCTCTTTTATATGGAAAGAGGACATTGGGTTTTCCCCCTTCTCACCATTTTCATCCTTCCCACCTTGAGAAACCATTTACTCTAACACTAATAAAAATGGAAAATTTCTTACAAAGAAAAGTTTTTTTACAACACAATGACCTTACTTGGTCGCATAATTATGAATTGTCCCTAATGATGTGAAGAACAGTTCCGTTGATTCCTCCTGGATATTTGCTTCAAAGATCCTTCAAGGTTGTCTTGTACTCCACTTGATCCATGTAGAACTCCAAAATATGCCCAATTTATTAGGTAAGAGGTATTTTGTATAGAGAAGATTTGAGAAATATAGGGATTAAATTATGAAAATGAATAGAAAAGAGATTAAGAAGTAGAGATTAGATTTAGCAATGAGTAGCTCAATGGAAACATGGAACAGAAAGAACTTGGCTCTAATACCAATGTAATGATCCTTGCATTATAGACTTGAGGACTTGTAAGACTAGTACTTTGATTCTCTGCCCAACCATAATATCCCAAATAGACCCTAAACTCATGGTTATATAGGCCTAAGTGGTGCATGACCTTCCAACTTCAGCCCCTTCACCTTTCATTTGCTAAACGTTGCCTTTTCAATCACCAATGCCTCTTCAATTGCCTCTTCAATTACCCCTAGAAGGGGGAACCCTCCTCTATGTCCCTTGGGCTTCCATTGTGCACCATTAACTTCTCTTTTTAATTTAACTTTAATGCCTATTTACCATTGCTTAGGTATTTCCTATTTGAAATTCCCTGAACCTTATTTATATGCAAAACTTTTACATATAAATAATCTTTTCTAGTCTTACCTTTCAGTGGAGCGTATGCAATTTGAGGGTGTGTACATACCTGCATATGTGAGTTACGGGGGGCATGTGTGTTTAAGAGCGTATGTGAGTGAGGGAGCCTATACATGCAAGCATATGTGACTGAGAGGACATGTATGTGTGAGCATATGTGAGTGAGAGGACATGTATGCACGAGAATATGTGAGTGAAGGGGGAATGTATGTGTTAGCATACACTACAACAAAATCAGGGTTTAGTAGTAAAAATAGCAACGTTTTATAACTAGAAGGGTAGGTAGATATCGAGCAATTTTTGTTGCTAGAAACACAACTATTTTTGCTGCAATGGGTTTGCTGCTCAGCCGTCGAAAATAGTAGCAAAATGTCGTTGGCTACTTAGTAATGATATTTTGCTATCTCGCACCCAAATGTCACTGGCTACTCAACGATATTTCTCTGCTATTTTTGCTGCTCAGAAAGCGAAAGTTCTGCATAGCAAAAAAAGAGCTGGGGCAGACTGGGGAGTCTGCACATGACTCCCCAGTCTGCTGCCCCAACTCTTTTTTTTAATTAAAATTAAGTCACAGTTTCAGATTTATAACACAAACACAAATATAAGAAACACATACATCATGGAGAATGCAATTGAGCCCAAAAAGTTATTATATTTAAGAAAGTGTTGGGTCTTTGGCCATATATACATAAAGTTTTTACAATGAAGAGATATCTAATTGGAATCCTCATCGGATTTCGAGTGATTATCCTCATCACATTCCGAGTGATCATCTTCATCACCTTCCTCGTCCTCTTCACTTGCTTCACGCTGATAATTAGGATCCTCCTCTTCATCTTCCCCGTCATCCTTCATACATGCCATCAAGCGCAAGGTAAGTAAGACCATTAAAAAATAATTAGACCTAGAAAAGATAATGGTTTAGGCTCACTTACCTCATCTGCTTGAGTCCCCAAAATGGACTCATCCAAGCGTATGCCTCGTGTACGCATCAACACCCAAAAATTACAAACGGGGGGCTCTATACCCATAGTCATACTCCTCCTTTGTTGGGTCACACCCAACAACCTCCCTCTACAAAAAACAATTAAGAAAATATATAATTATTTAAAGAAAACATTATAGTACAAAACAAAATGAAAGAAGAGAAGAAATGATTACTTACAAAACAAGCAAGAAAGGAGGATTTCTCGCCAGAGCCGAAGTGTAAAGCCCCACTTCCATAGTCGGGAAGCAGTTGCCAGAAAAGCACTTGGGTGCTTTCTCACGAAGCTACGTGCATGCCTCCACTCCTCGGTCATGTTGTAAACTAAGCTTCTCCAAGTCATTCTTTGCTGCTCTCTTGATATTTGCTCTCCTATTAGAGAGAAAAATCTTGATCTACCTCTTCATCCACTCCTCGGAGAAGAAAAGACCCACATGTGTGGTAGAGGGAACTCCAACTTAAGCACATCGATAACATATTGCTTAGAAAGTTCATCTTGTGCTTTTCACTTTTTGAAGGAGTTCACGAACTCTAGGTTTGCCAAGTAAATGCATATGGTTCATGACTTGCCTTCCTCGTGCATCCATCATGAGGGCACCATCTACAGCCACGTTGTATGGTAGGGTGGATGGATCGAATGGTAGAATGGGTCTCCTAGGGACCGGCTCATAATGTATAGATGAAGAGCCCCATTGTTGGTGAGACACATCGAGACACCTAGTGCTACTTTTGACAAAGCAAAAGCAGCCTGGTCTCCCCCCGCTACTAGCACATCTACTACCCTGGTGAAGACGCATGTGAGGGAGCGGGGGTGGGTCTAGTCGAGGAAGGTGGTGTAGGCTTATCACAACCATATCATGATGGGCCTGCACCCTCGGCCCGTGCCTATGAAAGGCATGGTTTGCCCCGATTAAGTAAGTGGGGTAGATTACCCCCACGACGTTTGCTGGCCAAGTGGGGTAGTCTGCCCCCATGGCATTGACTGGCCCGATTGTAAGCCCGCCTACATATAAGATTAAAATATAAGACTTAAAGAATGCATGAAAGATTAACTTTGTGTATGTGAAAAGGTTTGATGGAACCATACCTGTGTTTGAGTAAACTGAGACCAAGCTTGCTGCTCATATCGTTCATTTATAATAGATAGCAAATTTCCCATAGGAGGGTCTTGTGATGGGTCGATCGACATTTCTTCTACATACATGCATGACACAACAAAACACAATTGATCTAACAAAAGCCATACTTAAATCTTAGAAAAAAAATACAACATGTGATATTAGGACATTAATAAGACCTCCTACAACACTCCTTAGACAAGCAGGGTGGATAGTGCCCCTTTTGGATGATAGCTTTTGAGGACTTTCCACACGCTCCCCACTATTAAAACCAAAGGCAACTCCTCTTTTACAAGAGATGGATAGTGAGAAGATTGAGGGCTTCCCCTCCATTATGACCACCTACGCGTGGATAACCATTCCTAACTTGACATAAGCAGCATTCTAAATGGCATATAATAGTGCCCCATATCTCTATGCATAAGTCCATTTCCTAAACCCGGCACCCAAGGGTGCAATAAAAATGAGGTTGAATGAATAAGGCTGCTTACCTTGAATGGGTAGCCAACCAAGAGAAAACAACAACACAAGCTTAGACAAAAAATACATGTGATATTAGGACATTGTTAAGACCTCCTACAATACTGCTTATACAAGCAAGGCGGACAATGCCGCTTTCGGATGAAAGCTTCTGAGGACTTTCCACACGCCTTGGGGAGCACTTCTAAAAAATCATATGTATTACGTGCGTTCAAGGGGCATTTAAAAAACCCCTTAACTAATTTTTTTCCCCCCAATAAAACCACCCCTCTTTACTTATGAACTAACCAATTTTTTTTTTGATGTTGAATTAAAATACCCCTCCTTTTGATCGCATGTGGTAAAATAATTTTTTTGAGGTGAACCCCCTGAGCCACACACTCCCCACTATTAAAGCCAAAGGATACTCCTCTTTTACAAGAGAAGTATAGTGCGAAGATCGAGGGCTCCCCCTCCACTATAACCATCTACTCGCGGATAACCACTCCTAACTTGACATAAGTAGCATTCTAGATGGCATATAACATGGCTCAGAGGTTCTTATGGACATGAATACCAATCAAGAAAACTCGTGCGACACCTAAATTGGTGATCATCACACTGATAATCAAGTAAAAAATAATATGCACAAAAAGTTTAAGACATGATTCACAAAATAAAAAATGATCATCATCTTCACACCATCGCTCAATCCACCAATAGCCATTCGACACCTCAATCGGTACCCTTGTATAGTGTGATATCTCAATTGGTACCCTCGCACTTCTCGTTGCTATACTCAAACACTTTCCATGCTAGTTAAAGAATTAATTGAAGATATCAATTAATCCCAACATCATCTTGAGATATAGACAACCCATAAGTATTCAAATAACAACCACACACATGTTTTCTAGGTGTAAGTACCCTGAGAATCACCCCTCCATATGAACCAACTGAAACCAACAATGGATGCCCACAAGCATGCCATATACGGGCGTCCTCGATATACAACTGCCTAAGCGCATGAGAGTATGGCTTCATGATTGGTGTGAAAGACTAGATATACACATAATGCATATGCAATAAGCCAATCAAATGAATGTACGTAAGACGAGTCTAAGTGTCCCATACCACATAGGCGCATTGTACATACACGCATAGGATGGTAGAAGATAGAAGACATAAATGTGTGTGGAGTGAGTATATGAAACCAATCTGATGTCCAATACCATGAGATTAATTCCATTCATCACTTCCTTCATGATAGAAGTTTGAGGTGGAGTGGCTAGTTCCCTCTAAAACTTAAATTTCGACACAAATTTTCTCTATCTAGAAATTTTCTTTAAGTTACTGAACTTGAACTAATCTTAATGTTGAATGTTTGGTTTATTAATATTAGATTCTTAATTTGGAAAGATATTATAGAAATACTTATAAAAAAAGATAATGAATGTATACATATACATACCTCCATCGTTTTAGTGTTATTGAAATAATATGTCAAAAAGAATATTAACACTTGAAAGAGATGTAAATCGTTATTACTTATATGGATAGGGTATATAAAGTTATTAAACAAAATGTCATGAGAAGTATAACATCATAAGAATAAAAGTTAAATTGGTTATGGATATAAGGATAGGAAAATGCTAACCTTAAGTTGGAAAGGTTGTTTGAGGGGATGTGAGATTACAAATGAAGAATGGATAAATTTGATAAAATATGAATGAAAAGTAATGATTCTAAACATTTTGATTAAGTAAACAAGTCTAGATGATGAAAGATTGATTTACATTTGTAGTTGAAATAGATATAAATAATAAACATGTAACTGAAGCGTAAGAGAGTAGTACCTTTTATATATATTCAATTGCAATGATGCTCTACATTGAGAAAAATGAGAAACAATGAGAATGGATTGAAGTATAATTATTCTTCCAAACATAACTAGGGTTGTATTGAATTATGACTTTATAAGAAATGAAACTTATAGTAGTATGCTTTAAGATTCTATGCACAATTATTTAAATCACAGGTAATTCTCAAAAGGAAGTTTGAAATGAAGGATTTGGGAGATCTGCGCTACTTTTTGGGAATTGAGGTCATTCGCACACCTGATGGTATTTGGCTCACAGAGACAGTATATATTGGACATGTTGTCTAAGTATGGAATGGCTAATTATAAGTCAATCTCGGTGCCATTAGATCAAAATGGCAAGATTAGTGCGAATGCAGGTTATGTATTGGAGGATCCCACTATGTACAGGAAGATTGTGGGGAGTTTAATCTATGTCATGATTAGCAAGCCAGATTTGAGTTACATTGTTGGCTTAGAGAGCCAGTTTATGCAGGTTCCACATAAACCAAATCTAGGTAGTGTGCGACACACACTTCAGTATTTGAGGGCCACTAATAAATATGCATTGTCCTATGCAGTAGGTGTATCATTGGAGCTATATGGGTACACAGATGCAGATTGGGCAGGTAGCATCTCAGACATGAGATCGACTGGTGGGTTTATGTTTTCATTGGGGAGTGTTGTTGTGACATGGAACAACAAGAAGAAGCCCATGGTTGCCTTTTCAAGTACAGAGGTAGAGTACAAAGGAGAGGTAGCTTGGTTATGCAAGCTACTTGGCTGATTTGGGGTTGCATGTGGAGAGGAAGGTTTTCATATATTATGACAATCTTAGCAGTATACAGTTGGCCAGGAACCCAATTTTCCATGCGTGGACAAAACACATTAAGGTACATTACCACTTCATCACGGAGAGAGTCTTGGTATAGGCGACATCAACTTGGTCTACGTTAGCACACATGATCAGGTCGCTGACATCTTCATGAAGGCTTGGAAGCCGAGAAGCTCCGTAGATTTTGAGATAAGCGGAGTTGGAGTGTAGATTGAGGGGGAGTGTTGAGATGTTAAACTCAACATGAGCTGACACTCATCATGAGGTGCTTGCATGACTATTCAACATTTACGTCACTGGCGGGTTTGCTAGCTGGTACTACCGACATATCTTTGCCAGAGATTCTATAGCTGGACTACCACTAGTCCACATCTACCCACTCTACTTAGCGTAATCACAATATGGACCGCTTGTATATACTCTATTATGTGTGTTAGTCACTTTATCTTCTTTGTAGATCTCTTTTTTTGTGTGAAGAAGAAGAACTTTGAGCCTTTCACCTTGTGTGTTCTCTTCTAAGGTTTGTGTGAGTGTGCGTGTGCTTGCAAGAGCTTAAGCTCTCTTCTCCCCTACATCTTTTCACTCATCTCTTACTAAAAATATATAAGATACTCAAGGTATTTGGCATGACTGAATGTTCGGAAAATAGAAGCCCAATGAAGGTAAAAAAAATTGACTCCCCAACCAATGAGGTGATAGCTCAAGTAGTGAAGGTTTTTGTCTAGGACCAAGAGATCTTGGTTTCAAGACCCCCTTGGTTGGTTGCATCACCTACAATAAAGCGGATAATTAAGTGCCTACGCGTGGGTGCCTATGGGTGGTTGAAAATCAGTAACTATAGGAGGATCTTGGGCCTGAGGCCCGAGTTAAAACAAAAAATGTCTCCCCAATGAAGTTTTATCAAAATCTATGTGTTAAAGATAATATTGATAAAAGATTGTCTCCCCAATGAAGGTTTGTCAAAAGTGGTCTATTGTTAAACCTTATGAATGAGATCTTATCTAGGAAACTTGTTGATAGATTTATCCTGTAAAGACTAGACTAAACATTGGTAGAATTGTGAAATAATCATTAGAAAGTATGTATATCGATGTTATGATGCATTCAAAGTACTCAGGCGTATCTAATCACCTATGTTACATGCAAAACCGTTAGTGGATTTTGTGACTCAAATTGGGTAGAGGTGATTATTACCGCTCAATAAACACTATATTATTTTATTTTGTTTGGGATGAATTTCTTTGTGTGAGACGTTATGAGTGAGGAGGATTCTACAAGCCATGGAAGTAGTGTAGAAACAACATATAATGTTGTAAAAACTGACAACTAAGGTTGCATGGCCATTTCTTGGAATCTTTACTTATGCCATGCTCACATGAAACACATTGACATTCATTTTCACTTTGTGTTTCATGCCATGCTCACATGACACACATTGAGATTCATTTATCATTTTGTGTGCAAGGGATCCTTATTTTAAAAAGTTAACTCCCCTCGCAAAATATCCTCTCTCTCTCTCTCTCTCTCTCTCTCTCTCTCTCTCTCATGGTCATGGAGGTAGATGATAGATTTAGGTAGATGATAGAGATGTGAAAATATCGTCACAATGGTATAATCTAAAAGAAAATTCTCATGTCTTATCCCCATGCATTCAGGTGTGTTTTAAATGGATTTAGTCATCTTTGCTTCATGAGTTAGGTTCCTTCCACAATGCCATTGTTCAAATCACATTATAGTTAAATTATATCCTCTAGTCCAATATTTTTTCTGATGTTTGCTATTCGTGTGAGAAAAAAGTTCCTCTACTCTATGACTTATTGAATTTTCTTTTTTATTTTAATATACTTTCTTCTACGATTTTTTTGGTTATGATTGTATTGGCTAGTTATTTCCAAGATAAACCTCTACATCCTTAACAAGATATTAAAGATTTGATATGGTTTGATCCTCCTTGAGGATATGACTCGCATAAAGAGGTAGGCACTTTAAAAGATATTAAAGATTTGATATGGTTTGATGCTCGTCAAGTATATGAGTGGCATAAAGTGGTAGGGACTTTCAAAACCACTTAAAAAGTCTTTGGAATATATGATTGGCATAAAGAGGTGGGCTGCCAATCACTTGAATGTTTGCTTTAAAGAGGAGGGCTCTTGAGAATTTGAATACATGGGGTGTTGAGCCTATTTTCATTACATATGGAGCTCATGCTGCACTTTAAGGCATGTTACCTTTAATATAGCCAATGAAAGGTGAGGTTGGATGAGTTTTTGTAATAATTTGTGTGGTCATGCGCCCTCCTATAAGAGTTAAGCATGGGAACACTAATTTTGCCTCTAAATTTCATTTTACGCTATGATGGGCCACATGCATATAATCTCCTTTATCCAAGGAAATATCTTGCGCAGGATAGGAAATTATCCCTCTTAGAGTTCTCTTTTATTTGAATAAAAGGAAAATCTTGGAAACTCCCTCTAAAAGGGATCATGAGAAATGGTTTCAAGGAAAAGGCATGAGGATATTCTTTTGTTGCAGGTTAAGAAAGCTAAGCTCCTGGCCAGGATCATGAGAAATGGTTGGAATTAAGGAAAAGATAATACGATCTTCTTTTGTTTTTCTAGGTTAAGAAAGCCAGACTCGTAGCCAGGAAAACTTCTTTAAAGTTAATGGTGGCTGAGGTCCTAAAAATTTTCCTTTTTAATACCGTGATCAACACGACACAGATCATGTTGAGTTTTTTCAGCAAAATCATTACCTTCGAGGAAGTGCATTCTGAACATGTTCAAGAGGCTCAAAATAGGATCCTGAAGTTGAATAGAAAATCTATAGATCCTGTAAACATAGCTAAGTGGTTGGATAGGAAAATTTCTCCTGATGAATGTAGAGAGGCTCTGTTCTCCATGGGTAAGGAAAAATCTGTTGGCTAGGATGGCATCGTTGTTGAATTCATGCAATGCCTTTGGTCTCAGTTGTCTGTTTAGCTAACACGCTATTTGGGGAGGGGGAAGCTGAGGTCGACATGAAATTGGGTTAAATCAAGCTTATTCCCAAACTCCATGTTTGTACTTAACCCAAACACTGGAGGCCCATCACTATGCTTATTGTGGTGTACAAAGTTATTGCAAAAGTAATTGCTAACAAGCTTGCTCTAGTTCTTAATCAGGTTATATCTCCTCATTATCATGGTTTCATTAAGGGGAGATCTATTTTTGATAATATTCTTATAGTGTTGGGAGCTATTGATTATGCAAAAATTTTTGCTCAAAAATCCATCACGTCACAACAGGATATGGATAAAGTCTTTGATAGGGTTGGGTGGTGTTTCATTTCCAAATCGTTTGCAAGCTTTAGGCTTTGGTCCCTTGATCTCCAAACTTATCTTCAGTTTGTGTTCTCAAGTAGAGTCCATGCTCTTCTTTAACACAAGAATAGTGGGCATTTTACTTTGAAGAGGTCTGTGAGGTCCTCTTGCACCCTTACTTTTTGCCATTATTACTCATCCCTTCATCTTAGCTGTAATGAAGTACATTTGGTGTCACATGCACATGGGGGATGGGGCCTTGGGCTTAGGGTCATTTACATGTGTGCCTTTGGGGGCCTTGGGCTATATGATACTTAGGGCTCATGGGCATTGTACACCTTTATTATCATTCTGACTATTACTTTTCTTGGATCTCTTAGGCCCAAGCTTGCATGGTGGACTTCTCCCTTATGAGATGTTAGGATGGTGACCTTACATCCATGCTATCTACTCCATGTCTTGGTGGGTCATTTGCTTTCTTGCATTAGCTCTTGAGTATGCTACTGCTAAGGGGTTAATTGTAGGATGATGGTGAGGAGAGTTTAGCTAAACCCTCCTCACGATGGCTAACCTACACCCCTGTTATCTACTCCATGTCTTGAGTGGGTCATTTGATTTCTTGCATTAGCTCTTGAGGATGCTACTTCTAAGGGGTTAATTGTAGGATTATGGTAAGGAGAGTTTAGCTAGACTATTTCCTCATGATTCTCTCCTTTTTCTAACAGAGGTTTCTTAGAGAAGCTTTATCCATTATGCATTGCTTTGCTATTATCTCTGGCTCTAGTTGCAACATTGAGAAATCCTTGTTCATTTCTTTCTCTAAAGATTCTTCTTTTGACATCTTGGTGGTCAGGTGAAATAATTAAAAGAGGCACTATTTTCAGATAGTTGGGGGTCCGTGAAGGTGTTGGAATCTATGATAAGCAGATTTTTGATTGGGTCCTTGAAAAAGTGGGCAGAAAACATAGAAAATGGAACTTTGTTTCTTATCGTGGCGGGGAAAATCAAGGTGATCAACTCCATTCTGATGCCCTATTTCTTGTTCTATGTTTCAGTGCTAGGTTTAAACAAATGCCATTGGAAAGAAGTTTTGAAACCTATTAAAAGTTTCTTTTGGAAAGAAACTTGAGTCAAAGTGATCGGTTTCTAGCTTGGTGTAAGTGGAAGCTTGTCTGTTCTCCAAAAACACGAGGGGGTCTTGGAGTGGTCAATCTGAAAAAATCATCTTTAGCTATGTACTCTAAATCGATAGCCTCCATTTGTAAAGGGGAGCAGGTTGGAGCTAAAATGTGTATAAAGGCTCCAATGTTTGTTCTGAAAGGGGTAAATTGTTGGATAAGAATGGGCACGAAATTTTTTTGTCTCAGCTATCTTTATCTTGAGGTAGAGCTGCGTTTATTCATAAGCTTATCAAAAGATGCACGTTTGTGCTGGAAACTGTTCAATGGAAAGGATCACATAGACATCTCGCTTCAGTGGTCTACTTAGTGGGCTCCTTTGTCTGACTCTCCTTTGGCTCTAAGCAATATTAGAATGGCTAGGTATTTTTATAACAAAGGTATCATGAAATTGGATCATTTATGGGATGGCCCTCTTTTTGGTTGGAGAGACCTCGAACAATTAAAGGTAATGTTTTCCCTAAAAAACAGGACTCTTTAGAGCTCCTAGAAGGAGCCTTAAAGGTTTGTGTCAGATGGACTCCTCAGGTGAGAGCTATTGATTTTTGCTGGAGAGACTGGGTTTGGTCTTCCATCATAAATTTTCATTTTCATTTTACAATTGGACACTACTAATTTCAAATTGTTTCTATGGAAAGTGTAATGGGGGGCTCCTCCCTCTGGTGACAAACTTGTTGATAGGAACATGGCATCTCTCCTGTGTAAGAGATGCCTAGCAGCTACAAAATCAGTTACACATCTCATGATTGAATGTGCTTATAGCCAACACTTACTCATAGATTCTCAAAGCCCTTCAAGATAGGTTTATGCTTGGAGAGTATTGAAAAATCATTTATTTTTTGGGGGGTTTTTAATACCCCTCTACAATAGTAGGAAGTCAGTATAAGCTTTGTCAGATATTTTGTGCTGTGCGAGATTTGGTGTGAAAGAAATGATTTAATTATCTTTTAAAGAAAAATGAGTAGGGTGGGCTAGACACTGACTAAAATAAATGATTTCGCCTTTCAAAGGAAAATGATTAGTGGTGGGCTAGAGAGTGTGAAAGCTAATGCTCTCACTGCCCTGATCCTGTTTATCAACTCTCGAAAGTTAAATTGTTTTGCATGGAAATCTACATAATTAAGGTGTATTCAGTTCTTAATGACTGTTAAGCTGTTTGTCTCTGATGAAGAAGCCTTAGCTTGTGAAAGCAAACTAATTTTTTGGTGGAGCTTGTAGATGAATGCAACCCTCTGTGTCAGGATTTGAAGATTAGTGCCAGTTAAACTATTCACTGTACCTCTTTTGCAATGTCTATTTGTAGAGTTAGATGAAGAAGCCTTAGCTTGTGAAAGCATACTAATCTTTTGGTGGAGCTTGTAGGTGGATGTAACCCTCTGTCTCGTCAGAATTTGAAGATGGATGTAACCCTCTGTCGCGTCAGAATTTGAAGATCCGTACCAGTTCAATTGTTCACTGTACATCTTTTGGAGTTTCTGTTTGTAGAGAGGATATTTATGTTAAGTGTGTAGTTTGACTGGACATTCATTGCAGCTCTGATGTCCGAGCCATTTTGTACATATTTTCTTGTCTTTTTTCTTTAATTTTATTTTCATGGAAAAAAGGTTGGACGAGGCGGCCTGAAAAGGAGAGGGGACAGGGTCCATTGTATTCTTCAGGGTAGACTCTGAGTTTCACCACCATCGCTTAATTTCACCTAGGAGAGGGGAAAGGGCACCTCTGTATTCTTGGGGGTACTGCTTTATTTCACCTAGTTTCGTAAAGTTGGACGAGGCGGCCTAAAAATGAGAGGGGAATGGCCCAACTTTTTTCATGTCTCACCACCCATCCCCCTCCCACAAGAAGATCTCTCACGAGTCCCAAAAATCTGGACCGTCAACGCCAAAGTCAAAACAATTCGCAACGCGCCGATTACGACGTGGCGGCGCGTCCCAAAAATCTGGACCGTCAACGCCAAAGTCAAAACAATTGGCAACGCCGATTACGACGTGGCGGTGCCTAATTAAGAGGCGCAACACAAAGTCAAAATCTGTTGAGCCGCGTACGCCGAGTTCACAAACAAGGTGGCAGTCACCGATGCTGCTTAGCTGGGCGAGGTAGGACGCAGGAGGGTGGCTTTGCGCGATAAACGTATGCTAATAATCCACGGCCCTCGTGGTGGGTGGGTGGGTTTGGAGAGTAAATGCCATCGATGAGGCGGGAGGAGCGCACGTCTTAAAAGACTCTCTATATAAGCAAGGATAGAGACTACTACGTATTCTGCGTGCTAACAAGAGCTCACAGAACTCAATCATCATTATTATTATTATTAATCTAGTAATGGAGGCCATGTACTTGTGGGGCAGTAGAAAGATGACTGTGCTCTTAGCGGCGAGCCTTCTCGTGCTGCTGCTGGGAAGCGGCCGTGCCCCGGCGGCCGCCACGTCGGAGGTTGCGCAGGACAACGTTCCCTGCTCCAAGGTCAGTATGAACATGGTGCAATGCGTCGGATACCTTACCAAGGGCGGCAATGGGCCGACCTTCGACTGCTGCAAGGGTGTCCGGGCTCTGTCCGCCCTTGCCAAGTCCAAGGGCGCCCGCCAGTCCATCTGCAAATGCCTGGAAGCGGCCGCACGCAACGTCCAGATCAACACCTCTGCTGTCAAGAAGCTGCCCACGGCCTGCGGTGTCGCCTTCCCTTACTCCTTCGACACCAAGCAAGACTGCTCCAAGTAAGTACACGACATGGCAGTCTGCTCTTATAAGAAGGGTGTTTAAACGCACATAATATTCTCTCTTGCCTCTACTCGCCGCAGGATCAGGTGAGAGATAAAAGCCGCGCGTGTGGAGACGCTCCGGAGGCATATGCAGTCACCACGTACTCTCGGCCCAAATTATACAATAGCTTGTCATGGTCTGTGGCATGGTGTCCTGATGATTCACTTACTACTTTGAGATTGCTTAATATAAAAAATCATTTTGTTTGATATCTGCAATTTTCTATTTTGAGATCGTCATGGTGTGCTTAATCAAACTTTAGACTTATTAATTAATTTTTTTTTCTCTGTCACTCAACCTTTAGACTTTATAAGGTTACAAACCTTTTAAAGTCTATGGTTAAAAGATTTACATTTTCTATAGCCCAAGCTTTCATTGAATACATACCCTATACCTTACTCTCCCTACCTCTCCCCTCCAAGTGAAAAAGAATGAGCCCTCTTGCCTTTTTAAAGAAAATCGTGAGCCCAAAAAAATGAAGATTATGGAGGACATTATGAGCCCAAAAAATGAATCATTATGGAGGACATCAACCTTTAAAAATAGAATGTAACGGAGGCTAACATAGATAGAAAGAAAGCATGCGGACCCAACACCATTTCCATTTTTGACCTTACAAAAAACCTTAATAAACATAACAAAATTTTGGTGTCTTGAACCCAAGGTTTGCACACACCAACTAATTAATTAATCACAAAAAAACGTTTCGGGTGTACCTTCATGCAATTTCTATTTTGAGATCGACGTCAACCTCTTTTAATCATTGGTTGCAATTGTGCGTTTATAAGCATACACTACGAGAGGATACGTGCATAGCAAACGAAGAAAATTTGGAGTTTCAAATATCTCTAGCGTGGCTATGCACACGGCTAGGGCATGCAGCTCTACAGCCACACATGTAGCCACGCGCATGCATAACTGAGTGTACAATCACGTGTGCAGTTTGCACAAAACAAAATGGGGCGAGGAACAAAATGGGAGAGAAACGGATCTGCTTCTCTCTCCCATTCTATCTCCCTCCCCTTTTTTTTAGAGAAAAACTCACATGCATGAAAAATAAAACATTTATAGTAAAATACTATAAAAAAACTTAAAATACATGTACATAAACAAGTTTCATTCAGAAATACAAACATATATTGAGAGTAGTTCACATTAAGTTTTACATATCGCTTTTACATAAACCCAAAAAAACAAGTCATTCATATTGAGAATAGGAAGCATCCACATGGTCAACATAAAAATAGTGTAATAAAGAACAAGTGAACTAAGATAATATTCATAAGATTATGTAGATTATCTTCAAATGTAGTCATCCTCCTCCTCATCATCATATGTATCCTCCCCACCACCACCACCTTCACCATCACACTTTCATTCTTCTTCTACTAATGAAAAAGTATACACATTTAGTGCTAAAAAACACTCATATAAATCTTCGAAGAAACTAAGTACATGTGGAATCAACTCCTCAGTGCATAGTTGCATTGCTTTACGATGTCGTCATCGGTCACCACTCCCTCTTGTTTAAGCCACCCCCAAGTTTCAGCTTCAGTATGATGTCTGCGATTAACTATTCTCACGATCTCTTGGGATGCAACCAACTGTCAATTCTTACAATTACGAACATGTAGCATGTAAAATTAAATGCATAGAAAACATAACACATATTTCATAAGAAACATTACAAGAAAACTCTATGCTTAATGTCACATCCCTTTAAAAAAAAAGTTTACACTGTATTTGGTTTCTAAGTGGCGAGAGATATTAAAACGTTAGGAGAAAACGATGTTATTAGTGATGTTTTAATGTCACAAAACTTACATCATTGTAAATGTCAGACACAAAGTCATTTTGGGAATGTTTTTGAAGGAAATAATGTTTTTATGATGTTCAATGTCACAAATGTGATGCTAAACATCACAAATTTTGTGCCACCAAGTGTCACAAACATTATGTCACTTAGTGCCACAAATCACAACCTACAAAGTGATTTTTGGGTCTTTTTTAAAGATAATAATTCCTAGTCCAAGTGTGACGATTAACATTACCCATGGCCAAAAATAATGCAAATTGGCAATAATCATGCATTTCAGTCATTCTTTCAATTTTGATCGCTCTTTTTCTTTCTCTTTCTTCCATGTGTGTGTCTCTTCCCTCTCTTTCCCTTGTCTATTTTGCCAATCTTTATTCTCTCCCCCTCCCTTGCCTCTTCCCTCCCTCTCTCTCTCTCATATCCACTTTAACCCTCTCTTATTTCTTCCCTCCCTCTCTCTCACCTCCACTCTTCCCTTTCTTGCTTACAAATATCTTCCCTCCCCCTCTATCATATCCACTCTCTCCTATCTTGATTTGTTAATTTAAATTCTCTACTCTATCTCACATGGAGTCACAAAAGAAACACTTGCTTGTCCTCCTCACCCAACTATTTATAGGATCTCGGGTTTGATGGAGAAACACTGAGATCTAGAGATGCATTCACTTCTATGCAAGATGCGACTATCAACAAGGAGATCCAAGCATCAATGGGCTGATGAGCAAGAGGCGAATCATAAGGGAATTAGCTCCCTTGGGCATATGGGTATCAATGGTCGGGTGGTTGCAGGATCAGAGGGCCAGTTTTGTCCACTCAGGAACCCGTAAATAGTTAAAAAACAGGCATTTGTTTACCTTTAGTGGCTAGTATCTCATAGCTAACGAAGGAATTTCCTTTCAAGTTCTTTTGTTAGAACATCACATGAAAAGTTGGGAATATAGTTGCACAATCTAATTAAGCATTAGATATTCAAAAGTCCTCATTTCCTTAGGTACATAGTTAAAGTATACACCCTATCCCAAATTTGGATTGATTCCATAAAATGCTAACTTTCGTTTTTACATATAAACTCATTTGAGATTCCCACTTTGGATCTTAGATCTTCACATAATATAAAACTTAACTTGAGCTTTTGAGAACATTTTAAGCTATTTATCTATTTTCTTTAAATATTTTAAGGTATTTAAAGTGTTTTAATATATGCCACTTTTTGTACCCACAATAACTACCACTTAAAATGCTTAGTCTTGTAGATTAAAAGAGTGGTACATAGTGAGACATTAATAGAATGTGGTGGGTAGTCAAAATTACAAATCCAATGGTTGGATTTTTAATGATATCTTTTTCAAATTTCTTTTACGCTATCAGAAGACCTGCAAATAATAATAATCTAATTAGTAAAATGACATTTTTGATGTAAATCATCTAAAACCTATAGGGACTAGTGTACTTGTAATGGTGCATCTATGGAAAAAAAATTGGATCACTCTAAGTATGGAAAGAATATTTTTTTATTATTTCATCATACTTTTAATTAATTAGACTAATTTATATTAGTTTAAGTTATATTAGGTTAATTTAAGTGCATGGGTATGTTCTATTAGTTGTTTGATCTCGTTTGAAGTACCTTCCTCCCCCAAATTTTCTCTCCAAGCATTGTCCCAGTCTAGCATAAAAACTGGACAAAACTAGACACCCTTATCTTGTAACAACTCAGTTATAGAGGAGCAAAAAAAAGAAAACGCTTAACCCTAAGTGATAGTAGCAAGGTCTTCTTTTAATATAAATCTATCGATTTCATTACTTTATGCATGCATATTAAAGTATATGTATTACTTGTTATGCATGGAGATGTAACATAAGCATAAGCTTATGTAATATGTGCCTATGAGGCTATGTTCTTATGCAAAAAGATATATGCATAGCTCTCATGCATAGGAGCTATTCATATAGCTCCTATGTATATTCATATAGCTCCTATGTATAAGATCATTTTTATAGCTTCTATGAATAATGGCTAGAAATAGATCTCTATGCCAAGAGCTTTATGCATACAAAGGATGCCATTTTTTTGTTTGTATTTTTTTCTGGTTTCTTTCTTTTGGGGGGGGGAGGGGGGAGGTGGGGTAAGAAGTAAAAAAGAAGCTATATATGCTAAATATTCTCTACCAAGGTGAACATGTACTAGAAAACAAAAATCTTGAGATAGAAAACACTATCCAAATACCATAAGTTTCATATGATAGGGTAAGTTTTAGGTCTATGTTTGTGCCGCCTTTTCCTATAAAAGGCTCTTTATTTCTCTCTTATCCTTGTTATGAGTCAAGGGAGGCTAGTTAGAGATGCTAAGGAATCAGATGTATGGTCAAGCTCCTATGAAGACTGACATGAGAGTTTTAGGTGTTGGGTGCATCGTGACTTTTGTATCACATGTATAGTTGTGGGCCCAAATCATCATGTTTGTGAATGCTTACTCTCATTGGCTCCAAAGGGGAGTTTGCTGGGTATTTTGAAGCTTCATGTGTATTTCCATCATGTGTGTGAATAATGGTGTTTGTGTACCTATGTGTGTCCATGTTTACAACCTCTTCAAGGGCTAAGTATGTGTGGGAATAACCTCTAAGGCTAGATATTACGTGTGTGTGTGTGTGTGTGTGAAACCACTTAGGGTGGTTAGAACATTTAGATATTATACCTATTTGGTATAAGCAATGATGTCATCTAGATGAGCCTCAAAAGGCTATAAAAGCATTGTACATCTAAGGTAAAGGCACCACATCAACCTAATCTATTGATCATTGGGTCATGCAATCTCTCTCTCACTAGAACATCTATCTTTCTCTCTCTACACACTGGGGCAGGCATGGCATTCGTGTTTAAGCCTCCACATCCTTTATCTTCACCCCTAATGCCCTAATACCTATAACAATAAGATAAATTTAGCCACAAAATTTAGATAAAAGATATAAATTTTGTACTGGAGTGTACTTACGAATCTATATTTCCATGCATCCTTCTTGGTTGGCCTCCAATGTCGTACTTTTGATTGTTGAGGTTGCACTTGATGCGCTACAACTTCTTTTGGGGGAATATAATCCCATCATTTGCTTCCTACACTGCATGGAACCACGCCCTTTCATGTACCCCCCTTCTTGGAGGGCCATGATAGTTAGCATCTTGTGCTCTTGCATTCTTGTGAGACCTCTTCCTATTGAGAAATCTTATGCAATGGCTACAGACACAATCACATGGGAAATGGTTGTTCTCTAGATTGGGGAATCACTCATGTAGAGTCTGGCAGATGTACTTAAGGTCCCTTTTCATTAAACTTGATGAAGCAAGTTTTATATGTACTATTACATAACTGCCGCAACTGGGTATACACACAAGACTACCCTTTGCATCCATAATTTCCCCACTTGTGTACCATGAGACATGATAGTAAAGGCCCTTGTCATTCCCCTCAACATTGGACTTTGTGTGACAAGCATGGCCAAAACATGGGAGGCAACTGCCATGAGACTTGTTGTCACTATGTCGAGACAACGTCCGAAGTGCCTCGAGCTTGCAAACCCACCACTATGTCGACAGCATCAATGGAGGTTCACTACAAGAGAAGGCATCATTATCGGTGTTTATTTGTGACATTTTAGCGGCAATTTATGTTACTCTGCTATTAACATCATTCTTAACATTGCTTGAGCGGTGCTAATTAAACGTCGCATCATTATACACATCGTTCAAGCGACACTGGGGAAAAAAACAGACTGTTCAAATTGAGTGGAAATAAAAACTTTAAATAAATTAAAACCCAAAAAGCTTGACCAACATCCAAATATTTTTGAAATAAACAACAAAATCATCAAATCCTTATACAAACCGATCAATGTGTACATATGTTATGATGATATATATTTAATTTATACCTGCATAACACAAAAACATTTGTTCTATTTCATAACCTTACCGAAGCTTTTTGGAGCTCAATATTACATATCAAAGGAGAAGATGGTGCATTGTGCTCTCCTTGCAATGTAATAAATTTTCATTTATTCCCAAATGTTAGTGCATTATGAAAATAGCTTCTCAAAAACTGTTTCTCCCAATGAAAATAACCATTCTCTTCCAAGAATTACATCTACGATCGAGAGACGCATCACTTGAAAATATCAAAGTGCTTCATACTCTTGAATTTTTATCCCAACTTGGTTTACCACAATATCCCACTCATTTTTATCATAGACATTGACTAATGATACTATATACTTATGAGAGCTTGGGACTTGAGGCACTACAAGGGATCGGGCTAATACCCGCGCTCCGCTAAAAATGACTTGTGAAAAAAAGTAGCGGGCCCGTGTATAAGCGCGTGTATCATCGCAGCCAGAGACATGCGTGTAAAAGCGCGTGTATAGGACTGTTCAGACGCGCTGGTACACGGGCGTATACACGCAATATTCTGTCAGTTCAGCTGCATTTAGACGCGCTGATACAAGCGTCTATAAATGTGTTTTGTGACTTTAGATGCGCTTATACACGCATATTTCTCAGATTTGATGCATTTATACACGCGTGTTTTACAGATTATCTGCGTACATACACGCGGCTTTTTGCAGTTCTGACACGTTTATACACGCGAACAGAGAGCAAAAAAAAAATTCCAGAGAGTGCTATTTGGTACCTGAATGCTGTTCCAGCATTCCAGCACCCAATAACACTCTCTGGATTTTTTTTTTTTGTGCATTGGACCATCCACGAAGAACATATCCATGAGGAAGATTAAGACAAGAACGACATGAATACATACATTGTCAATACACGATTCAAGACAGACATGAATGCAATACTATTGATTCACGATTCAATATTACTATCAAAATTTCACACATATATACAAGGGAGTCCATATGTCGAAGTAGCCCATGGCTTCAGTTTACAAAAAAATATATACAACCACATCCTCAATATGGAATGTGATACTATAAGTCTGAGTACTACTCAGACCCAGATGATGACTCGGTGCTCCCTCCATGCTCAGATGAGCTCACATTAGTCGGAATGTCCGATGAGTAGTGCTCACGTCCACCCTCTACAGTGGCGGCGGGTGGATCATCAGCAGCTTGTGCCTGTTCAAGTAATATATAGTATATAAGTATATATATATGTAATTCAATAAACCAAAATCATTCGTTTAGAGTTTTCAAGTACCTGTCGACCGTATCGGGTCTCATGGCCATCTCAAACTGTTCGTCCGTAATATGTCCCTCAGCTCTGAAGATGGCCCACGTGTCACGTCTGCTATGCCGACGAGCATACGCAGTATCGTGGGTTGTGGGCTTCCTCCCCGTAACCCGTCGCTGTATCATAATCAACACAATTTGTAAGATTAAAACAATCATAGAATCAATGAATTAAGTAAACAATCAAATAAGTGGCAAGATACTTACGAACTCTGCCCCCCATGACTCGACGCCGCCAGATCCGAAATGCGAAGATCCAATGGTCTCCATCTAGATCCGTCGTGCCTCCACATGCTGCCTGCTCTTCACGCCACCCTCTGCTTGTTTCTTTGTCTCCTTCCACTCGCGTTTGTGCGCAGTGGCAGGTTTCTCGGCAGGATAGCCACCTGCAGCTACATTTAGCCCATCATCGGTTAATTTAATATTTGATTTAATGTTCCCTCTCTGCTTAGCATAACACCTGCCAAGCGGCCGGCCAACTCTAAAGAGACGGGAGAAGAGGAGGCAACAATCGAATGTTTTCGGGCTTCTCGCCACCCAATGCAATGGTGGTGGGCGGCCACCATGGGAGCTGCCGGCAGCGCACACATCACCGTCCGTCTGGAGTTTTTTAAGGTGAGATCTTTTATTACTTAAGATCTCCCTTATTCGCGTCCTTCCCCATACATCCGAGAATGTAGCATGTGGGGGATTGGGGTACCGACTATGTACAGCCTCTATCACCTCCCCAACTAATCGGCTATTTTGATCTTTAAATTTAATAAAATAATTTCTATACAAGTTTGATACTACCCCACGCATGTACTCCATTACCTCTTTCCCCCTCGCATCCATCACTATCCCGCCCCCTATCCGTCACATCATAGCAGATTACTCCCTCCACCTCTCTCATCTCCTCCTCTTCCGAACTGTCTCCTCTAACTCTTCTCCCTCTATCTCCTCTCTCACCGCGTGCCCTACTACCTCCCCCACCAAAGCACCCGCCGCCGCATCCTCCACTCCCACTCTTCCTACTGCTGCTGCGGGTGGAGTCACGACTGGGGGATTGTCTACGTGACGGTGGCTGTGAGCCCTGACATGACGGTGGCTCTGAGGGAGTACGTGATGGTGGCTGTGAGCCCTGACGTGATGGTTCTTGGGAGGGTGTGCGTGAGTGTGTCTAGGACGAGGTATGTCTCCTCGATGGGCGTGGAAGAGGAGAAGCTGCATGCCGTCTCGTCGGACTCGTAGGCATAGACGGCTGTGGAGTGCCCTGTATACTCGCGATAGGGGTATAGACACCAGGCATGGAAGGAGGGGGATGGGCATACATGTACTTTGTAAGCTCAACTGGACCAGGATGGTGCCCAAAATGATTTAGCATCTCCATCAGCCAATTGCTGTACGCAAATGGATCAGATGAAGAACCTCGAATATCCATAAAGAATCTGCAAAAATAGTCCTCATGTACATCATGGGCTGTCTCTTGACTCACACAAATATCATCATCTATCTAAGTCACCTATCAGCCTGCAAACCATAGAAACACGAAACACAGTCTCATGTATAAACCCGTCTAGAAACGCGTGTATACACCTGTCCACAAACGCGTGTATACACCCATCCAAAATCACGTGTATATCCGCGTGAACAGTCTGTGCAGACAGGATACACGCAGATATACACGTGTTTTTACACGCGACCTGCGCAAAATTTTTTTTGAAAGCGACCGACCTCCGACAATGTGTCCTTATAAAAGGCCCACTGTCGCCCCTGTCAGAATCGTTCACCCAAAATTGCAGCCGGACAAGCAAAAGGACCGAGACAAACCCAAAAAGCAAAGAGAAAATAGCATAAACAAATCTGAGGAAGGAGACAAGGGAAAGGACAAATTGACTCACCTCTGAAAAAGTAAGTCTTCTTTTATACTTTCATTAAAAACATATTATGATTTTGTGTTTTCTGGTTTGTACATAGGATGTCATCAACCTCCTCAAGCAGTTCTGGGGAAGATGAGACAATGCGTCATCGTAATCGCGATGTGTGGTTGGGACAACGGATCAAATGTATGTGTGATCGATGTCAAGGATGCATTGTACGAGCGCGTCGTTTTACCTTGAATCACATCTCCATGTATGGAGAATGGAATCAAACAGGTTTAGAGGTGAGTAGATGTAAATTGATGGTATTTAAATGACTCATGGTATCCAAATTAAATTAATGGAGTTGTAATATATAAACTCTAATTGAAGCAGGATGCAGTACCACACCCTAACATGGTGCCCTACGCATGACGAGATGATGCTGGAGCTTCGGGATCTATTGTCAGAGATGAGTGGGAAAGGGATGACAATAGCCTTGCACCCCACGAAGTTGTGGAAGAGGAAGTGTTTGATGATATGGTGCGAAATCTTTTTAAGGATGATCCCAAAGGTATGGACGACAATGATATGGAACAAGAGCATCTTTACAAGGCTTCATCGACACCGGTTTTTGAAGGGTGCACATTCTCTATTTTACGTGCTTCACTTGAACTACTCAATATACAAACAGTTTATGGATGGAGCAATGCAAGTCTTGACGCATTATTGAAGTAAGCATTCTAACTTGTAAATTTGAATTAGTGGTTTAAGGTTTAGGATTTAGGACTAATTGATGATATTGGATGCAGGCTATTATCAAACATGCTTCCAAAGGGAAATAGACTACCCACCTCAAGAGACATAGTGAGGCGCTATGTGACATCTCTTGGAGGATTGGATTATGATCGCATACATGCATGCATCAATGATTGCATTCTCTTTCGTGGGACGCATAAGGAGGCTCGACATTGTCCCACTTGTGGTGAAGCAAGGTATAGAACAGATGTGAAGAGTTTTGATATACCTCGTAAAGTCTTGCGACACTTTCCTATAATTCCTCGCATCAAACACATGTTCAAGTGCAAATCCATAGCAGAGCTCATGTCATGGCATTCCTCACATCGATCGGATGATGGCATGTGGAGAATTCCCGCAGACACTCCATTAAATTTTGTAATGCCATAAACCATACATACATGTGCTCTTATGTGCACAGTTCATACTACCTACTAGCATCGACCATTGTGCAAATAAGAGTTTGAAAAAATGTATTTATAAGATGGGCGAGCTTGTGAGGTATGTAAAACCCATGTTAGATCACCCTTCATTATACCTTGCAAAATGAACATGCATGAGGTATAACGTACTATTTATTTATTTTTCAGATATGTTAGTTCCAAAGCAATTGATCCAGCCATGTTGGATGATGCGCGTGTTATGGCAGTGGAGGTGGTTTGTTTGGTAGAGGAGACTTTTTTGCGAACCATTCTCACAAGTCAACTACATCTCATTGTGCATTTAGTGGACGAAATCGCTTTATGTGGCACTGTGCATGCACGTTGGATGTTCTTCCTAGAGCGCTTCATGAAGACCTTAAAAGACTTTGTGAGGCAAAGTGCAAGGCCTGAAGGAAGCATGGCCGAGGGTTGGTTGATACAAGAGTCTCTTGTATATATTTCAGAATTTCTTGGTTAGGTGGACAGCTCTTTGCCACGACTATGGAGCAATGAAGAGGACTTGAGGATGACCTCTATTGTGCCTCAAGGAAAAGAACAGAGTAAAGTAATTGACAGAACATTGATTGATGATCTCAATTTCACTTGCATCCTTAATAGTGATGTGATGAGCAGATGGGTTACAAGATATGAGGATGCAAAGACAAAAAGGCAAGCAGAAAGAGCTCTCTTTCGGAGGCAACATGGGTCTCGTAAGGCGTACCCTAAGCATCTAGCAACACTTCCGAATGATATCCATGTTGATTGGTTGCATGAGAAAATGGAGAGAGCAGAGAGCGACGAGGGGCTACATAAAATGGATATTGATGTTGATCGTTTGGCAAGGATGGATCTTATTGAAGATGAGATCGAACCCTAACCAATCCGTCACTGTATCGTTCTAAATTGATGACATTTCTATTGTATGTGTTGTCTTTTAATTATCATCTCATGATTTATTTTTGAATATATTTCATTGTTGTAAATGCATGTAGTGGGATTGTGTAATGATATATACTGTAATGTACTATGAGATGGTTTAAAGAAAATAGTTTTTAATTTTGTAAAGAAATTCGGTTTTTTTCACCAAGCATGTATTGATGCGTGTATTAATGCGTATATTGATGCGTGTATTATTGCGTGTATATACACGCGCTGATAGATGCCGATATACCCGCGAATTTAAATGCCAAAATACACGCGCCCGATTCTATTCAAATACATGCGCGACCATACACGCGCCCGTAATTTATCGCGTATATGAAACGCGTGTATGGCAGCATCATCTTGTAGTGAGGCAACTTAAGGTCTTAACCAAGTTGTAATTTACAACGTTGTGTGTGGTCATATCCTCTATGAGAATTCTAACTTTTTTATCCTTAATATTCCCATACACTCAAACCAAATCATGTGGTCCAAATGATGGTTCCCACATAGATTTTGACACCATACAACAATGATTTTCGTCAGAATGACAAACCTCAACTGATTTATATTCCGAAGAATCCTTAAGTGTCAACATTTGAATAGTGTGCACTAATTTTCCTTTAGGTTTATCATTACCATTCCTAGTAAGTTATTGTCCTTGGGACTTAGGACAATAATTTTTATCTTGTCCCGGATCAAGACAAGAGAAACAAAGTTTTTCTTTAACTGCTCTCTCAAAATCGTACTTTTTTAGAAGCTTACTAGGATTGGATTTTTGCTTTTTTGAAGGTTATTCCTTTTTAAAGAAAAGAACTGTTCTTTTTTGAGAGCCAAAATTTTCTCCATGAGGCTTATATGAATAATTCTTATCTTTTTCTTTATGATTACCATTACCCATGTTAGCGTCAAAATGTTTTACAAATCTTATAGCCTCATCTAAGTTTTTTGGCTCTTTTGGAGCGAACTTCCTTCTTGTATTCTCTTTTCAGGTCTCTAATGAAACCTCTTATATTTTTAAAACTTTCAATGCCCTTAAGTTTTAAGACAATTTTTCCAAAGCTATATATTGAGTGAGATTTAAATTATTTTGTTCCATAGAACAATTATCCAATTTCAATCTTCATTTTCAAGAAGATATTTGTTTTTGAATAATTCCTTGAATTAATCCCAAGAATGGTCTACTTGCCTAGATTCCGCTAAACTCATCACCACTTAGAAGATTTGCCTTCTAAAAGGATAGGCTAGCTTCAGGCACATTTCTTAAAAGATAAAAGTATTGCCATTTTGTAGAAAAATATTGACCACACCTTTATTTATCCCCTTCTCTTCTCCACTAAAAGTAGGTGCCTTTAAATCTTTGAATACCATACCTTGGTCTCTAGTTTTAGGACCCTCTTCAATTATGGTTTCATTCAACCCTTTTTCTAGAGTTTTTTCCCTTCCCTCACCAATGTTATTTTTAGATATTTCTTTTACTCCCAATCCTTCCCCTCCCATCAAGGAGCTAAGAAGACCCATCATTTTCTCAAGTTTATTTTCTATATTAGAGATTTTTTCATTTATTTCCATAATTTTCATACCCTCATAATTATTAAAGTCGTAATCCATATCTATTTCATTTGGTTTTGTAATATCCTCTTTCACATGGAAAGAGGACATTGGGTTTTCCCCCTTCTCACCATTTTCATCCTTCCCACCTTGAGAAGCCATTTACTCTAACACTAATAAAAATGGAAAATTTCTTACAAAGAAAAGTTTTTTTACAACACAATGACCTTACTTGGTCATTGTCGCATAATCATGAATTGTCCCTAATGATGTGAAGAACAGTTCCGTTGATTCCTCCTGGATATTTGCTTCAAAGATCCTTCAAGGTTGTCTTGTACTCCACTTGATCCATGTAGAACTCCAAAATATGCCCAATTTATTAGGTAAGAGGTATTTTGTATAGAGAAGATTTGAGAAATATAGGGATTAAATTATGAAAATGAATAGAAAAGAGATTAAGAAGTAGAGATTAGATTTAGCAATGAGTAGCTCAATGGAAACATGGAAGAGAAAGAACTTGGCTCTAATACCAATGGAATGATCCTTGCATTATAGACTTGAGGACTTGTAAGACTAGTACTTTGATTCTCTACCGAACCATAATATCCCAAATAGACCCTAAACTCATGGTTATATAGGCCTAAGTGGTGCATGACCTTCCAACTTCAGCCCCTTCACCTTTCATTTGCTAAACGTTGCCTTTTCAATCACCAATGCCTCTTCAATTACCCCTAGAAGGGGGAACCCTCCTCTATGTCCCTTGGGCTTCCATTGTGCACCATTAACTTCCCTTTTTAATTTAACTTTAATGCCTATTTACCATTGCTTAGGTATTTCCTATTTGAAATTCCCTGGACCTTATTTATATGCAAAACTTTTACATATAAATAATCTTTTCTAGTCTTACCTTTCAGTGGAGCGTATGCAATTTGAGGGTGTGTACATACCTGCATATGTGAGTTACGGGGGGCATGTGTGTTTAAGAGCGTATGTGAGTGAGGGAGCCTATACATGCAAGCATATGTGACTGAGAGGACATGTATGTGTGAGCATATGTACATGTATGCACGAGAATATGTGAGTGAAGGGGGAATGTATGTGTTAGCATACACTACAACAAAATCAGGGTTTAGTAGCAAAAATAGCAACGTTTTATAACTAGAAGGGTAGGTAGATATCGAGCAATTCTTGTTGCTAGAAACACTACTATTTTCGCTGCAATGGGTTTGCTGCTCAGTCGCCGAAAATAGTAGCAAAATGTCATTGGCTACTTAGTAATGATATTTTGCTATCTCGCACCCAAATGTCGCTAGCTGCTCAACGATATTTCTCTAGTATTTTTGCTGCTCAGAGAGCGAAAGCTCTGCACAGCAAAAAAGAGCTTGGGCAGACTAGGGAGTCTGCACATGACTCCCCACTCTGCCACCCCAACTCTTTTTTTTAATTAAAATTGAGTCACAGTTTCAGATTTATAACACAAACACAAATATAAGAAACACATACATCGTGGAGAATGCAATTGAGCCCAAAAAGTTATTATATTTCAGAAAGTGTTGGGCCTTTGGCCATATATACATAAAGTTTTTACAATGAAGAGATATCTAATTGGAATCCTCATTGGATTCCGAGTGATTATCCTCATCACATTCCTAGTGATTATCTTCATCACCTTCCTCGTCCTCTTCACTTGCTTCACGCTGATAATTAGGATCCTCCTCTTCATCTTCCCCGTCATCCTTCATACATGCCATCAAGCACAAGGTAAGTAAGACCATTAAAAAATAATTACACCTAGAAAAGATAATGGTTTAGGCTCACTTACCTCATCTGCTTGAGTCCCCAAAATGGACTCATCCAAGCGTATGCCTCGTGTACGCATCAACACCCAAAAATTGCAAACGGGGGGCTCTATACCAATTTGATGTCCCATACCATGAGATTAATTCCATCCATCACTTTCGTCATGATAGAAGTTTGAGGTGGAGTGGCTAGTTCCCTCTAAAACTTAAATTTCAACACAAATTTTCTCTATCTAGAAATTTTATTTAAGTTACTGAACTTGAACTAATCTTAATGTTGAATGTTTGGTTTATTAATATTAGATTCTTAATTTGGAAAGATATTATAGAAATACTTATAAAAAAAGACAGTGAATGTATACATATACATACCTCCATCGTTTTAGTGTTATTGAAATAAAATGTCAAAAAGAATATTAACACTTGAAAGAGATGTAAATGGTTATTACTTATATGGATAGGGTATATAAAGTTATTAAACAAAATCTCATGAGAAGCTTAACATCATAAGAATAAAAGTTAAATTGGTTATGGATATAAGGATAGGAAAATGCTAACCTTAAGTTGGAAAGGTTGTTTGAGGGGATGTGAGATTACAAATGAAGAATGAATAGATTTGATAAAATATGAATGAAAAGTAATGATTCTAAACATTTTGATTAAGTGAACAAGTCTAGATGATGAAAGATTGATTTACATTTGTAGTCAATTCTTACAATTACGAACATGTAGCATGTCAAATTAAATGCATAGAAAACATAACATATATTTCATAAGAAACATTACAAGAAAACTCTATGCTTAATGTCACATCCCTTTAAAAAAAAAGTTTACACTGTATTTGGTTTCTAAGTGGTGAGAGATATTAAAACGTTAGGAGAAAACGATGTTATTAGTGATGTTTTAATGTCACAAAACTTACATCGTTGTAAATGTCAGACACAAAGTCATTTTGGGAATGTTTTTGAAGGAAATAATGTTTTTATGATGTTCAATGTCACAAATGTGATGC
Source organism: Cibotium barometz (assembly GCF_041138505.1). Classification (NCBI taxonomy): domain Eukaryota; kingdom Viridiplantae; phylum Streptophyta; class Polypodiopsida; order Cyatheales; family Cibotiaceae; genus Cibotium; species Cibotium barometz. The sequence continues at coordinate 26,407,803 of NC_141083.1, forward strand.
TAAACATCACAAATTTTGTGCCACCAAGTGTCACAAACATTATGTCACTTAGTGCCACAAATCACAACCTACAAAGTGATTTTTGGGTCTTTTTTAAAGATAATAATTCCTAGTCCAAGTGTGACGATTAACATTACCCATGGCCAAAAATAATGCAAATTGGCAGTAATCATGCATTTCAGTCATTCTTTCAAATTTGATCGCTCTTTTTCTTTCTCTTTCTTCCATGTGTGTGTCTCTTCCCTCTCTTTCCCTTGTCTATTTTGCCAATCTTTATTCTCTCCCCCTCCCTTGCCTCTTCCCTCCCTCTCTCTCATATCCACTTTAACCCTCTCTTATTTCTTCCCTCCCTCTCTCTCACCTCCACTCTTCCCTTTCTTGCTTACAAATATCTTCCCTCCCCCTCTATCATATCCACTCTCTCCTATCTTGATTTGTGAATTTAAATTCTCTACTCTATCTCACATGGAGTCACAAAAGAAACACTTGCTTGTCCTCCTCACCCAACTATTTATAGGATCTCCGGTTTGATGGAGAAACACTGACAGATGCATTCACTTCTATGCAAGATGCGACTATCAACAAGGAGATCCAAGCATCAATGGGCTGATGAGCAAGAGGCAAATCATAAGGGAATTAGCTCCCTTGGGCATATGGGTATCAATGGTTGGGTGGTTGCAGGATCAGAGGGCCAGTTTTATCCACTCAGGAACCCTATAAATAGTTAAAAAACAGGCATTTGTTTACCTTTAGTGGCTAGTATCTCATAGCTAACGAAGGAATTTCCTTTCAAGTTCTTTGTTAGAACATCACAAGAAAAGTTGGGAATATAGTTGCACAATCTAATTAAGCATTAAATATTCGAAAGTCCTCATTTCCTTAGGTACATAGTTAAAGTATACACCCTATCCCAAATTTGGATTGATTCCATAAAATGCTAACTTTCGTTTTTACATATAAACTCATTTGAGATTCCCACTTTGGATCTTAGATCTTCACATAATATAAAACTTAACTTGAGCTTTTGAGAACATTTTAAGCTATTTATCTATTTTCTTTAAATATTTTAAGGTATTTAAAGTGTTATAATATATGCCACTTTTTGTACCCACAATAACTACCACTTAAAATGCTTAGTCTTGTAGATTAAAAGAGTGGTAGATAGTGAGACATTAATAGAATGTGGTGGTTAGTCAAAATTACCAATCCAATGGTTGGATTTTTAATGATATCTTTTTCAAATTTCTTTTACGCTATCAGAAGGCCTGCAAATATTAATAATCTAATTAGTAAAATGACATTTTTGATGTAAATCATCTAAAACCTATAGGGACTAGTGTACTTGTAATCGTGCATCTATGGAAAAAAAATGGATCACTCTAAGTATGGAAAGAATATTTTTTTATTATTTCATCATATTTTTAATTAATTAGACTAATTTATATTAGTTTAAGTTATATTAGGTTAATTTAAGTGCATGGGTATGTTCTATTAGTTGTTTGATCTCGTTTGAAGTACCTTGCTCCCCCAAATTTTCTCTCCAAGCATTGTCCCAGTCTAGCATAAAAACTGGACAAAACTAGACACCCTTATCTTGTAACAACCCGGTTATAGAGGAGCAAAAAAAGAAAAAGCTTAACCCTAGGTGATAGTAGGAAGGTATTCACTTTATGCATGCATATTAAAGTATATGTATTACTTTTTATGCATGGAGATGTAACATAAGCATAAGCTTATTTAATATGTGCCTATATGAGGCTATGTTCTTATGCAAAGAGATCTATGCATAGCTCTCATGCATAGGAGCTATTCATATAGCTCCTATGTATAAGATCATTTTTATAGCTTCTATGAATAATGGCTAGAAATAGATCTCTATGCCAAGAGCTTTATGCATACAAAGGATGCCATTTTTTTGTTTGTATTTTTTTCTGGTTTCTTTCTTTTGGGGGGGGGAGGGGGGAGGTGGGGTAAGAAGTAAAAAAGAAGCTATATATGCTAAATATTCTCTACCAAGGTGAACATGTACTGGAAAACAAAAATCTTGAGATAGAAAACACTATCCAAATACCATAAGTTTCATATGATAGGGTAAGTTTTAGGTCTATGTTTGTGCCGCCTTTTCGTATAAAGGCTCTGTATTTCTCTCTTATCCTTGTTCTGAGTCAAGGGAGGCTAGTTAGAGAGGCTAAGGAATCAAATGTATGGTCAAGCTCCTATGAAGACTGACATGAGAGTTTTAGGTGTTGGGTGCATTGTGACTTTTGTATCACATATATAGTTGTGGGCCCAAATCATCATGTTTGTGAATGCTTACTCTCATTGGCTCCAAAGGGTAGTTTGCTGGGTATTTTAAAGCTTCATGTGTATTTCCATCATGTGTGTGAATAATGGTGTTTGTGTACCTATGTGTGTCCATGTTTACAACCTCTTCAAGGGCTAAGTATGTGTGGGAATAGCCTCTAAGGCTAGATATTACGTGTGTGTGTGTGTGTGTGTGTGTGAAACCACTTAGAGTGGTTAGAACATTTAGATATTATACCTATTTGGTATAAGCAATGATGTCATCTAGATGAGCCTCAAAAGGCTATAAAAGCATTGTACATCTAAGGTAAAGGCACCACATCAACCTAATCTATTGATCATTGGGTCATGCAATCTCTCTCTCACTAGAACATCTATCTTTCTCTCTTTCTCTCTCTACACTGGGGTAGGCATGGCATTCGTGTTTAAGCCTCCACATCCTTTATCTTCACCCCTAATGCCCTAATACCTATAAAAATAAGATAAATTTAGCCACAAAATTTAGATAAAAGATATAAATTTTGTACTGGAGTGTACTTACAAATCTATATTTCCATGCATCCTTCTTGGTTGACCTCCAATGTGGTACTTTCGATTGTTGAGGTTGCACTTGATGCGCTACAACTTCTTTTGGGGGAATATAATCCCATCATTTGCTTCCTACACTGCATGGAACCACGCCCTTTCATGTACCCCCCTTGGAGGGCCACGATAGTTAGCATCTTGTGCTCTTGCATTCTTGTGAGACCTCTTACTATTGAGAAATCTTATGCAATGGCTACAGACACAATCACATGGGAAATGGTTGTTCTCTAGATTGGGGAATCACTCATGTAGAGTCTGGCAGATGTACTTAAGGTCCCTTTTCATTAAACTTGATGAAGCAAGTTTTATATGTACTATTACATAACTGCCTCAACTGGTGGGTATACACACAAGACTACCCTTTGCATCCATAATTTCCCCACTTGTGTACCATGAGACATGATAGTAAAGGCCCTTGTCATTCCCCTCAACATTGGACTTTGTGTGACAAGCATGGCCAAAACATGGGAGGCAACTGCCATGAGACTTGTTGTCACTATGTCGAGACAACGTCCGAAGTGCCTCGAGCTTGCAAACCCACCACTATGTCGACAGCATCAATGGAGGTTGACTACAAGAGAAGGCATCATTATCGGTGTTTATTTGTGACATTTTAGCGGCAATTTATGTTACTCCGCTATTAACATCATTATTAACATTGCTTGAGCGGTGCTAATTAAACATCACGTCGTTATACACATCGTCAAATCCTTATACAAACCGATCCATGTGTACATATGTTATGATGATATATATTTAATACCTGCATAACACAAAAACATTTGTTCTATTTCATAACCTTACCGAAGCTTTTTGGAGCTCAATATTACATATAAAAGGAGAAGATGGTGCATTGTGCTCTCCTTGCAATGTAATAAATTTTCGTTTATTCCCAAATGTTAGTGTATTATGAAAATAGCTTCTCAAAAACTGTTTCTCCCAATGAAAATAACCATTCTCTTCCAAGAATTACATCTACGATCGAGAGACGCATCACTTGAAAATATCAAAGTGCTTGATACTCTTGAATCTTTATTCCAACTTGGTTTACAACTTGGTTTACCACAATATCCCACTCATTTTTATCATAGACATTGACTAATGATACTATATACTTATGAGAGCTTGGGACTTGAGGCAACTTAAGGTCTTAACCAAGTTGTAATTTACAACGTTGTGTGTGGTCATATCCTCTATGAGAATTCTAACTTTTTTATCCTTAATATTCCCATGCACTCAAACCAAATCATGTGGTCCAAATGATGGTTTCCACATAGATTTTGACACCATACAACAATGATTTTCATCAGAATGACAAACCTCAACCGATTTATATTCAGAAGAATCCTTAAGTGTCAACATTTGAATAGTGTGCACTAGTTTTCCTTTAGGTTTATCATTACCATTCCTAGTAAGTTATTGTCCTTGGGACTTAGGACAATAATTTTTATCTTGTCCCGGATCAAGACAAGAGAAACAAAGTGTTTCTTTAATCGCTCTCTCAAAATCTTACTTTTTTAGAAGCTTACTAGGATTGGATTTTTGCTTTTTTGAAGGTTATTCCTTTTTAAAGAAAAGAATTGTTCTTTTTTGAGAGCCAAAATTTTCTCCATGAGGCTTATATGAATAATTCTTATCTTTTTCTTTATGATTACCATTACCCATGTTAGCTTCAAAATGTTTTACAAATCTTTTAGCCTCATCTAAGTTTTTTGGCTCTTTTGGAGCAAACTTCCTTCTTGTATTCTCTTTTCAGGTCTCTAATGAAACCTCTTATATTTTTAAAATTTTCAATGCCCTTAAGTTTTAAGACAATTTTTCCAAAGCTATATATTGAGTGAGATTTAAATTATTTTGTTCCATAGAACAATTATCCAATTTCAATCTTCATTTTCAAGAAGATATTTCTTTTTGAATAATTCCTTGAATTAATCCCAAGAATGGTCTACTTGCCTAGATACCGCTAAACTCATCCACCACTTAGAAGATTTGCCTTCTAAAAGGATAGGCTAGCTTCAGGCACATTTCTTAAAAGATAAAAGTATTGCCATTTTGTAGAAAAATATTGACCACACCTTTATTTTTCCCCTTCTCTTCTCCACTAAAAGTGGGTGCCTTTAAATCTTTGAATACCATACCCTGGTCTCTAGTTTTGGGACCCTCTTCAATTATGGTTTCATTCAACCCTTTTTCTAGAGTTTTTTCCCTTCCCTCACCAATGTTATTTTTAGATATTTCTTTTACTCCCAATCCTTCCCCTCCCATCAAGGAGCTAAGAAGACCCATCATTTTCTCAAGTTTATTTTCTATATTAGAGATTTTTTCATTTATTTCCATAATTTCCATACCCTCATAATTATTAAAGTCGTAATCCATATCTATTTCATTTGGTTTTGTAATATCCTCTTTCACATGGAAAGAGGACATTTGGGTTTTCCCCCTTCTCACCATTTTCATCCTTCCCACCTTGAGAAGCCATTTACTCTAACACTAATAAAAATGAAAAATTTCTTACAAAGAAAAGTTTTTTTACAACACAATGACCTTACTTGGTCATTGTCGCATAATTATGAATTGTCCCTAATGATGTGAAGAACAGTTCCGTTGATTCCTCCTGGATATTTGCTTCAAAGATCCTTCAAGGTTGTCTTGTACTCCACTTGATCCATGTAGAACTCCAAAATATGCCCAATTTATTAGGTAAGAGGTATTTTGTATAGAGAAGATTTGAGAAATATAGGGATTAAATTATGAAAATGAATAGAAAAGAGATTAAGAAGTAGAGATTAGATTTAGCAATGAGTAGCTCAATGGAAACATGGAAGAGAAAGAACTTGGCTCTAATACCAATGTAATGATCCTTGCATTAAAGACTTGAGGACTTGTAACACTAGTACTTTGATTCTCTGCCCAACCATAATATCCCAAATAGACCCTAAACTCATGGTTATATAGGCCTAAGTGGTGCATGACGTTCCAACTTCAGCCCCTTCACCTTTCATTTGCTAATCGTTGCCTTTTCAATCACCAATGCCTCTTCAATTACCCCTAGAAGGGGGAACCCTCCTCTATGTCCCTTGGGCTTCCATTGTGCACCATTAACTTCCCTTTTTAATTTAACTTTAATGCCTATTTACCATTGCTTAGGTATTTCCTATTTGAAATTCCCTGAACCTTATTTATATGCAAAACATTTACATATAAATAATCTTTTCTAGTCTTACCTTTCAGTGGAGCGTATGCAATTTGAGGGTGTGTACATAGGAGCATATGTGAGTTACGGGGGGCATGTGTGTTTAAGAGCGTATGTGAGTGAGGGAGCCTATACATGCAAGCATATGTGACTGAGAGGACATGTATGTGTGAGCATATGTGAGTGAGAGGACATGTATGCACGAGAATATGTGAGTGAAGGGGGAATGTATGTGTTAGCATACACTACAACAAAATCAGGGTTTAGTAGCAAAAATAGCAACGTTTTATAACAAGAAGGGTAGGTAGATATCGAGCAATTCTTGTTGCTAAAAACACTACTATTTTCGCTGCAATGGGTTTGCTGCTCAGTCGCCGAAAATAGTAGCAAAATGTCGTTGGCTACTTAGTAATGATATTTTGCTATCTCGCACCCAAATGTCACTGACTGCTCAACGATATTTCTCTGCTATTTTGAGCCCAAAAAGTTATTATATTTCAGAAAGTGTTGGGCCTTTGGCCATATATACATAAAGTTTTTACAATGAAGAGATATCTAATTGGAATCCTCATCGGATTCCGAGTGATTATCTTCATCACCTTCCTCGTCCTCTTCACTTGCTTCATGCTGATAATTAGGATCCTCCTCTTCATCTTCCCCGTCATCCTTCATACATGCCATCAAGCGCAAGGTAAGTAAGACCATTAAAAAATAATTAGACCTAGAAAAGATAATGGTTTAGGCTCACTTACCTCATCTGCTTGAGTCCCCAAAATGGACATCCAAGCGTATGCCTCGTGTACGCATCAACACCCAAAAATTACAAACGGGGGGCTCTATACCCATAGTCATACTCCTCCTTTGTTGGGTCACACCCAACAACCTCCCTCTACAAAAAACAATTAAGAAAATATATAATTATTTAAAGAAAACATTATAGTACAAAACAAAATGAAAGAAGAGAAGAAATGATTACTTACAAAACAAGCAAGAAAGGAGGATTTCTCGCCGGAGCCGAAGTGTAAAGCCCCACTTCCATAGTCGGGAAGCACTTGCCACAAAAGCACTTGGGTGCTTTCTCATGAAGCTACTTGCATGCCTCCACTCCTCGCTCATGTTGTAAACACTAAGCTTCTCCAAGTCATTCTTTGCTGCTCTCTTGATATTTGCCCTCCTATTAGAGAGAAAAATCTTGATCTACCTCTTCATCCACTCCTCGGAGAAGAAAAGACCCACATGTGGTATAGGGAACTCCAAGATGAGCACATCGATAACATATTGCTTAGAAAGTTCATCTTGTGCTTTTCACTTTTTGAAGGAGTTCACGAACTCTAGGTTTGCCAAGTAAATGCATATGGTTCATGACTTGCTTTCCTGGTGCATGCATCATGAGGGCACCATCTACATCCACGTTTTATGGTAGGGTGATGGATCGAATGGTAGAATGGGTCTCCTAGGGACCGGCTCATAATGTATAGATGAAGAGCCCCATTGTTGGTGAGACACATCGAGACACCTAGTGCTACTTTTAACAAAGCAAAAGCAGCCTGCTCCCCCCCCGCTACTAGCACATCTACTACCCTGGTGAAGACGCATGTGAGGGAGTGGGGGTGGGTCTAGTCGAGGAAGGTGGTGTAGGCTTATCATAACCATATTATGATGGGCCTGCACCGCTCGGCCCACGCCTATCAAAGGCATGGTTTGCCCCGATTAAGTAAGTGGGGTAGATTACCCTCACGACGTTTGCTGGCCAAGTGGGGTAGTCTGCCCCCATGGCATTGACTGGCCCGATTGTAATCCTGCCTGCATATAAGATTAAAATATAAGACTTAGAGAATGCATGAAAGATTAACTTTGTGTATCTGAAAAGGTTTGATGGAACCATACCTGTGTCTGAGTAAACTGAGACCAAGCTTGCTGCTCATATCGTTCATTTATAATAGATAGCAAATTTCCCATAGGAGGGTCTTGTGATGGGTCGATCGACATTTCTTCTACATACATGCATGACACAACAAAACACAATTGATCTAACAAAAGCCATACTTAAATCTTAGAAAAAAAATACAACATGTGATATTAGGACATTAATAAGACCTCCTACAACACTGCTTAGACAAGCAGGGTGGATAGTGCCCCTTTTGGATGATAGCTTTTGAGGACTTTCCACACGCTCCCCACTATTAAAACCAAAGGCAACTCCTCTTTTACAAGAGATGGATAGTGAGAAGATTGAGGGCTTCCCCTCCATTATGACCACCTACGCGTGGATAACCATTCCTAACTTGACATAAGCATCATTCTAAATGGCATATAACAGTGCCCCATATCTCTATGCATAAGTCCATTTCCTAAACCTGGCACCCAAGGGTGCAATAAAAATGAGGTTGAATGAATAAGCCTGCTTACCTTGACAATGCGTAGCCAACCAAGAGAAAACAACAACACAAGCTTAGACAAAAAATACATGTGATATTAGGACATTGTTAAGACCTCCTACAATACTGCTTATACAAGCAGGGCAGACAATGCCGCTTTCGGATGAAAGCTTCTGAGGACTTTCCACACGCCTTGGGGGGGCACTTCTAAAAAATGATATGTATTACGTGCGTTCGAGGGGCATTTAAGAAACCCCTTAACTAATGTTTTCCCCCCAATAAAACCACCCCTCTTTACTTATGAACTAACCGATTTTTTTTTGAAGTTGAATTAAAATACCCCTCCTTTTGATCGCATGTGGTAAACTAATTTTTTTGAGGTGAACCCCCTGAGCCACACACTCCCCACTATTAAAGCCAAAGAAATCTCCTCTTTTACAAGAGAAGTATAGTGCGAAGATCGAGGGCTCCCCCTCCACTATAACCACCTACTCGCGGATAACCACTCCTAACTTATTGACATAAGTAGCATTCTAGATGGCATATAACATGGCTCAGAGGTTCTTATAGACATGGAATACCAATCAAGGAAACTCGTGCGACACCTAAATTGGTGATCATCACACTGATAATCAAATAAAAAATAATATGCACAAAAAGCTTAAGACATGATTCACAAAATAAAAAATGATCATCATCTTCACACCATCGCTCAATCCACCAATAGCCATTCGACACCTCAATCGGTACCCTTGTATAGTGTGATATCTCAATCGGTACCCTCGCACTTCTCGTTGCTATACTCAAACACTTTCCATGTTAGTTAAAGAATTAATTGAAGATATCAATTAATTGAAGAAATCAATTAATTGAAGAAATCAATTAATTGAAGATATCAATTAATCCCAACATCATCTTGAGATATAGACAACCCATAAGTATTCAAATAACAACCACACACATGTTTTCTAGGCGTAAGTACCCTGAGAATCACCCCTCCATATGAACCAACTGAAACCAACAATGGATGCCCACAAGCATGCCATATACGGGGGTCCTCGATATACAACTGTCTAAACGCATGAGAGTATGGCTTCATGATTGGTGTGAAAGACTAGATCTACACATAATGCATATGCAATAAGGCAATCAAATGAATGTACGTAAGACGAGTCAGTGTCCCGTACCACATAGGCGCATTGTACATACACGCATAGGATGGTAGAAGATAGAAGACATAAATGTGTCTGGAGTGAGTATATGAAACCAATCTGATGTCCCATACCATGAGGTTAATTCCATCCATCACTTCCTTCATGATAAAAGTTTGAGGTGGAGTGGCTAGTTCCCTCTAAAACTTAAATTTCGACACAAATTTTCTCTATCTAGAAATTTTATTTAAGTTACTGAACTTGAACTAATCTTAATGTTGAATGTTTGGTTTATTAATATTAGATTATTAATTTGGAAAGATATTATAGAAATACTTATAAAAAAAGACAGTGAATGTATACATATACATACCTCCATCGTTTTAGTGTTATTGAAATAATATGTCAAAAAGAATATTAACACTTGAAAGAGATGTAAATCATTATTACTTATATGGATAGGGTATATAAAGTTATTAAACAAAATGTCATGAGAAGCTTAACATCATAAGAATAAAAGTTAAATTGGTTATGGATATAAGGATAGGAAAATGCTAACCTTAAGTTGGAAAGAGGGTTTGAGGGGATGTGAGATTACAAATGAAGAATGGATAAATTTGATAAAATATGAATGAAAAGTAATGATTCTAAACATTTTGATTAAGTGAACAAGTCTAGATGATGAAAGATTGATTTACATTTGTAGTTGAAATAGACGTAAATAATAAACATGTAACTGAAGCGTAAGAGAGTAGTACCTTTTATATATATTCAATTGCAATGATGCTCTACATTGAGAAAAATGAGAAACAATGAGAATGGATTGAATTATAATTATTCTTCCAAACATAACTAGGGTTGTATGAAATTATGACTTTATAAGAAATAAAACTTATAGTAGTATGGTTTAAGATTCTATGCACAATTATTTAAATCACAGGTAATTCTCAAAAGGAAGTTTGAGATGAAGGATTTGGGAGATCTGCACTACTTTTTGGGAATTGAGGTCATTCGCACACCTAATGGTATTTGGCTCACAGAGACAGTATATATTGGACATGTTGTCCAAGTATGGAATGGCTAATTATAAGTCAATCTCGGTGCCATTAGATCAAAATGGCAAGATTAGTGCGAATGCAGGTTATGTATTGGAGGATCCCACTATGTACAGGAAGATTGTGGGGAGTTTAATCTATGTCATGATTAGCAAGCTAGATTTGAGTTACATTGTTGGCTTAGAGAGCTAGTTTATGCAGGTTCCACATAAACCACATCTAGGTAGTGTGCGACACAATTTTCAGTATTTGAGGGCCACTATTAAATATGCATTGCTTTATGCAGTAGGTGTATCATTGGAGCTATATGGGTACACAGATGCAGATTGGGCAGGTAGCATCTCAGACATGAGATCAACTGGTGGGTTCATGTTTTCATTGGGGAGTGTTGTTGTGACATGGAACAGCAAGAAGCAGCCCATGGTTGCCTTTTCAAGTACAGAGGTAGAGTACAGAGGAGTTGTGATGGCAGCGTATAAGGTAGCTTGGTTATGCAAGCTACTTGGCTGATTTGGGGTTGCATGTGGAGAGGAAGGTTTTCATATATTGTGACAATCTTAGCAGTATACAGTTGGCCAAGAACCTAATTTTCCATGCGTGGACAAAGCACATTGAGGTACATTACCACTTCATCATGGAGAGAGTCTTGGTATAGGCGACATCAACTTGGTCTATGTCAGCACACATGATCAGGTTCGCTGACATCTTCATGAAGGCTTGGGAGCCGAGAAGCTCCGTAGATTTTGAGATAAGCTCGGAGTTCATGAGTTGGAGTGTAGATTGAGGGGGAGTGTTGAGATGTCAAACTCAACATGAGTTGACACTCATCTCATGAGGCGCCTGCAAGACTATTCATTGGCGGGTTTGCTAGCTGGTACTACCGACATATCTTTGCCAGAGATTCTACAGCTGGACTACCACTAGTCCACATCTACCCACTCTACTTAGCGTAATCACAATATGGACGGCTTGTATATACTCTATTATGTGTGTTAGTCACTTTATCTTCTTTGTAGATCTCTTTTTTTAGGTGAAGAAGAAGAACTTTGAGCCTTTCACCTTGTGTGTTCTCTTCTAAGGTTTGTGTGAGTGTGCGTGTGCTTGCAAGAGCTTAAGCTCTCTTCTCCTCTACATCTTTTCACTCATCTCTAAGTAAAATTATATATGTAAGATACTCAAGGTATTTGGCATGACTGATTGTAAGGAAAATAGTAGCCCAATGAAGGTCGAAAAGAAATTGACTCCCCAAACCAATGAGGTGATAGCTCAAGTAGTGAAGGTTTTTGTCTAGGACCAAGAGATCTTGGTTTCAAGACCCCCTTGGTTGGTTGCATCACCTACAACAAGCGGATAATTAAGTGCCTACACGTCGGTGCCTATGGGTGGTTGAAAATCAGTAACTATAGGAGGATCTTGGGCCTGGGGCCCGAGTTAAAACAAAAAATGTCTTCCCAATGAAGTTTTATCAAAATCTATGTGTTAAAGATAATATTGATAAAAGATTGTCTCCCCAATGAAGGTTTGTCAAAAGTTGTCTATTGTTAAACCTTATGAATGAGATCTTATCTAGGAAACTTGTTGATAGATTTATCCTGTAAAGACTAGACTAAACATTGGTAGAATTGTGAAATAATCATTAGAAATTATGTATATCGATGTTATGATGCATTCAAAGTACTCAGGCGTATCGAATCACCTATGTTACATGCAAAACCGTTAGTGGATTTTGTGACTCAAATTGGGTAGAGGTGATTATTACCGCTCAGTAAACACTATATTATTTTCTTTTTGTTTGGGATGAATTTCTTTGTGTGAGACGTTATGAGTGAGGAGGATTCTACAAGCCATGGGAGTAGTGTAGAAACAACATATAATGTTGTAAAAACTGACAACTAAGGTTGCATGGCCATTTCTTGGAATCTTTACTTATGCCATGCTCACATGAAACACATTGACATTCATTTGTCACTTTGTGTTTCATGCCATGCTCACATGACACACATCGAGATTCATTTATCATTTTGTGTGCAAGGGATCCTTATTTTAAAAAGTTAACTCTCCTCGCAAAATATCCTCTCTCTCTCTCTCTCTCTCTCTCTCTCATGGTCATGGAGGTAGATGATAGATTTAGGTAGATGATAGAGATGTGAAAATATCTTCACAATGGTATAATCTAAAAGAAAATTCTCATGTCTTATCCCCATGCATTCAGGTGTGTTTTAAATGGATTTAGTCATCTTTGCTTCATGAGTTAGGTTCCTTCCCCAATGCCATTGTTCAAATCACATTATAGTTAAATTATATCCTCTACTCTAATATTTTTTCTGCTGTTTGCTATTCGTGTGAGAAAAAAGTTCCTCTACTCTATGACTTATTGAATTTTCTTTTTTATTTTAATATACTTTCTTCTATGATTTTTTTGGTTATGATTGTATTGGCTAGTTATTTCCAAGATAAACCTCTGCATCCTTAATAAGATATTAAAGATTTGATATGGTTTGATCCTCCTTGAGGATATGACTCGCATAAAGAGGTAGGCACTTTAAAAGATATTAAAGATTTGATATGGTTTGATGCTCGTCAAGTATATGAGTGGCATAAAGTGGTAGGGACTTTCAAAACCACTTGAAAAGTATTTGGAATATATGATTGGCATAAAGAGGTGGGCTGCCAATCACTTGAATGTTTGTGGGATATGATTGACTTTAAAGAGGAGGGCTCTTGAGAACTTGAATACATGGGGTGTTGAGCCTATTTTCATTATGATTTGATGCTACCTAGGGACATGATTGGCATAAAGTGGTGGGCTCTTAAGCATTGGTTCAAAAGAGTGCTAACGGCTTGAGAGGAGAGATCAAAGTAGAGTAACTTATCAATGGGATAGTACATATGGAGCTCATGTTGCACTTTAAGCCATGTTACCTTTAATATAGCCAATGAAAGGTGAGGTTGGATGAGTTTTTGTAATAATTTGTGTGGTCATGCGCCCTCCTATAAGAGTTAAGCATGGGAACACTAATTTTGCCTCAATGATAAATATTTAGACTTGTTAATAAATATTATAAATAATATTAATTTTTAAGTGGATAATAGTTTATCTTTAATTATCTTTATGTTTATCTTAGTTATCCAATCAATCTTAGATAGGAAATCCAATGAGATTTGAAGTGGATAACCTATTTTTCCTATATAATCACACATCTCTAGTACTATCCCACACTTATCTCTAGTACTATCCCATCATTGAGCCTTTATAATATTTTCTCTCTTAGCTTCCTTGAGAATGGGTTCTCAAAGTCGTAGGAGTCGGAAACGTGATAGGACTAGACTCCCCCCCATCCACCAAGTTAAAGAAGAGGAGAGGAGAAGGGTAGCTCGTGAGAGAAAGAGAGAGTGGAGAGCACGTCAACGAGCAACACCTTCCGTTGGCGATGATCCAAGCCTTGCTCCTCCTCTTCCACTTCCTCTCCCTTCACCCTCTTCCCCCCCACTACCTCTTAGTTTAGATAATCCACATGAACCCGCCCTTCTTGAGTCCTCTCTTCTACAAGAACCCACCCCCCCTCCTTTGGGCGCCCTTCGTGTGGATAGGAAAGAACTATCAAAGTCAGGGGCACATCATCGTGCCCATGCAATCTTCCATTCCTATTTCAAAGACCTCACGCCTTCATCACAGGCATGTGTGCTTGATGCTTTGATTGATCTGCCCAACATGGCCAACTGCAGGGTGTTTTCCGACATTGGAGGTCGAAGAGAGAGGAGAGCTGGCATGGCGGTGCTACAAAACTTTCGTCATTCCTATATAGTTAACAAGAAGAGGAACTCTGCGGGACGCTTTGGCTGCTCGACGGGCTATTGTGGCAGCCATAAGTAGCTCCCAAATGAAGGGTAAGGTTAGTGCCACATCTTGCATCCTTTCCATAGCACCACACGCACTTAGAGCTGGGTCTATTAGGTGACAAAGTTTAGATGCCAATGAGGTTGGTGCTTTGTGGGCGAGTAATGGTCGTGTAGCTAGGCATGATCGCCTACTAGATGAAACCACTAGAACCTTGATAGAAAGTTTTTGGGAGGAGAATTGTCGTGCCTCGCCAGTTTTCAAGAAAGCTTTGCGTAAGAGAGTGACAAGAGGAGTGTTCATTGAGCACGGTGCTTGCTTTCTTGAAATGACCCAAACTGAGTTGTATTCTCAGTTTGTGGCTTCGTATCTAGAGCTTAAAATTGGGCAAAGGTCATTTGAGGGGTGTAAGCCTTGGTTTGTGAGGTACTCACGTCAGCGTGACACATGTTGTTGTCGCTACCATGTTGAGTTCAGACTTTTTTATGATGTGTTCCGTTCTCTTAGTGGGCATAGAGAGTTGCCTCGTAGTCCACGTGATTTCATCCACTCTCTTTTGTGTGCACGCACGGAGGATGCCCAGTTCCATAGGATGCCTTGTGTGGAGAGCAATTGCACATCATGTGTTTCACTTGCACATCTACAGATGGTAGATCTTGATGCAAGTGACCAAGAGATAGTGGCATGGCAATGTTATGAGTATATGACACACCAGAGTGGTGGACAGTCCAGGAAGTTGCAGCTCGTGGACAAACATACACCACGTTGTCACTTCACAGCCACATTTAGGGAGCAGATCTACCCCTACATATGACACAGTCATTGTGCCAAGTGGCAGGATCGTCAGTTTCGAGCATGCCTAGCAGAGTTTCCTATTGGTGTGGTCGTCTCTGTGATTGATTTTGCAAAGAACTACACTTTCACACCTTTTCACAGGAGATACAATCTGAGTATTACTTCTCAGAGCAGGTAATGGTTATATTTTGTAATATTTGTTTTATGTTTGAGCTACATTACTTATTTGATTTTTTGTGTCTTAAACGTATGTATTGCTTACCTCACCAGGTTGCTATTATGGTCCACATTAGCTATCAACATGCAGAGGCTCATGTAGATGGGATAGCAAGTACCCCCGAGACCCGTGTCATTATTCGAGAGTATCATTTCTATATCAGTGATGATCGTTCACATGATGCACATTTTGTGCAACACTATTTTCGTCTCCATGATTATTTTTTAAGAGATTGTGGGATCAGAGACATGTCGAGCGATGGGTTTGGTCGGATGGTTGTGGCGCACAGTTCAAGTCATCACGACAATTCTATGGCTCTACAGGTAGCACTTATGGTTTTCTTACATTTACAATTAAACTAAATTCACTAGCACATCTTAAAGAAAACAATAACTAAGACTATCTTTTATGGATTTATAGGTGGCATGTGCAGTCTAGTATCCCAGTGATTTGGTCATTCTTTGAGACTGGTCACGGGAAGGGAGAGCATGATGGTACATGCGCATGTGTGAAACGTGCCTTGAGGCGTCATCAGCTGCGGGCGGCAAGATGCTCAGCGGTTTAGAGATGCGGGCCACGTAGTCGAGTGGTGCTCCCAACATTTGTGTGGGAGTGGAGCATCATCGTACCCCAAACGTGATGCTCGGATTGTCAGGAGATTTTTTTGGCATGTGGATGGTGGCATGATTGTGACATAGTACCTGGCACCTTGGGCTTACATTCCATCAGGAGCACGTGCATGGCAGCCCCCACGATTTACACACGACGGTTTGCATGCTTCTGTGGAGCATGTATGGATGGCGATTGGTCACATTGTGCCTCGAGAGGATGGGCAGATGCATGGATACAGACATTCCTCTCCCCCGAGCATCCTTCACATCCAGTGTTGTCTGATGAGCACACAGGTCCTGCGTTCATGGTCAATTATGATGACCTGACAGATTTGCTACAGGGGGGAGGGTGATGTATTTGCTGTTATTGCCAGTGAGGGAAATAACGAGGGAGTAGACTGCTATCTGATGAGTTGCACTAGGCCCAAAGTGCATCCTTGACCAGGATACAGTGGATGATCATGGGTTTTCTTATGACGCCCATAGCATGATTGTGGCAGGCCGGTTCTACCAGTAGATTTGACTTCATCGGGGGAGTCTTGAGTTCCAGCAGTGGAAGTGGGAGTTAGAGGCATTTCAGTTCTTTCATCTAGTGGTTGCTACCAGGCTCACTCTTGTTCGAGTACAGAGCCAAAAACACAGTTCTCACCCTCGTTTTCGGCTTCAAGTGGATGACCATGAGAGCATTCTAGAGCAGTTGAGAGCTAGAGAGGGTGCTGCTGACTAGATCTCTATCTTGATAGTGACTAAACTCAGACTAGCTGGGTTAGCTCACTTACATTGTACTTAGATTTTTGGGCAGTGACTAACCTCAGACTAGTTGGGGTAGCTCTTTTTCATTCTGATGTACTTATTTGATGTTTATATCATTATGAGTTTTCTCATTATTGAGTATCATTACATTTAAGTTGATGTTCTTGATTTTATTATATTTTTTAACACTTTGGCTATCATATTGTTTGTTGAAAATCTCCATGCTCCGATGGGGACCAAACTTTGCAAGCATGTGGGGGTGGGTCCCCATCGGAGCATGTTTGGATTGGCAATTAGCGCCCATCGCGGACCCACCCCCACATGCTTGTAAAGTTTGGTCCCCATCCGAGCATGCTTGGGTACGATGGTATGGGAAAGGCCCGAATTTTCCATGGCCTCTTAAGCACCAAGAGACTTCAAAAACCCGCACTGGGCGGTGCTAATTACCAATCCAAACATGCTCTGATTGTGACCAAACTTTGCAAGCATGTGGGGGGGACCCACCCCAACATGCTTGCAAAGTTTGGTCCCCATCGGAGCATGTTTGGGTACGATGGTATGGGGAAGGCCCGGATTTTCCATGGCCTCTTAAGCACCAAGAGACTTGAAAAATTCGGACTGGGCGCTAATACCAATCCAAATATGATCTGATTGTGACCAAACTTTGCAAGCATGTGGGGGGGACCCACCCCCACATGCTTGCAAAGTTTGGTCCCCATCGGAGCATGTTTGGGTACGATGGTATGGGGAAGGCCCAGATTTTCCATGGCCTCTTAAGCACCAAGAGACTTGAAAAATCCAGACTGGGCGCTAATTACCAACCCAAACATGCTCTGATTGTGACCAAGCTTTGCAAGCATGTGGGGGGGACCTACCCCCACATGCTTGCAAAGTTTGGTCCCCATCGGAGCATGTTTGGGTACGATGGTATGGGGAAGGCCCGGATTTTCCATGGCCTCTTAAGCACCAAGAGACTTGAAAAATCCG
Source organism: Cibotium barometz (assembly GCF_041138505.1). Classification (NCBI taxonomy): domain Eukaryota; kingdom Viridiplantae; phylum Streptophyta; class Polypodiopsida; order Cyatheales; family Cibotiaceae; genus Cibotium; species Cibotium barometz. Next base: position 26,425,670 of record NC_141083.1, read on the forward strand.
GACTCGGCGCTAATTACCAATCCAAACATGCTCTGATTGTGACCAAACTTTGCAATCATGTGGGGGGGACCCACCCCCACATGCGTGCAAAGTTTGGTCCCCATCGGAGCATGTTTGGGTACGATGGTATGGGAAAGGCCCGAATTTTCCATGGCCTCTTAAGCACTAAGAGACTTCAAAAACCCGCACTCGCGGTGCTAATTACCAATCCAAACATGCTCTGATTGTGACCAAACTTTGCAAGCATGTGGGGGTGGGTCCCCCCCCGATGTTTGCAAAGTTTGGTCCCCATTGGAGCATGTTTGGGTACGATGGTATGGGGAAGGCCCGGATTTTCCATGGCCTCTTAAGCACCAAGAGACTTCAAAAACCCGGACTGGGCGTTAATTACCAATCCAAACATGCTCTTATTGTGACCAAACTTTGCAAGCATGTGGGGGGGACGCACCCCCACATGCTTGCAAAGTTTGGTCCCCATCGGAGCATGTTTGGGTACGATGGTATGGGGAAGGCTTGAATTTTCCATGGCCTCTTAAGCACCAAGAGACTTCAAAAACCCGCATTGGGTGCTAATTACCAATCCAAATATGCTCTGATTGTGACCAAATTTGCAAGCATGTGGGGATGGGTCCCCCCCCATGCTTGCAAAGTTTGGTCTCCATCGGAGCATGTTTGGGTACGATGGTTTGGGGAAGGCCCAGATTTTCCATGGCCTCTTAAGCACCAAGAGACTTCACTCAAAAACCCGGACTGGGCATTAATTACCAATCCAAACATGCTCTCATTGTGACCAAACTTTGCAAGCATGTGGAGGTGGGTCTCCCCCCTGCTTGCAAAGTTTGGTCCCCATCGGAGCATATTTGGGTACGATGGTATGGGGAAGGCCCGAATTTTCCATGGCCTCTTAAGCACCAAGAGACTTCAAAAACCCGCACTCGGTGCTAATTACCAATCCAAACATGCTCTGATTGTGACCAAACTTTGCAAGCATGTGGGGATGGGTCCCCCCCCCATGCTTGCAAAGTTTGGTCCCCATCGGAGCATGTTTGGGTACGATGGTATGGGGAAGACCCGGATTTTCCATGACCTCTTAAGCACCAAGAGACTTCAAAAACCTGCACTGGGTGCTAATTACCAATCCAAACATGCTCTGATTGTTACCAAACTTTGCAAGCATGTGGGGGTGGGTCCCCCCCCATGCTTGCAAAGTTTGGTCCCCATCGGAGCATGTTTGGGTACGATGGTATGGGGAAGGCCCGGATTTTCCTTGGCCTCTTAAGCACCAAGAGACTTCAAAAACCCACACTGGCCACTAATTACCAATCCAAACATGCTCTGATTGTTACCAAACTTTGCAAGCATGTGGGGGTGGGTCCCCCCCATGCTTGCAAAGTCTGGTCCCCACATCGGAGCATGTTTGGGTATGATGGCATGGAGATTTTCAACAAACAATATGATAGCCAAAGTGTTAAAAAATATAATAAAATCAAGAACATCAACTAAAATGTAATGATACTCAATAATGAAAAAACTCATAATGATATAAACATCAAATAAGTACATCAGAATGAAAATGAGCTATCCCAGCTAGTCTGAGGTTAGTCACTGCCCAAAAATCTAAGTACAATGTAAGTGAGCTAACCCAGCTAGTCTGAGTTTAGTCACTATCAACGGCAACCGAATCAAAATCGTAATCTCTAGTCGACGTGCGCGTCGAGGCTGCTGTGCACGTCAAGGAGGCTGTGCCGGCTGCTCTGCGGGGGTCGTCGAATGTCTACGGGGAGGTCTGCCTCAAAGGCAGGATCGTGAGCTGGTGCCGGTGTACTCGGGAGCTCATGAGTCCCAAAAGCTGCTATAGCCCTCTCTCTCTCTCTACGTCGTGCTAATGCAAGACGTCTCTGTCTGTAAACCCAAAATCTATAATCTGCAATGGTACGTGTCTGCCACTCTGCTCATGTAAGCTCCTCTGCTGTAAGGACACGCTGCTCATGAGAAGCAGCACTGCTGCTAGCACCATCACCCGAGGTGCCACTAGGACCAGCACCACCCACGCGCTCATATGCTGTGATCTGGCTCTCATGTAGGACTCTCTGGTATGCATCAAACTCATGTGAGCTCCACTCAATCTCTGGAGGCACCTCAGGCTCCTGATCTCTATCGTCGAAGGCGTCGAGTCCCAAGTCAATAGAGCTGATGTAAAATCAATAGGCCTGCCAGTCCTAGCATCTACTCGAACGAGACCTGGGTGAAGATCATCGAAGGCGTCGAGTCCCAAGTCAATAGAGCTGATGTAAAATCAATAGGCCTGCCAGTCCTAGCATCTACTCGAACGAGACGTGGGTGAAGATCATCGATGCCCAAAACTCTGTATGTCGCTAGGTCGACGCGTGCACGGCAGGAGGGGCATGCTGAGAACCGTACTAGCTCCTTGGTGATGCAAAACAAATGGAAAAAATGTCCACATCCCAGGGCATATCCACCAGTACTATCAATGTCCTCGATACATAAAGCGCAGCACGCATCACGTAGGAAGGGTGGTGCATCCTGCGGGAGAGGTCGTCGAAAAACCTCTGTGGTGAGACAGGCCGTGGATATAAAGGTAGATAAGGCACTGTCACGTCCGAGGATCTGCGGAACTCTCGAACATGCGCATCAACTGCTCTGCCCTATGATGCTGGGCAATCCGCTCCATAATCTGATGATGTTGTGCCTCAGCTCTAGAGCTCTCTACCTCGGTCCGAGCCTACGCAAAAAAGTAAAGCATTAAAATAATTGATTAGTCTCTCATTAGGTATTACTTAAAGAAATTTATAACTTAGGACCTTAATTATAACTCTTTTACGTGCAAGAGAAACCTACCTGTTGGATGTCGGACTCTCTCAGATGCTGTGCCTCTGCAGTAGCTGCCTCTACTGTCTTTAATGCAGCTCTGAGGCGGTCAATCTCCGCTCTCGCCTTTACCAACTCCTGAGTGAGTCTCTCAGTGGTAGGTGTGGGACCCTACGTGACACAATCAACCATGCCGCTCATGTAAAAATATAGAAAAGTACATATAAACATGTAACTAAATGACTAAAAAAACTAAAGAAGTAATATATATGTAAATACCTCGACATCTGTCGTCGGTATAGATCGTGAGAACAGGTGCACCACGTGCTGGATGCTCTCTGTGTGGTACTCTGTACGTCGATGCCGACCTGGGTGCCAAGAGCCTCTACTGTCGACAATGGCACAAATGAAGGATCTGTAGTAGGTGCTACACGAAGGGTTGGTGGAGGCCGCCTATCCTGGTCCTGGAGACGGCCTCGTCCAGCACCACCACCCGGCCGATGGTGGCTGGTGTAATCCACCTCCTCCCCTAAGACAAACTCCGCATATAATTGCTTTGCGAAGTATATGGGAATCTGGCGGTTGTTCGGCATCCTCCCATATGCGGCAACATATCGACTATAGATATGTGCCGCCATACAAGGATGCGAACACCGCGAAATAGTAAGGGGCTTGCCCGCCCCAGGCCTCATCCCACGACTATCGAGGAAAAGATCTAGGTAGGCTCCATCCCTAATCAGAGCAAGAAAACAGACCTGACGATATGTCAGGCCATGTGACACAGGAGCAGTGCGATGGTGGGCTATCCACTCATCTACATAAACAATATCGTGAAGGCTACGAAGGGATGAAAGCATCGCCTCCAAGTCTGCCACGATATGTAATGTAGACGGTGTGTCTCTAGCACTCCTACGGATAGCCGGCCGCTAACTCTCCGCGATGAGGTCCGCAATAGATGAGCGGCCCTCCTCGTGGCCCTCCATGCTAAAACCTAAGCCAAACACAAAGGTCCAATGTGAAGGGTCCAGGGTCTAATGCTTAGTGCTAAGTAGCACTAATGAAGCTATAAAACAATGCTAATGGGCTCACTAATGCTAATCCAAATCAAGAGAGCAAGGAGAGTGAAAACGACTTGTGACAATGAGGCAAAAAAAAAGTTTTTCGGTTTTATAACCTCGATCGAGGTTCGGTAGCATCATGCAATTTAGGGTTTGCAAGATTAATGCTCCGGATATTAGGGTTAGTGCAACATACGGCCAAGATACACACTTAATTTTAGGGTTGGTGAAGGATCGACGGCTGAGATTTGATATTACTATCTCGTTCGAGGTACATGGATGGCTACGATTTAAAGTCATTACCACGACCAAGGTATGTCGATGGTCAAGATTCATTATATACCTCGATCGAGATATTTAAACGGCTCAGATCGCATCTTCCAATGTACCTAAATGGACGGTAGAGATTGCGTTTACGTATCTCGAACGAGATATTTGGACGGTGGGTATTGCATCTACGTATCTCGATCGAGATATTTGGACGGTGGAGATTGTATCTCTGTATCTCGAACGAGCTATTTGGACGGTGGAGATTTGATCTCAGTATCTCGATCGAGATACGGGGATGGTCGAGATTGTATCCCATTACCTCGAACAATGAATGGTCGCGATTTGATGTTAATTTCTTGTTTGAGATACGTGGACGATGGAGATGTGCTAGTCAAATTGCCTAGGGGGATACAGCGTGGCCCTAATGTGGATCCGAGTGGCATAGATATCTCGATCGAGATAATGTGGTGGCGGTGACATGTAATGGTGACATGGATGATGCCTGGAAACCCGGACCTGCTAGCGTGGCATTAGTTGGCATCTTGATCGAGATATGTTGATTTAGGCTTGGGAGGCACGTGTCGTGTTTTAATTCACAGCACTATCACGATCGAGGTACTCCGCCCGAGATGCATGGATGTCCCAATTTTAGAGAGAGTGAACGAAAGTGAGTATCCTCATCTTGCAACCACCCAATGGGGGGCTCCTCCCTCTGGTGACAAACTTGCTGATAGGAACATGGCATCTCTCCTGTGTAAGAGATGCCTAGCAGCTACAAAATCTGTTAAACATCTCATGATTGAGTGTGCTTATAGCCAACACTTACTAATAGATTCTCAAAGCCCTTTAAGATAGGTTTATGCTTGGAGAGTATTGAAAAATCATTTATTTTTTGGGGGGTTTTTAATACCCCTCTACAAGAGTAGGAAGTCAGTATAAGCTTTGTCAGATATTTTGTGCTGTGCGAGATTTGGTGTGAAAGAAATGATTTAATCTTTTAAAGAAAAATGATTAGTGGTGGGCTAGACAGTGACTAAAATAAATGATTTCGCCTTTCAAAGGAAAATGATTAGTAGTGGGCTAGAGAGTGTGAAAGCTAATGCTCTCACTGCCCTGATCCTATTTATCAACTCTCGAAAGTTAAATTCTTTTGCATGGAAATCTACATAATTAAGGTGTATTCAGTTCTTAATGACTGTTAAGCTGTTTGTCTCTGATGAAGAAGCCTTAGCTTGTAGATGAATGCAACCCTCTGCGTCAGGATTTGAAGATTAGTGCCAGTTAAACTGTTCACTGTACATCTTTTGCAATGTCTATTTGTAGAGTTAGATGAAGAAGCCTTAGCTTGTGAAAGCATACTAATCTTTTGGTGGAGCTTGTAGGTGGATGTAACCCTCTGTCTCGTCAGAATTTGAAGATGAATTTGAGGTCAGTATGAACATGGTGCAATGCGTCGGATACCTTACCAAGGGCGGCAATGGGCCGACCTTCGACTGCTGCAAGGGTGTCCGGGCTCTGTCCGCCCTTGCCAAGTCCAAGGGCGCCCGCCAGTCCATCTGCAAATGCCTGGAAGCGGCCGCACGCAACGTCCAGATCAACACCTCTGCTGTCAAGAAGCTGCCCAAGCAAGACTGCTCCAAGTAAGTACACGACATGACAGTCTGCTCTTATAAGAAGGGTGTTTAAACGCACATAATATTCTCTCTTGCCTCTACTCGCCGCAGGATCAAGTGAGAGATAAAAGCCGCGCGTGTGGAGACGCTCCGGAGGCATATGCAGTCACCACGTACTCTCGGCCCAAATTATACAATAGCTTGTCATGGTCTGTGGCATGGTGTCCTGATGATTCACTTACTACTTTGAGATTGCTTAATATAAAAAATCATTTTGTTTGATATCTGCAATTTTCTATTTTGAGATCGTCATGGTGTGCTTAATAAAACTTTAGACTTATTAATTAATTTTTTTTCTCTGTCACTCAACCTTTAGACTTTATAAGGTTACAAACCTTTTAAAGTCTATGGTTAAAAGATTTACATTTTCTATAGCCCAAGCTTTCATTGAATACATACCCTATACCTTACTCTCCCTACCTCTCCCCTCCAAGTGAAAAAGAATGAGCCCTCTTGCCTTTTTAAAGAAAATCGTGAGCCCAAAAAATGAAGATTATGGAGGACATTATGAGCCCAAAAAATGAATCATTATGGAGGACATCAACCTTTAAAAATAGAATGTAATGGAGGCTAACATAGATAGAAAGAAAGCATGCGGACCCAACACCATTTCCATTTTTGACCTTACAAAAAACCTTAATAAACATAACAAAATTTTGGTGTCTTGAACCCAAGGTTTGCACACACCAACTAATTAATTAATCACAAAAAAACGTTTCGGGTGCATATTCAACTGTACCTTCATGCAATTTCTATTTTGAGATCGACGTCAACCTCTTTTAATCATTGGTTGCAATTGTGCGTATATAAGCATACACTACGAGAGGATACGTGCATAGCTACGTCCATAAATGTGTTGCAAACGAAGAAAATTTGGAGTTTCAAATATCTCTAGCGTGGCTATGCACACGGCTAGGGCATGCAGCTATACAGCCACACATGTAGCCATGCGCATAACTGAGTGTACAATCACGTGTGCAGTTTGCACAAAACAAAATGGGGCGAGGAACAAAATGGGAGAGAAACGGATCTGCTTCTCTCTCCCATTCTATCTCCCTCCCCTTTTTTTTAGAGAAACTCACACATGCACGAAAAATAAAACATTTATAGTAAAATACTATAAAAAACTTAAAATACATGTACATAAACAAGTTTCATTCAGAAATACAAACATATATTGAGAGTAGTTCACATCAAGTTTTACATATCGCTTTTACATAAACCCAAAAAAACAAGTCATTCATATTGAAAATAGGAAGCATCCACATGGTCAACATAAAAATAGTGTAATAAAGAACAAGTGAACTACTCTCGTATCCATTTTAACCCTCTCTTATTTCTTCCCTCCCTCTCTCTCACCTCCACTCTTCCCTTTCTTGCTTACAAATATCTTCCCTCCCCCTCTATCATATCCACTCTCTCCTATCTTGATTTGTGAATTTAAATTCTCTACCCTATCTCACATGGAGTCACAAAAGAAACACTTGCTTGTCCTCCTCACCCAACTATGTATAGGATCTCGGGTTTGATGGAGAAACACTGTGAGATGCATTCACTTCTCTGCAAGATGCGACTATCAACAAGGAGATCCAAGCATCAATGGGCTGATGAGCAAGAGGCGAATCATAAGGGAATTAGCTCCCTTGGGCATATGGGTATCAATGGTTGGGTGGTTATAGGATTAGAGGGCCAGTTTTGTCCACTCAGGAACCCTGTAAATAGTAAAAAAAACAGGCATTTGTTTACCTTTAGTGGCTAGTATCTCATAGCTAACGAAGGAATTTCCTTTCAAGTTCTTTTGTTAGAACATCACATGAAAAGTTGGGAATATAGTTGCACAATCTAATTAAGCATTAGATATTCGAAAGTCCTCATTTCCTTAGGTACATAGTTAAAGTATACACCCTATCCCAAATTTGGATTGATTCCATAAAATGCTAATATCGTTTTTACATATAAACTCATTTGAGATTCCCACTTTGGATCTTAGATCTTCACATAATATAAAACTTAACTTGAGCTTTTGAGAACATTTTAAGCTATTTATCTATTTTCTTTAAATATTTTAAGGTATTTAAAGTGTTATAATATATGCCACTTTTTGTACCCACAATAACTACCACTTAAAGGTAGATAGTGAGACATTAATAGAATGTGGTGGTTAGTCAAAATTACAAATCCAATGGTTGGATTTTTAATGATATCTTTTTCAAATTTCTTTTACGCTATCAGAAGGCCTGCAAATATTAATAATCTAATTAGTAAAATGACATTTTTTATGTAAATCATCTAAAACCTATAGGGACTAGTGTACTTGTAATGGTGCATCTATGGAAAAAAAATTGGATCACTCTAAGTCTGGAAAGAACATTTTTTTATTATTTCATCATATTTTTAATTAATTAGACTAATTTATATTAGTTTAAGTTATATTAGGTTAATTTAAGTACATGGATATGTTCTATTAGTTGTTTGATCTCGTTTAAGGTACCTTGCTCCCCCAAATTTTCTCTCCAAGCATTGTCCCAGTCTAGCATAAAAACTGGACAAAACTAGACACCCTTATCTTGTAACAACCCGGTTATAGAGGAGCAAAAAAAGAAAAAGCTTAACCCTAAGTGATAGTAGCAAGGTCTTCTTTTAATATAAATCTATCGATTTCATTACTTTATGCATGCATATTAAAGTATATGTATTACTTGTTATGCATGGAGATGTAACATAAGCATAAGCTTATGTAATATGTGCCTATGAGGCTATGTTCTTATGCAAAGAGATCTATGCATAGCTCTCATGCATAGGAGCTATTCATATAGCTCCTATGTATAAGATCATTTTTATAGCTTCTATGAATAATGGCTAGAAATAGATCTCTATGCCAAGAGCTTTATGCATACAAAGGATGCCATTTTTTTGTTTGTATTTTTTTCTGGTTTCTTTCTTTTTTGGGGGGGGGAGGGGGGAGGTGGGGTAAGAAGTAAAAAAGAAGCTATATATGCTAAATATTCTCTACCAAGGTGAACATGTACTGGAAAACAAAAATCTTGAGATAGAAAACACTATCCAAATACCATAAGTTTCATATGATAGGGTAAGTTTTAGGTCTATGTTTGTGCCGCCTTTTCCTATAAAAGGCTCTTTATTTCTCTCTTATCCTTGTTCTGAGTCAAGGGAGGCTAGTTAGAGAGGCTAAGGAATCAAATGTATGGTCAAGCTCCTATGAAGACTGACATGAGAGTTTTAGGTGTTGGGTGCATCGTGACTTTTGTATCACATGTATAGTTGTGGGCCCAAATCATCATGTTTGTGAATGCTTACTCTCATTAGCTCCAAGTTTGTTGGGTATTTTGAAGCTTCATGTGTATTTCCATCATGTGTGTGAATAATGGTGTTTGTGTACCTATGTGTGTCCATGTTTACAACCTCTTCAAGGGCTAAGTATGTGTGGGAATAGCCTCTAAGGCTAGATATTACATGTGTGTGTGTGTGTGTGTGTGTGAAACCACTTAGGGTGGTTAGAACATTTAGATATTATACCTATTTGGTATAAGCAATGATGTCATCTAGATGAGCCTCAAAAGGCTATAAAAGCATTGTACATCTAAGGTAAAGGCTTCACATCAACCTAATCTATTGATCATTGGGTCATGCAATCTCTCTCTCACTAGAACATCTATCTTTCTCTCTTTCTCTCTCTACACACTGGGGCAGGCATGGCATTCGTGTTTAAGCATCCACCTCCTTTATCTTCACCCTAATGCCCTAATACCTATAACAATAAGATAAATTTAGCCACAAAATTTAGATAAAAGATATAAATTTTGTACTGGAGTGTACTTACGAATCTATATTTCCATGCATCCTTCTTGGTTGGCCTCCAATGTCAAACTTTCGATTGTCGAGGTTGCACTTGATGCGCTACAACTTGTTTTGGGGGAATATAATCCCATCATTTGCTTCCTACACTGCATGGAACCACGCCCTTTCATGTACCCCCCTTGGAGGGCCACGATAGTTAGCATCTTGTGCTCTTGCATTCTTGTGAGACCTCTTACTATTGAGAAATCTTATGCAATGGCTACAGACACAATCACATGGAAAATGGTTGTTCTCTAGATTGGGGAATCACTCATGTAGAGTCTGGCAGATGTACTTAAGGTCCCTTTTCATTAAACTTGATGAAGCAAGTTTTTATATATACTATTACATAACTGCCTCAACTGGGTATACACACAAGACTACCCTTTGCATCCATAATTTCCCCACTTGTGTACCATGAGACATGATAGTAAAGGCCCTTGTCATTCCCCTCAACATTGGACTTTGTGTGACAAGCATGGCCAAAACATGGGAGGCAACTGCCATGAGACTTGTTGTCACTATGTCGAGACAACGTCCGAAGTGCCTCGAGCTTGCAAACCCACCACTATGTCGACAGCATCAATGGAGGTTCACTACAAGAGAAGGCATCATTATCGGTGTTTATTTGTGACATTTTAGTGGCAATTTATGTTACTCCACTATTAACATCATTATTAACATTGCTTGAGCGGTGCTAATTAAACGTCGCGTCGTTATACACATCGTTCAAGCGACACTGGGAAAAAAAACAGACTGTTCAAATTGAGTGGAAATAAAAACTTTAAATAAATTAAAACCCAAAAAGCTTGACCAACATCCAAATATTTTTGAAATAAACAACAAAATCATCAAGTCCTTATACAAACCGATCAATGTGTACATATGTTATGATGATATATATTTAATACCTGCATAATACAAAAACATTTGTTCTATTTCATAACCTTGCCGAAGCTTTTTGGAGCTCAATATTACATATCAAAGGAGAAGATGGTGCATTGTGCTCTCCTTGCAATGTAATAAATTTTCATTTATTCCCAAATGTTAGTGTATTATGAAAATAGCTTCTCAAAAACTATTTCTCCCAATGAAAATAACCATTCTCTTCCAAGAATTACATCTACGATCGAGAGACGCATCACTTGAAAATATCAAAGTGCCGTATACTCTTGAATCTTTATCCCAACTTGGTTTACCACAATATCCCACTCATTTTTATCATAGACATTGACTAATGATACTATATACTTATGAGATCTTGGGACTTGAGGCAACTTAAGGTCTTAACCAAGTTGTAATTTACAACGTTGTGTGTGGTCATATCCTCTATGAGAATTCTAACTTTTTTATCCTTAATATTCCCATGCACTCAAACCAAATTATGTGGTCCAAATGATAGCTCCCACATAGATTTTGACACCATACAACAATGATTTTCATCAGAATGACAAACCTCAACCGATTTATATTCAGAAGAATCCTTAAGTGTCAACATTTGAATAGTGTGCACTAATTTTCCTTTAGGTTTATCATTACCATTCCTAGTAAGTTATTGTCCTTGGGACTTAGGACAATAATTTTTATCTTGTCCCAGATCAAGACAAGAGAAACAAAGTTTTTCTTTAATCGCTCTCTCAAAATCTTACTTTTTTAGAAGGATTTTTGCTTTTTTGAAGGTTATTCCTTTTTAAAGAAAAGAACTGTTCTTTTTTGAGAGCCAAAATTTTCTCCATGAGGCTTATATGAATAATTCTTATCTTTTTCTTTATGATTACCATTACCCATGTTAGCGTCAAAATGTTTTACAAATCTTATAGCCTCATCTAAGTTTTTTGGCTCTTTTGGAGCAAACTTCCTTCTTGTATTCTCTTTTCAGGTCTCTAATGAAACCTCTTATATTTTTAAGATTTTCAATGCCCTTAAGTTTTAAGATAATTTTTCCAAAGCTATATATTGAGTGAGATTTAAATTATTTTGTTCCCCATAGAACAATTATCCAATTTCAATCTTCATTTTCAAGAAGATATTTCTTTTTGAATAATTCCTTGAGTTAATCCCAAGAATCGTCTACTTGCCTAGATTCCGCTAAACTCATCCACCAAGAATCGTCTACTTGCTTAGATTCTGATAAACTCATCCACCACTTAGAAGATTTCAGGCACATTTCTTAAAAGATGAAAGTATTGCCATTTTGTAGAAAAATATTGACCACACCTTTATTTATCCCCTTCTCTTCTCCACTAAAAGTGGGTGCCTTTAAATCTTTGAATACCATACCCTGGTCTCTAGTTTTGGGACCCTCTTCAATTATGGTTTCATTGAACCCTTTTTCTAGAGTTTTTTCCCTTCCCTCACCAATGTTATTTTTAGATATTTCTTTTACTCCCAATCCTTCCCCTCCCATCAAGGAGCTAAGAAGACCCATCATTTTCTCAAGTTTATTTTCTATATTAGAGATTTTGTCATTTATTTCCATAATTTCCATACCCTCATAATTATTAAAGTCGTAATCCATATCTATTTCATTTGGTTTTGTAATATCCTCTTTCACATGGAAAGAGGACATTGGGTTTTCCCCCTTCTCACCATTTTCATCCTTCCCACCTTGAGAAGCCATTTACTGTAACACTAATAAAAATGAAAAATTTCTTACAAAGAAAAGTTTTTTTACAACACAATGACCTTACTTGGTCGCTTTATTATGAATTGTCCCTAATGATGTGAAGAACAGTTCCGTTGATTCCTCCTAGATATTTGCTTCAAAGATCCTTCAAGGTTGTCTTGTACTCCACTTGATCCATGTAGAACTCCAAAATATGCCCAATTTATTAGGTAAGAGGTATTTTGTATAGAGAAGATTTGAGAAATATAGGGATTAAATTATGAAAATGAATAGAAAAGAGATTAAGAAGTAGAGATTAGATTTAGCAATGAGTAGCTCAATGGAAACATGGAAGAGAAAGAACTTGGCTCTAATACCAATGTAATGATCCTTGCATTATAGACTTGAGGACTTATAAGACTAGTACTTTGATTCTCTGCCCAACCATAATATCCCAAATAGACCCTAAACTCATGGTTATATAGGCCTAAGTGGTGCATGACCTTCCAACTTCAGCCCCTTCACCTTTCATTTGCTAAACGTTGCCTTTTCAATCACCAATGCCTCTTCAATTACCCTTAGAAGGGGAAACCCTCCTCTATGTCCCTTGGGCTTCCATTGTGCACCATTAACTTCCCTTTTTAATTTAACTTTAATGCCTATTTACCATTGCTTAGGTATTTCCTATTTGAAATTCCCTAAACCTTATTTGGGGAATGTATGTGTTAGCATACACTACAACAAAATCAGGGTTTAGTAGCAAAAATAGCAACGTTTTATAACTAGAAGGGTAGGTAGATATCGAGCAATTTTTGTTGCTAGAAACACTACTATTTTCGTTGCAATGGGCTTGCTGCTCAGTCAAAAATAGCAGCAAAATGTCGTTGGCTACTTAGTAATGATATTTTGCTATCTCGCACCCAAATGTCGCTGGCTGCTCAACGATATTTCTCTGCTATTTTTGCTGCTCAGAGAGCGAAAGCTCTGCACAACAAAAAATACTCCTCCTTTGTTGGGTCACACCCAACAACCTCCCTCTACAAAAAACAATTAAGAAAATATATAATTATTTAAAGAAAACATTATAGTACAAAATAAAATGAAAGAAGAGAAGAAATGATTACTTACAAAACAAGCAAGAAAGGAGGATTTCTCGTCGGAGCCGAAGTGTAAAGCCCCACTTCCATAGTCAGGAAGCACTTGCCAGAAAAGCACTTGGGTGCTTTCTCACGAGGCTACGTGCATGCCTCCACTCCTCGGTCATGTTGTAAACACTAAGCTTCTCCAACTCATTCTTTGCTGCTCTCTTGATATTTGCTCTCCTATTAGAGAGAAAAATCTTGATCTACCTCTTCATCCACTCCTCAGAGAAGAAAAGACCCACATGTGGTATAGGGAACTCCACCTTAAGCACATCGATAACATATTGCTTAGAAAGTTCATCTTGTGCTTTTCACTTTTTGAAGGAGTTCACGAACTCTAGGTTTGCCAAGTAAATGCATATGGTTCATGACTTGCTTTCCTCGTGCATCCATCATGAGGGCACCATCTACATCCACGTTGTATGGTAGGGTGGATGGATCGAATGGTAGAATGGGTCTCCCAGGCTATTGTTGGTGAGACACATCGAGACACCTAGTGCTACTTTTGACAAAGCAAAAGCAGCCTGCTGAAGACGCATGTGAGGGAGCGGGGGTGGGTCTAGTCGAGGAAGGTGGTGTAGGCTTATCACAACCCCTCGCTAAGCACATCTACTACCCTGGTGAAGACGCATGTGAGGGAGCGGGGGTGGGTCTAGTCGAGGAAGGTGGTGTAGGCTTATCACAACCATATCATGATGGGCCTGCACCGCTCGGCCCGCGCCTATCAAAGGCATGGTCTGCCCCGATTAAGCAAGTGGGGTAGATTACCCCCACGACGTTTGCTGGCCAAGTGGGGTAGTCTGCCCCCATGGCATTGACTGGCCCGATTGTAAGCCCACCTGCATATAAGATTAAAATATAAGACTTAAAGAATGCATGAAAGATTAACTTTGTGTATGTGAAAAGGTTTGATGGAACCATACCTGTGTTTGAGTAAACTGAGACCAAGCTTGCTGCTCATATCGTTCATTTATAATAGATAGCAAATTTCCCATAGGAGGGTCTTGTGATGGGTCGATCGACATTTCTTCTACATACATGCATGACACAATAAAACACAATTGATCCAACAAAAGCCATACTTAAATCTTAGAAAAAAAATACAACATGTGATATTAGGACATTAATAAGACCTCCTACAACACTGCTTAGACAAGCAGGGTGGATAGCGCCCCTTTTGGATGATAGCTTTTGAGGACTTTCCACACACGCTCCCCACTATTAAAACCAAAGGCAACTCCTCTTTTACAAGAGATGGATAGCTTTCCCTCCATTATGACCACCTACGCGTGGATAACCATTCCTAACTTGACATAAGCAACATTCTAAATGGCATATAACAGTGCCCCATATCTCTATGCATAAGTCCATTTCCTAAACCTGGCACCCAAGAGTGCAATAAAAATGAGGTTGAATGAATAAGGCTGCTTACCTTGACAATGCGTAGCCAACCAAGAGAAAACAACAACATAAGCTTAGACAAAAAATACATGTGATATTAGGACATTGTTAAGACCTCCTACAATACTGCTTATACAAGTAGGGCGGACAATGCCGCTTTCGGATGAAAGCTTCTGAGGACTTTCCACACGCCTTGGGGGGGCACTTCTAAAAAATCATATGTATTACGTGCGTTCAAGGGGCATTTAAAAAACCCCTTAATCAATTTTTCCCCCCCAATAAAACCACCCCTCTTTACTTATGAACTAACCGATTTTTTTTTTGAAGTTGAATTAAAATACCCCTCCTTTTGATCGCATGTGGTAAACTAATTTTTTTGACGTGAACCCCCTGAGCCACAACACACTCCCCACTATTAAAGCCAAAGGAAACTCCTCTTTTACAAGAGAAGTATAGTGTGAAGATCGAGGGCTCCCCCTCCACTATAACCACCTACTCGCGGATAACCACTCCTAACTTGACATAAGTAGCATTCTAGATGGCATATAACATGGCTCAGAGGTTCTTATGGACATGGAATACCAATCAAGAAAACTCGTGCGACACCTAAATTGGTGATCATCACACTTCAAATAAAAAATAATATGCACAAAAAGCTTAAGACATGATTCACAAAATAAAAAATGATCATCATCTTCACACCATCGCTCAATCCACCCGCTCAATCCACCAATAGCCATTCGACACCTCAATCGGTACCCTTGTATAGTGTGATATCTCAATTGGTACCCTCGCACTTCTCGTTGCTATACTCAAACACTTTCCATGCTAGTTAAAGAATTAATTGAACATATCAATTAATCCCAACATCATCTTGAGATATAGACAACCCATAAGTATTCAAATAACAACCACACACATGTTTTCTAGGCGTAAGTACCCTGAGAATCACCCCTCCATATGAACCAACTGAAACCAACAATGGATGCCCACAAGCATGCCATATATGGGCGTCCTCGATATACAACTGCCTAAACGCATGAGAGTATGGCTTCATGATTGGTGTGAAAGACTAGATATACACATAATGCATATGCAATAAGCCAATCAAATGAATGTACGTAAGACGAGTCTAAGTGTCCCATACCACATAGGCGCATTGTACATACACGCATAGGATGGTAGAAGATAGAAGACATAAATGTGTCTGGAGTGAGTATATGAAACCAATCTGATGTCCAATACCATGAGATTAATTCCATCCATCACTTCCTTCATGATAGAAGTTTGAGGTGGAGTGGCTAGTTCCCTCTAAAACTTAAATTTCGACACAAATTTTCTCTATCTAGAAATTTTATTTAAGTTACTGAACTTGAACTAATCTTAATGTTGAATGTTTAGTTTATTAATATTAGATTCTTAATTTGGAAATATATTATAGAAATACTTATAAAAAAAGATAATGAATGTATACATATACATACCTCCATCGTTTTAGTGTTATTGAAATAATATGTCAAAAAGAATATTAACACTTGAAAGAGATGTAAATCGTTATTACTTATATGGATAGGGTATATAAAGTTATTAAACAAAATGTCATGAGAAGCTTAACATCATAAGAATAAAAGTTAAATTGGTTATGGAAGGATAGGAAAATGCTAACCTTAAGTTGGAAAGGTTGTTTGAGGGGATGTGAGATTACAAATGAAGAATGGATAAATTTGATAAAATAGGAATGAAAAGTAATGATTCTAAACATTTTGATTAAGTGAACAAGTCTAGATGATGAAAGATTGATTTACATTTGTAGTTGAAATAGACGTAAATAATAAACATGTAACTGAAGCGTAAGAGAGTAGTACCTTTTATATATATTCAATTACAATGATGCTCTACATTTGTAGTTGAAATAGTTGAAATAGACGTAAATAATAAACATGTAACTGAAGCGTAAGAGAGTAGTACCTTTTATATATATTCAATTGCAATGATGTTTTACATTGAGAAAAATGAGAAATAATGAGAATGGATTGAAGTATAATTATTCTTCCAAACATAACTAGGGTTGTATTAAATTATGACTTTATAAGAAATAAAACTTATAGTAGTATGGTTTAAGAATTTTCTTTTTTATTTTAATATACTTTCTTCTACGATTTTTTTTGGTTATGATTGTATTGGCTAGTTATTTCCAAGATAAACCTCGGCTAGGGCATGTAGCTCTACAGCCACACATGTAGCCACACGCATAACTGAGTGTCACGTGTGCAGTTTGCACAAAACAAAATGGGGCGAGGAACAAAATGGGAGAGAAACGGATCTGCTTCTCTCTCCCATTCTATCTCCCTCCCCTTTTTTTTAGAGAAAAACTCACACATGCATGAAAAATAAAACATTTATAGTAAAATACTATAAAAAACTTAAAATACATGTACATAAACAAGTTTCATTCAGAAATACAAACATATATTGAGAGTAGTTCACATCAAGTTTTACATATCGCTTTTACATAAACCCAAAAAAAAACAAGTCATTCATATTGAAAATAGGAAGCATCCACATGGTCAACATAAAAATAGTGTAATAAAGAACAAGTGAACTAAGATAATATTTGTAAGATTATGTAGATTCAGGTCTTCTGATAGCGTAAAAGATATTTGAAAAAGATATAATTAAAAATCCAACCATTGGATTTGTAATTTT
The DNA here is from genome assembly GCF_041138505.1 of Cibotium barometz. Lineage (NCBI taxonomy): Eukaryota > Viridiplantae > Streptophyta > Polypodiopsida > Cyatheales > Cibotiaceae > Cibotium > Cibotium barometz. Next base: position 26,443,212 of record NC_141083.1, read on the forward strand.
GACTAACCACCACATTCTATTAATGTCTCACTATCTACCACTCTTTTAATCTACAAGACTAAGCATTTTAAGTGGTAGTTATTGTGGGTACAAAAAGTGGCATATATTATAACACTTTAAATACCTTAAAATATTTAAAGAAAATAGATAAATAGCTTAAAATGTTCTCAAAAGCTCAAGTTAAGTTTTATATTATGTGAAGATCTAAGATCCAAAGTGGGAATCTCAAATGAGTTTATATGTAAAAACGATATTAGCATTTTATGAAATCAATCCAAATTTGGGATAGGGTGTATACTTTAACTATGTACCTAAGAAAATGAGGACTTTCGAATATCTAATGCTTAATTAGATTGTGCAACTATATTCCCAACTTTTCATGTGATGTTCTAACAAAAGAACTTGAAAGGAAATTCCTTCGTTAGCTATGAGATACTAGCCACTAAAGGTAAACAAATGCCTGTTTTTTTACTATTTACAGGGTTCCTGAGTGGACAAAACTGGCCCTCTGATCCTGCAACCACCCAACCATTGATACCCATATGCCCAAGGGAGCTAATTCCCTTATGATTCGCCTCTTGCTCATCAGCCCATTGATGCTTGGATCTCCTTGTTGATAGTCGCATCTTGCATAGAAGTGAATGCATCTCTCAGTGTTTCTCCATCAAACCCGAGATCCTATAAATAGTTGGGTGAGGAGGACAAGCAAGTGTTTCTTTTGTGACTCCATGTGAAATAGGGTAGAGAATTTAAATTCACAAATCAAGATAGGAGAGAGTGGATATGATAGAGGGGGAGGGAAGATATTTGTAAGCAAGAAAGGGAAGAGTGCAGGTGAGAGAGAGGGAGGGAAGAAATAAGAGAGGGTTAAAGTGGATATGAGAGAGAGGGAGGGTTAAAGTGGATATGAGAGAGAGGGAGGGTTAAAGTGGATATGAGAGAGAGGGAAGAGGCAAGGGAGGGAAGAGGCAAGGGAGGGGGAGAGAATAAAGATTGGCAAAATAGACAAGGGAAAGAGAGGGAAGAGACACACACAGAAGAAGAAAGAGAGAGAAAAAGAGCGATCAAAATTGAAAGAATGACTGAAATGCATGATTACTACCAATTTGCATTATTTTTGGCCATGGGTAATGTTAATCGTCACACTTGGACTAGGAATTATTATCTTTAAAAAAGACCCAAAAATCACTTTGTAGGTTGTGATTTGTGGCACTAAGTGACATAATCTTTGTGACACTTGGTGGCACAAAATTTGTGATGTTTAGCATCACATTTGTGACATTGAACATCATAAAAACATTATTTCCTTCAAAAAAATTCCCAAAATGACTTTGTGTCTGACATTTACAACGATGTAAGTTTTGTGACATTAAAACATCACTAATAACATCGTTTTCTCCTAACGTTTTAATATCTCTCGCCACTTAGAAACCAAATACAATGTAAACTTTTTTTTTAAGGGATGTGACATTAAGCATAGAGTTTTCTTGTAATGTTTGTTATGAAATATGTGTTATGTTTTCTATGCATTTAATTTTACATGCTACATGTTCGTAATTGTAAGAATTGACAGTTGGTTGCATCCCAAGAGATCGTGAGAAAAAAATGTAGTCATCCTCCTCCTCATCATCATATGTATCCTCCCCACCACCACCACCTTCACCATCACACTTTCATTCTTCTTCTACTAATGAAAAAGTATACACATTTAGTGCTAAAAAACACTCATATAAATCTTCAAAGAAACTAAGTACATGTGGAATCAACTCCTCAGCGCATAGTTGCATTGCTTTACGATGTCGTCATCGGTCACCACTCCCTCTTGTTTAAGCCACCCCCAAGTTTCAGCTTCAGTATGATGTCTGCGACGATTAACTATTCTCACGATCTCTTGGGATGCAACCAACTGTCAATTCTTACAATTACGAACATGTAGCATGTAAAATTAAATGCATAGAAAACATAACACATATTTCATAACAAACATTACAAGAAAACTCTATGCTTAATGTCACATCCCTTAAAAAAAAAGTTTACATTGTATTTGGTTTCTAAGTGGCGAGAGATATTAAAACGTTAGGAGAAAACGATGTTATTAGTGATGTTTTAATGTCACAAAACTTACATCGTTGTAAATGTCAGACACAAAGTCATTTTGGGAATGTTTTTGAAGGAAATAATGTTTTTATGATGTTCAATGTCACAAATGTGATGCTAAACATCACAAATTTTGTGCCACCAAGTGTCACAAAGATTATGTCACTTAGTGCCACAAATCACAACCTACAAAGTGATTTTTGGGTCTTTTTTAGTGCTAAAAAACACTCATATAAATCTTCAAAGAAACTAAGTACATGTGGAATCAACTCCTCAGCGCATAGTTGCATTGCTTTACGATGTCGTCACCGGTCACCACTCCCTCTTGTTTAAGCCACCCCCAAGTTTCAGCTTCAGTATGATGTCTGCGGCGATTAACAAATATTAATAATCTAATTAGTAAAATGATATTTTTTATGTAAATCATCTAAAACCTATAGGGACTAGTGTACTGATAATGGTGCATCTATGGAAAAAAATTTGGATCACTCTAAGTATGGAAATAATATTTTTTTATTATTTCATCATATTTTTAATTAATTAGACTAATTTATATTAGTTTAAGTTATATTAGGTTAATTTAAGTGCATGGGTATGTTCTATTAGTTGTTTGATCTCGTTTGAAGTACCTTGCTCCCCCAAATTTTCTCTCCAAGCATTGTCCCAATCTAGCATAAAAACTAGACAAAACTAGACACCCTTATCTTGTAACAACCCGGTTATATTAGTTTAAGTTATATTAGGTTAATTTAAGTGCATGGGTATGTTCTATTAGTTGTTTGATCTCGTTTGAAGTACCTTGCTTCCCCAAATTTTCTCTCCAAGCATTGTCCCAATCTAGCATAAAAACTAGACAAAACTAGACACCCTTATCTTGTAACAACCCGGTTATAGAGGAACAAAAAAAGAAAAAGCTTAACCCTAAGTGATAGTAGCAAGGTCTTCTTTTAATATAAATCTATCGATTTCATTACTTTATGCATGCATATTAAAGTATATGTATTACTTGTTATGCATGGAGATGTAACATACGCATAAGCTTATGTAATATGTGCCTATGAGGCTATGTTCTTATGCAAAGAGATCTATGCATAGCTCTCATGCATAGGAGCTATTCATATAGCTCCTATGTATATTCATATAGCTCCTATGTATAAGATCATTTTTATAGCTTCTATGAATAATGGGTAGAAATAGATCTCTATGCCAAGAGCTTTATGCATACAAAGGATGCCATTTTTTTGTTTGTATTTTTTTCTGGTTTCTTTCTTTTGGGGGGGGGGAGAGGGGGGAGGGGAGAAGGTGGGGTAAGAAGTAAAAAAGAAGCTATATATGCTAAATATTCTCTACCAAGGTGAACATGTACTGGAAAACAAAAATCTTGAGATAGAAAACACTATCCAAATACCATAAGTTTCATATGATAGGGTAAGTTTTAGGTCTATGTTTGTGCCGCCTTTTCCTATAAAAGGCTCTTTATTTCTCTCTTATCCTTATTCTGAGTCAAGGGAGGCTAGTTAGAGAGGCTAAGGAATCAAATGTATGGTCAAGCTCCTATGAAGACTGACATGAGAGTTTTAGGTGTTGGGTGCATCGTGACTTTTGTATCACATGTATAGTTGTGGGCCCAAATCATCATGTTTGTGAATGCTCACTCTCATTGGCTCCAAAGGGGAGTTTGCTGGGTATTTTAAAGCTTCATGTGTATTTCCATCATGTGTGTGAATAATGGTGTTTGTGTACCTATGTGTGTCCATGTTTACAACCTCTTCAAGGGCTAAGTATGTGTGGGAATAGCCTCTAAGGCTAGATATTACGTGTGTGTGTGTGTGTGTGTGTGTGTGTGTGTGAAACCACTTAGGGTGGTTAGAACATTTAGATATTATACCTATTTGGTATAAGCAATGATGTCATCTAGATGAGCCTCAAAAGGCTATAAAAGCATTGTACATCTAAGGTAACAGCACCACATCAACCTAATCTATTGATCATTGGGTCATGCAATCTCTCTCTCACTAGAACATCTATCTTTCTCTCTTTCGCTCTCTACACACTGGGGCACGCATGGCATTCGTGTTTAAGCCTCCACATACTTTACTAATGCCCTAATACCTATAACAAGAAGATAAATTTAGCCACAAAATGTAGATAAAAGATATAAATTTTGTATTGGAGTGTACTTACGAATCTATATTTCCATGCATCCTTCTTGGTTGGCCTCCAATGTCGTACTTTCGATTGGTTGGCCTCCAATGTCGTACTTTCAATTGTTGAGGTTGCACTTGATGCGCTACAACTTCTTTTGGGGGAATATAATCCCATCATTTGCTTCCTACACTGCATGGAACCACGCCCTTTCATGTACCCCCCTTGGAGGGCCATGATAGATAGCATCTTGTGCTCTTGCATTCTTGTGAGACCTCTTACTATTGAGAAATCTTATGCAATGGCTACAGACACAATCACATGGGAAATGGTTGTTCTCTAGATTGGGGAATCACTCATGTAGAGTCTGGCAGATGTACTTAAGGTCCCTTTTCATTAAACTTGATGAAGCAAGTTTTATATGTACTATTACATAACTGCCTCAACTGGGTATACACACAAGACTACCCTTTGCATCCATAATTTCCCCACTTGTGTACCATGAGACATGATAGTAAAGGCCCTTGTCATTCCCCTCAACATTGGACTTTGTGTGACAAGCATGGCCAAAACATGGGAGGCAACTGCCATGAGACTTGTTGTCACTATGTCGAGACAACGTCCGAAGTGCCTCGAGCTTGCAAACCCACCACTATGTCGACAGCATCAATGGAGGTTCACTACAAGAGAAGGCATCATTATCGATGTTTATTTGTGACATTTTAGCGGCAATTTATGTTACTCCGCTATTAACATCATTATTAACATTGCTTGAGCGGTGCTAATTAAACGTCGCGTCGTTATACACATCGTTCAAGCGACACTGGGGAAAAAAATAGACTGTTCAAATTGAGTGGAAATAAAAACTTTAAATAAATTAAAACCCAAAAAGCTTGACCAACAGCCAAATGTTTTTGAAATAAACAACAAAATCATCAAATCCTTATACAAACCAATCAATGTGTACATATGTTATGATGATATATATTTAATTTGTACCTGCATAACACAAAAACATTTGTTCTATTTCATAACCTTACCGAAGCTTTTTGGAGCTCAATATTACATATCAAAGGAGAAGATGGTGCATTGTGCTCTCCTTGCAATGTAATAAATTTTCGTTTATTCCCAAATGTTAGTGTATTATGAAAATAGCTTCTCAAAAACTGTTTCTCCCAATGAAAATAACCATTCTCTTCCAAGAATTACATCTACGATCGAGAGATGCATCACTTGAAAATATCAAAGTGCTTCATACTCTTGAATCTTTATCCCAACTTGGTTTACCACAATATCCCACTCATTTTTATCATAGACATTGACTAATGATACTATATACTTATGAGAGCTTGGGACTTGAGGCAACTTAAGGTCTTAACCAAGTTGTAATTTACAACGTTGTGTGTGGTCATATCCTCTATGAGAATTCTAACTTTTTTATCCTTAATATTCCCATGCACTCTTTCAAACCAAATCATGTGGTCCAAATGATGGTTCCCACATAGATTTTGACACCATACAACAATGATTTTCATCAGAATGACAAAGCTCAACCGATTTATATTCAGAAGAATCCTTAAGTGTCAACATTTGAATAGTGTGCACTAATTTTCCTTTAGGTTTATCATTACCATTCCTAGTAAGTTATTGTCCTTGGGACTTAGGACAATAATTTTTATCTTGTCCCGGATCAAGACAAGAGAAACAAAGTTTTTCTTTAATCGCTCTCTCAAAATCTTACTTTTTTAGAAGGATTTTTGCTTTTTTGAAGGTTATTCCTTTTTAAAGAAAAGAACTGTTCTTTTTTGAGAGCCAAAATTTTCTCCATGAGGCTTATATGAATAATTCTTATCTTTTTCTTTATGATTACCATTACTCATGTTAGCGTCAAAATGTTTTACAAATCTTATAGCCTCATCTAAGTTTTTTGGCTCTTTTGGAGCGAACTTCCTTCTTGTATTCTCTTTTCAGGTCTCTAATGAAACCTCTTATATTTTTAAGATTTTCAATGCCCTTAAGTTTTAAGATAATTTTTCCAAAGCTATATATTGAGTGAGATTTAAATCATTTTGTTCCATAGAACAATTATCCAATTTCAATCTTCATTTTCAAGAAGATATTTCTTTTTGAATAATTCCTTGAATTAATCCCAAGAATCGTCTACTTGCCTAGATTCCGCTAAACTCATCCACCACTTAGAAGATTTGCCTTCTAAAAGGATAGGCTAGCTTTAGGCACATTTCTTAAAAGATGAAAGTATTGCCATTTTGTAGAAAAATATTGACCACACCTTTATTTATCCCCTTCTAAAAGTAGGTGTCTTTAAATATTTGAATACCATACCCTGGTCTCTAGTTTTGGGACCCTCTTCAATTATGGTTTCATTCAACCCTTTTTCTAGAGTTTTTTCTCTTCCCTCACCAATGTTATTTTTAGATATTTCTTTTACTCCCAATCCTTCCCCTCCCATCAAGGAGCTAAGAAGACCCATCATTTTCTCAATTTTATTTTCTATATTAGAGATTTTTTCATTTATTTTCATAATTTCCATACCCTCATAATTATTAAAGTTGTAATCCATATCTATTTCATTTGGTTTTGTAATATCCTCTTTCACATGGAAAGAGGACATTGGGTTTTCCCCCTTCTCACCATTTTCATCCTTCCCACCTTGAGAAGCCATTTACTCTAACACTAATAAAAATGAAAAATTTCTTACAAAGAAAAGTTTTTTACAACACAATGACATTACTTGGTTGCATAAATATGAATTGTCCCTAATGATGTGAAGAACAGTTCCGTTGATTCCTCCTGGATATTTGCTTCAAAGATCCTTCAAGGTTGTCTTGTACTCCACTTGATCCATGTAGAACTCCAAAATATGCCCAATTTATTAGGTAAGAGATATTTTGTATAGAGAAGATTTGAGAAATATAGGGATTAAATTATGAAAATGAATAGAAAAGAGATTAAGAAGTAGAGATTAGATTTAGCAATGAGTAGCTCAATGGAAACATGGAAGAGAAAGAACTTGGCTCTAATATCAATATAATGATCCTTGCATTATAGACTTGAGGACTTGTAAGACTAGTACTTTGATTCTCTACCCAACCATAATATCCCAAATAGACCCTAAACTCATGGTTATATAGGCCTAAGTGGTGCATGACCTTCCAACTTCAGCCCCTTCACCTTTCATTTGCTAAATGTTGCCTTTTAAATCACCAATGCCTCTTCAATTACCCCTGGAAGGGGGAACCCTCCTCTATGTCCCTTGGGCTTTCATTGTGCACCATTAACTTCCCTTTTTAATTTAACTTTAATGCCTATTTACCATTCCTTAGGTATTTCCTATGTGAAATTCCCTGAACCTTATTTATATGCAAAACTTTTACATATAAATAATCTTTTCTAGTCTTACCTTTCAGTGGAGCGTATGCAATTTGAGGGTGTGTACATACGAGCATATGTGAGTTATGGGGGGCATGTGTGTTTAGGAGCGTATGTGAGTGAGGGAGCCTATACATGCAAGCATATGTGACTGAGAGGACATGTATGTGTGAGCATATGTGAGTGAGAGGACATGTATGCGCGAGAATATGTGAGTGAAGGGGGAATGTATGTGTTAGCATACACTACAACAAAATCAAGGTTTAGTAGCAAAAATAGCAACGTTTTATAACTAGAAGGGTAGGTAGATATCGAGCAATTTTTGTTGCTAGAAACACTACTATTTTTTCTGCAATGGGTTTGCTGCTTAGCCGAAAATAGCATCAAAATGTCGTTGGCTACTTAGTAATGATATTTTTCTATCTCGCACCCAAATGTCGCTGGCTGCTCAACGATATTTCTTTGCTATTTTTGCTGCTCAGAGAGCGAAAGCTTTGCACAGCAAAAAAAGAGCTGGGGCAGACTGGGGAGTCTGCACATGACTCCCCAGTCTACCGCCCCAACTCTTTTTTTTAATTAAAATTGAGTCACAGTTTCAGATTTATAACACAAACACAAATATAAGAAACACATACATCGTGGAGAATGCAATTGAGCCCAAAAAGTTATTATATTTCAGAAAGTGTTGGGCCTTTGGCCATATATACATAAAGTTTTTACAATGAAGAGATATCTAATTGGAATCCTCATCGGATTCCGAGTGATTATCCTCATCACATTCCGAGTGATTATCTTCATCACCTTCCTCGTCCTCTTCACTTGCTTCACGCTGATAATTAGGATCCTCCTCTTCATCTTCCCCGTCATCCTTCATACATGCCATCAAGCGCAAGGTAAGTAAGACCATTAAAAAATAATTAGACCTATAAAAGATAATGGTTTAGGCTCACTTACCTCATCTTCTTGAGTCCCCAAAATGGACTCATCCAAGCGTATGCCTCGTGTACGCATCAACACCCAAAAATTACAAACGGGGGGCTCTATACCCATAGTCATACTCCTCCTTTGTTGGGTCACACCCAACAACCTCCCCCTACAAAAAACAATTAAGAAAATATATAATTATTTAAAGAAAACATTATAGTACAAAACAAAATGAAAGAAGAGAAGAAATGATTACTTACAAAACAAGCAAGAAAGGAGGATTTCTCGCCGGAGCCGAAGTGTAGAGCTCCACTTCCATAGTCGGGAAGCACTTGCCAGAAAAGCACTTGGGTGCTTTCTCACAAAGCTACGTGCATGCCTCCACTCCTCGGTCATGTTGTAAACACTAAGCTTCTCCAAGTCATTCTTTGCTGTTCTCTTGATATTTGCTCTCCTATTAGAGAGAAAAATCTTGATCTACCTCTTCATCCACTCCTCAGAGAAGAAAAGACCCACATGTGGTATAGGGAACTTTAACTTAAAGCAGCACATCGATAACATATTGCTTAGAAAGTTCATCTTGTGCTTTTCACTTTTTGAAGGAGTTCACGAACTCTAGGTTTGCCAAGTAAATGCATATGGTTCATGACTTTCTTTCCTCGTGCATCCATCATGAGGGCACCATCTACATCCACGTTGTATGGTAGGGTGGATGGATCAAATGGTAGAATGGGTCTCCTAGGGACCGGCTCATAATGTATAGATGAAGAGCCCCATTGTTGGTGAGACACATCGAGACACCTAGTGCTACTTTTGACAAAGCAAAAGCAGCCTGCTCCCCCCCCGCTACTAGCACATCTACTACCGTGGTGAAGATGCATGTGAGGGAGTGGGGGTGGGTCTAGTCGAGGAAGGTGGTGTAGGCTTATGAGAACCATATCATGATGGGCCTGCACCGCTTGGCCCGCGCCTATCAAAGGCATGGTCTGCCCCGAGCGCGATTAAGCAAGTGGGGTAGATTACCCTCACGACGTTTGCTGGCCAAGTGGGGTAGTCTGCCCCCATGGCATTGACTGGCCCGATTGTAAGCCCGCCTGCATATAAGATTAAAATATAAGACTTAAAGAATGCATGAAAGATTAACTTTGTGTATGTGAAAAGTTTTGATGGAACCATACGTGTGTCTGAGTAAACTGAGACCAAGCTTGCTGCTCATATCGTTAATTTATAATAGATAGCAAATTTCCCATAAGAGGGTCTTGTGATGGGTCGATCGACATTTCTTCTACATACATGCATGACACAACAAAACACAATTGATCTAACAAAAGCCATACTTATACATACATGCATGACACAACAAAACACAATTAATCTAACAAAAGCCATACTTGATGGAACCATACCTATGTCTGAGTAAACTGAGACCAAGCTTGCTGCTCATATCGTTAATTTATAACAGATAGCAAATTTCCCATAGGAGGGTCTTATGGTGGGTCGATCGACATTTCTTCTACATACATGCATGACACAACAAAACACAATTGATCTAACAAAAGCCATACTTAAATCTTAGAAAAAAAATACAACATGTGATATTAGGACATTAATAAGACCTCCTACAACACTGCTTAGACAAGCAGGGTGGATAGTGCTCCTTTTGGATGATAGCTTTTGAGGACTTTCCACACGGTCCTCACTATTAAAACCAAAGGCAACTCCTCTTTTACAAGAGATGATAGTGAGAAGATTGAGGGCTTCCCCTCCATTATGACCACCTACGCGTGGATAACCATTCCTAACTTGACATAAGCAGCATTCTAAATGGCATATAATAGTGCCCCATATCTCTATGCATAAGTCCATTTCCTAAACCCGGCACCCAAGGGTGCAATAAAAATGAGGTTGAATGAATAAGGCTGCTTACCTTGAATGCGTAGCCAACCAAGAGAAAACAACAACACAAGCTTAGACAAAAAATACATGTGATATTAGGACATTGTTAAGACCTCCTACCATATACTGCTTATACAAGGCTTATACAAGCTGGGCGAACAATGCCGCTTTCGGATGAAAGCTTCTGAGGACTTTCCACATGCCTTGGGGGAGGCACTTCTAAAAAATCATATGTATTACGTGTGTTCAAGGGGCATTTAAAAAACCCCTTAACTAATTTTTTCCCCCCAATAAAACCACCCCTCTTTACTTATGAACTAACCGATTTTTTTTTTGAAGTTGAATTAAAATACCCCTCCTTTTGATCGCATGTGGTAAACTAATTTTTTTGAGGTGAACCCCCTGAGCCATACACTCCCCACTATTAAAGCCAAAGGAAACTCCTCTTTTACCAGAGAAGTATAGTGCGAAGATCGAGGGCTCCCCCTCCACTATAACCATCTACTCGCAGATAACCACTCCTAACTTGACATAAGTAGCATTCTAGTTGGCATATAACATGGCTCACAGGTTCTTATGGACATGGAATACCAATCAAGAAAACTCGTGCGACACCTAAATTGGTGATCATCACACTGATAATCAAATCTCGGGGGGGGGGTCACTATATGTAAATCCTCTATATCACGTGCGTTCAAGGCCTATTTAAAAAGTCCCTTATCTGTGAATTTTTTAGTGAATATAATGTATCCTTTCCTATTCAAATCTATATTTTTTTTAAAAATATAATAAATAAATCCCCTCTGTAAATATATTTCTGTAAGTTTTAAATATTTAAAATGTCCTTCTGTTGAACCCACGTGATACTTACATATTTATACGAGTGACCCCCCCGAGAATCAAATAAAAAATAATATGCACAAAAAGCTTAAGACATGATTCACAAAATAAAAACTGATCATCATCTTCACACCATCGCTCAATCCACCCAATAGCCATTCGACACCTCAATCGGTACCCTTGTATAGTGTGATATCTCAATCGGTACCCTCGCACTTCTCGTTGCTATACTCAAACACTTTCCATGTCAGTTAAAGAATATATTGAAGATATCAATTAATCCCAACATCATCTTGAGATATAGACAACCCATAAGTATTCAAATAACAACCACACACATGTTTTCTAGGCGTAAGTACCCTGAGAATCACCCCTCCATATGAACCAACTGAAACCAACAATGGATGCCCACAAGCATGCCATATACGGGCGTCCTCGATATACAACTGCCTAAACGCATGAGAGTATGGCTTCATGATTGGTGTGAAAGACTAGATCTACACATAATGCATATGCAATAAGCCAATCAAATGAATGTACGTAAGACGAGTCTAAGTGTCCCGTACCACATAGGCGCATTGTACATACACGCATAGGATGGTAGAAGATAGAAGACATAAATGTGTCTGGAGTGAGTATATGAAACCAATCTGATGTCCCATACCATGAGATTAATTCCATCCATCACTTCCTTCACGATAGAAGTTTGAGGTGGAGTGGCTAGTTCCCTCTAAAACTTAAATTTCGACACAAATTTTCTCTATCTAGAAATTTTATTTAAGTTACTGAACTTGAACTAATCTTAATGTTGAATGTTTGGTTTATTAATATTAGATTCTTAATTTGGAAAGATATTATAGAAATACTTATAAAAAAAGACAATGAATGTATACATATACATACCTCCATCATTTTAGTGTTATTGAAATAATATGTCAAAAAGAATATTAACACTTGAAAGAGATGTAAATCAATATTACTTATATGGATAGGGTATATAAAGTTATTAAACAAAATGTCATGAGAAGCTTAACATCATAAGAATAAAAGTTGAATTGGTTATGGATATAAGGATAGGAAAATGCTAACCTAAAGTTGGAAAGGTTGTTTGAGGGGATGTGAGATTACAAATGAAGAATGGATAAATTTGATAAAATATGAATGAAAAGTAATGATTCTAAACATTTTGATTAAGTGAACAAGTCTAGATGATGAAAGATTGATTTACATTTGTAGTTGAAATAGACATAAATAATAAACATGTAACTGAAGCGTAAGAGAGTAGTACCTTTTATATATATTCAATTGCAATGATGCTCTACATTGAGAAAAATGAGAAACAATGAGAATGGATTGAAGTATAATTATTCTTCCAAACATAACTAGGGTTGTATTAAATTATGACTTTATAAGAAATAAAACTTATAGTAGTATGGTTTAAGATTGTATGCACAATTATTTTAATCACAGGTAATTCTCAAAAGGAAGTTTGAGATGAAGGATTTGGGAGATCTGCGCTACTTTTTGGGAATTGAGGTCATTCGCACACCTAATGGTATTTGGCTCACAGAGACAGTATATATTGGACATTTTGTCCAAGTATGGAATGGCTAATTATAAGTCAATCTCGGTGCCATTAGATCAAAATGACAAGATTAGTGCGAATGTAGGTTATGTATTGGAGGATCCCACTATGTACAAGAAGATTATGGGGAGTTTAATCTATGTCATGATTAGCAAGCTAGATTTGAGTTACATTGTTGGCTTAGAGAGCCAGTTTATGCAGGTTCCACATAAACCACATCTAGGTAGTGTGCGACACACACTTCAGTATTTGAGGGCCACTATTAAATATGCATTGTTTTATGCAGTAGGTGTATCATTGGAGCTATATGGGTACACAGATGCAGATTGGGCAGGTAGCATCTCAGACATGAGATCGACTGGTGGGTTTATGTTTTCATTGGGGAGTGTTGTTGTGACATGGAACAACAAGAAGCAGCCCATGGTTTCCTTTTCAAGTACAGAGGTAGAGTACAGAGGAGTTGTGATGGCAACGTATAAGGTAGCTTGGTTATGCAAGCTACTTGGCTGATTTGGGGTTGCATGTGGAGAGGAAGGTTTTCATATATTGTGACAATCTTAGCAGTATACAGTTGGCCAGGAACTCAATTTTCCATGCGTGGACAAAACACATTGAGGTACATTACCACTTCATCACGGAGAGAGTCTTGGTATAGGCGACATCAACTTGGTCTACGTCAGCACACATGATCAGGTCGCTGACATCTTCATGAAGGCTTGGGAGCCGAGAAGCTCCATAGATTTTGAGATAAGCTTGGAGTTCATGAGTTGGAGTGTAGATTGAGAGGGAGTGTTGAGATGTCAAACTCAACATGAGCTGACACTCATCATGAGGCGCCTGCATGACTATTCAATATTTACATCACTGGCGGGTTTGCTAGCTGGTACTACCGACATATCTTTGCCAGAGATTCTACAGCTGGACTACCACTAGTCCACATCTACCCACTCTACTTAGCGTAATCACAATATGGACCGCTTGTATATACTCTATTATGTGTGTTAGTCACTTTATCTTCTTTGTAGATCTCTTTTTTTGTGTGAAGAAGAACTTTGAGCCTTTCACCTTGTGTGTTCTCTTCTAAGGTTTGTGTGAGTGTGCGTGTGCTTGCAAGAGCTTAAGCTCTCTTCTCCCCTACATCTTTTCACTCATCTCTTAGTAAAAATATATATGTAAGATACTCAAAGTATTTGGCATGACTGAATGTAAGGAAAATAGTAGCCCAATGAAGGTCGAAAAAAAATTGACTCCCCAACCAATGAGGTGATAGCTCAAGTAGTGAAGGTTTTTGTCTAGGACCAAGAGATCTTTGTTTCAAGACCCCCTTGGTTGGTTGCATCACCTACAACAAGCGGATAATTAAGTGCCTACGCGTGGGACGTGCCTATGGGTGGTTGAAAATCATTAACTATAGGAGGATCTTGGGCCTGAGGCCTGAGTTAAAACAAAAAATGTCTCCCCAATGAAGTTTTATCAAAATGTATGTGTTAAAGATAATATTGATAAAAGATTGTCTCCCTAATGAAGGTTTGTCAAAAGTTGTCTATTGTTAAACCTTATGAATGAGATCTTATCTAGGATTTAACTTGTTGATAGATTTATCCTTTAAGGACTAGACTAAACATTGGTAGAATTGTGAAATAATCATTAGAAAGTATGTATATCGATGTTATGATGCATTCAAAGTACTCAGGCGTATCGAATCACCTATGTTACATGCAAAACCGTTAGTGGATTTTGTGACTCAAATTGGGTAGAGGTGATTATTACCGCTCAGTAAACACTATATTATTTTCTTTTTGTTTGGGATGAATTTCTTTGTGTGAGACGTTATGAGTGAGGAGGATTCTACAAGCCATGGAAGTAGTGACTCAAATTGGGTAGAGGTGATTATTACCGCTCAGTAAACACTATATTATTTTCTTTTTGTTTGGGATGAATTTCTTTGTGTGAGACGTTATGAGTAAGGAGGATTCTACAAGCCATGGAAGTAGTGCAGAAACAACATATAATGTTGTAAAAACTGACAACTAAGGTTGCATGGCCATTTCTTGGAATCTTTACTTATGCCATGCTCACATGAAACACATTGACATTCATTGTCACTTTGTGTTTCATGCCATGCTCACATGACACACATCGAGATTCATTTATCATTTTGTGTGCAAGGGATCCTTATTTTAAAAAGTTACTCCCCTCACAAAATATCCTCTCTCTCTCTCTCTCTCTCTCTCTCTCTCTCTCTCTCTCTCTCTCATGGTCATGGAGGTAGATGATAGATTTAGGTAGATGATAGAGATGTGAAAATATCTTCACAATGGTATAATCTAAAAGAAAATTCTCATGTCTTATCCCCATGCATTCAAGTGTGTTTTAAATGGATTTAGTCATCTTTGCTTCATGAGTTAGGTTCCTTCCACAATGCCATTGTTCAAATCACATTATAGTTAAATTATATCCTCTACTCCAATATTTTTTCTGCTGTTTGCTATTCGTGTGAGAAAAAAGTTCCTCTACTCTATGACTTATTGAATTTTCTTTTTTATTTTAATATACTTTCTTCTACGATTTTTTTGGTTATGATTGTATTGGCTAGTTATTTCCAAGATAAACCTCTCCATCCTTAACAAGATATTAAAGATTTGATATGGTTTGATCCTCCTTGAGGATATGACTCGCATAAAGAGGTATTAAAGATTTGATATGGTTTGACGCTAGTCAAGTATATGAGTGGCATAAAGTGGTAGGCACTTTCAAAACCACTTGAAAAGTCTTTGGAATATATGATTGGCATAAAGAGGTGGGCTGCCAATCACTTGAATGTTTGTGGTATATGATTGACTTTAAAGAGAAGGGCTCTTGAGAATTTGAATACATGGAGTGTTGAGCCTATTTTCATTATGATTTGATGCTACCTAGGGACATGATTGGCATAAAGTGGTGGGCTCTTAAGCATTGGTTCAAAAGAGTGCTAACGGCTTGAGAGGAAAGATCAAAGTAGAGCAACTTATCAATGGGATAGTACATATGGATCTCATGCTGCACTTTAAGGCATGTTACCTTTAATATAGCCAATGAAAGGTGAGGTTGGATGCGTTTTTGTAATAATTTGTGTGGTCATGCGCCCTCCTATAAGAGTTAAGCATGGGAACACTAATTTTGCTTCTAAATTTCATTTTATGCTATGATGGGCCACATGCATATAATCTCCTTTATCCAAGGAAATATCTTGCTCAGGATAGGAAATTATCCCTCTTAGAGTTCTCTTTTATTTGAATAAAAGGAAAATCTTGGGAACTCCCTCTAAAAGGGATCATGAGAAATGGTTACAAGGAAAAGGCATGAGGATATTCTTTTGTTGCAGGTTAAGAAAGCTAAGCTCCTAGCCAGGATCATGAGAAATGGTTGGAATGAAGGAAAAGATAATACCAACTTCTTTTGTTTTTCTAGGTTAAAAAAGCCAGACTCGTAGCCAGGAAAACTTCTTTAAAGTTAATGGTGGCTGAGGTCCTAAAAATTTTCCTTTTTAATACCGTGATCAACACGACACAGATCATGTTGAGTTTTTTCAGCAAAATCATTAGCTTTGAGGAAGTGCATTCTGAACATGTTCAAGAGGCTCAAAATAGGATCCTAAATTTGAATAGAAAATCTATAGATCCTGTAAACATAGCTAAGTGGTTGGATAGGAAAATTTCTCCTGATGAATGTAGAGAGGCTCTATTCTCCATGGGTAAGGAAAAATCTGCTGGCTAGGATGGCATCATTGTTGAGTTCATGCAATGCCTTTGGTCTCAGTTGTCTTTTTAGCTAACACGCTATTTGGGGAGGGGGAAGCTGAGGCCGACATGAAATTAAGTTAAATCAAGCTTATTCCCAAACTCCATGTTTGTGCTTATTGTGGTGTACAAAGTTATTGCAAAAGTAATTGCTAACAAGCTTGCTCTAGTTCTTAATCAGGTTATATCTTCTCATTATCATGGTTTCATTAAGGGGAGATCTATTTTTGATAATATTCTTATAGTGTTGGGAGCTATTGATTATGCAAACATTTTTGCTCAAAAATCCATCACGTCACAACAGGATATGGATAAAGTCTTTGATAGGGTTGGGTGGTGTTTCATTTCCAAATCGTTTGCAAGCTTTAGGCTTTGGTCCCTTGATCTCCAAACTTATCTTCAGTTTGTGTTCTCAAGTAGAGTCCATGCTCTTCTTTAACACAAGAATAGTGGGCATTTTACTTTGAAGAGGTCTGTGAGGTCCTCTTGCACCCTTACTTTTTGCCATTATTACTCATCCCTTCATCTTAGCTGTAATGAAGTACATTTGGTGTCACATGCACATGGGGGATGGGGCCTTGGGCTTAGGGTCATTTACATGTGTGCCTTTGGGAGCCTTGGGCTATATGATACTTAGGGCTCATGGGCATTGTACACCTTTATTATCATTCTGACTATTACTTTTCTCGGATCTCTTAGGCCCAAGCTTGCATGGTGGACTTCTCCCTTATGAGATGTTAGGATGGTGACCTTACACCCATGCTATCTACTCCATGTCTTGGTGGGTCATTTGCATTCTTGCATTAGCTCTTGAGTATGTTACTGCTAAGGGGTTAATTGTAGGATTATGGTAAGGAGAGTTTAGCTAGACTATTTCCTCATGATTCTCTCCTTTTTCTAACAGAGGTTTCTTAGAGAAGCTTTATCCATTATGCATTGCTTTGCTATTATCTCTGGCTCTAGTTGCAACATTGAGAAATCCTTGCTCATTTCTTTCTCTAAAGATTCTTATTTTGACATCTTGGTGGTTAGGTGAAATAATTAAAAGAGGCACTATTTTCAGACAGTTGGGGGTCCGTGAAGGTGTTGGAATCTATGATAAGCAGATTTTTGATTGGGTCCTTGAAAAAGTGGGCAGAAAACATAGAAAATGGAACTTTGTTTCTTATCTTGGCGGGAAAAATCAAGGTGATCAATTCCATTCTGATGCCCTATTTCTTGTTCTATGTTTCAGTGCCAGGTTTAAGCAAATGCCATTGGAAAGAAGTTTTGAAACCTATTAAAAGTTTCTTTTGGAAAGAAACTTGAGTCAAAGTGATCGGTTTCTAGCTTGGTGTAAGTGGAAGCTTGTCTGTTCTCCAAAAACACGAGGGGGTCTTGGAGTGGTCAATCTTGAAAAATCATCTTTAGCTATGTACTCTAAATCGATAGCCTCCATTTGTAAAAGGGAGCAGGTTGGAGCTAAAATGTGTATAAAGGCTCCAATGTTTGTTCTGAAAGGGGTAAATCGTTGGATAAGAATGGGCAGGAAATTTTTTTGCCTCAGTTATCTCTATCTTGAGGTAAAGCTGCGTTTATTCATAAGCTTATCAAAAGATGCAGGTTTGTGCTGGAAACTGTTCAATGGAAAGGATCACATAGACATCTCGCTTCAGTGGTCTACTTAGTGGGCTCCTTTGTCTGACTCTCCTTTGGCTCTAAGCAATATTAGAATGGCTAGGTATTTTTATAACAAAGGTATCATGAAATTGGATCATTTATGGGATGGCCCTCTTTTTGGTTGGAGAGACCTCGAACAATTAAAGGTAATGTTTGCTCTAAAAGAGGACTCTTTAGAGCTCCTAGAAGGAGCCTTAAAGGTTTGTGTCAGATGGACTCCTCAGGTGAGAGCTATTGATTTTTGCTGGAGAGACTGGGTTTGGTCTTCCATCATAAATTTTCATTTTCATTTTACAATTGGGCACTACTAATTTCAAGTTGTTTCTATGGAAAGTGTAATGGGGGGCTCCTCCCTCTGGTGACAAACTTGCTGATAGGAACATGGCATCTCTCCTGTGTAAGAGATGCCTAGCAGCTACAAAATCAGTTAAACATCTCATGATTGAATGTGCTTATAGCCAACACTTACTAATAGATTCTCAAAGCCCTTTTAAATAGGTTTATGCTTGGAGAGTATTGAAAAATCATTTATTTTTTGGGGGGTTTTTAATACCACTCTACAAGAGTAGGAAGTCAGTATAAGCTTTGTCAGATATTTTGTGCTGTGCGAGATTTGGTGTGAAAGAAATGATTTAATCTTTTAAAGAAAAATGATTAGTGGTGGGCTAGACAGTGACTAAAATAAATGATTTCGCCTTTCAAAGGAAAATGATTAGTAGTGGGCTAGAGAGTGTGAAAGCTAATGCTCTCACTGCCCTGATCCTATTTATCAACTCTCGAAAGTTAAATTGCTTTGCATGGAAATCTACATAATTAAGGTGTATTCAGTTCTTAATGACTGTTAAGCTGTTTGTCTCTGATGAAGAAGCCTTAGCTTGTAGATGAATGCAACCCTCTGCGTCAGGATTTGAAGATTAGTGCCAGTTAAACTGTTCACTGTACATCTTTTGCAATGTCTATTTGTAGAGTTAGATGAAGAAGCCTTAGCTTGTGAAAGCATACTAATCTTTTGGTGGAGCTTGTAGGTGGATGTAACCCTCTGTCTCGTCAGAATTTGAAGATGGATGTAACCCTCTGTCGCGTTAGAATTTGAGGATTCGTACCAGTTCAATTGTTCACTGTACATCTTTTGAAGTTTCTGTTTGCAGAGAGGATATTTATGTTAAGTGTGTAGTTTGACTAGACATTCATTGTAGCTCTGATGTCCGAGCCATTTTGTACATATTTTCTTGTCTTTTTTCTTTAATTTTATTTTCATGGAAAAAAGGTTGGACGAGGCGGCCTGAAAAGGAGAGGGGACAGGGTCCATTGTATTCTTCAGGGTAGACTCTGAGTTTCACCACCATCGCATAATTTCACCTAGGAGAGGGGAAAGGGCACCTTTGTATTCTTGGGGGTACCGCTTTATTTCACCTAGTTTCGTAAAGTTGGACGAGGCGGCCTAAAAATGAGAGGGGAATGGCCCAACTTTTTTCATGTCTCACCACCCATCCCCCTCCCACAAGAAGATCTCTCACGAGTCCAAAAAATCTGGACCGTCAACGCCAAAGTCAAAACAACTCGCAACGCCGATTACGACGTGGCGGTGCCTAATTAAGAGGCGCAACACAAAGTCAAAATCTGTTGAGCCGCGTACGCCGAGTTCACAAACAAGGTGGCTGCTTAGCTGGGCGAGGGCTCTGTCCGCCCTTGCCAAGTCCAAGGGCGCCCGCCAGTCCATCTGCAAATGCCTGGAAGCGGCCGCACGCAACGTCCAGATCAACACCTCTGCTGTCAAGAAGCTGCCCAAGCAAGACTGCTCCAAGTAAGTACACGACATGACAGTCTGCTCTTATAAGAAGGGTGTTTAAACGCACATAATATTCTCTCTTGCCGCAGGATCAAGTGAGAGATAAAAGCCGCGCGTGTGGAGACGCTCCGGAGGCATATGCAGTCACCACGTACTCTCGGCCCAAATTATACAATAGCTTGTCATGGTCTGTGGCATGGTGTCCTGATGATTCACTTACTACTTTGAGATTGCTTAATATAAAAAATCATTTTGTTTGATATCTGCAATTTTCTATTTTGAGATCGTCACGGTGTGCTTAATCAAACTTTAGACTTATTAATTAATTTTTTTTCTCTGTCACTCAACCTTTAGACTTTATAAGGTTACAAACCTTTTAAAGTCTATGGTTAAAAGATTTACATTTTCTATAGCCCAAGCTTTCATTGAATACATACCCTATACCTTACTCTCCCTACCTCTCTCCTCCAAGTGAAAAAGAATGAGCCCTCTTGCCTTTTTAAAGAAAATCATGAGCCCAAAAAAATGAAGATTATGGAGGACATTATGAGCCCAAAAAATGAATCATTATGGAGGACATCAACCTTTAAAAATAGAATGTAATGGAGGCTAACATAGATAGAAAGAAAGCATGCGGACCCAACACCATTTCCATTTTTGACCTTACAAAAAACCTTAATAAACATAACAAAATTTTAGTGTCTTGAACCCAAGGTTTGCACACACCAACTAATTAATTAATCACAAAAAAACGTTTCGGGTGTACCTTCATGCAATTTCTATTTTGAGATCGACGTCAACCTCTTTTAATCATTGGTTGCAATTGTGCGTATATTAGCATTTACTACGAGAGGATACGTGCATAGCTACATCCAAAAATGTGTTGCAAACGAAGAAAATTTGGAGTTTCAAATATCTCTAGCGTGGCTATGCACACGGCTAGGGCATGCAGCTCTACAGCCACACATGTAGCCACACGCATGCATAACTGAGTGTACAATCACGTGTGCAGTTTGCACAAAACAAAATGGGGCGAGGAACAAAATGGGAGAGAAACGGATCTGCTTCTCTCTCCCATTCTATCTCCCTCCCCTTTTTTTTAGAGAAAAACTCACATGCATGAAAAATAAAACATTTATAGTAAAATACTATAAAAAACTTAAAATACATGTACATAAACAAGTTTCATTCAGAAATACAAACATATATTGAGAGTAGTTCACATCAAGTTTTACATATCGCTTTTACATAAACCCAAAAAAACAAGTCATTCATATTGAAAATAGGAAGCATCCACATGGTCAACATAAAAATAGTGTAATAAAGAACAAGTGAACTAAGATAATATTCGTAAGATTATGTAAATTATCTTCAAATGTAGTCATCCTCCTCCTCATCATCATAGGTATCCTCCCCACCACCACCACCTTCACCATCACACTTTCATTCTTCTTCTACTAATGAAAAAGTATACACATCTAGTGCTAAAAAACACTCATATAAATCTTCGAAGAAACTAAGTACATGTGGAATCAACTCCTCAGCGCATAGTTGCATTGCTTTACGATGCCGTCATCGGTCACCACTCCCTCTTGTTTAAGCCACCCCCAAGTTTCAGCTTCAGTATGATGTCTGCGATTAACTATTCTCACGATCTCTTGGGATGCAACCAACTGTCAATTCTTACAATTACGAACATGTAGCATGTAAAATTAAATGCATAGAAAACATAACACATATTTCATAACAAACATTACAAGAAAACTCCATGCTTAAAAAAAAAGTTTACTGTATTTGGTTTCTAAGTGGCGAGAGATATTAAAACGTTAGGAGAAAACGATGTTATTAGTGATGTTTTAATGTCACAAAACTTACATCGTTGTAAATGTCACACACAAAGTCATTTTGGGAATGTTTTTGAAGGAAATAATGTTTTTATGATGTTCAATGTCACAAATGTGATGCTAAACATCACAAATTTTGTGCCACCAAGTGTCACAAAGATTGTGTCACTTAGTGCCACAAATCACAACCTACAAAGTGATTTTTGGGTATTTTTTAAAGATAATAATTCCTAGTCCAAGTGTGACGATTAACATTACCCATGGCCAAAAATATGCAAATTGGCAGTAATCATGCATTTCAGTCATTCTTTCAATTTTGATCGCTCTTTTTCTTTCTCTTTCTTCCATGTGTGTGTCTCTTCCCTCTCTTTCCCTTGTCTATTTTGCCAATCTTTATTCTCTCCCCCTCCCTTGCCTCTTCCCTCCCTCTCTCTCTCATATCCACTTTAACCCTCTCTTATTTCTTCCCTCCCTCTCTCTCACCTCCACTCTTCCCTTTCTTGCTTACAAATATCTTCCCTCCCCCTCTATCATATCCACTCTCTCCTATCTTGATTTGTGAATTTAAATTCTCTACTCTATCTCACATGGAGTCACAAAAGAAACACTTGCTTGTCCTCCTCACCCAACTATTTATAGGATCTCGGGTTTGTTGGAGAAACACAGAGAGATGCATTCACTTCTATGCAAGATGCGACTATCAACAAGGAGATCCAAGCATCAATGGGCTGATGAGCAAGAGGCAAATCATAAGGGAATTAGCTCCCTTGGGGATATGGGTATCAATGGTTGGGTGGTTGCACGATCAGAGGGCCAGTTTTGTCCACTCAGGAACCCTATAAATAGTAAAAAAACAGGCATTTGTTTACCTTTAGTGGCTAGTATCTCATAGCTAACGAAGGAATTTCCTTTCAAGTTCTTTGTTAGAACATCACATGAAAAGTTGGGAATATAGTTGCACAATCTAATTAAGCATTAGATATTCGAAAGTCCTCATTTCCTTAGGTACATAGTTAAAGTATACACCCTATCCCAAATTTGGATTGATTCCATAAAATGCTAACTTTCGTTTTTACATATAAACTCATTTGAGATTCCCACTTTGGATCTTAGATCTTCACATAATATAAAACTTAACTTGAGCTTTTGAGAACATTTTAAGCTATTTATCTATTTTCTTTAAATATTTTAAGGTATTTAAAGTGTTATAATATATGCCACTTTTTGTACCCACAATAACTACCACTTAAAATGCTTAGTCTTGTAGATTAAAAGAGTGGTAGATAGTGAGACATTAATAGAATGTGGTGGTTAGTCAAAATTACAAATCCAATGGTTCGATTTTTAATGATATCTTTTTCAAATTTCTTTTACGCTATCAGAAGGCTTGCAAATATTAATAATCTAATTAGTAAAATGATATTTTTTATGTAAATCATCTAAAACCTATAGGGACTAGTGTACTTGTAATGGTGCATCTATGGAAAAAAAATTGGATCACTCTAAGTATGGAAAGAAATTTTTTTTATTATTTCATCATATTTTTAATTAATTAGACTAATTTATATTAGTTTAAGTTATATTAGGTTAATTTAAGTGCATGGGTATGTTCTATTAGGTGTTTGATCTCGTTTGAAGTACCTTGCTCCCCCAAATTTTCTCTCCAAGCATTGTCCCAGTCTAGCATAAAAACTGGACAAAACTAGACACCCTTATCTTGTAACAACCAGGTTATAGAGGAGCAAAAAAAGAAAAAGCTTAACCCTAAGTGATAGTAGCAAGGTCTTCTTTTAATATAAATCTATCGATTTCATTACTTTATGCATGCATATTAAAGTATATGTATTACTTGTTATGCATGGAGATGTAACATAAGCATAAGCTTATGTAATATGTGCCTATGAGGCTATGTTCTTATGCAAAGAGATATATGCATAGCTCTCATGCATAGGAGCTATTCATATAGCTCCTATGTATATTCATATAGCTCGTATGTATAAGATCATTTTTATAGCTTCTATGAATAATGGCTAGAAATAGATCTCTATGCCAAGAGCTTTATGCATACAAAGGATGCCATTTTTTTGTTTGTATTTTTTTCTGGTTTCTTTCTTTTGGGGGGGGGGAGAGGGGGGAGGTGGGGTAAGAAGTAAAAAAGAAGCTATATATGCTAAATATTCTCTACCAAGGTGAACATGTACTGGAAAACAAAAATCTTGAGATAGAAAACACTATCCAAATACCATAAGTTTCATATGATAGGGTAAGTTTTAGGTCTATGTTTGTGCCGCCTTTTCCTATAAAAGGCTCTTTATTTCTCTCTTATCCTTGTTCTGAGTCAAGGGAGGCTAGTTAGAGAGGCTAAGGAATCAAATGTATGGTCAAGCTCCTATGAAGACTGACAAGAGAGTTTTAGGTGTTGGGTGCATCATGACTTTTGTATCACATGTATAGTTGTGGGCCCAAATCATCATGTTTGTGAATGCTTACTCTCATTGGCTCCAAAGGGGAGTTTGCTGGGTATTTTGAAGCTTCATGTGTATTTCCATCATGTGTGTGAATAATGGTGTTTTTGTACCTATGTGTGTCCATGTTTACAACCTCTTCAAGGGCTAAGTATGTGTGGGAATAACCTCTAAGGCTAGATATTACGCGCGCGCGCGCGCGCGTGTGTGTGTGTGTGAAACCACTTAGGGTGGTTAGAACATTTAGATATTATACCTATTTGGTATAAGCAATGATGTCATCTAGATGAGCCTCAAAAGGCTATAAAAGCATTGTACATCTAAGGTAAAGGCACCACATCAACCTAATCTATTGATCATTGGGTCATGCAATCTCTCTCTCACTAGAACATCTATCTTTCTCTCTTTCTCTCTCTACACACTGGGGCACGCATGGCATTCGTGTTTAAGCCTCCACATACTTTACTAATGCCCTAATACCTATAACAATAAGATAAATTTAGCCACAAAATGTAGATAAAAGATATAAATTTTGTATTGGAGTGTACTTACGAATCTATATTTCCATGCATCCTTCTTGGTTGGCCTCCAATGTCGTACTTTCGATTGTTGAGGTTGCACTTGATGCGCTACAACTTCTTTTGGGGGAATATAATCCCATCATTTGCTTCCTACACTGCATGGAACCACGCCCTTTCATGTACCCCCCTTGGAGGGCCATGATAGATAGCATCTTGTGCTCTTGCATTCTTGTGAGACCTCTTACTATTGAGAAATCTTATGCAATGGCTACAGACACAATCACATGGGAAATGGTTGTTCTCTAGATTGGGGAATCACTCATGTAGAGTCTCGCAGATGTACTTAAGGTCCCTTTTCATTAAACTTGATGAAGCAAGTTTTATATGTATTACATAACTGCCTCAACTGGGTATACACACAAGACTACCCTTTGCATCCATAATTTCCCCACTTGTGTACCATGAGACATGATAGTAAAGGCCCTTGTCATTCCCCTCAAGATTGGACTTTGTGTGACAAGCATGGCCAAAACATGGGAGGCAACTGCCATGAGACTTGTTGTCACTATGTCGAGACAACGTCCGAAGTGCCTCGAGCTTGCAAACCCACCACTATGTCGACAGCATCAATGGAGGTTCACTACAAGAGAAGGCATCATTATCGATGTTTATTTGTGACATTTTAGCGGCAATTTATGTTACTCCGCTATTAACATCATTATTAACATTGCTTGAGCGGTGCTAATTAAACGTCGCGTTATACACATCGTTCGAGCGACATTGGGAAAAAAACAGACTGTTAAAATTGAGTGGAAATAAAAACTTTAAATAAATTAAAACCCAAAAAGCTTGTCCAACATCCAAATATTTTTGAAATAAACAACAAAATTATCAAATCCTTATACAAACCGATCAATGTGTACATATGTTATGATGATATATATTTAATTTGTACCTGCATAACACAAAAACATTTGTTCTATTTCATAACCTTACCGAAGCTTTTTGGAGCTCAATATTACATATCAAAGGAGAAGATGGTGCATTGTGCTCTCCTTGCAATGTAATAAATTTTCATTTATTCCCAAATGTTAGTGTATTATGAAAATAGCTTCTCAAAAACTGTTTCTCCCAATGAAAATAACCATTCTCTTCCAAGAATTACATCTACGATCGAGAGACGCATCACTTGAAATTATCAAAGTGCTTCATACTCTTGAATCTTTATCCCAACTTGGTTTACCACAATATCCCACTCATTTTTATCATAGACATTGACTAATGATACTATATACTTATGAGAGCTTGGGACTTGAGGCAACTTAAGGTCTTAACCAAGTTGTAATTTACAAAATTCTAACTTTTTTATCCTTAATATTCCCATACACTAAAACCAAATCATGTGGTCCAAATGATGGTTCCCACATAGATTTTGACACCATACAACAATGATTTTCATCAGAATGACAAACCTCAACCGATTTATATTCAGAAGAATCCTTAAGTGTCAACATTTGAATAGTGTGCACTAATTTTCCTTTAGGTTTATCATTACCATTCCTAGTAAGTTATTGTCCTTGGGACTTAGGACAATAATTTTTATCTTGTCCCGGATCAAGACAAGAGAAACAAAGTTTTTCTTTAACCGCTCTCTCAAAATCGTACTTTTTTAGAAGCTTACTAGGATTGGATTTTTGCTTTTTTGAAGGTTATTCCTTTTTAAAGAAAAGAACTGTTCTTTTTTGAGAGCCAAAATTTTCTCCATGAGGCTTATATGAATAATTCTTATCTTTTTCTTTATGATTACCATTACCCATGTTAGTGTCAAAATGTTTTACAAATCTTATAGCCTCATCTAAGTTTTTTGGCTCTTTTGGAGCGAACTTCCTTCTTGTATTCTCTTTTCAGGTCTCTAATGAAACCTCTTATATTTTTAAAATTCTCAATGCCCTTAAGTTTTAAGACAATTTTTCCAAAGCTATATATTGAGTGAGATTTAAATTATTTTGTTCCATAGAACAATTATCCAATTTCTATCTTCATTTTCAAGAAGATATTTCTTTTTGAATAATTCCTTGAATTAATCCCAAGAATGCTCTACTTACCTAGATTCCGCTAAACTCATCCACCACTTAGAAGATTTGCCTTCTAAAAGGATAGGCTAGCTTCAGGCACATTTCTTAAAAGATGAAAGTATTGCCATTTTGTAGAAAAATATTGACCACACCTTTATTTATCCCCTTCTCTTCTCCACTAAAAGTAGGTGCCTTTAAATCTTTGAATACCATACCCTGGTCTCTAGTTTTGGGACCCTCTTCATTTATGGTTTCATTCAACCCTTTTTCTAGAGTTTTTTTCCTTCCCTCACCAATGTTATTTTTGGATATTTCTTTTACTCCCAATCCTTCCCCTCCCATCAAGGAGCTAAGAAGACCCATCATTTTCTCAAGTTTATTTTCTATATTATAGATTTTTTCATTTATTTCCATAATTTCCATACCCTCATAATTATTAAAGTCGTAATCCATATCTATTTCATTTGGTTTTGTAATATCCTCTTTCATATGGAAAGAGGACATTGGGTTTTCCCCCTTCTCACCATTTTCATCCTTCCCACCTTGAGAAGCCATTTACTCTAATACTAATAAAAATGGAAAATTTCTTACAAAGAAAAGTTTTTTTACAACACAATGACCTTACATTAGGACCTCAATGGAAGGCTTCTTGGGCCCTTTTATTTGGCAGTTTAAGGGAGTCAAACCTTTTCTCTTAAGAAGAAACGTTTTCTAATTAGAAGCTTCAAAACGGCTACTTTATTCGAATTTGAATTTTGGGGGAAAAATGGAATTTAAAATCTAGCGAAAAAACCATATCATGTAACATATCTATGGAAAGCTCTTGATGTGTAGATCACGGATCTGTAATCTCCGCTCAAATCGAAACTTGTATGTAGAAGTTATGGAGGTCCGAAAATTGTAAAATTGCCTCCCCCTCGTTTTTGGGAAAAAAGTGCACCCTTTGACCACTCTTACACCTCTCTTAAAAACCCAACATTTCAGTCCACATGGCAACCCCCCATTTGGCTATTCCTTAATCACCTTGATTAGGCTTGGGCAAATTAAAGGGCCCAAGAAGACCCCATTCACTTCCTAATGCTTGGTCGCATAATTATGAATTGTCCCTAATGATGTGAAGAATAGTTCCGTTGATTCCTCCTGGATATTTGCTTCAAAGATCCTTCAAGGTTGTCTTGTACTCCACTTGATCCATGTAGAACTCCAAAATATGCCCAATTTATTAGGTAAGAGGTATTTTGTATAGAGAAGATTTGAGAAATATAGGGATTAAATTATGAAAATGAATAGAAAAGAGATTAAGAAGTAGAGATTAGATTTAGCAATGAGTAGCTCAATGGAAACATGGAAGAGAAAGAACTTGGCTCTAATACCAATGTAATGATCCTTGCATTATAGACTTGATGACTTGTAAGACTAGTACTTTGATTCTCTGCCCAACCATAATATCCCAAATAGACCCTAAACTCATGGTTATATAGGCCTAAGTGGTGCATGACCTTCCAACTTCAGCCCCTTCACCTTTCATTTGCTAAACGTTGCCTTTTCAATCACCAATGCCTCTTCGGGGGAACCCTCCTCTATGTCCCTTGGGCTTCCATTGTGCACCATTAACTTCTCTTTTTAATTAAACTTTAATGCCTATTTACCATTGCTTAGGTATTTCCTATTTGAAATTCCCTAAACCTTATTTATATGCAAAACTTTTACATATAAATAATCTTTTCTAGTCTTACCTTTCAGTGGAGCGTATGCAATTTGAGGGTGTGTACATACCTGCATATGTGAGTTACGGGGGGCATGTGTGTTTAAGAGCGTATGTGAGTGAGGGAGCCTATACATGCAAGCATATGTGACTGAGAGGACATGTATGTGTGAGCATATGTGAGTGAGAGGACATGTATGCGCGAGAATATGTGAGTGAAGGGGGAATGTATGTGTTAGCATACACTACAACAAAATCAGGGTTTAGTAGCAAAAATAGCAACGTTTTATAACTAGAAGGGTAGGTAGATATCGAGCAATTTTTGTTGCTAGAAACACAACTATTTTTGCTGCAATGGGTTTGCTGCTCAGCCGCCGAAAATAGTAGCAAAATGTCGTTGGCTACTTAGTAATGATATTTTGCTATCTCGCACCCAAATGTCACTGGCTACTCAACGATATTTCTCTGCTATTTTTGCTGCTCAGAGAGCGAAAGCTCTGCATAGCAAAAAAAGAGCTGGGGCAGACTGGGGAGTCTGCACATGACTCCCCAGTCTGCTACCCCAACTCTTTTTTTTAATTAAAATTGAGTCACAGTTTCAGATTTATAACACAAACACAAATATAAGAAACACATACATCGTGGAGAATGCAATTGAGCCCAAAAAGTTATTATATTTCAGAAAGTGTTGGGTCTTTGGCCATATATACATAAAGTTTTTACAATGAAGAGATATCTAATTGGAATCCTCATCGGATTCCGAGTGATTATCCTCATCACATTCCGAGTGATTATCTTCATCACCTTCCTCGTCCTCTTCACTTGCTTCACGCTGATAATTGGATCCTCCTCTTCATCTTCCCCGTCATCCTTCATACATGCCATCAAGCGCAAGGTAAGTAAGACCATTAAAAAATAATTAGACCTAGAAAAGATAACGGTTTAGGCTCACTTACCTCATCTGCTTGAGTCCCCAAAATGGACTCATCCAAGGGTATGCCTCGTGTACGCATCAACACCCAAAAATTACAAACGGGGGGCTCTATACCCATAGTCATACTTCTCCTTTGTTGGGTCACACCCAACAACCTCCCTCTACAAAAAACAATTAAGAAAATATATAATTATTTAAAGAAAACATTATAGTACAAAACAAAATGAAAGAAGAGAAGAAATGATTACTTATAAAACAAGCAAGAAAGGAGGATTTGTTGCCAGAGCTGAAGTGTAAAGCCCCACTTCCATAGTCGGGAAGCAGTTGCCAGAAAAGCACTTGGGTGCTTTCTCACGAAGCTACGTGCATGCCTCCACTCCTCGGTCATGTTGTAAACACTAAGCTTCTCCAAGTGATTCTTTGCTGCTCTCTTGATATTTGCTCTCCTATTAGAGAGAAAAATCTTGATCTACCTCTTCATCCACTCCTCGGAGAAGAAAAGACCCACGTGTGGTAGAGGGAACTCCAACTTAAGCACATCGATAACATATTGCTTAGAAAGTTCATCTTGTGCTTTTCACTTTTTGAAGGAGTTCACGAACTCTAGGTTTGCCAAGTAAATGCATATGGTTCATGACTTGCTTTCCTCGTGCATCCATCATGAGGGCACCATCTACAGCCACGTTGTATGGCAGGGTGGATGGATCGAATGGTAGAATGGGTCTCCTAGGGACCCACTCATAATGTATAGATGAAGAGCCCCATTGTTGGTGAGACACATCGAGACACCTAGTGCTACTTTTGACAAAGCAAAAGCAGCCTGCTCTCCCCTCGCTACTAGCACATCTACTACCCTGGTGAAGACGCATGTGAGGGAGTGGGGGTGGGTCTAGTCGAGGAAGGTGGTGTAGGCTTATCACAACCATATCATGACGGGCCTGCACCCTCGGCCCGCGCCTATCAAAGGCATGGTCTTGCCCGATTAAGCAAGTGGGGTAGATTACCCCCACGACGTTTGCTGGCCAAGTGGGGTAGTCTGCCCCCAGGGCATTGACTGGCCCGATTGTAAGCCCGCCTGCATATAAGATTAAAATATAAGACTTAAAGAATGCATGAAAGATTAACTTTGTGTATGTGAAAAGGTTTGATGGAACCATACCTGTGTTTGAGTAAACTGAGACCAAGCTTGCTGCTCATATCGTTCATTTATAATAGATAGCAAATTTCCCATAGGAGGGTCTTCTGATGGGTCGATCGACATTTCTTCTACATACATGCATGACACAACAAAACACAATTGATCTAACAAAAGCCATACTTAAATCTTAGAAAAAAAATACAACATGTGATATTAGGACATTAATAAGACCTCCTACAACACTCCTTAGACAAGCAGGGTGGATAGTGCCCCTTTTGGATGATAGCTTTTGAGGACTTTCCACACGCTCCCCACTATTAAAACCAAAGGCAACTCCTCTTTTACAAGAGATGGATAGTGAGAAGATTGAGGGCTTCCCCTCCATTATGACCACCTACGCGTGGATAACCATTCCTAACTTGACATAAGCAGCATTCTAAATGGCATATAACAGTGTCCCATATCTCTATGCATAAGTCCATTTCCTAAACCCGGCACCCAAGGGTGCAATAAAAATGAGGTTGAATGAATAAGGCTACTTACCTTGAATGCGTAGCCAACCAAGAGAAAACAACAACACAAGCTTAGACAAAAAATACATGTGATATTAGGACATTGTTAAGACCTCCTACAATACTGCTTATACAAGCAGGGCGGACAATGCCGCTTTCGGATGAAAGCTTCTGAGGACTTTCCACACGCCTTGGGAGGCACTTCTAAAAAATCATATGTATTACGTGCGTTCAAGGGGCATTTAAAAAACCCCTTAACTAATTTTTTCCCCCAATAAAACCACCCCTCTTTACTTATGAACTAACCTTTTTTTTTTGAAGTTGAATTAAAATACCCCTCCTTTTGATCGCATGTGGTAAACTAATTTTTTTGAGGTGAACCCCCTGAGCCACACACTCCCCACTATTAAAGCCAAAGGAAACTCCTCTTTTACAAGAGAAGTATAGTGCGAAGATCGAGGGCTCCCCCTCCACTATAACCACCTACTCGCGGATAACCACTCCTAACTTGACATAAGTAGCATTCTAGATGGCATATAACATGGCTCAAAGGTTCTTATGGACATGAATACCAATCAAGAAAACTCGTCGACACCTAAATTTGTGTTCTCACACTGATAATCAAATAAAAAATAATATGCACAAAAAGCTTAAGACATGATTCACAAAATAAAAAATGATCATCATCTTCACACCGTCGCTCAATCCACCAATAGCCATTCGACACCTCAATCGGTACCCTTGTATAGTGTGATATCTCAATCGGTACCCTCGCACTTCTCGTTGCTATACTCAAACACTTTCCATGTTAGTTAAAGAATTAATTGAAGATATCAATTAATCCCAACATCATCTTGAGATATAGACAACCCATAAGTATTCAAACACTACAAGACAATGCTGCCATACACGCGTTTCATACACGCGATAAATTACGAACGCGTGTATGGTCGCGCTTGTATTTGAATAGAATCGGGCGCGTGTATTTTAGCATTTAAGTTCGCGTGTATATTTGCATTTATCAACGCGTGTATAAACGCGTTTATATACACGCAGTAATACACGGATAAATACACGATAATATTTACGAGGTAATACTCGCTATTATACACGGATAAATACACGCCAGTGTACACGGATTAATACACGCATGGCAGAGAAAAACTGAAAAAAAATTGAATTCCTTAACAAAATTAAAAACTATTTTCCTTAAACCATCTCATAGTACATTACAGTATACATCATTACACAATCCCACTACATGCATTTACAACAATGAAATATATTCAAAAATAAATCATGCATATGAGATGATAGAAATGTCATCAATTTAGAACATACAGTGACGGATTGGTTAGGGTTCGATCTCATCTTCAATAAGATCCATCCTTGCCAAACGATCAACATCAATATCCATTTGATCAATTGGTAAGGCTACGATTAAATTTATTCCACTATCGATATTCTGTACTCCATTGATAATGGTATCGATGTCCTGATCATCCTCATCAACATCACCATCATCCTCAATGGTAGGGTCATTCTCATGATCATGAGAAATGGCATGCTCATCCTCATTATCACGATCATCTCTTATTTCTTGATCATCGATCACAACATCTTCAATGGCATATTCGACGTCATCTTCATTGCGGCTTGTTACATCCTCCATATGCTCCATATCAGTGAATGTATTATACATCACTTTGGAACGTGGTGCAATAGGGATGACGTACCACCATTTGATGTCATGCACCATTGGTAGATAGATAACCTACTCAAATACACACAGTACAGTAATTAATTAGCATATCAAAAGTCAAGGGGTACACGAGCTTAGATATATATGTACATGAAACACATTAGTAAAAAAATGCATACCTGCTCACATTGTTGTGGCAATACGAGCCTATCTTTCTTTGTTTGCCAGAACTTTGTAGAGTCAATAGTTACATATCCACTTGCATGGCGTTTTATCGTTGCATCAGGCCCTTTTTCCACCACGTTCATTTGCCATTTGACATCCAAAACATACACAAAGAAGCGACGAAAGTCAAGCCTAAATATGTCTTGGATTATGCCACAATAATCATCCATTTTTCCATTAGCTCCCTCAAAGCTACTAATGACACCGCAATCTTGTGTATTTCTCTTTTCATCAATTCTTTGTGTTCGAAAATGCTTGCCTTCACACCATATAGCATTGAACATAGTGCACTGGACCAAAATAGAAGCAATATTTGTGTAAGCAATGTGAATAAATATTAAAAGCAAATCACTTACAACTAATACAAAACATTAGTTCTATGTACCTTTGACATGCATCCTCGTGCATACTCCCATTCTTCCGCCGTGATATGCAGCCCCTCGTCGGTCTCTGCTCTCTCCACTTCCTCATGCAACCAATCAACATGGATATCATTCGGAAGTGTTGCTAGATGCTTAGGGTACGCCTTCCGAGAGCCATGTTGCCTCCGAAAGAGAGCTCTTTCTGCTTGCCTTTTTGTCTTTGCATCCTCATATCTTGTAACCCATCTGCTCATCACATCACTATTAAGGATACAAGTGAAATTGAGATCATCAATCAATGTTCTATCAATTACTTTACTCTGTCCTTTTCCTTGAGGCACAATAGAGGTCATCCTCAAGTCCTCTTCATTGCTCCATAGTCGTGGCAAAGAGCTGTCCACCTGACCAAGAAATTCTGAAATATATACAAGAGACTCTTGTATCAACCAACCCTCGGCCATGCTTCCTTCAGGCCTTGCACTTTGCCTCACAAAGTCTTTTAAGGTCTTCATGAAGCGCTCTAGGAAGAACATCCAACGTGCATGCACAGTACCACATAAAGCAATTTCGTCCACTAAATGCACAATGAGATGTAGTTGACTTGTGAGAATGGTTCGCGGAAAAGTCTCCTCTACCAAACAAACCACCTCCACTGCCATAACACGCGCATCATCCAACGTGGCTGGATCAATTGCTTTGGAACTAACATATCTGAAAAATAAATAAATAGTACGTTATACCTCATGCACGTTCATTTTGCAAGGTATAATGAAGGGTGATCTGAGCATGGGTTTTACATACCTCACAAGCTCGCCCATCTTATAAATACATTTTTTCAAACTCTTATTCGCACAATGGTCGATGCTAGTAGGTAGTATGAACTGCGCACATAAGAGCACATTTATGGTTTATGGCATTACAAAATTTAATTTCAACGTACATACAAGACTTGGAAAACACTTACTTGAAGCATCTTGTGCCAATCGTGGGACTTCAACCCATATAGTTGCTCAACGCCTCTTTTCTTAGTGGTTGTAAAGGCTCCCTTCAATGATCTCATGCATCCAGTGGGAGTACGCAAAGTGGTGATGGACTGCTTTACCTGCTTCTCCTCTTTCTTTGATATAATCCATGGTGCAGGCGGAAGACGAACGTGTCCACCCACCTCTCGTGGCCAAGCTTGACGCATACGTCCTGCGACCCGCAAGTCCTCACGTACGCTGACATTGTCTCGTTTACCAGTAATATGTTCCCAAATACCAGATCCCACATTCTTGAAGATGTGCATGGGATCAAGAAGATGGTTGATCTTAAGATGGGTCCAATATGGCAGCCGAAAAAAAATGGAGTACCTGCACAAGGGATTGCTCTATGTGACCTTTAATCCAATTAGAGACTACACAAAACAAGATTGAAAAAACATCACTATACCTGTTCATGCCATCTGGAGGAAGAATAGTTGTAGACTCCCAAATACGCTTCCAATCTTTTGCACGAAGTGTTTGTGGAGGAATGTTACTCTTACTAGCAACATATTTAGGATGATCTGAGGGGAGAAATCGATGATGATTATCGAATATAGTCTTACACAAACCATCAGCATACTCATGTACTAACGAAGGGCCACAAACAGGACATGCATGTTTACCCGATGTTTTCAAACCTGTTAAAATATAAAAAAAAGTTAGAATAATAAAGTCAAACCGTCTAATTAATATATATAGCCAATAGTAATAGAGTAGGGAGGTAATTAGAATTCTTACCAGAACAATCGCTGTATCCTGGAAAGTCATGCATTGTCCACATCAACACTGCTTTTAAGTCGAAGTGTCGAGAGGAGGGAGGCCTACTAATGTCCACCACCGCAACACCTCTCCATAGTTCCTCCAACTCATCAATCAGTGGCTCAAGATAAACATCCATATGCTTGACTTTATGCTTCCCTGGAATTAGAAGGGATAACATAAGATGTCCCTTCTTGATCGCCATTGATGGTGGAAGGTTGTAATTCACCAACACAACTGGCCACACGCTGTATGCGGTGCTTTTGAAACCAAATGGATTCACTCCATCCATACCCAGGCCAAGTCTCAAGTTTCTGGGCTCTGTTTTAAAGCTGGGCCACTCATCTTCAATATGCTTCCAAGCAGGAGTGTCTGCGGGAATTCTCCACATGCCATCATCCGATCGATGTGAGGAATGCCATGAGATGAGCTCTGCTATGGATTTGCACTTGAACATGTGTTTGATGCGAGGAATTATAGGAAAGTGTCGCAAGACTTTACGAGGTACATCAAAACTCTTCATATCTGTTCTGTACCTTGCTTCACCACAAGTGGGACAATGTAGAGCCTCCTTATGCGTCCCACGAAAGAGAATGCAATCATTGACGCATGCATGTATTTTATCATAATCCAGTCCTCCAAGAGATGTCACATAGCGCCTCGCTATGTCTCTTGAGGTGGGCAGTCTATTTTCCTTTGGAAGCATGTTTGATAATAGCCTGCATCCAATATCATCAATTATAATTAGTCTTAAATCCTAAACCTTAAACCACTAATTCAAATTTATAAGTTAGAATGCTTACTTCAACAATGCGTCAAGACTTGCATTGCTCCATCCATAAACTGTTTGTATATTAAGTAGTTCAAGTGAAGCACGTAAAACTGAGAATATGCACCCTTCAAACACCGGTGTCGATGAAGCTTTATAAAGATGCTCTTGTTCCATATCATCGTCGTCCATACCTTTGGGATCATCCTTAAAAATATTCCGCACCATATCATCAAGCACCTCCTCTTCCACAACTTCGTGGGGTGCAGGGCTATTGTCGTCCCTTTCCCACTCATCTCTGACAATAGATCCCGAAGCTCCAGCATCATCTCGTCGACGCTTTACGTGCTCTCGTCGCGCGTAAGGTACCATGTTAGGGTGTGGTACTGCATCCTGCTTCAATTTATCAAATTATATGTTACAACTCTATTAATTTAATTTGGATACCATGAGTCATTTGAATACCATCAATTTACATCTACTCACCTCTAAACCTGTTTGATTCCATTCTCCATACATGGAGATGTGATTCAAGGTAATTCGACGTGCTCGTACAATGCATCCTTGACATTGATTACACATACTTTTGATCCGTTGTCCCAACCACACATCGCGATTACGATGACGCATTGTCTCATCTTCCCCAGAACTGCTTGAAGAGGTTGATGACATCCTGTGTACAAATCAGAAAACACAAAATCATTATATGTTTTTAATGAAAGCACAAAATCGCGTGTATTGATGCGGCTGTATCCTAAAACTTGCGTGTATTAACGCGGCTACTTCCTAAAAAACGCGTGTATTCACGCGGCTAATTTCTGCAAAACGCGTGTATGAACGCAGCTAAAATCATATACACGCGAATATACCTGCGTTCATAAACGCGAATATAAACGCGGCGGCATATTTAAACTAAAAATAGCTCGCCTTCCCCAAATATAGATTTTGAACTTAGAAATCAACAGTACATGCGTTTTCGCCTGTTTTCGCCTCTTCCAACAGCAAGGAGGGAGCAGAGAAAGGAGCACACACACGGGAGAAGGAGGGAGCAAAGAAGGAGCAGAGAGGACTCACTTTTTCAGAGGTGAGTGACTTTGTCCTGTGCCTTGTCTCTTTTGTCAGATTTGTTTACTTTGCTCTTTGCTCTTTGGCTTTGTCTTTTTGCACACGATTGGGTTGCTGCATCCTGACAGGGGCGACAATGGCTGGTCCTTTTATAAGGACATTCTGTCTTTGTCGGGGGGTCGGTCTTTTCGAGAAATTTTTTTCGCAGGTCGCGTGTACAAACGCGTGTAGAAGCGCGTGTAAGCTGTCTGCAGAGTTTTTTCACGCGTATATACACGCGTTTTTGGCCGGGTGTATACACGCGTTTTTTAACGGGTGTATACACGCGTTTCTGCAGACAGAAAACTGCGGCGTTTCAGATTTCATGATTTGCAGGCAATTGACTTGTGTAATGACAATGTGTGAGTCAAGAGACAGCCCATGATGTGCATGATGATGTTTGTTGCAGGTTCTTTATGGATATTCCAGGTTCTTCATCCGATCCATTTGCGTACAGCAATTGGTTGATGGAGATGATGAATCACTTTGGGCGCCAACCTGGTCCGGTTGAGCTTACAGAGTATATGTATGCCCATCCGCCTCCTTCCCTGCCTGGTGTCTATACCCCTACCGCGAGTATCCAGGGCACTCCAGTGCCGTCTATTCCTCCGAGTCCGACGAGACGGCATGCAGCTTCTCCTCTTCCACGTCCACCGAGGAGACATACCTCGTCCCAGACACACTCACGTACACCCTCACAGCCACCATCACGTGCTCCCTCAGAGCCACCGTCACGTCAGGGCTCACAGCCACCGTCACGTAGACAATCCCCCAGTCGTGACTCCACCCGCAGCAGTAGGAAGAGTGGGAGTGGAGGATGCGGCGGGTGCTTTGGTGGGGGAGGTGGGGGAGGTGGGGGAGGTAGTAGGGCACGCGGTGAGAGAGGAGATAGAGGGAGAAGAGTTAGAGGAGACAGTTCGGAAGAGGAGGAGATGAGAGAGATGGAGAGAGTGGTTTGCTATGATGTGACGGATAGGGGCGGGATAGTGATGGATGCGAGGGGGAGGGAGGTAATGGAGTACATGCGTGGGGTAGTATCAAACTCATATAGAAATTGTTTTATTAAATTTAAAGATCAAAATAGCCGATTAGTTGGGGAGGTGATAGAGGCTGTACACAGTCGGTACCCCAATCCCCCACATGCTACATTCTCGGATGTATGGGGAAGGATGCGAATAAGGGAGATCTTAAGTAATAAAAGATCTCACCTTAAAAAACTCGCGTACGATGACCGGCTAAATGTAGCTGCGGGTGGCTATCCTGCCGAGAAACCTGCCACTGCGCACAAACGCGAGTGGAAGGAGGCAAAGAAACGAGCAGAGGGTGGCGTGAAGAGCAGGCAGCATGTGGAGGCACGACGGATCCAGATGGAGACCGTTGGATCTTCGCATTTCGGATCTGGCGACGTCGAGTCATGGGAGGCAGAGTTCGTAAGTATCCTGCCACTTTATTTGATTGTTTACTTAATTCATTGATTCTATGAATTGTTTTAATCTTACAAATTGTGTTGATTATGATACAGCGACGGGTTACGGGGAGGAAGCCCACAACCCACGATACTGCGTATGCTCGCCGGCATAGCAGACGTGACACGTGGGCCATCTTCAGAGCCGAGGGACGTATTACGGACGCGCAGTTTGAGTTGGCCATGAGACCATACGGTCGACAGGTACTTGAAAATTCATAACGAATGGTTTTGGTTTATTGAATTGCATATATATATACTTATATACTATATATTACTT
Source organism: Cibotium barometz (assembly GCF_041138505.1). Lineage (NCBI taxonomy): Eukaryota > Viridiplantae > Streptophyta > Polypodiopsida > Cyatheales > Cibotiaceae > Cibotium > Cibotium barometz. The sequence goes on from NC_141083.1 coordinate 26,482,201, forward strand.
GAACAGGCACAAGCTGCTGATGATCCACCGGCCGCCGCTGCAGAGGGTGGACGTGAGCACTACTCCTCGGACATTCCGACCGATGCGAGCTCATCTGAGCATGGGGGGAGCACCGAGTCATCATCTGGGTCTGAGTAGTACTCAGACTTGTAGTATCACATTCCATATTTAGGATGTGATTGTATATATTTTTTTGTAAACTCAAGCCATGGGCTACTTCGAGATATGGACTCCCTTGTATACATGTATGAAATTTTGATAGTAATATTGAATTGATTGATCGATAGTATTACATTCATGTTTGTCTTGAATCGTGTAATGACAATGTATGCATTCATGTCGTTCTTGTCTTAATCTCCCTCGTGCATATGTTCTTCGTGGAATATGGTCTAATGGGATGGTCTAATGCACCAAAAACCCTAAACCAGAGAGTGCTATTGGGTGCTGGAATGCTGGAACAGTATTCAGGCACCAAATAGCACTCTCTGGATTTTTTTTTTTGCTCTCTGTTCGCGTGTATAAACGCGTCAAAACTGCTAAAACTTGCGTGTATCTGCGCGGATACCCTGGAAATTACGCGTGTATTGATGCGTATAAACTGGCAATAACGCGTGTATAAGCGCATATAAATTAAAGAAACGCGTATATAGCCGCAAGTAAAAACGCGTCTGGGACATTGGAACTGAACAGGATGCGGCTATACACCTGTGTATAAGCGCGTCTAATATAATAAGAAGCGTGTATAGCGGCGTGTATTAACGCGTCTGTATAAAAAAACGCGGCTACGTACCCGTGTATACACGCGTTTGAGAGGTACTTTACACGCGGTTTTACACGCATGTCTCTGGCCGCGATTATACACGCGCTGATACACGGGCCCGCTACTTTTTTTCACAAGTCATTTTTAGCGGCTAAGAGCGCGGGTATGAGCCCGATCCCTTGTAGTGAAATAACAACCACACACATGTTTTCTAGGCGTAAGTACCCTGAGAATCACCCCTCCATATGAACCAACTGAAACCAACAATGGATGCCCACAAGCATGCCATATACGGGCGTCCTCGATATACAACTGCCTAAACGCATGAGAGTATGGCTTCATGATTGGTGTGAAAGACTAGATCTACACATAATGCATATGCAATAAGCCAATCAAATGAATGTACGTAAGACGAGTCTAAGTGTCCCATACCACATAGGCGCATTGTACATACACGCATAGGATGGTAGAAGATAGAAGACATAAATGTGTCTGGAGTGAGTATATGAAACCAATCTGATGTCCCATACCATGAGATTAATTCCATCCATCACTTCCTTCATGATAGAAGTTTAAGGTGGAGTGGCTAGTTCCCTCTAAAACTTAAATTTCGACACAAATTTTCTCTATCTAGAAATTTTATTTAAGTTACTGAACTTGAACTAATCTTAATGTTGAATGTTTGGTTTATTAATATTAGATTCTTAATTTGGAAAGATATTATAGAAATACTTATAAAAGAAGATAATGAATGTATACATATACATACCTCCATCGTTTTAGTGTTATTGAAATAATATGTCAAAAAGAATATTAACACTTGAAAGAGATGTAAATCGTTATTACTTATATGGATAGGGTATATAAAGTTATTAAACAAAATGTCATGAGAAGCTTCAGTATGATGTCTGCGATTAACTATTCTCACGATCTCTTGGGATGCAACCAATTGTCAATTCTTACAATTACGAACATGTAGCATGTAAAATTAAATGCATAGAAAACATAACACATATTTCATAAGAAACATTACAAGAAAACTCTATGCTTAATGTCACATCCCTTTAAAAAAAGTTTACTGTATTTGGTTTCTAAGTGGCGAGAGATATTAAAACGTTAGGAGAAAACGATGTTATTAGTGATGTTTTAATGTCACAAAACTTACATCGTTGTAAATGTCAGACACAAAGTCATTTTGGGAATGTTTTTGAAGGAAATAATGTTTTTATGATGTTCAATGTCACAAATGTGATGCTAAACATCACAAATTTTGTGCCACCAAGTGTCACAAAGATTATGTCACTTAGTGCCACAAATCACAACCTACAAAAGTGATTTTTGGGTCTTTTTTAAAGATAATAATTCCTAGTCCAAGTGTGACGATTAACATTACCCATGGCCAAAAATAATGCAAATTGGCAGTAATCATGCATTTCAGTCATTCTTTCAATTTTGATCGCTCTTTTTCTCTCTCTTTCTTCCATGTGTGTGTCTCTTCCCTCTCTTTCCCTTGTCTATTTTGCCAATCTTTATTCTCTCCCCTTCCCTTGCCTCTTCCCTCCCTCTCTCTCATATCCACTTTAACCCTCTCTTATTTCTTCCCTCCCTCTCTCTCACCTCCACTCTTCCCTTTCTTGCTTACAAATATCTTCCCTCCCCCTCTATGATATCCACTCTCTCCTATCTTGATTTGTGAATTTAAATTCTCTACTCTATCTCACATGGAGTCACAAAAGAAACACTTGCTTGTCCTCCTCACCCAACTAGTTAAGGAATAGCCTCTAAGGCTAGATATTACGTGTGTGTGTGTGTGTGTGTGTGTGTGTGAAACCACTTAGGGTGGTTAGAACATTTAGATATTATACCTATTTGGTATAAGCAATGATGTCATCTAGATGAGCCTCAAAAGGCTATAAAAGCATTGTACATCTAAGGTAAAGGCACCACATCAACCTAATCTATTGATCATTGGGTCATGCAATCTCTCTCTCACTAGAACATCTATCTTTCTCTCTTTCTCTCTCTACACACTGGGGTAGGCATGGCATTCGTGTTTAAGCCTCCACATCCTTTATCTTCACCCCTAATGCCCTAATACCTATAACAATAAGATAAATTTAGCCACAAAATTTAGATAAAAGATATAAATTTTGTACTGGAGTGTACTTACGAATCTATATTTCCATGCATCCTTCTTGGTTGGCCTCCAATGTCGTACTTTCGATTGTTGAGGTTGCACTTGATGCGCTACAACTTCTTTTGGGGGAATATAATCCCATCATTTGCTTCCTACACTGCATGGAGCCAGGCCCTTTCATGTACCCCCCTTGGAGGGCCATGATAGTTAGCATCTTGTGCTCTTGCATTCTTGTGAGACCTCTTACTATTGAGAAATCTTATGCAATGGCTACAGACACAATCACATGGGAAATGGTTGTTCTCTAGATTGGGGAATCACTCATGTAGAGTCTGGCAAATGTACTTAAGGTCCCTTTTCATTAAACTTGATGAAGCAAGTTTTATATGTACTATTACATAAGTGCCTCAACTGGGTATACACACAAGACTACCCTTTGCATCCATAATTTCCCCACTTGTGTACCATGAGACATGATAGTAAAGGCCCTTGTCATTCCCCTCAACATTGGACTTTGTGTGACAAGCATGGCCAAAACATGGGAGGCAACTGCCATGAGACTTGTTGTCACTATGTCGAGACAACGTCCGCGAGCTTGCAAACCCACCACTATGTCGACAGCATCAATGGAGGTTCACTACAAGAGAAGGCATCATTATCGGTGTTTATTTGTGACATTTTAACGGCAATTTATGTTACTCTGCTATTAACATCATTATTAACATTGCTTGAGCGGTGTTAATTAAACGTTGCGTCGTTATACACATCGTTCAAGCGACATTGGGAAAAAAACAGACTGATTAAATTGAGTGGAAATAAAAACTTTAAATAAATTAAAACCCAAAAAGCTTGACCAACATCCAAATATTTTTAAAATAAACAACAAAATCATCAAATCCTTATACAAACCGATCAATGTGTACATATGTTATGATGATATATATTTAATTTGTACCTGCATAACACAAAAACATTTGTTCTATTTCACAACCTTACCGAAGCTTTTTGGAGCTCAATATTACATATCAAAGGAGAAGATGGTGCATTGTGCTCTCCTTGCAATGTAATAAATTTTCATTTATTCCCAAATGTTAGTGTATTATGAAAATAGCTTCTCAAAAACTGTTTCTCCCAATGAAAATAACCATTCTCTTCCAAGAATTACATCTACGATCGAGAGACGCATCACTTGAAAATATCAAATTGCTTCATACTCTTGAATCTTTATCCCAACTTGGTTTACCACAATATCCCACTCATTTTTATCATAGACATTGACTAATGATACTATATACTTATGAGAGCTTGGGACTTGAGGCAACTTAAGGTCTTAACCAAGTTGTAATTTACAACGTTGTGTGTGGTCAATCCTCTATGAGAATTCTAACTTTTTTATCCTTAATAATCCCATGCACTCAAACCAAATCATGTGGTCCAAATGATGGTTCCCACAGATTTTGACACCATACAACAATGATTTTCATCAGAATGACAAACCTCAACCGATTTATATTCAGAAGAATCCTTAAGTGTCAACATTTGAATAGTGTGCACTAATTTTCCTTTAGGTTTATCATTACCATTCCTAGTAAGTTATTGTCCTTGGGACTTAGGACAATAATTTTTATCTTGTCCCGGATCAAGACAAGAGAAAAAAAGTTTTTCTTTAACCGCTCTCTCAAAATCGTACTTTTTTAGAAGCTTACTAGGATTGGATTTTTGCTTTTTTGAAGGTTATTCCTTTTTAAAGAAAAGAACTGTTCTTTTTTGAGAGCCAAAATTTTCTCCATGAGGCTTATATGAATAATTCTTATCTTTTTCTTTATGATTACCATTACCCATGTTAGCGTCGATATGTTTTACAAATCTTATAGCCTCATCTAAGTTTTTTGGCTCTTTTGGAGCGAACTTCCTTCTTGTATTCTCTTTTCAGGTCTCTAATGAAACCTCTTATATTTTTAAAATTTTCAATGCCGTTAAGTTTTAAGATAATCTTTCCAAAGCTATATATTGAGTGAGATTTAAATTATCTTGTTCCATAGAACAATTATCCAATTTCAATCTTCATTTTCAAGAAGATATTTCTTTTTGAATAATTCCTTGAATTAATCCCAAGAATGCTCTACTTGCCTAGATTCCGCTAAACTCATCCACCACTTAGAAGATTTGCCTTCTAAAAGGATAGGCTAGCTTCAGGCACATTTCTTAAAAGATGAAAGTATTGCCATTTTGTAGAAAAATATTGACCACACCTTTATTTATCCCCTTCTCTTCTCCACTAAAAGTAGGTGCCTTTAAATCTTTGAATACCATACCCTGGTCTCTAGTTTTGGGACCCTCTTCATTTATGGTTTCATTCAACCCTTTTTCTAGAGTTTTTTTCCTTCCCTCACCAATGTTATTTTTGGATATTTCTTTTACTCCCAATCCTTCCCCTCCCATCAAGGAGCTAAGAAGACCCATCATTTTCTCAAGTTTATTTTCTATATTATAGATTTTTTCATTTATTTCCATAATTTCCATACCCTCATAATTATTAAAGTCGTAATCCATATCTATTTCATTTGGTTTTGTAATATCCTCTTTCATATGGAAAGAGGACATTGGGTTTTCCCCCTTCTCACCATTTTCATCCTTCCCACCTTGAGAAGCCATTTACTCTAACACTAATAAAAATGGAAAATTTCTTACAAAGAAAAGTTTTTTTACAACACAATGACCTTACTTGGTCGCATAATTATGAATTGTCCCTAATGATGTGAAGAACAGTTCCGTTGATTCCTCCTGCATATTTGCTTCAAAGATCCTTCAAGGTTCTTGTACTCCACTTGATCCATGTAGAACTCCAAAATATGCCCAATTTATTAGGTAAGAGGTATTTTGTATAGAGAAGATTTGAAAAATATAGGGATTAAATTATGAAAATGAATAGAAAAGAGATTAAGAAGTAGAGATTAGATTTAGCAATGAGTAGCTCAATGGAAACATGGAAGAGAAAGAACTTGGCTCTAATACCAATGTAATGATCCTTGCATTATAGACTTGAGGACTTGTAAGACTAGTACTTTGATTCTCTGCCCAACCATAATATCCCAAATAGACCCTAAACTCATGGTTATATAGGCCTAAGTGGTGCATGACCTTCCAACTTCAGCCCCTTCACCTTTCATTTGCTAAACGTTGCCTTTTCAATCACCAATGCCTCTTCAATTGCCTCTTCAATTACCCCTAGAAGGGGGAACCCTCCTCTATGTCCCTTGGGCTTCCATTGTGCACCATTAACTTCTCTTTTTAATTAAACTTTAATGCCTATTTACCATTGCTTAGGTATTTCCTATTTGAAATTCCCTGAACCTTATTTATATGCAAAACTTTTACATATAAATAATCTTTTCTAGTCTTACCTTTCAGTGGAGCGTATGCAATTTGAGGGTGTGTACATACCTGCATATGTGAGTTACGGGGGGCATGTGTGTTTAAGAGCGTATGTGAGTGAGGGAGCCTATACATGCAAGCATATGTGACTGAGAGGACATGTATGTGTGAGCATATGTGAGTGAGAGGACATGTATGCACGAGAATATGTGAGTGAAGGGGGAATGTATGTGTTAGCATACACTACAACAAAATCAGGGTTTAGTAGCAAAAATAGCAACGTTTTATAACTAGAAGGGTAGGTAGATATCGAGCAATTTTTGTTGCTAGAAACACAACTATTTTTGCTGCAATGGGTTTGCTGCTCAGCCGCCGAAAATAGTAGCAAAATGTCGTTGGCTACTTAGTAATGATATTTTGCTATCTCGCACCCAAATGTCACTGGCTACTCAACGATATTTCTCTGCTATTTTTGCTGCTCAAAGAGCGAAAGCTCTGCATAGCAAAAAAAGAGCTGGGGCAGACTGGGGAGTCTGCACATGACTCCCCAGTCTGCTGCCCCAACTCTTTTTTTTAATTAAAATTGAGTCACAGTTTCAGATTTATAACACAAACACAAATATAAGAAACACATACATCGTGGAGAATGCAATTGAGCCCAAAAAGTTATTATATTTCAGAAAGTGTTGGGTCTTTGGCCATATATACATAAAGTTTTTACAATGAAGAGATATCTAATTGGAATCCTCATCGGATTCCGAGTGATTATCCTCATCACATTCTGAGTGATTATCTTCATCACCTTCCTCGTCCTCTTCACTTGCTTCACGCTGATAATTAGGATCCTCCTCTTCATCTTCCCCGTCATCCTTCATACATGCCATCAAGCGCAAGGTAAGTAAGACCATTAAAAAATAATTAGACCTAGAAAAGATAATGGTTTAGGCTCACTTACCTCATCTGCTTGAGTCCCCAAAATGGACTCATCCAAGCGAATGCCTCGTGTACGCATCAACACCCAAAAATTACAAACGGGGGGCTCTATACCCATAGTCATAATCCTCCTTTGTTGGGTCACACCCAACAACCTCCCTCTATAAAAAACAATTAAGAAAATATATAATTATTTAAAGAAAACATTATAGTACAAAACAAAATGAAAGAAGAGAAGAAATGATTACTTACAAAACAAGGAAGAAAGGAGGATTTGTTGCCGGAGCCGAAGTGTAAAGCCCCACTTCCATAGTCGGGAAGCAGTTGCCAGAAAAGCACTTGGGTGCTTTCTCACGAAGCTACGCGCATGCCTCCACTCCTCGGTCATGTTGTAAACACTAAGCTTCTCCAAGTCATTCTTTGCTGCTCTCTTGATATTTGCTCTCCTATTAGAGAGAAAAATCTTGATCTACCTCTTCATCCACTCCTCGGAGAAGAAAAGACCCACATGTGGTAGAGGGAACTCCAACTTAAGCACATCGATAACATATTGCTTAGAAAGTTCATCTTGTGCTTTTCACTTTTTGAAGGAGTTCACGAACTCTAGGTTTGCCAAGTAAATGCATATGGTTCAGGACTTGCTTTCCTCGTGCATCCATCATGAGGGCACCATCTACAGCCACGTTGTATGGTAGGGTGGATGGATCGAGAATGGTAGAATGGGTCTCCTAGGGACCGGCTCATAATGTATAGATGAAGAGCCCCATTGTTGGTGAGACACATCGAGACACCTAGTGCTACTTTTGACAAAGCAAAAGCAGCCTGCTCCCCCCCCCCGCACATCTACTACCCTGGTGAAGACACATGTGAGGGAGCGGGGGTGGGTCTAGTCGAGGAAGGTGGTGCAGGCTTATCACAACCATATCATGATGGGCCTGCACCCTCGGCCCGCGCCTATCAAAGGCATGGTTTGCCCCGATTAAGTAAGTGGGGTAGATTACCCCCACGACGTTTGCTGGCCAAGTGGGGTAGTCTGCACCCATGGCATTGACTAAGCCCGCCTGCATATAAGATTAAAATATAAGACTTAAAGAATGCATGAAAGATTAACTTTGTGTATGTGAAAAGGTTTGATGGAACCATACCTGTGTCTGAGTAAACTGAGACCAAGCTTGCTGCTCATATCGTTCATTTATAATAGATAGCAAATTTCCCATAGGAGGGTCTTGTGATGGGTCGATCGACATTTCTTCTACATACATGCATGACACAACAAAACATAATTGATCTAACAAAAGCCATACTTAAATCTTAGAAAAAAAATACAACATGTGATATTAGGACATTAATAAGACCTCCTACAACACTCCTTAGACAAGCAGGGTGGATAGTGCCCCTTTTGGATGATAGCTTTTGAGGACTTTCCACACGCTCCCCACTATTAAAACCAAAGGCAACTCCTCTTTTACAAGAGATGGATAGTGAGAAGATTGAGGGCTTCCCCTCCATTATGACCACCTACGCGTGGATAACCATTCCTAACTTGACATAAGCAGCATTCTAAATGGCATATAACAGTGCCCCATATCTCTATGCATAAGTCCATTTCCTAAACCCGGCACCCAAGGGTGCAATAAAAATGAGGTTGAATGAATAAGGCTGCTTACCTTGAATGCGTAGCCAACCAAGAGAAAACAACAACACAAGCTTAGACAAAAAATACATGTGATATTAGGACATTGTTAAGACCTCCTACAATACTGCTTATACAAGCAGGGCGGACAATGCCGCTTTCGGATGAAAGCTTCTGAGGACTTTCCACACACCTTGGGGGGCACTTCTAAAAAATCATATGTATTACATGCGTTCAAGGGGCATTTAAAAAACCCCTTAACTAATTTTTTTCCCCCAATAAAACCACCCCTCTTTACTTATGAACTAACCGATTTTTTTTTTGAAGTTGAATTAAAATACCCCTCCTTTTGATCGCATGTGGTAAACTAATTTTTTTGAGGTGAACCCCCTGAGCCACACACTCCCCACTATTAAAGCCAAAGGATACTCCTCTTTTACAAGAGAAGTATAGTGCGAAGATCGAGGACTCCCCCTCCACTATAACCACCTACTCGCGGATAACCACTTTTAACTTGACATAAGTAGCATTCTAGATGGCATATAACATGGCTCAGAGGTTCTTATGGACATGAATAGCAATCAAGAAAACTCGTGCGACACCTAAATTGGTGATCATCACATTGATAATCAAATAAAAAATAATATGCACAAAAAGCTTAAGACATGATTCACAAAATAAAAAATGATCATCATCTTCACACCATCGCTCAATCCACCAATAGCCATTCGACACCTCAATCGGTACCCTTGTATAGTGTGATATCTCAATTGGTACCCTCGCACTTCTCGTTGCTATACTCAAACACTTTCCATGCTAGTTAAAGAATTAATTGAAGATATCAATTAATCCCAACATCATCTTGAGATATAGACAACCCATAAGTATTCAAATAACAACCACACACATGTTTTCTAGGCGTAAGTACCCTGAGAATCACCCCTCCATATGAACCAACTGAAACCAACAATGGATGCCCACAAGCATGCCATATACGGGCGTCCTCGATATACAACTGCCTAAACGCATGAGAGTATGGCTTCATGATTGGTGTGAAAGACTAGATATACACATAATGCATATGCAATAAGCCAATCAAATGAATGTACGTAAGACGAGTCTAAGTGTCCCATACCACATAGGCGCATTGTACATACAAGCATAGGATGGTAGAAGATAGAAGACATAAATGTGTCTGGAGTGAGTATATGAAACCAATCTGATGTCCAATACCATGAGATTAATTCCATCCATCACTTCCTTCATGATAGAAGTTTGAGGTGGAGTGGCTAGTTCCCTCTAAAACTTAAATTTCGACACAAATTTTCTCTATCTAGAAATTTTATTTAAGTTACTGAACTTGAACTAATCTTAATGTTGAATGTTTGGTTTATTAATATTAGATTCTTAATTTGGAAAGATATTATAGAAATACTTATAAAAAAAGATAATGAATGTATACATATACATACCTCCATCGTTTTAGTGTTATTGAAATAATATGTCAAATAGAATATTAACACTTGAAAGAGATGTAAATCGTTATTACTTATATGGATAGGGTATATAAAGTTATTAAACAAAATGTCATGAGAAGTATAACATCATAAGAATAAAAGTTAAATTGGTTATGGATATAAGGATAGGAAAATGCTAACCTTAAGTTGGAAAGGTTGTTTGAGGGGATGTGAGATTACAAATGAAGAATGGATAAATTTGATAAAATATGAATGAAAAGTAATGATTCTAAACATTTTGATTAAGTAAACAAGTCTAGATGATGAAAGATTGATTTACATTTGTAGTTGAAATAGATGTAAATAATAAACATGTAACTGAAGCGTAAGAGAGTAGTACCTTTTATATATATTCAATTGCAATGATGCTCTACATTGAGAAAAATGAGAAACAATGAGAATGGATTGAAGTATAATTATTCTTCCAAACATAACTAGGGTTGTATTGAATTATGACTTTATAAGAAATAAAACTTATAGTAGTATGGTTTAAGATTCTATGCACAATTATTTAAATCACAGGTAATTCTCAAAAGGAAGTTTGAGATGAAGGATTTGGGAGATCTGCGCTACTTTTTGGGAATTGAGGTCATTCGCACACCTGATGGTATTTGGCTCATAGAGACAGTATATATTGGACATGTTGTCCAAGTATGGAATGGCTAATTATAAGTCAATCTCGGTGCCATTAGATCAAAATGGCAAGATTAGTGCGAATGCAGGTTATGTATTGGAGGATCCCACTATGTACAGGAAGATTGTGGAGAGTTTAATCTATGTCATGATTAGCAAGCCAGATTTGAGTTACATTGTTGGCTTAGAGAGCCAGTTTATGCAGGTTCCACATAAACCACATCTAGGTAGTGTGCGACACACACTTCAGTATTTGAGGGCCACTATTAAATATGCATTGTCTTATGCAGTAGGTGTATCATTGGAGCTATATGGGTACACAGATGCAGATTGGGCAGGTAGCATCTCAGACATGAGATCGACTGGTGGGTTTATGTTTTCATTGGGGAGTGTTGTTGTGACATGGAACAACAAGAAGAAGCCCATGGTTGCCTTTTCAAGTACAAAGGTAGAGTACAAAGGAGTTGTGATGGCAGCGTTTAAGGTAGCTTGGTTATGCAAGCTACTTGGCTGATTTGGGATTGCATGTGGAGAGGAAGGTTTTCATATATTATGACAATCTTAGCAGTATACAGTTGGCCAGGAACCCAATTTTCCATGCGTGGACAAAACACATTGAGGTACATTACCACTTCATCACGGAGAGAGTCTTGGTATAGGCGACATCAACTTGGTCTATGTTAGCACACAGGATCAGGTCGCTGACATCTTCATGAAGGCTTGGGAGCCGAGAAGCTCCGTAGATTTTGAGATAAGCTTGGAGTTCATGAGTTAAAATGTAGATTGAGGGGGAGTGTTGAGATGTCAAACTCAACATGAGCTGACACTCATCATGAGGCGCCTGCATGACTATTCAACATTTACATCACTGGCGGGTTTGCTAGCTGGTACTACCGACATATCTTTGCCAGAGATTCTATAGCTGGACTACCACTAGTCCACATCTACCCACTCTACTTAGCGTAATCACAATATGGACCGCTTGTATATACTTTATTATGTGTGCTAGTCACTTTATCTTCTTTGTAGATCTCTTTTTTTGTGCGAAGAAGAAGAACTTTGAGCCTTTCACCTTGTGTGTTCTCTTCTAAGGTTTGTGTGAGTGTGCGTGTGCTTGCAAGAGCTTAAGCTCTCTTCTCCCCTACATCTTTTCACTCATCTCTTACTAAAAATATATATGTAAGATACTCAAGGTATTTGGCATGACTGAATGTACGGAAAATAGTAGCCCAATGAAGGTAAAAAAAAAATTGACTCCCCAACCAATGAGGTGATAGCTCAAGTAGTGAAGGTTTTTGTCTAGGACCAAGAGATCTTGGTTTCAAGACCCCCTTGGTTGGTTGCATCACCTACAATAAAGTGGATAATTAAGTGCCTACGCGTGGGTGCCTATGGGTGGTTGAAAATCAGTAACTATAGGAGGATCTTGGGCCTGAGGCCCGAGTTAAAACAAAAAATGTCTCCCCAATGAAGTTTTATCAAAATCTATGTGTTAAAGATAATATTGATAAAAGATTGTCTCCCCAATGAAGGTTTGTCAAAAGTGGTCTATTGTTAAACCTTATGAATGAGATCTTATCTAGGAAACTTGTTGATAGATTTATCTTGTAAAGACTAGACTAAACATTGGTAGAATTGTGAAATAATCATTAAAAAGTATGTATATCGATGTTATGATGCATTCAAAGTACTCAGGCGTATCTAATCACCTATGTTACATGCAAAACCGTTAGTGGATTTTGTGACTCAAATTGGGTAGAGGTGATTATTACCGCTCAATAAACACTATATTATTTTATTTTGTTTGGGATGAATTTCTTTGTGTGAGACGTTATGAGTGAGGAGGATTCTACAAGCCATGGGAGTAGTGTAGAAACAACATATAATGTTGTAAAAACTGACAACTAAGGTTGCATGGCCATTTCTTGGAATCTTTACTTATGCCATGCTCACATGAAACACATTGACATTCATTTTCACTTTGTGTTTCATGCCATGCTCACATGACACACATTGAGATTCATTTATCATTTTGTGTGCAAGGGATCCTTATTTTAAAAAGTTAACTCCCCTCGCAAAATATCCTCTCTCTCTCTCTCTCTCTCTCTCTCTCTCTCTCTCATGGTCATGGAGGTAGATGATAGATTTAGGTAGATGATAGAGATGTGAAAATATCTTCACAATGGTATAATATAAAAGAAAATTCTCATGTCTTATCCCCATGCATTCAGGTGTGTTTTAAATGGATTTAGTCATCTTTGCTTCATGAGTTAGGTTCCTTCCACAATGCCATTGTTCAAATCACATTATAGTTAAATTATATCCTCTACTCCAATATTTTTTCTAATGTTTGCTATTCGTGTGAGAAAAAAGTTCCTCTACTCTATGACTTATTGAATTTTCTTTTTTATTTTAATATACTTTCTTCTACGATTTTTTGGTTATGATTGTATTGGCTAGTTATTTCCAAGATAACCTCTACATCCTTAACAAGTATTAAAGATTTGATATGGTTTGATCCTCCTTGAGGATATGACTCGCATAAAGAGGTAGGCACTTTAAAAGATATTAAAGATTTGATATGGTTTGATGCTCGTCAAGTATATGAGTGGCATAAAGTGGTAGGGACTTTTAAAACCACTTAAAAAGTCTTTGGAATATATGATTGGCATAAAGAGGTGGGCTGCCAATCACTTGAATGTTTGTGGGATATGATTGACTTTAAAGAGGAGGGCTCTTGAGAATTTGAATACATGGGGTGTTGAGCCTATTTTCATTATGATTTGATGCTACCTAGGGACATGATTGGCATAAAGTGGTGGGCTCTTAAGCATTGGTTCAAAAGAGTGCTAACGGCTTGAGAGGAGAGATCAAAGTAGAGAAACTTATCAATGGGATAGTACATATGGAGCTCATGCTGCACTTTAAGGCATGTTACCTTTAATATAGCCAATGAAAGGTGAGGTTGGATGAGTTTTTGTAATAATTTGTGTGGTCATGCGCCCTCCTATAAGAGTTAAGCATGGGAACACTAATTTTGCCTCTAAATTTCATTTTACGCTATGATGGGCCACATGCATATAATCTCCTTTATCCAAGGAAATATCTTGCGCAGGATAGGAAATTATCCCTCTTAGAGTTCTCTTTTATTTGAATAAAAGGAAAATCTTGGAAACTCCCTCTAAAAGGGATCATGAGAAATGGTTTCAAGGAAAAGGCATGAGGATATTCTTTTGTTGCAGGTTAAGAAAGCTAAGCTCCTGGCCAGGATCATGAGAAATGGTTGGGATTAAGGAAAAGATAATACGATCTTCTTTTGTTTTTCTAGGTTAAGAAAGCCAGACTCGTAGCCAAGAAAACTTCTTTAAAGTTAATTGTGGCTGAGGTCCTAAAAATTTTCCTTTTTAATACCGTGATCAACACGACACAGATCATGTTGAGTTTTTTCAGCAAAATCATTAGCTTCGAGGAAGTGCATTCTGAACATGTTCAAGAGGCTCAAAATAGGATCCTGAAGTTGAATAGAAAATCTATAGATCCTATAAACATAGCTAAGTGGTTGGATAGGAAAATTTCTCCTGATGAATGTAGAGAGGCTCTATTCTCCATGGGTAAGGAAAAATCTGTTGGCTAGGATGGCATCGTTGTTGAATTCATGCAATGCCTTTGGTCTCAGTTGTCCTTTTAGCTAACACGCTATTTGGGGAGGGGGAAGCTGAGGTCGACATGAAATTGGGTTAAATCAAGCTTATTCCCAAACTCCATGTTTGTACTTAACCCAAACACTGGAGGCCCATCACTATGCTTATTGTGGTGTACAAAGTTATTGCAAAAGTAATTGCTAACAAGTTTGCTCTAGTTCTTAATCAGGTTATATCTCCTCATTATCATGGTTTCATTAAGGGGAGATCTATTTTTGATAATATTCTTATAGTGTTGGGAGCTATTGATTATGCAAACATTTTTTCTCAAAAATCCATCACGTCACAACAGGATATGGATAAAGTCTTTGATAGGGTTGGGTGGTGTTTCATTTCCAAATCGTTTGCAAGCTTTAGGCTTTGGTCCCTTGATCTCCAAACTTATCTTCAGTTTGTGTTCTCAAGTAGAGTACATGCACTTCTTTAACACAAGAATAGTGGGCATTTTACTTTGAAGAGGTCTGTGAGGTCCTCTTGCACCCTTACTTTTTCCCATTATTACTCATCCCTTCATATTAGCTGTAATGAAGTACATTTGGTGTCACATGCACATGGGGGATGGGGCCTTGGGCTTAGGGTCATTTACATGTGTGCCTTTGGGGGCCTTGGGCTATATGATACTTAGGGCTCATGGGCATTGTACACCTTTATTATCATTCTGACTATTACTTTTCTTGGATCTCTTAGGCCCAAGCTTGCATGGTGGACTTCTCCCTTATGAGATGTTAGGATGGTGACCTTACATCCATGCTATCTACTCCATGTCTTGGTGGGTCATTTGCTTTCTTGCATTAGCTCTTGAGTATGCTACTGCTAAGGGGTTAATTGTAGGATGATGGTGAGGAGAGTTTAGCTAAACCCTCCTCACGATGGCTAACCTGCACCCCTGTTATCTACACCATGTCTTGAGTGGGTTAATTGTAGGATGATGGTGAGGAGAGTTTAGCTAAACCCTCCTCACGATGGCTAACCTACACCCCTGTTATCTACTCCATGTCTTGAGTGGGTCATTTGATTTCTTGCATTAGCTCTTGAGGATGCTACTTCTAAGGGGTTAATTGTAGGATTATGGTAAGGAGAGTTTAGCTAGACTATTTCCTCATGATTCTCTCCTTTTTCTAACAGAGGTTTCTTAGAGAAGCTTTATCCATTATGCATTGCTTTGCTATTATCTCTGGCTCTAGTTGCAACATTGAGAAATCCTTGTTCATTTCTTTCTCTAAAGATTCTTCTTTTGACATCTTGGTGGTCAGGTGAAATAATTAAAAGAGGCACTATTTTGAGACAGTTGGGGGTCCGTGAAGGTGTTGGAATCTATGCTAAGCAGATTTTTGATTGGGTCCTTGAAAAAGTGGGCAAAAAACATAGAAAATGGAACTTTGTTTCTTATCTTGGCGGGGAAAATCAAGGTGATCAACTCCATTCTGATGCCCTATTTCTTGTTCTATGTTTCAGTGCTAGGTTTAAACAAATGCCATTGGAAAGAAGTTTTGAAACCTATTAAAAGTTTCTTTTGGAAAGAAACTTGAGTCAAAGTGATCGGTTTCTAGCTTGGTGTAAGTGGAAGCTTGTCTGTTCTCCAAAAACACGAGGCGGTCTTGGAGTGGTCAATCTGAAAAAATCATCTTTAGCTATGTACTCTAAATCGATAGCCTCCATTTGTAAAGGGGAGCAGGTTGGAGCTAAAATGTGTATAAAGGCTCCAATGTTTGTTCTGAAAGGGGTAAATTGTTGGATAAGAATGGGCACGAAATTTTTTTGTCTCAGCTATCTTTATCTTGAGGTAAAGCTACGTTTATTCATAAGCTTATCAAAAGATGCACGTTTGTGCTGGAAACTGTTCAATGGAAAGGATCACATAGACATCTCGCTTCAGTGGTCTACTTAGTGGGCTCCTTTGTCTGACTCTCCTTTGGCTCTAAGCAATATTAGAATGGCTAGGTATTTTTATAACAAAGGTATCATGAAATTGGATCATTTATGGGATGGCCCTCTTTTTGGTTGGAGAGACCTCGAACAATTAAAGGTAATGTTTTCCCTAAAAAACAGGACTCTTTAGAGCTCCTAGAAGGAGCCTTAAAGGTTTGTGTCAGATGGACTCCTCAGGTGAGAGCTATTGATTTTTGCTGGAGAGACTGGGTTTGGTCTTCCATCATAAATTTTCATTTTCATTTTACAATTGGACACTACTAATTTCAAATTGTTTCTATGGAAAGTGTAATGGGGGGCTCCTCCCTCTGGTGACAAACTTGCTGATAGGAACATGGCATCTCTCCTGTGTAAGAGATGCCATGTTCCTGTGTAAGAGATGCCTAGCAGCTACAAAATCAGTTAAACATCTCATGATTGAATGTGCTTATAGCCAACACTTACTAATAGATTCTCAAAGCCCTTTAAAATAGGTTTATGCTTGGAGAGTATTGAAAAATCATTTATTTTTTGGGGGGTTTTTAATACCCCTCTACAAGAGTAGGAAGTCACTATAAGCTTTGTCAGATATTTTGTGTTGTGCGGATTTGGTGTGAAAGAAATGATTTAATCTTTTAAAGAAAAATGATTAGTGGTGGGCTAGATAGTGACTAAAATAAATGATTTCGCCTTTCAAAGGAAAATGATTAGTGGTGGGCTAGAGAGTGTGAAAGCTAATGCTCTCACTGCCCTGATCCTGTTTATCAACTCTCGAAAGTTAAATTGTTTTGCATGGAAATCTACATAATTAAGGTGTATTCAATACTTAATGACTGTTAAGCTGTTTGTCTCTGATGAAGAAGCCTTAGCTTGTGAAAGCAAACTAATTTTTTGGTGGAGCTTGTAGATGAATGCAACCCTCTGTGTCAGGATTTGAAGATTAGTGCCAGTTAAACTGTTCACTGTACCTCTTTTGCAATGTCTATTTGTAGAGTTAGATGAAGAAGCCTTAGCTTGTGAAAGCATACTAATCTTTTGGTGGAGCTCGTAGGTGGATGTAACCCTCTGTCTCGTCAGAATTTGAAGATGGATGTAACCCTCTGTCGCGTCAGAATTTGAAGATCCGTACCAGTTCAATTGTTCACTGTACATCTTTTGGAGTTTCTGTTTGTAGAGAGGATATTTATGTTAAGTGTGTAGTTTGACTGGACATTCATTGCAGCTCTGATGTCCGAGCCATTTTGTACATATTTTCTTGTCTTTTTTCTTTAATTTTATTTTCATGGAAAAAAGGTTGGACGAGGCGGCCTGAAAAGGAGAGGGGACAGGGTCCATTGTATTCTTCAGGGTAGACTCTGAGTTTCACCACCATCGCTTAATTTCACCTAGGAGAGGGGAAAGGGCACCTCTGTATTCTTGGGGCTACTGCTTTATTTCACCTAGTTTCGTAAAGTTGGACGAGGCGGCCTAAAAATGAGAGGGGAATGGCCCAACTTTTTTCATGTCTCACCACCCATCCCCCTCCCACAAGAAGATCTCTCACGAGTCCCAAAAATCTGGACCGTCAACGCCAAAGTCAAAACAATTCGCAACGCGCCGATTACGACGTGGCGGTGCGTCCCAAAAATCTGGACCGTCAACGCCAAAGTCAAAACAATTGGCAACGCCGATTACGACGCAACACAAAGTCAAAATCTGTTGAGCCGCGTACGCCGAGTTCACAAACAAGGTGGCAGTCACCGATGCTGCTTAGCTGGGCGAGGTAGGACGCAGGAGGGTGGCTTTGCGCGATAAACGTCTGCTAATAATCCACGGCCCTCGTGGTGGGTGGGTGGGTTTGGAGAGTAAATGCCATCGATGAGGCGGGAGGAGCGCACGTCTTAAAAGACTCTCTATATAAGCAAGGATAGAGACTACTACGTATTCTGCGTGCTAACAAGAGCTCACAGAACTCAATCATCATTATTATTATTATTAATCTAGTAATGGAGGCCATGTACTTGTGGGGCAGTAGAAAGATGACTGTGCTCTTAGCGGCGAGCCTTCTCGTGCTGCTGCTGGGAAGCGGCCGTGCCCCGGCGGCCGCCACGTCGGAGGTTGCGCAGGACAACGTTCCCTGCTCCAAGGTCAGTATGAACATGGTGCAATGCGTCGGATACCTTACCAAGGGCGGCAATGGGCCGACCTTCGACTGCTGCAAGGGTGTCCGGGCTCTGTCCGCCCTTGCCAAGTCCAAGGGCGCCCGCCAGTCCATCTGCAAATGCCTGGAAGCGGCCGCACGCAACGTCCAGATCAACACCTCTGCTGTCAAGAAGCTGCCCACGGCCTGCGGTGTCGCCTTCCCTTACTCCTTCGACACCAAGCAAGACTGCTCCAAGTAAGTACACGACATGGCAGTCTGCTCTTATAAGAAGGGTGTTTAAACGCACATAATATTCTCTCTTGCCTCTACTCGCCGCAGGATCAAGTGAGAGATAAAAGCCGCGCGTGTGGAGACGCTCCGGAGGCATATGCAGTCACCACGTACTCTCGGCCCAAATTATACAATAGCTTGTCATGGTCTGTGGCATGGTGTCCTGATGATTCACTTACTACTTTGAGATTGCTTAATATAAAAAATCATTTTGTTTGATATCTGCAATTTTCTATTTTGAGATCGTCATGGTGTGCTTAATCAAACTTTAGACTTATTAATTAATTTTTTTTTCTCTGTCACTCAACCTTTAGACTTTATAAGGTTACAAACCTTTTAAAGTCTATGGTTAAAAGATTTACATTTTCTATAGCCCAAGCTTTCATTGAATACATACCCTATACCTTACTCTCCCTACCTCTCCCCTCCAAGTGAAAAAGAATGAGCCCTCTTGCCTTTTTAAAGAAAATCGTGAGCCCAAAAAAATGAAGATTATGGAGGACATTATGAGCCCAAAAAATGAATCATTATGGAGGACATCAACCTTTAAAAATAGAATGTAATGGAGGCTAACATAGATAGAAAGAAAGCATGCGGACCCAACACCATTTCCATTTTTGACCTTACAAAAAACCTTAATAAACATAACAAAATTTTGGTGTCTTGAACCCAAGGTTTGCACACACCAACTAATTAATTAATCACAAAAAAACGTTTCGGGTGTACCTTCATGCAATTTCTATTTTGAGATCGACGTCAACCTCTTTTAATCATTGGTTGCAATTGTGCGTTTATAAGCATACACTACATTTATAGTAAAATACTATAAAAAAACTTAAAATACATGTACATAAACAAGTTTCATTCAGAAATACAAACATATATTGAGAGTAGTTCACATCAAGTTTTACATATCGCTTTTACATAAACCCAAAAAAACAAGTCATTCATATTGAGAATAGGAAGCATCCACATGGTCAACATAAAAATAGTGTAATAAAGAACAAGTGAACTAAGATAATATTCATAAGATTATGTAGATTATCTTCAAATGTAGTCATCCTCCTCCTCATCATCATATGTATCCTCCTCCTCCTCATATGTATCCTCCCCACACCACCACCACCTTCACCATCACACTTTCATTCTTCTTCTACTAATGAAAAAGTATACACATTTAGTGCTAAAAAACACTCATATAAATCTTCGAAGAAACTAAGTACATGTGGAATCAACTCCTCAGCGCATAGTTGCATTGCTTTACGATGTCGTCATCGGTCACCACTCCCTCTTGTTTAAGACACCCCCAAGTTTCAGCTTCAGTATGATGTCTGCGATTAACTATTCTCACGATCTCTTGGGATGCAACCAACTGTCAATTCTTACAATTACGAACATGTAGCATGTAAAATTAAATGCATAGAAAACATAACACATATTTCATAAGAAACATTACAAGAAAACTCTATGCTTAATGTCACATCCCTTTTAAAAAAAAAGTTTACTGTATTTGGTTTCTAAGTGGCGAGAGATATTAAAACGCTAGGAGAAAACGATGTTATTAGTGATGTTTTAATGTCACAAAACTTACATCGTTGTAAATGTCAGACACAAAGTCATTTTGGGAATTTTTTGAAGGAAATAATGTTTTTATGATGTTCAATGTCACAAATGTGATGCTAAACATCACAAATTTTGTGCCACACCAAGTGTCACAAAGATTATGTCACTTAGTGCCACAAATCACAACCTACAAAAGTGATTTTTGGGTCTTTTTTAAAGATAATAATTCCTAGTCCAAGTGTGATGATTAACATTACCCATGGCCAAAAATAATGCAAATTGGCAGTAATCATGCATTTCAGTCATTCTTTCAAATTTGATCGCTCTTTTTCTCTCTCTTTCTTCCATGTGTGTGTCTCTTCCCTCGCTTTCCCTTGTCTATTTTGCCAATCTTTATTCTCTCCCCCTCCCTTGCCTCTTCCCTCCCTCTCTCTCATATCCACTTTAACCCTCTCTTATTTCTTCCCTCCCTCTCTCTCACCTCCACTCTTCCCTTTCTTGCTTACAAATATCTTCCCTCCCCCTCTATCATATCCACTCTCTCCTATCTTGATTTGTGAAGTTAAATTCTCTACTCTATCTCACATGGAGTCACAAAAGAAACACTTGCTTGTCCTCCTCACCCAACTATTTATAGGATCTCGGGTTTGATGGAGAAACACTGAGAGATGCATTCACTTCTATGCAAGATGCGACTATCAACAAGGAGATCCAAGCATCAATGGGCTGATGAGCAAGAGGCGAATCATAAGGGAATTAGCTCCCTTGGGCATATGGGTATCAATGGTTGGGTGGTTGCAGGATCAGAGGGCCAGTTTTGTCCACTCAGGAACCCTGTAAATAGTAAAAAAACAGGCATTTGTTTACCTTTAGTGGCTAGTATCTCATAGTAGCTAACGAAGGAATTTCCTTTCAAGTTCTTTTGTTAGAACATCACATGAAAAGTTGGGAATATAGTTGCACAATCTAATTAAGCATTAGATATTCGAAAGTCCTCATTTCCTTAGGTACATAGTTAAAGTATACACCCTATCCCAAATTTGGATTGATTCCATAAAATGCTAACTTTCGTTTTTACATATAAACTCATTTGAGATTCCCACTTTGGATCTTAGATCTTCACATAATATAAAACTTAACTTGAGCTTTTGAGAACATTTTAAGCTATTTATCTATTTTCTTTAAATATTTTAAGGTATTTAAAGTGTTATAATATATGCTACTTTTTGTACCCACAATAACTACCACTTAAAATGCTTAGTCTTGTAGATTAAAAGAGTGGTAGATAGTGAGACATTAATAGAATGTGGTGGGTAGTCAAAATTACAAATCCAATGGTTGGATTTTTAATGATATCTTTTTCAAATTTCTTTTATGCTATAAGAAGGCCTGCAAATATTAATAATCTAATTAGTAAAATGACATTTTTGATGTAAATCATCTAAAACCTATAGGGACTAGTGTACTTGTAATGGTGCATCTATGGAAAAAAAATTGGATCACTCTAAGTATGGAAAGAATATTTTTTTATTATTTCATCATATTTTTAATTAATTAGACTAATTTATATTAGTTTAAGTTATATTAGGTTAATTTAAGTGCATGGGTATGTTCTATTAGTTGTTTGATCTCGTTTGAAGTACCTTGCTCCCCCAAATTTTCTCTCCAAGCATTGTCCCAGTCTAGCATAAAAACTGGACAAAACTAGACACCCTTATCTTGTAACAACTCGGTTATAGAGGAGCAAAAAAAAGAAAAAGCTTAACCCTAAGTGATAGTAGCAAGGTCTTCTTTTAATATAAATCTATCGATTTCATTACTTTATGCATGCATATTAAAGTATATGTATTACTTGTTATGCATGGAGATGTAACATAAGCATAAGCTTATGTAATATGTGCCTATGAGGCTATGTTCTTATGCAAAGAGATATATGCATAGCTCTCATGCATAGGAGCTATTCATATAGCTCCTATGTATATTCATATAGCTCCTATGTATAAGATCATTTTTATAGCTTCTATGAATAATGGCTAGAAATAGATCTCTATGCCAAGAGCTTTATGCATACAAAGGATGCCATTTTTTTGTTTGTATTTTTTTCTGGTTTCTTTCTTTTGGGGGGGGGAGGGGGGAGGTGGGGTAAGAAGTAAAAAAGAAGCTATATATGCTAAATATTCTCTACCAAGGTGAACATGTACTAGAAAACAAAAATCTTGAGATAGAAAACACTATCCAAATACCATAAGTTTCATATGATAGGGTAAGTTTTAGGTCTATGTTTGTGCCGCCTTTTCCTATAAAAGGCTCTTTATTTCTCTCTTATCCTTGTTCTGAGTCAAGGGAGGCTAGTTAGAGATGCTAAGGAATCAAATGTATGGTCAAGCTCCTATGAAGACTGACATGAGAGTTTTAGGTGTTGGGTGCATCGTGACTTTTGTATCACATGTATAGTTGTGGGCCCAAATCATCGTGTTTGTGAATGCTTACTCTCATTGGCTCCAAAGGGGAGTTTGCTGGGTATTTTGAAGCTTCATGTGTATTTCCATCATGTGTGTGAATAATGGTGTTTGTGTACCTATGTGTGTCCATGTTTACAACCTCTTCAAGGGCTAAGTATGTGTGGGAATAACCTCTAAGGCTAGATATTACGTGTGTGTGTGTGTGTGTGTGAAACCACTTAGGGTGGTTAGAACATTTAGATATTATACCTATTTGGTATAAGCAATGATGTCATCTAGATGAGCCTCAAAATGCTATAAAAGCATTGTACATCTAAGGTAAAGGCACCACATCAACCTAATCTATTGATCATTGGGTCATGCAATCTCTCTCTCACTAGAACATCTATCTTTCTCTCTTTCTCTCTCTACACACTGGGGCAGGCATGGCATTCGTGTTTAAGCCTCCACATCCTTTATCTTCACCCCTAATGCCCTAATACCTATAACAATAAGATAAATTTAGCCACAAAATTTAGATAAAAGATATAAATTTTGTACTGGAGTGTACTTACGAATCTATATTTCCATGCATCCTTCTTGGTTGGCCTCCAATGTCGTACTTTCGATTGTTGAGGTTGCACTTGATGCGCTACAACTTCTTTTGGGGGAATATAATCCCATCATTTGCTTCCTACACTGCATGGAACCACGCCCTTTCATGTACCCCGCTTCTTGGAGGGCCATGATAGTTAGCATCTTGTGCTCTTGCATTCTTGTGAGACCTCTTCCTATTGAGAAATCTTATGCAATGGCTACAGACACAATCACATGGGAAATGGTTGTTCTCTAGATTGGGGAATCACTCATGTAGAGTCTGGCAGATGTACTTAAGGTCCCTTTTCATTAAACTTGATGAAGCAAGTTTTATATGTACTATTACATAACTGCCTCAACTGGGTATACACACAAGACTACCCTTTGCATCCATAATTTCCCCACTTGCGTACCATGAGACATGATAGTAAAGGCCCTTGTCATTCCCCTCAACATTGGACTTTGTGTGACAAGCATGGCCAAAACATGGGAGGCAACTGCCATGAGACTTGTTGTCACTATGTCGAGACAACGTCCGAAGTGCCTCGAGCTTGCAAACCCACCACTATGTCGACAGCATCAATGGAGGTTCACTACAAGAGAAGGCATCATTATCGGTGTTTATTTGTGACATTTTAGTGGCAATTTATGTTACTCCGCTATTAACATCATTATTAACATTGCTTGAGCGGTGCTAATTAAACGTCGCGTCATTATACACATCGTTCAAGCGACACTGGGGAAAAAAATAGACTGTTCAAATTGAGTGGAAATAAAAACTTTAAATAAATTAAAACCTAAAAAGCTTGACCAACATCCAAATATTTTTGAAATAAACAACAAAATCATCAAATCCTTATACAAACCGATCAATGTGTACATATGTTATGATGATATATATTTAATTTGTACCTGCATAACACAAAAACATTTGTTCTATTTCATAACCTTACCGAAGCTTTTTGGAGCTCAATATTACATATAAAAGGAGAAGATGGTGCATTGTGCTCTCCTTGCAATGTAATAAATTTTCATTTATTCCCAAATGTTAGTGTATTATGAAAATAGCTTCTCAAAAACTGTTTCTCCCAATGAAAATAACCATTCTCTTCCAAGAATTACATCTACGATCGAGAGACGCATCACTTGAAAATATCAAAGTGCTTCATACTCTTGAATCTTTATCCCAACTTGGTTTACCACAATATCCCACTCATTTTTATCATAGACATTGACTAATGATACTATATACTTATGAGAGCTTGGGACTTGAGGCACTACAAGGGATCGGGCTCATACCCGCGCTCCGCTAAAAATGACTTGTGAAAAAAAGTAGCGGGCCCGTGTATAAGCGCGTGTATCATCGCAGCCAGAGACATGCGTGTAAAAGCGCGTGTATAGGACTGTTCAAACGCGCTGGTACACGGGCGTATACACGCAATATTCTGTCAGTTCACCTGCATTTAGACGCGTTGATACAAGCATCTATACATGCGTTTTGTGACTTTAGATGCGCTTATACACGCGTATTTCTCAGATTTGATGCGTTTATACACGCGTGTTTTATAGATTATCCGCGTACATACACGCGGCTTTTTGCAGTTCTGACACGTTTATACACGCGAACAGAGAGCAAAAAAAAATTCCAGAGAGTGCTATTTGGTACCTGAATGCTGTTCCAGCATTTCAGCACCCAATAACACTCTCTGGATTTTTTTTTTTTTTGTGCATTAGACCATCCACGAAGAACATATCCACGAGGAAGATTAAGACAAGAACGACATGAATGCATACATTATCAATACACGATTCAAGACAGACATGAATGCAATACTATCGATTCACGATTCAATATTACTATCAAAATTTCACACATAGATACAAGGGAGTCCATATGTCGAAGTAGCCCATGGCTTCAGTTTACAAAAAAATATATACAACCACATCCTCAATATGGAATGTGATACTATAAGTCTGAGTACTACTCAGACCCAGATGATGACTCGGTGCTCCCTCCATGCTCAGATGAGCTCACATCAGTCGGAATGTCCGATGAGTAGTGCTCACGTCCACCCTCTACAGTGGCGGCGGGTGGATCATCAGCAGCTTGTGCCTGTTCAAGTAATATATAGTATATAAGTATATATATATGTAATTCAATAAACCAAAATCATTCGTTTAGAGTTTTCAAGTACCTGTCGACCGTATGGTCTCATGGCAATCTCAAACTGTGCGTCCATAATACGTCCCTCGGCTCTGAAGATGGCCCACGTGTCACGTCTGCTATGCCGACGAGCATACGCAGTATCGTGGGTTGTGGGCTTCCTCCCCGTAACCCGTCTCGCTGTATCATAATCAACACAATTTGTAAGATTAAAACAATCATAGAATCAATGAATTAAGTAAACAATCAAATAAGTGGCAAGATACTTATGAACTCTGCCCCCCATGACTCGACGCCGCCAGATCCGAAATGCGAAGATCCAATGGTCTCCATCTGGATCCGTCGTGCCTCCACATGCTGCCTGCTCTTCACGCCACCCTCTGCTCGTTTCTTTGTCTCCTTCCACTCGCGTTTGTGTGCAGTGGCAGGTTTCTCGGCAGGATAGCCACCCCGCAGCTACATTTAGCCCATCATCGGTTAATTTAATATTTGATTTAATGTTCCCTCTCTGCTTAGCATAACACCTGCCAAGCGGCCGGCCAACTCTAAAGAGACGGGAGAAGAGGAGGCAACAATCGAATGTTTTCGGGCTTCTCGCCACCCAATGCAATGGTGGTGGGCGGCCACCATGGGAGCTGCCGGCAGCGCACACATCACCGTCCGTCTCGAGTTTTTTAAGGTGAGATCTTTTATTACTTAAGATCTCCCTTATTCGCGTCCTTCCCCATACATCCGAGAATGTAGCATGTGGGGGATTGGGGTACCGACTATGTACAGCCTCTATCACTTCCCCAACTAATCGGCTATTTTGATCTTTAAATTTAATAAAATAATTTCTATACAAGTTTGATACTACCCCACGCATGTACTCCATTACCTCTTTCCCCCTCGCATCCATCACTATCCCGCCCCCTATCCGTCACATCATAGCAGATTACTCCCTCCACCTCTCTCATCTCCTCCTCTTCCAAAATGTCTCCTCTAACTCTTCTCCCTCTATCTCCTCTCTCACCGCGAGCCCTACTACCTCCCCCACCAAAGCACCCGCCGCATCCTCCACTCCCACTCTTCCTACTGCTGCGGGTGGAGTCACGACTGGGGGATTGTCTACGTGACGGTGGCTATGAGCCCTGACGTGACGGTGGCTCTGAGGGAGTACGTGATGGTGGCTGTGAGCCCTGACGTGATGGTTCTTGGGAGGGTGTGCGTGAGTGTGTCTAGGACGAGATATGTCTCCTCGGTGGGCGTGGAAGAGGAGAAGCTGCATGCCGTCTCGTCGGACTCGTAGGCATAGACGGCTATGGAGTGCCCTGGATACTCGCGGTAGGGGTATAGACACCAGGCATGGAAGGAGGGGGATGGGCATACATGTACTCTGTAAGCTCAACTGGACCAGGATGGTGCCCAAAATGATTTAGCATCTCCATCAGCCAATTGCTGTACGCAAATGGATCGGATGAAGAACCTGGAATATCCATAAAGAATCTGCAAAAATAATCCTCATGTACATCATGGGCTGTCTCTTGACTCACACAAATATCATCATCTATCTAAGTCACCTATCAGCTTGCAAACCATAGAAACACGAAACACAGTCTGATGTATAAACCCGTCTAGAAATGCGTGTATACACCCGTCCACAAACGCGTGTATACACCCATCCAGAATCGCGTGTATATCCGCGTGAACAGTCTGTGCAGACAGGATACACGCAGATATACACGCGTTTTTACACGCGACCTGCGCAAATTTTTTTTGAAAGCGATCGACCTCCGACAATGTGTCCTTATAAAAGGCCCACTGTCGCCCCTGTCAGAATCGTTCACCCAAAATCGCAGCCGGACAAGCAAAAGGACCGAGACAAACCCAAAAAGCAAAGAGAAAATAGCATAAACAAATCTGAGGAAGGAGACAAGGGAAAGGAAAATTGACTCACCTCTGAAAAAGTGAGTCTTCTTTCTTCGTCGGTTTCCTTTACCCGTGTGTGCTCCTTCTCTGCTCCCTCCTTGCACTTAGGTTTAGTGTCTGTTGAAAGAGGCGAAAACGAAAGAGAGCAGATATGGTAGTTCAAAATGTTTATTTGGGGAAGGCGGGTTATTTTTAGTTTAAACAGGCCGTCGCGTGTAGAAACGCGTGTATGATAAATTAGCCGCGTTTATACACGCGATTTTAAGGATCTAGCTGCGTTTATACACACGATTTTCAAGAAGTACCCACATTAATACACGCGATTTTTAGGAAATAGCCGCGTTAATACACGCAATTTTTAAGAAATAACCGTGTTAATACACGCGATTTTTATACTTTCATTAAAAACATATTATGATTTTGTGTTTTCTGGTTTGTACATAGGATGTCATCAACCTCCTCAAGTAGTTCTGGGGAAGATGAGACAATGCGTCATCGTAATCGCGATGTGTGGTTGGGACAACGGATCAAATGTATGTGTGATAGATGTCAAGGATGCATTGTACGAGCGCGTCGAATTACCTTGAATCACATCTCCATGTATGGAGAATGGAATCAAACAGGTTTAGAGGTGAGTAGATGTAAATTGATGGTATTCAAATGACTCATGGTATCCAAATTAAATTAATGGAGTTGTAATATATAAACTCTAATTGAAGCACGATGCAGTACCACACCCTAACATGGTGCCCTACGCATGACGAGATGATGCTGGAGCTTCGGGATCTATTGTCAGAGATGAGTGGGAAAGGGATGACAATAGCCTTGCACCCCACGAAGTTGTGGAAGAGGAAGTGTTTGATGATATGGTGCAAAATCTTTTCAAGGATGATCCCAAAGGTATGGACGACGATGATATGGAACAAGAGCATCTTTACAAGGCTTCATCGACACCGGTTTTTGAAGGGTGCACATTCTCTATTTTACGTGCTTCACTTGAACTACTCAATATACAAACAGTTTATGGATGGAGCAATGCAAGTCTTGACGCATTATTGAAGTAAGCATTCTAACTTGCAAATTTGAATTAGTGGTTTAAGGTTTAGGATTTAGGACTAATTGATGATATTGGATGCAGGCTATTATCAAACATGCTTCCAAAGGGAAATAGACTACCCACCTCAAGAGACATAGCGAGGCGCTATGTGACATCTCTTGGAGGATTGGATTATGATCGCATACATGCATGCATCAATGATTGCATTCTCTTTCGTGGGACACATAAGGAGGCTCGACATTGTCCCACTTGTGGTGAAGCAAGGTATAGAACATATGTGAAGAGTTTTGATGTACCTCGTAAAGTCTTGCGACACTTTCCTATAATTCCTCGCATCAAACACATGTTCAAGTGCAAATCCATAGCAGAGCTCATGTCATGGCATTCCTCACATCGATCGGATGATGGCATGTGGAGAATTCCCGCAGACACTCCATTAAATTTTGTAATGCCATAAACCATACATACATGTGCTCTTATGTGCGCAGTTCATACTACCTACTAGCATCGACCATTGTGCAAATAAGAGTTTGAAAAAATGTATTTATAAGATGGGCGAGCTTGTGAGTTATGTAAAACCCATGTCAGATCACCCTTCATTATACCTTGCAAAATGAACATGCATGAGGTATAACGTACTATTTATTTATTTTTCAGATATGTTAGTTCCAAAGCAATTGACCCAGCCACGTTGGATGATGCGCGTGTTATGGCAGTGGAGGTGGTTTGTTTGGTAGAGGAGACTTTTTTGCGAACCATTCTCACAAGTCAACTACATCTCATTGTGCATTTAGTGGACGAAATCGCTTTATGTGGCACTGTGCATGCACGTTGGATGTTCTTCCTAGAGCGCTTCATGAAGACCTTAAAAGACTTTGTGAGGCAAAGTGCAAGGCCTGAAGGAAGCATGGCCGAGGGTTGGTTGATACAAGAGTCTCTTGTATATATTTCAGAATTTCTTGGTCAGGTGGACAGCTCTTTGCCACGACTATGGAGCAATGAAGAGGACTTGAGGATGACCTCTATTGTGCCTCAAGGAAAAGAACAGAGTAAAGTAATTGATAGAACATTGATTGATGATCTCAATTTCACTTGCATCCTTAATAGTGATGTGATGAGCAGATGGGTTACAAGATATGAGGATGCAAAGACAAAAAGGCAAGCAGAAAGAGCTCTCTTTCGGAGGCAACATGGGTCTCGTAAGGCGTACCCTAAGCATCTAGCAACACTTCCGAATGATATCCATGTTGATTGGTTGCATGAGGAAATGGAGAGAGCAGAGAGCGACGAGGGGTTACATAAAATGGATATTGATGTTGATCGTTTGGCAAGGATGGATCTTATTGAAGATGAGATCGAACCCTAACCAATCTGTCACTGTATCGTTCTAAATTGATGACATTTCTATTGTATGTGGTGTTGTCTTTTAATTATCACCTCATGATTTATTTTTGAATATATTTCATTGTTGTAAATGCATGTAGTGGGATTGTGTAATGATATATACTGTAATGTACTATGAGATGGTTTAAAGAAAATAGTTTTTAATTTTGTAAAGAAATTCAGTTTTTTTTTACCAAGCGTGTATTGACGCGTGTATTAATGCGTATATTGATGCGTCTATTATTGCGTGTATATACACACGCTTATACACGCGCTGATAGATGCCAATATACCTGCGAATTTAAATGCCAAAATACACGCGCCCGATTCTATTCAAATACATGCGCGACCATACACGTGCCCGTAATTTATCGCGTATATGAAACGCGTGTATGGCAGCATTATCTTGTAGTGAGGCAACTTAAGGTCTTAACCAAGTTGTAATTTACAACGTTGTGTGTGGTCATATCCTCTATGAGAATTCTAACTTTTTTATCCTTAATATTCCCATGCACTCAAACCAAATCATGTGGTCCAAATGATGGTTCCCACATAGATTTTGACACCATACAACAATGATTTTGGTCAGAATGACAAACCTCAACTGATTTATATTCCGAAGAATCCTTAAGTGTCAACATTTGAATAGTGTGCACTAATTTTCCTTTAGGTTTATCATTACCATTCCTAGTAAGTTATTGTCCTTGGGACTTAGGACAATAATTTTTATCTTGTCCCGGATCAAGACAAGAGAAACAAAGTTTTTCTTTAACTGCTCTCTCAAAATCGTACTTTTTTAGAAGCTTACTAGGATTGGATTTTTGCTTTTTTGAAGGTTATTCCTTTTTAAAGAAAAGAACTGTTCTTTTTTGAGAGCCAAAATTTTCTCCATGAGGCTTATATGAATAATTCTTATCTTTTTCTTTATGATTACCATTACCCATGTTAGCGTCAAAATGTTTTACAAATCTTATAGCCTCATCTAAGTTTTTTGGCTCTTTTGGAGCGAACTTCCTTCTTGTATTCTCTTTTCAGGTCTCTAATGAAACCTCTTATATTTTTAAAATTTTCAATGCCCTTAAGTTTTAAGACAATTTTTCCAAAGCTATATATTGAGTGAGATTTAAATTATTTTGTTCCATAGAACAATTATCCAATTTCAATCTTCATTTTCAAGAAGATATTTCTTTTTGAATATTTCCTTGAATTAATCCCAAGAATGGTCTACTTGCCTAGATTCCGCTAAACTCATCACCACTTAGAAGATTTGCCTTCTAAAAGGATAGGCTAGCTTCAGGCACATTTCTTAAAAGATGAAAGTATTGCCATTTTGTAGAAAAATATTGACCACACCTTTATTTATCTCCTTCTCTTCTCCACTAAAAGTAGGTGCCTTTAAATCTTTGAATACCATACCTTGGTCTCTAGTTTTGGGACCCTCTTCAATTATGGTTTCATTCAACCCTTTTTCTAGAGTTTTTTCCCTTCCCTCACCAATGTTATTTTTAGATATTTCTTTTACTCCCAATCCTTCCCCTCCCATCAAGGAGCTAAGAAGACCCATCATTTTCTCAAGTTTATTTTCTATATTAGAGATTTTTTCATTTATTTTCATAATTTCCATACCCTCATAATTATTAAAGTCGTAATCCATGTCTATTTCATTTGGTTTTGTAATATCCTCTTTCACATGGAAAGAGGACATTGGGTTTTCCCCCTTCTCACCATTTTCATCCTTCCCACCTTGAGAAGCCATTTACTCTAACACTAATAAAAATGGAAAATTTCTTACAAAGAAAAGTTTTTTTTACAACACAATGACCTTACTTGGTCGCATAATTATGAATTGTCCCTAATGATGTGAAGAACAGTTCCGTTGATTTCCCCTGGATATTTGCTTCAAAGGTCCTTCAAGGTTGTCTTGTACTCCACTTGATCCATGTAGAACTCCAAAATATGCCCAATTTATTAGGTAAGAGGTATTTTGTATAGAGAAGATTTGAGAAATATAGGGATTAAATTATGAAAATGAATAGAAAAGAGATTAAGAAGTAGAGATTAGATTTAGCAATGAGTAGCTCAATGGAAACATGTAAGAGAAAGAACTTGGCTCTAATACCAATGTAATAATCCTTGCATTATAGACTTGAGGACTTGTAAGACTAGTACTTTGATTCTCTACCCAACCATAATATCCCAAATAGACCCTAAACTCATGGTTATATAGGCCTAAGTGGTGCATGACCTTCCAACTTCAGCCCCTTCACCTTTCATTTGCTAAACGTTGCCTTTTCAATCACCAATGCCTCTTCAATTACCCCTAGAAGGGGGAACCCTCCTCTATGTCCCTTGGGCTTCCATTGTGCACCATTAACTTCCCTTTTTAATTTAACTTTAATGCCTTTTTACCATTGCTTAGGTATTTCCTATTTGAAATTCGCTGAATCTTATTTATATGCAAAACTTTTACATATAAATAATCTTTTCTAGTCTTACCTTTCAGTTGAGCGTATGCAATTTAAGGGTGTGTACATACCTGCATATGTGAGTTACGGGGGGCATGTGTGTTTAAGAGCGTATGTGAGTGAGGGAGCCTATACATGCAAGCATATGTGACTGAGAGGACATGTATGTGTGAGCATATGTGAGTGAGAGGACATGTATGTGCGAGAATATGTGAGTGAAGGGGGAATGTATGTCTTAGCATACACTACAACAAAATCAGGGTTTAGTAGCAAAAATAGCAACAATTTATAACTAGAAGGGTAGGTAGATATCTCGAGCAATTTTTGTTGCTAGAAACACTACTATTTTCGCTGCAATGGGTTTGCTGCTCAGTCGCCAAAAATAGTAGCAAAATGTCATTGGCTACTTAGTAATGATATTTTGCTATCTCGCACCCAAATGTCACTGGCTGCTCAACGATATTTCTCTGCTATTTTTGCTGCTCAGAGAGCGAAAGCTCTGCACAGCAAAAAAGAGCTGGGGCAGACTGGGGAGTCTGCACATGACTCCCCAGTCTGCCACCCCAACTCTTTTTTTTAATTAAAATTGAGTCACAGTTTCAGATTTATAACACAAACACAAATATAAGAAACACATACATCGTGGAGAATGCAATTGAGCCCAAAAAGTTATTATATTTCAGAAAGTGTTGGGCCTTTGGCCATATATACATAAAGTTTTTACAATGAAGAGATATCTAATTGGAATCCTCATCGGATTCCGAGTGATTATCCTCATCACATTCCGAGTGATTATCTTCATCACCTTCCTCGTCCTCTTCACTTGCTTCACGCTGATAATTAGGATCCTCCTCTTCATCTTCCCCGTCATCCTTCATACATGCCATCAAGCACAAGGTAAGTAAGACCATTAAAAAATGATTAGACCTAGAAAAGATAATGGTTTAGGGTCACTTACCTCATCTGCTTGAGTCCCCAAAATCGACTCATCCAAACGTATGCCTCGTGTATGCATCAACACCCAAAAATTGCAAACGGGGGGCTCTATACCAATCTGCCATACCATGAGATTAATTCCATCCATCACTTTCGTCATGATAGAAGTTTGAGGTGGAGTGGCTAGTTCCCTCTAAAACTTAAATTTCGACACAAATTTTCTCTATTTAGAAATTTTATTTAAGTTACTGAACTTGAACTAATCTTAATGTTGAATGTTTGGTTTATTAATATTAGATTCTTAATTTGGAAAGATATTATAGAAATACTTATAAAAAAAGACAGTGAATGTATACATATACATACCTCCATCGTTTTAGTGTTATTGAAATAATATGTCAAAAAGAATATTAACACTTGAAAGAGATGTAAATGGTTATTACTTATATGGATAGGGTATATAAAGTTATTAAACAAAATCTCATGAGAAGCTTAACATCATAAGAATAAAAGTTAAATTGGTTATGGATATAAGGATAGGAAAATGCTAACCTTAAGTTGGAAAGGTTGTTTGAGGGGATGTGAGATTACAAATGAAGAATGAATAGATTTGATAAAATATGAATGAAAAGTAATGATTCTAAACATTTTGATTAAGTGAACAAGTCTAGATGATGAAAGATTGATTTACATTTGTAGTCAATTCTTACAATTACGAACATGTAGCATGTAAAATTAAATGCATAGAAAACATAACATATATTTCATAAGAAACATTACAAGAAAACTCTATGCTTAATGTCACATCCCTTTAAAAAAAAAGTTTACACTGTATTTGGTTTCAAAGTGGCGAGAGATATTAAAACGTTAGGAGAAAACGATGTTATTAGTGATGTTTTAATGTCACAAAACTTACATCGTTGTAAATGTCAGACACAAAGTCATTTTGGGAATGTTTTTGAAGGAAATAATGTTTTTATGATGTTCAATGTCACAAATGTGATGCTAAACATTACAAATTTTGTGCCACCAAGTTTCACAAACATTATGTCACTTAGTGCCACAAATCACAACCTACAAAGTGATTTTTGGGTCTTTTTTAAAGATAATAATTCCTAGTCCAAGTGTGACGATTAACATTACCCATGGCCAAAAATAATGCAAATTGGCAGTAATCATGCATTTCAATCATTCTTTCAAATTTGATCGCTCTTTTTCTTTCTCTTTCTTCCATGTGTGTGTCTCTTCCCTCTCTTTCCCTTGTCTATTTTGCCAATCTTTATTTTCTCCCCCTCCCTTGCCTCTTCCCTCCCTCTCTCTCATATCCACTTTAACCCTCTCTTATTTCTTCCCTCCCTCTCTCTCACCTCCACTCTTCCCTTTCTTGCTTACAAATATCTTCCCTCCCCCTCTATCACATCCACTCTCTCCTATCTTGATTTGTGAATTTAAATTCTCTACTCTATCTCACATGGAGTCACAAAAGAAACACTTGCTTGTCCTCCTCACCCAACTATTTATAGGATCTCGGGTTTGATGGAGAAACATTGACAGATGCGTTCACTTCTATGCAAGATGCGACTATCAACAAGGAGATCCAAGCATCAATGGGCTGATGAGCAAGAGGCAAATCATAAGGGAATTAGCACCCTTGGGCATATGGGTATCAATGGTTGGGTGGTTGCAGGATCAGAGGGCCAGTTTTGTCCACTCAGGAACCCTATAAATAGTAAAAAAACAGGCATTTCTTTACCTTTAGTGGCTAGTATCTCATAGCTAACGAAGGAATTTCCTTTCAAGTTCTTTTGTTAGAACATCACATGAAAAGTTGGGAATATAGTTGCACAATCTAATTAAGCATTAAATATTCGAAAGTCCTCATTTCCTTAGGTACATAGTTAAAGTATACACCCTATCCCAAATTTGGATTGATTCCATAAAATGCTAACTTTCGTTTTTACATATAAACTCATTTGAGATTCCCACTTTGGATCTTAGATCTTCACATAATATAAAACTTAACTTGAGCTTTTGAGAACATTTTAAGCTATTTATCTATTTTCTTTAAATATTTTAAGGTATTTAAAGTGTTATAATATATGCCACTTTTTGTACCCAAAATAACTACCACTTAAAATGCTTAGTCTTGTAGATTAAAAGAGTGGTAGATAGTGAGACATTAATAGAATGTGGTGGTTAGTCAAAATTACAAATCCAATGGTTGGATTTTTAATGATATCTTTTTCAAATTTCTTTTACGCTATCAGAAGGCCTGCAAATATTAATAATCTAATTAGTAAAATGACATTTTTGATGTAAATCATCTAAAACCTATAGGGACTAGTGTACTTGTAATCGTGCATCTATGGAAAAAAAATTGGATCACTCTAAGTATGGAAAGAACTTTTTTTTATTATTTCATCATATTTTTAATTAATTAGACTAATTTATATTAGTTTAAGTTATATTAGGTTAATTTAAGTACATGGGTATGTTCTATTAGTTGTTTGATCTCGTTTGAAGTACCTTGCTCCCCCAAATTTTCTCTCCAAGCATTGTCCCAGTCTAGCATAAAAACTGGACAAAACTAGACACCCTTATCTTGTAACAACCCGGTTATAGAGGAGCAAAAAAAGAAAAAGCTTAACCCTAAGTGATAGTAGGAAGGTATTCACTTTATGCATGCATATTAAAGTATATGTATTACTTGTTATGCATGGAGATGTAACATAAGCATAAGCTTATTTAATATGTGCCTATATGAGGCTATGTTCTTATGCAAAGAGATCTATGCATAGCTCTCATGCATAGGAGCTATTCATATAGCTCCTATGTATAAGATCATTTTTATAGCTTCTATGAATAATGGCTGGAAATAGATCTCTATGCGAAGAGCTTTATGCATACAAAGGATGCCCTTTTTTTGTTTGTATTTTTTTCTGGTTTCTTTCTTTTGGGGGGGGGGAGGGGGGAGGTGGGGTAAGAAGTAAAAAAGAAGCTATATATGCTAAATATTCTCTACCAAGGTGAACATGTACTGGAAAACAAAAATCTTGAGATAGAAAACACTATCCAAATACCATAAGTTTCATATGATAGGGTAAGTTTTAGGTCTATGTTTGTGCCGCCTTTTCCTATAAAAGGCTCTGTATTTCTCTCTTATCCTTGTTCTGAGTCAAGGGAGGCTAGTTAGAGAGGCTAAGGAATCAAATGTATGGTCAAGCTCCTATGAAGACTGACATGAGAGTTTTAGGTGTTGGGTGCATCGTGACTTTTGTATCACATGTATAGTTGTGGGCCCAAATCATCGTGTTTGTGAATGCTTACTCTCATTGGCTCCAAAGGGGAGTTTGCTGGGTATTTTGAAGCTTCATGTGTATTTCCATCATGTGTGTGAATAATGGTGTTTGTGTACCTATGTGTGTCCATGTTTACAACCTCTTCAAGGGCTAAGTATGTGTGGGAATAGCCTCTAAGGCTAGATATTACGTGTGTGTGTGTGTGTGTGTGAAACCACTTAGGGTGGTTAGAACATTTAGATATTATACCTATTTGGTATAAGCAATGATGTCATCTAGATGAGCCTCAAAATGCTATAAAAGCATTGTACATCTAAGGTAAAGGCACCACATCAACCTAATCTATTGATCATTGGGTCATGCAATCTCTCTCTCACTAGAACATCTATCTTTCTCTCTTTCTCTCTCTACACACTGGGGCAGGCATGGCATTCGTGTTTAAGCCTCCACATCCTTTATCTTCACCCCTAATGCCCTAATACCTATAACAATAAGATAAATTTAGCCACAAAATTTAGATAAAAGATATAAATTTTGTACTGGAGTGTACTTACGAATCTATATTTCCATGCATCCTTCTTGGTTGGCCTCCAATGTCGTACTTTCGATTGTTGAGGTTGCACTTGATGCGCTACAACTTCTTTTGGGGGAATATAATCCCATCATTTGCTTCCTACACTGCATGGAACCACGCCCTTTCATGTACCCCGCTTCTTGGAGGGCCATGATAGTTAGCATCTTGTGCTCTTGCATTCTTGTGAGACCTCTTCCTATTGAGAAATCTTATGCAATGGCTACAGACACAATCACATGGGAAATGGTTGTTCTCTAGATTGGGGAATCACTCATGTAGAGTCTGGCAGATGTACTTAAGGTCCCTTTTCATTAAACTTGATGAAGCAAGTTTTATATGTACTATTACATAACTGCCTTAACTCGTGGGTATACACACAAGACTACCCTTTGCATCCATAATTTCCCCACTTGTGTAACATGAGACATGATAGTAAAGGCCCTCGTCATTCCCCTCAACATTGGACTTTGTGTGACAAGCATGGTCAAAACATGGGAGGCAACTGCCATGAGACTTGTTGTCACTATGTCGAGACAACGTCCGAAGTGCCTCGAGCTTGCAAACCCACCACTATGTCGACAGCATCAATGGAGGTTCACTACAAGAGAAGGCATCATTATCGGTGTTTATTTGTGAGTTTAGTGGCAATTTATGTTACTCCGCTATTAACATCATTATTAACATTGCTTGAGCGGTGCTAATTAAACATCACGTCGTTATACACATCGTTCAAGCGACACTGGGGAAAAAAACAGACTGTTCAAATTGAGTGGAAATAAAAACTTTAAATAAATTAAAACCCAAAAAGCTTGACCAACATCCAAATATTTTTGAAATAAACAACAAAATCATCAAATCCTTATACAAACCGATCAATGTGTACATATGTTATGATAATATATATTTAATTTGTACCTGCATAACACAAAACCATTTGTTCTATTTCATAACCTTACCGAAGCTTTTTGGAGCTCAATATTACATATAAAAGGAGAAGATGGTGCATTGTGCTCTCCTTGCAATGTAATAAATTTTCATTTACTCCCAAATGTTAGTGTATTATGAAAATAGCTTCTCAAAAACTGTTTCTCCCAATGAAAATAACCATTCTCTTCCAAGAATTACATCTACGATCGAGAGACGCATCACTTGAAAATATCAAAGTGCTTGATACTCTTGAATCTTTATTCCAACTTGGTTTACAACTTGGTTTACCACAATATCCCACTCATTTTTATCATAGACATTGACTAATGATACTATATACTTATGAGAGCTTGGGACTTGAGGCAACTTAAGGTCTTAACCAAGTTGTAATTTACAACGTTGTGTGTGGTCATATCCTCTATGAGAATTCTAACTTTTTTATCCTTAATATTCCCATGCACTCAAACCAAATCATGTGGTCCAAATGATGGTTTCCACATAGATTTTGACACCATACAACAATGATTTTCATCAGAATGACAAACCTCAACCGATTTATATTCAGAAGAATCCTTAAGTGTCAACATTTGAATAATGTGCAATTTTCCTTTAGGTTTATCATTACCATTCCTAGTAAGTTATTGTCCTTGGGACTTAGGACAATAATTTTTATCTTGTCCCGGATCAAGACAAGAGAAACAAAGTTTTTCTTTAACCGCTTTCTCAAAATCTTACTTTTTTAGAAGCTTACTAGGATTGGATTTTTGCTTTTTTGAAGGTTATTCCTTTTTAAAGAAAAGAATTTTTCTTTTTTGAGAGCCAAAATTTTCTCCATGAGGCTTATATGAATAATTCTTATCTTTTTCTTTATGATTACCATTACCCATGTTCGCTTCAAAATGTTTTACAAATCTTTTAGCCTCATCTAAGTTTTTTGGCTCTTTTGGAGCAAACTTCCTTCTTGTATTCTCTTTTCAGGTCTCTAATGAAACCTCTTATATTTTTAAAATTTTCAATGCCCTTAAGTTTTAAGACAATTTTTCCAAAGCTATATATTGAGTGAGATTTAAATTATTTTGTTCCATAGAACAATTATCCAATTTCAATCTTCATTTTCAAGAAGATATTTCTTTTTGAATAATTCCTTGAATTAATCCCAAGAATCGTCTACTTGCCTAGACTCCGCTAAACTCATCCACCACTTAGAAGATTTGCCTTCTAAAAGGATAGGCTAGCTTCAGGCACATTTCTTAAAAGATAAAAGTATTGCCATTTTGTAGAAAAATATTGACCACACCTTTATTTATCCCCTTCTCTTCTCCACTAAAAGTGGGTGCCTTTAAATCTTTGAATACCATACCCTGGTCTCTAGTTTTGGGACCCTCTTCAATTATGGTTTCATTCAACCCTTTTTCTAGAGTTTTTTCCCTTCCCTCACCAATGTTATTTTTAGATATTTCTTTTACTCCCAATCCTTCCCCTCCCATCAAGGAGCTAAGAAGACCCATCATTTTCTCAAGTTTATTTTCTATATTAGAGATTTTTTCATTTATTTCCATAATTTCCATACCCTCATAATTATTAAAGTCGTAATCCATATCTATTTCATTTGGTTTTGTAATATCCTCTTTTACATGGAAAGAGGACATTGGGTTTTCCCCCTTCTCACCATTTTCATCCTTCCCACCTTGAGAAGCCATTTACTCTAACACTAATAAAAATGGAAAATTTCTTACAAAGAAAAGTTTTTTTTACAACACAATGACCTTACTTGGTCGCATAATTATGAATTGTCCCTAATGATGTGAAGAACAGTTTCGTTGATTCCTCCTGGATATTTGCTTCAAAGATCCTTCAAGGTTGTCTTGTACTCCACTTGATCCATGTAGAACTCCAAAATATGCCCAATTTATTAGGTAAGAGGTATTTTGTATAGAGAAGATTTGAGAAATATAGGGATTAAATTATGAAAATGAATAGAAAAGAGATTAAGAAGTAGAGATTAGATTTAGCAATGAGTAGCTCAATGGAAACATGGAAGAGAAAGAACTTGGCTCTAATACCAATGTAATGATCCTTGCATTATAGACTTGAGGACTTGTAACACTAGTACTTTGATTCTCTGTCCAACCATAATATCCCAAATAGACCCTAAACTCATGGTTATATAGGCCTAAGTGGTGCATGACCTTCCAACTTCAGCCCCTTCACCTTTCATTTGCTAAACGTTGCCTTTTCAATCACCAATGCCTCTTCAATTACCCCTAGAAGGGGGAACCCTCCTCTATGTCCCTTGGGCTTCCATTGTGCACCATTAACTTCCCTTTTTAATTTAACTTTAATGCCTATTTACCATTGCTTAGGTATTTCCTATTTGAGATTCCCTTAACCTTATTTATATGCAAAACTTTTACATATAAATAATCTTTTCTAGTCTTACCTTTCAGTGGAGCGTATGCAATTTGAGGGTGTGTACATACGAGCATATGTGAGTTACGGGGGGCATGTGTGTTTAAGAGTGTATGTGAGTGAGGGAGCCTATACATGCAAGCATATGTGACTGAGAGGACATGTATGTGTGAGCATATGTGAGTGAGAGGACATGTATGTGCGAGAATATGTGAGTGAAGGGGGAATGTATGTGTTAGCATACACTACAACAAAATCAGGGTTTAGTAGCAAAAATAGCAACGTTTTATAACTAGAAGGGTAGGTAGATATCGAGCAATTTTTGTTGCTAGAAACACTACTATTTTCGCTGCAATGGGTTTGCTGCTCAGTCGCCGAAAATAGTAGCAAAATGTCGTTGGCTACTTAGTAATGATATTTTGCTATCTCGCACCCAAATGTCGCTGGCTGCTCAACGATATTTCTCTGCTATTTTTGCTCCTCAGAGAGCCAAAGCTCTGGACAGCAAAAAAAGAGCTGGGGCAGACTGGGGAGTCTGCACATGACTCCCCAGTGTGCCACCCCAACTCTTTTTTTTAATTAAAATTGAGTCACAGTTTCAGATTTATAACACAAACACAAATATAAGAAACACATACATCGTGGATAATGCAATTGAGCCCAAAAAGTTATTATATTTCAGAAAGTGTTGGGCCTTTGGCCATATATACATAAAGTTTTTATAATGAAGAGATATCTAATTGGAATCCTCATCGGATTCCGAGTGATTATCCTGATCACATTCCGAGTGATTATCTTCATCACCTTCCTCGTCCTCTTCACTTTGTTCATGCTGATAATTAGGATCCTCCTCTTCATCTTCCCCGTCATCCTTCATACATGCCATCAAGCGCAAGGTAAGTAAGACCATTAAAAAATAATTAGACCTAGAAAAGATAATGGTTTAGGCTCACTTACCTCATCTGCTTGAGTCCCCAAAATGGACATCCAAGCGTATGCCTCGTGTACGCATCAACACCCAAAAATTGCAAATGGGGGGCTCTATACCCATAGTCATACTCCTCCTTTGTTGGGTCACACCCAACAACCTCCCTCTACAAAAAACAATTAAGAAAATATATAATTATTTAAAGAAAACATTATAGTACAAAACAAAATGAAAGAAGAGGAGAAATGATTACTTTACAAAACAAGCAAGAAAGGAGGATTTCTCGCCGGAGCCGAAGTGTAAAGCCCCACTTCCATAGTCGGGAAGCACTTGCCACAAAAGCACTTGGGTGCTTTCTCACGAAGCTACTTGCATGCCTCCACTCCTCGCTCATGTTGTAAACACTAAGCTTCTCCAAGTCATTCTTTGCTGCTCTCTTGATATTTTCTCTCCTATTAGAGAGAAAAATCTTGATCTACCTCTTCATCCACTCCTCGGAGAAGAAAAGACCCACATGTGGTATAGGGAACTCCAACTTAAGCACATCGATAACATATTGCTTAGAAAGTTCATCTTGTGCTTTTCACTTTTTGAAGGAGTTCACGAACTCTAGGTTTGCCAAGTAAATGCATATGGTTCATGACTTGCTTTCCTCGTGCATGCATCATGAGGGCACCATCTACATCCACGTTTTATGGTAGGGTGGATGGATCGAATGGTAGAATGGGTCTCCTAGGGACCGGCTCATAATGTATAGATGAAGAGCCCCATTGTTGGTGAGACACATCGAGACACCTAGTGCTACTTTTAACAAAGCAAAAGCAGCCTGCTCCCCCCCCGCTACTAGCACATCTACTACCCTGGTGAAGACGCATGTGAGGGAGTGGGGGTGGGTCTAGTCGAGGAAGGTGGTGTAGGCTTATCACAACCATATTATGATGGGCCTGCACCGCTCGGTCCGCGCCTATCAAAGGCATGGTTTGCCCCGATTAAGTAAGTAGGGTAGATTACCCCCACGACATTTGCTGGCCAAGTGGGGTAGTCTGCCCCCATGGCATTGACTGGCCCGATTGTAATCCCGCCTGCATATAAGATTAAAATATAAGACTTAGAGAATGCATGAAAGATTAACTTTGTGTATCTAAAAAGGTTTGATGGAACCATACCTGTGTCTGAGTAAACTGAGACCAAGCTTGCTGCTCATATCGTTCATTTATAATAGATAGCAAATTTCCCATAGGAGGGTCTTGTGATGGGTTGATCGACATTTCTTCTACATACATGCATGACACAACAAAACACAATTGATCTAACAAAAGCCATACTTAAATCTTAGAAAAAAAATACAACATGTGATATTAGGACATTAATAAGACCTCCTACAACACTGCTTAGACAAGCAGGGTGGATAGTGCCCCTTTTGGATGATAGCTTTTGAGGACTTTCCACACGCTCCCCACTATTAAAACCAAAGGCAACTCCTCTTTTACAAGAGATGGATAGTGAGAAGATTGAGGGCTTCCCCTCCATTATGACCACCTACGCGTGGATAACCATTCCTAACTTGACATAAGCATCATTCTAAATGGCATATAACAGTGCCCCATATCTCTATGCATAAGTCCATTTCCTAAACCTGGCACCCAAGGGTGCAATAAAAATGAGGTTGAATGAATAAGGCTGCTTACCTTGACA
This sequence comes from Cibotium barometz, assembly GCF_041138505.1. Lineage (NCBI taxonomy): Eukaryota > Viridiplantae > Streptophyta > Polypodiopsida > Cyatheales > Cibotiaceae > Cibotium > Cibotium barometz. The sequence continues at coordinate 26,525,557 of NC_141083.1, forward strand.
ATGCGTAGCCAACCAAGAGAAAACAACAACACAAGCTTAGACAAAAAATACATGTGATATTAGGACATTGTTAAGACCTCCTACAATACTGCTTATACAAGCAGGGCAGACAATGCCGCTTTCGGATGAAAGCTTCTGAGGACTTTCCACACGCCTTGGGGGGGCACTTCTAAAAAATTATATGTATTACGTGCGTTCGAGGGGCATTTAAAAAACCCCTTAACTAATGTTTTCCCCCCAATAAAACCACCCCTCTTTACTTATGAACTAACCGATTTTTTTTTTGAAGTTGAATTAAAATACCCCTCCTTTTGATCGCATGTGGTAAACTAATTTTTTTGAGGTGAACCCCTGAGCCACACACTCCCCACTATTAAAGCCAAAGAAATCTCCTCTTTTACAAGAGAAGTATAGTGCGAAGATCGAGGGCTCCCCCTCCACTATAACCACCTACTACTCGCGGATAACCACTCCTAACTTGACATAAGTAGCATTCTAGATGGCATATAACATGGCTCAGAGGTTCTTATAGACATGGAATACCAATCAAGGAAACTCGTGCGACACCTAAATTGGTGATCATCACAATGATCATCAAATAAAAAATAATATGCACAAAAACCTTAAGACATGATTCACAAAATAAAAAATGATCATCTTCACACCATCGCTCAATCCACCAATAGCCATTCGTCGACACCTCAATCGGTACCCTTGTATAGTGTGATATCTCAATCGGTACCCTCGCACTTCTCGTTGCTATACTCAAACACTTTCCATGTTAGTTAAAGAATTAATTGAAGATATCAATTAATCCCAACATCATCTTGAAATATAGACAACCCATAAGTATTCAAATAACAACCACACACATGTTTTCTAGGCGTAAGTACCCTGAGAATCACCCCTCCATATGAACCAACTGAAACCAACAATGGATGCCCACAAGCATGCCATATACGGGCGTCCTCGATATACAACTGCCTAAACGCATGAGAGTATGGCTTCATGATTAGTGTGAAAGACTAGATCTACACATAATGCATATGCAATAAGGCAATCAAATGAATGTACGTAAGACGAGTCAGTGTCCCGTACCACATAGGCGCATTGTACATACACGCATAGGATGGTAGAAGATAGAAGACATAAATGTGTCTGGAGTGAGTATATGAAACCAATCTGATGTCCCATACCATGAGGTTAATTCCATCCATCACTTCCTTCATGATAAAAGTTTGAGGTGGAGTGGCTAGTTCCCTCTAAAACTTAAATTTCGACACAAATTTTCTCTATCTAGAAATTTTATTTAAGTTACTGAACTTGAACTAATCTTAATGTTGAATGTTTGGTTTATTAATATTAGATTCTTAATTTGGAAAGATATTATAGAAATACTTATAAAAAAAGACAGTGAATGTATACATATACATACCTCCATCGTTTTAGTGTTATTGAAATAAAGAGTAGTACCTTTTATATATATTCAATTGCAATGATGCTCTACATTGAGAAAAATGAGAAACAATGAGAATGGATTGAAGTATAATTATTCTTCCAAACATAACTAGGGTTGTATGAAATTATGACTTTATAAGAAATAAAACTTATAGTAGTATGGTTTAAGATTCTATGCACAATTATTTAAATCACATGTAATTCTCAAAAGGAAGTTTGAGATGAAGGATTTGGGAGATCTGCGCTACTTTTTGGGAATTGAGGTCATTCGCACACGTAATGGTATTTGGCTCACAGAGATAGTATATATTGATTGGACATGTTGTCCAAGTATGGAATGGCTAATTATAAGTCAATCTCGGTGCCATTAGATCAAAATGGCAAGATTAGTGCGAATGCAGGTTATGTATTGGAGGATCCCACTATGTACAGGAAGATTGTGGGGAGTTTAATCTATGTCATGATTAGTAAGCTAGATTTGAGTTACATTGTTGGCTTAGAGAGCTAGTTTATGCAGGTTCCACATAAACCACATCTAGGTAGTGTGCGACACAAACTTCAGTATTTGAGGGCCACTATTAAATATGCATTGCTTTATGCAGTAGGTATATCATTGGAGCTATATGGGTACACAGATGCAGATTGGGCAGGTAGCATCTCAGACATGAGATCAACTGGTGGGTTCATGTTTTCATTGGGGAGTGTTGTTGTGACATGGAACAGCAAGAAGCAGCCCATGGTTGCCTTTTCAAGTACAGAGGTAGAGTACAGAGGAGTTGTGATGGTAGCGTATAAGGTAGCTTGGTTATGCAAGCTACTTGGCTGATTTGGGGTTGCATGTGGAGAGGAAGGTTTTCATATATTGTGACAATCTTAGCAGTATACAGTTGGCCAAGAACCTAATTTTCCATGCGTGGACAAAGCACATTGAGGTACATTACCACTTCATCACGGAGAGAGTCTTGGTATAGGCGACATCAACTTGGTCTACGTCAGCACACATGATCAGGTTCGCTGACATCTTCATGAAGGCTTGGGAGCCGAGAAGCTCCGTAGATTTTGAGATAAGCTCGGAGTTCATGAGTTGGAGTGTAGATTGAGGGGGAGTGTTGAGATGTCAAACTCAACATGAGTTGACACTCATCTCATGAGGCGCCTGCATGACTATTCATTGGCGGGTTTGCTAGCTGGTACTACCGACATATCTTTGCCAAAGATTCTACAGCTGGACTACCACTAGTCCACATCTGCCCACTTTACTTAGCGTAATCACAATATGGACGGCTTGTATATACTCTATTATGTGTGTTAGTCACTTTATCTTCTTTGTAGATCTCTTTTTTTGTGTGAAGAAGAAGAACTTTGAGCCTTTCACCTTGTGTGTTCTCTTCTAAGGTTTGTGTGAGTGTGCATGTGCTTGCAAGAGCTTAAGCTCTCTTCTCCTCTACATCTTTTCACTCATCTCTAAGTAAAATTATATATGTAAGATACTCAAGGTATTTGGCATGACTGATTGTAAGGAAAATAGTAGCCCAATGAAGGTCGAAAAAAAATTGACTCCCCAACCAATGAGGTGATAGCTCAAGTAGTGAAGGTTTTTGTCTAGGACCAAGAGATCTTGGTTTCAAGACCCCCTTGGTTGGTTGCATCACCTACAACAAGCGGATAATTAAGTGCCTACACGTGGGTGCCTATGGGTGGTTGAAAATCAGTAACTATAGGAGGATCTTGGGCCTGGGGCCCAAGTTAAAACAAAAAATGTCTCCCCAATGAAGTTTTATCAAAATCTATGTGTTAAAGATAATATTGATAAAAGATTGTCTCCCCAATGAAGGTTTGTCAAAAGTTGTCTATTGTTAAACCTTATGAATGAGATCTTATCTAGGAAACTTGTTGATAGATTTATCCTGTAAAGACTAGACTAAACATTGATAGAATTGTGAAATAATCATTAGAAAGTATGTATATCGATGTTATGATGCATTCAAAGTACTCAGGCGTATCGAATCACTTATGTTACATGCAAAACCGTTAGTGGATTTTGTGACTCAAATTTGGTAGAGGTGATTATTACCGCTCAATAAACACTATATTATTTTCTTTTTGTTTGGGATGAATTTCTTTGTGTGAGACGTTATGAGTGAGGAGGATTCTACAAGCCATGGGAGTAGTGTAGAAACAACATATAATGTTGTAAAAACTGACAACTAAGGTTGCATGGCCATTTCTTGGAATCTTTACTTATGCCATGCTCACATGAAACACATTGACATTCATTTGTCACTTTGTGTTTCATGCCATGCTCACATGACACACATCGAGATTCATTTATCATTTTGTGTGCAAGGGATCCTTATTTTAAAAAGTTAACTCTCCTCGCAAAATATCCTCTCTCTCTCTCTCTCTCTCTCTCTCTCTCTCTCTCTCTCTCTCATGGTCATGGAGGTAGATGATAGATTTAGGTAGATGATAGAGATGTGAAAATCTTCACAATGGTATAATCTAAAAGAAAATTCTCATGTCTTATCCCCATGCATTCAGGTGTGTTTTAAATGGATTTAGTCATCTTTGCTTCATGAGTTAGGTTCCTTCCACAATGCCATTGTTCAAATCACATTATAGTTAAATTATATCCTCTACTCTAATATTGTTTCTGCTGTTTGCTATTCGTGTGAGAAAAAAGTTCCTCTACTCTATGACTTATTGAATTTTCTCTTTTATTTTAATATACTTTCTTCTACGATTTTTTTGGTTATGATTGTATTGGCTAGTTATTTCCAAGATAAACCTCTGCATCCTTAACAAGATATTAAAGATTTGATATGGTTTGATCCTCCTTGAGGATATGACTCGCATAAAGAGGTAGGCACTTTAAAAGATATTAAAGATTTGATATGGTTTGATGCTCGTCAAGTATATGAGTGGCATAAAGTGGTAGGGACTTTCAAAACCACTTGAAAAGTCTTTGGAATATATGATTGGCATAAAGAGGTGGGCTGCCAATCACTTGAATGTTTGTGGGATATGATTGACTTTAAAGAGGAGGGATATGATTGACTTTAAAGAGGAGGGCTCTTGAGAATTTGAATACATGGGGTGTTAAGCCTATTTTCATTATGATTTGATGCTACCTAGGGACATGATTGGCATAAAGTGGTGGGCTCTTAAGCATTGGTTCAAAAGAGTGCTAACGGCTTGAGAGGAGAGATCAAAGTAGAGCAACTTATCAATGGGATAGTACATATGGAGCTCATGTTGCACTTTAAGGCATAAAGTGGTGGGCTCTTAAGCATTGGTTCAAAAGAGTGCTAACGGCTTGAGAGGAGAGATCAAAGTAGAGCAACTTATCAATGGGATAGTACATATGGAGCTCATGTTGCACTTTAAGGCATGTTACTTTAAGGCATGTTACCTTTAATATAGCCAATGAAAGGTGAGATTGGATGAGTTTTTGTAATAATTTGTGTGGTCATGCGCCCTCCTATAAGAGTTAAGCATGGGAACACTAATTTTGCCTCAATGATAAATATTTAGACTTGTTAATAAATATTATAAATAATATTAATTTTTAAGTGGATAATAGTTTATCTTTAATTATCTTTACGTTTATCTTAGTTATCCAATCAATCTTAGATAGGAAATCCAATGAGATTTGAAGTGGATAACCTATTTTTCCTATATAATCACACATCTCTAGTACTATCCCACACTTATCTCTAGTACTATCCCATCATTGAGCCTTTATAATATTTTCTCTCTTAGCTTCCTTGAGAATGGGTTCTCAAAGTCGTAGGAGTCGGAAACGTGATAGGACTAGACTCCCCCCCATCCACCAAGTTCAAGAAGAGGAGAGGAGAAGGGTAGCTCGTGAGAGAAAGAGAGAGTGGAGAGCACGTCAACGAGCAACACCTTCCGTTGTGGCGATGATCCAAGCCTTGCTCCTCCTCTTCCACTTCCTCTCCCTTCACCCTCTTCCCCCCCACTACCTCTTAGTTTAGATAATCCACATGAACCCGCCCTTCTTGAGTCCTCTCTTCTACAAGAACCCACCCCCCCTCCTTTGGGCGCCCTTCGTGTGGATAGGAAAGAACTATCAAAGTCAGGGGCACATCATCGTGCCCATGCAATCTTCCATTCCTATTTCAAAGACCTCACGCCTTCATCACAGGCATGTGTGCTTGATGCTTTGATTGATCTGCCCAACATGGCCAACTGCAGGGCGCTTTCCGACATTGGAGGTCGAAGAGAGAGGAGAGCTGGCATGGCGGTGCTACAAAGTGTTCGTCATTCCTATATAGTTGACAAGAAGAGGAACTCTGCGGACGCTTTGGCTGCTCGACGGGCTATTGTGGCAGCCATAAGTAGCTCCCAAATGAAGGGTAAGGTTAGTGCCACATCTTGCATCCTTTCCATAGCACCACACGCACTTAGAGTTGGGTCTATTAGGCGACAAAGTTTAGATGCCAATGAGGTTGGTGCTTTGTGGGCGAGTAATGGTCGTGTAGCTAGGCATGATCGCCTACTAGATGAAACCACTAGAACCTTGATAGAAAGTTTTTGGGAGGAGAATTGTTGTGCCTCGCCAGTTTTCAAGAAAGCTTTGCGTAAGAGAGTGACAAGAGGAGTGTTCATTGAGCACGGTTCTTGCTTTCTTGAAATGACCCAAACTGAGTTGTATTCTTAGTTTGTGGCTTCGTATCCAGAGCTTAAAATTGGGCAAAGGTCATTTGAGGGGTGTAAGCCTTGGTTTGTGAGGTACTCACGTCAGCGTGACACATGTTGTTGTCGCTACCATGTTGAGTTCAGACTTTTTTATGATGTGTTCCGTTCTCTTAGTGGGCATAGAGAGTTGCCTCGTAGTCCACGTGATTTCATCCACTCTCTTTTGTGTGCACGCACGGAGGATGCCAAGTTCCATAGGATGCCCAGTTCCATAGGATGCCTTGTGTGGAGAGCAATTGCACATCATGTGGTTCACTTGCACATCTACAGATGGTAGATCTTGATGCAAGTGACCAAGAGATAGTGGCATGGCAATGTTATGAGTATATGACACACCAGCTCCAGAGTGGTGGACAATCCAGGAAGTTGCAGCTCGTGGACAAACATACACCACGTTGTCACTTCACAGCCACATTTAGGGAGCAGATCTACCCCTACATATGACACAGTCATTGTGCCAAGTGGCAGGATCGTCAGTTCCGAGCATGCCTAGCAGAGTTTCCTATTGGTGTGGTCGTCTCTGTGATTGATTTTGCAAAGAACTACACTTTCACACCTTTTCACAGGAGATACAATCTGAGTATTACTTCTCAGAGCAGGTAATGGTTATATTTTGTAATATTTGTTTTATGTTTGAGCTACATTACTTATTTGATTTTTTGTGTCCTAAACGTATGTATTGCTTACCTCACCAGGTTGCTATTATGGTCCACATTAGCTATCGACATGCAGAGGCTCATGTAGATGGGATAGCGAGTACCCCCGAGACCCGTGTCATTATTCGAGAGTATCATTTCTATATCAGTGATGATCGTTCACATGATGCACATTTTGTGCAACACTATTTTCGTCTCCATGATGATTTTTTAAGAGATTGTGGGATCAGAGACATGTCGAGCGATGGGTTTGGTCGGATGGTTGTGGCGCACAGTTCAAGTCATCACGACAATTCTATTGGCTCTACAGGTAGTACTTATGGTTTTCTTACATTTACAATTAAACTAAATTCACTAGAACATCTTAAAGAAAACAATAACTAAGACTATCTTTTATGGATTTATAGGTGGCATGTGCAGTCTAGTATCCCAGTGATTTGGTTGTTCTTTGAGACTGGTCACGGGAAGGGAGAGCATGATGGTACGGGCGCATGTGTGAAACGTGCCTTGAGGCGTCATCAGATGCGGGGGCGGCAGGATGCTCAGCGGTTCAGAGATGAGGGCCACGTAGTCGAGTGGTGCTCCCAACATTTGTGTGGGAGTGCAGCATCATCGTACCCCAAACGTGATGCTCGGATTGTCAGGAGATTTTTTTGGCATGTGGATGGTGGCATGATTGTGACATAGTACCTGGCACCTTGGGCTTACATTCCATCAGGAGCACGTGCATGGCGGCCCCCACGATTTACACACGACGGTTTGCATGCTTCTGTGGAGCATGTATGGATGGCGATTGGTCACATTGTGCCTCGAGAGGATGGGCAGATGCATGGATACAGACATTCCTCTCCCCCGAGCATCCTTCACATCCACCAGTGCTGTCTGATGAGCACACAGGTCCTGCGTTCATGGTCAGTTATGATGACTTGACAGATTTGCTACAGGGGAGGGTGATGTATTTGTTGTTATTGCCAGTGAGGGAAATAGCGAGGGAGTAGACTACTATCTGCTGAGTTGCACTAGGCCAAAGTGCATCCTTGACCAGGATACAGTGGATGATCATGGGTTTTCTTATGATGCCCATAGCATGATTGTGGCAGGCCGGTTCTACCAGCAGATTCGACTTCATCGGGGGAGTCTTGAGTTCCAGTAGTGGAAGTGGGAGTTAGAGGCATTTCAGTTCTCTCATCTAGTGATTGCTACCAGGCTCACTCTTGTTCGAGTACAGAGCCGAAAACACAGTTCTCACCCTCGTTTTCGGCTTCAAGTGGATGACTATGAGAGCATTCTAGAGCAGTTGAGAGCTAGAGAGGGTGCTGCTGACTAGATCTCTATCTTGATAGTGACTAAACTCAGACTAGCTGGGTTAGCTCACTTACATTGTACTTAGATTTTTGGGCAGTGACTAACCTCAGACTAGTTGGGGTAGCTCTTTTTCATTCTGATGTACTTATTTGATGTTAATATCATTATGAGTTTTCTCATTATTGAGTATCATAACATTTAAGTTGATGTTCTTGATTTTATTATATTTTTTAACACTTTGGCTATCATATTGTTTGTTGAAAATCTCCATGCTCCGATGGGGACCAAACTTTGCAAGCATGTGGGGGTGGGTCCCCATCGGAGCATGTTTGGATTGGTAATTAGCGCCCATCGGACCCACCCCCACATGCTTGTAAAGTTTGGTCCCCATCCGAGCATGCTTGGGTACGATGGTATGGGGAAGGCCCGAATTTTTCATGGCCTCTTAAGCACCAAGAGACTTCAAAAACCCGCACTGGGCGGCGCTAATTACCAATCCAAACATGCTCTGATTGTGACCAAACTTTGCAAGCATGTGGGGGGGACCCACCCCCACATGCTTGCAAAGTTTGGTCCCCATCGGAGCATGTTTGGGTACGATGGTATGGGGAAGGCCCGGATTTTCCATGGCCTCTTAAGCACCAAGAGACTTGAAAAATCCGGACTGGGCGCTAAATACAAATCCAAATATGATCTGATTGTGACCAAACTTTGCAAGCATGTGGGGGGGACCCACCCCCACATGCTTGCAAAGTTTGGTCCCCATCGGAGCATGTTTGGGTACGATGGTATGGGGAAGGCCCGGATTTTCCATGGCCTCTTAAGCACCAAGAGACTTGAAAAATCCAGACTGGGCGCTAATTACCAACCCAAACATGCTCTGATTATGACCAAGCTTTGCAAGCATGTGGGGGGGACCCACCCCCACATGCTTGCAAAGTTTGGTCCCCATCGGAGCATGTTTGGGTACGATGGTATGGGGAAGGCCCAGATTTTCCATGGCCTCTTAAGCACCAAGAGACTTGAAAAATCCAGACTCGGCGCTAATTACCAATCCAAACATGCTCTGATTGTGACCAAACTTTGCAATCATGTGGGGGGGACCCACCCCCACATGCGTGCAAAGTTTGGTCCCCATCGGAGCATGTTTGGGTATGATGGTATGGGAAAGGCCCAAATTTTCCATGGCCTCTTAAGCACCAAGAGACTTCAAAAACCCGCACTGGGTGCTAATTACCAATCCAAACATGCTCTGATTGTGACCAAACTTTGCAAGCATGTGGGGGTGGGTCCCCCCCCGATGCTTGCAGGTACATGGATGGCTACGATTTAAAGTCATTACCACGACCAAGGTATGTCGACGGTCAAGATTCATTATATACCTCGATCGAGATATTTAAACAGTTGAGATCGCATCTTCCAATGTACCTGAATGGACGATAGAGATTGCGTTTACGTATCTCGAACGAGATATTTGGACGGTGGATATTGCATCTACGTATCTCGAACGAGATATTTGGACGGTGGAGATTGTATCTCTGTATCTCGAACGAGCTATTTGGATGGTGGAGATTTGATCTCAGTATCTCGATCGAGATACGGGGATGGTCGAGATTGTATCCCATTACCTCGAACAATGAATGGTCGTGATTTGATGTTAATTTCTCGTTCGAGATTCGTGGACGATGGAGATGTGCTAGTCAAATTGCCTAGGGGGATACAGCGTGGCCCTGATGTGGATCCGAGTGGCATAGATATCTCGATCGAGATAATGTGGTGGCGGTGACATGTAATGGTGACATGGATGATGCCTGGAAACCCAGACCTGCTAGCGTGGCATTAGTTGGCATCTCGATCGAGATATGTCGATTTAGGCTTGGGAGGCACGTGTCGTGTTTTAATTCACAGCACTATCACGATCGAGGTACTCCGCCCGAGATGCATGGATGTCCCAATTTTAGAGAGAGTGAACGAAAGTGAGTACCCTCATCTTGCAACCACCCAATGGGGGGCTCCTCCCTCTGGTGACAAACTTGCTGATAGGAACATGGCATCTCTCCTGTGTAAGAGATGCCTAACAGCTACAAAATCTGTTAAACATCTCATGATTGAGTGTGCTTATAGCCAACACTTACTAATAGATTCTCAAAGCCCTTTAAGATAGGTTTATGCTTGGAGAGTATTGAAAAATCATTTATTTTTTGGGGGGTTTTTAATACCCCTCTACAAGAGTAGGAAGTCAGTATAAGCTTTGTTAGATATTTTGTGCTGTGCGAGATTTGGTGTGAAAGAAATGATTTAATCTTTTAAAGAAAAATGATTAGTGGTGGGCTAGACAGTGACAAATAAATGATTTTGCCTTTCAAAGGAAAATGATTAGTAGTGGGCTAGAGAGTGTGAAAGCTAATGCTCTCACTGCCCTGATCCTATTTATCAACTCTCGAAAGTTAAATTGTTTTGCATGGAAATCTACATAATTAAGGTGTATTCAGTTCTTAATGACTGTTAAGCTGTTTGTCTCTGATGAAGAAGCCTTAGCTTGTAGATGAATGCAACCCTCTGTGTCAGGATTTGAAGATTAGTGCCAGTTAAACTGTTCACTGTACATCTTTTGCAATGTCTATTTGTAGAGTTAGATGAAGAAGCCTTAGCTTGTGAAAGCATACTAATCTTTTGGTGGAGCTTGTAGGTGGATGTAACCCTATGTCTCGTCAGAATTTGAAGATGAATTTGAGGGGAATGGCCCAACTTTTTTCATGTCTCACCACCCATCCCCCTCCCACAAGAAGATCTCTCACGAGTCCCAAAAATCTGGACCGTCAACGCCAAAGTCAAAACAATTCGCAACGCCGATTACGACGTGGCGGTGCCTAATTAAGAGGCGCAACACAAAGTCAAAATCTGTTGAGCCGCGTACGCCGAGTTCACAAACAAGGTGGCAGTCACCGATGCTGCTTAGCTGGGCGAGGTAGGACGCAGGAGGGTGGCTTTGCGCGATAAACGTCTGCTAATAATCCACGGCCCTCGTGGTGGGTGGGTGGGTTTGGAGAGTAAATGCCATCGATGAGGCGGGAGGAGCGCACGTCTTAAAAGACTCTCTATATAAGCAAGGATAGAGACTACTACGTATTCTGCGTGCTAACAAGAGCTCACAGAACTCAATCATCATTATTATTATTATTAATCTAGTAATGGAGGCCATGTACTTGTGGGGCAGTAGAAAGATGACTGTGCTCTTAGCGGCGAGCCTTCTCATGCTGCTGCTGGGAAGCGGCCGTGCCCCGGCGGCCGCCACGTCGGAGGTTGCGCAGACAACGTTCCCTGCTCCAAGGTCAGTATGAACATGGTGCAATGCGTCGGATACCTTACCAAGGGCGGCAATGGGCCGACCTTCGACTGCTGCAAGGGTGTCCTGATGATTGACTTACTACTTTGAGATTGCTTAATATAAAAAATCATTTTGTTTGATATCTGCAATTTTCTATTTTGAGATCGTCATGGTGTGCTTAATCAAACTTTAGACTTATTAATTAATTTTTTTCTCTGTCACTCAACCTTTAGACTTCATAAGGTTACAAACCTTTTAAAGTCTATGGTTAAAAGATTTACATTTTCTATAGCCCAAGCTTTCATTTAATACATACCCTATACCTTACTCTCCCTACCTCTCCCCTCCAAGTGAAAAAGAATGCGTGAGCCCAAAAAAATGAAGATTATGGAGGACATTATGAGCCCAAAAAATGAATCATTATGGAGGACATCGACCTTTAAAAATAGAATGTAATGGAGGCTAACATAGATAGAAAGAAAGCATGCGGACCCAACACCATTTCCATTTTTGACCTTACAAAAAACCTTAATAAACATAACAAAATTTTGGTGTCTTGAACCCAAGGTTTGCACACACCAACTAATTAATTAATCACAAAAAAACGTTTCGGGTGCATATTCAACTGTACCTTCATGCAATTTCTATTTTGAGATCGACGTCAACCTCTTTTAATCATTGGTTGCAATTGTGCGTATATAAGCATACACTACGAGAGGATACGTGCATAGCTACGTCCATAAATGTGTTGCAAACGAAGAAAATTTGGAGTTTCAAATATCTCTAGCGTGGCTATGCACACGGCTAGGGCATGCAGCTCTACAACCACACATGTAGCCACGCGCATAACTGAGTGTACAATCACGTGTGCAGTTTGCACAAAACAAAATGGGGCGAGGAACAAAATGGGAGAGAAACGGATCTGCTTCTCTCTCCCATTCTATCTCCCTCCCCTTTTTTTTAGAGAAACTCACACATGCATGAAAAATAAAACATTTATAGTAAAATACTATAAAAAACTTAAAATACATGTACATAAACAAGTTTCATTCAGAAATACAAACATATATTGAGAGTAGTTCACATCAAGTTTTACATATCGCTTTTACATAAACCCAAAAAAACAAGTCATTCATCTTGAAAATAGGAAGCATCCACATGGTCAACATAAAAATAGTGTAATAAAGAACAAGTGAACTACTCTCGTATCCATTTTAACCCTCTCTTATTTCTTCCCTCCCTCTCTCTCACCTCCACTCTTCCCTTTCTTGCTTACAAATATCTTCCCTCCCCCTCTATCATATCCACTCTCTCCTATCTTGATTTGTGAATTTAAATTCTCTACCCTATCTCACATGGAGTCACAAAAGAAACACTTGCTTGTCCTCCTCACCCAACTATGTATAGGATCTCGGGTTTGATGGAGAAACACTGAGAGATGCATTCACTTCTCTGCAAGATGCGACTATCAACAAGGAGATCCAAGCATCAATGGGCTGATGAGCAAGAGGCGAATCATAAGGGAATTAGCTCCCTTGGGCATATGGGTATCAATGGTTGGGTGGTTGCAGGATCAGAGGGCCAATTTTGTCCACTCAGGAACCCTGTAAATAGTAAAAAAACAGGCATTTGTTTACCTTTAGTGGCTAGTATCTCATAGCTAACGAAGGAATTTCCTTTCAAGTTCTTTTGTTAGAACATCACATGAAAAGTTGGGAATATAGTTGCACAATCTAATTAAGCATTAGATATTCGAAAGTCCTCATTTCCTTAGGTACATAGTTAAAGTATACACCCTATCCCAAATTTGGATTGATTCCATAAAATGCTAATATCGTTTTTACATATAAACTCATTTGAGGTTCCCACTTTGGATCTTAGATCTTCACATAATATAAAACTTAACTTGAGCTTTTGAGAACATTTTAAGCTATTTATCTATTTTCTTTAAATATTTTAAGGTATTTAAAGTGTTATAATATATGCCACTTTTTGTACCCACAATAACTACCACTTAAAATGCTTAGTCTTGTAGATTAAAAGAGTGGTAGATAGTGAGACATTAATAGAATGTGGTGGTTAGTCAAAATTACAAATCCAATGGTTGGATTTTTAATGATATCTTTTTCAAATTTCTTTTACGCTATCAGAAGGCCTGCAAATATTAATAATCTAATTAGTAAAATGACATTTTTTATGTAAATCATCTAAAACCTATAGGGACTAGTGTACTTGTAATGGTGCATCTATGGAAAAAAATTTGGATCACTCTAAGTCTGGAAAGAACATTTTTTTATTATTTCATCATATTTTTAATTAATTAGACTAATTTATATTAGTTTAAGTTATATTAGGTTAATTTAAGTGCATGGATATGTTCTATTAGTTGTTTGATCTCGTTTGAAGTGCCTTGCTCCCCCAAATTTTCTCTCCAAGCATTGTCCCAGTCTAGCATAAAAACTGGACAAAACTAGACACCCTTATCTTGTAACAACCCGGTTATAGAGGAGCAAAAAAAGAGGACGAAACTAGACACCCTTATCTTGTAACAACCCGGTTATAGAGGAGCAAAAAAAGAAAAAGCTTAACCCTAAGTGATAGTAGCAAGGTCTTCTTTTAATATAAATCTATCGATTTCATTACTTTATGCATGCATATTAAGGTATATGTATTACTTGTTATGCATGGAGATGTAACATAAGCATAAGCTTATGTAATATGTGCCTATGAGGCTATGTTCTTATGCAAAGAGATCTATGCATAGCTCTGATGCATAGGAGCTATTCATATAGCTCCTATGTATAAGATCATTTTTATAGCTTCTATGAATAATGGCTAGAAATAGATCTCTATGCCAAGAGCTTTATGCATACAAAGGATGCCATTTTTTTGTTTGTATTTTTTTCTGGTTTCTTTCTTTTTGGGGGGGGGGAAGGTGGGGTAAGAAGTAAAGAAGAAGCTATATATGCTAAATATTCTCTACCAAGGTGAACATGTACTGGAAAACAAAAATCTTGAGATAGAAAACACTATCCAAATACCATAAGTTTCATATGATAGGGTAAGTTTTAGGTCTATGTTTGTGCTGCCTTTTCCTATAAAAGGCTCTTTATTTCTCTCTTATCCTTGTTCTGAGTCAAGGGAGGCTAGTTAGAGAGGCTAAGGAATCAAATGTATGGTCAAGCTCCTATGAAGACTGACATGAGAGTTTTAGGTGTTGGGTGCATCGTGACTTTTGTATCACATGTATAGTTGTGGGCCCAAATCATCATGTTTGTGAATGCTTACTCTCATTAGCTCCAAAGGGGAGTTTGTTGGGTATTTTGAAGCTTCATGTGTATTTCCATCATGTGTGTGAATAATGGTGTTTGTGTACCTATGTGTGTCCATGTTTACAACCTCTTCAAGGGCTAAGTATGTGTGGGAATAGCCTCTAAGGCTAGATATTACATGTGTGTGTGTGTGTGTGTGAAACCACTTAGGGTGGTTAGAACATTTAGATATTATACCTATTTGGTATAAGCAATGATGTCATCTAGATGAGCCTCAAAAGGCTATAAAAGCATTGTACATCTAAGGTAAAGGCACCACATCAACCTAATCTATTGATCATTGGGTCATGCAATCTCTCTCTCACTAGAACATCTATCTTTCTCTCTTTCTCTCTCTACACACTGGGGCAGGCATGGCATTCGTGTTTAAGCATCCACATCCTTTATCTTCACCCCTAATGCCCTAATACCTATAACAATAAAATAAATTTAGCCACAAAATTTAGATAAAAGATATAAATTTTGTACTGGAGTGTACTTACGAATCTATATTTCCATGCATCCTTCTTGGTTGGCCTCCAATGTCATACTTTCGATTGTCGAGGTTGCACTTGATGCGCTACAACTTGTTTTGGGGGAATATAATCCCATCATTTGCTTCCTACACTGCATGGAACCACGCCCTTTCATGTACCCCCCTTGGAGGGCCACGATAGTTAGCATCTTGTGCTCTTGCATTCTTGTGAGACCTCTTACTATTGAGAAATATTATGCAATGGCTACAGACACAATCACATGGAAAATGGTTGTTCTCTAGATTGGGGAATCACTCATGTAGAGTCTGGCAGATGTACTTAAGGTCCCTTTTCATTAAACTTGATGAAGCAAGTTTTATATGTACTATTACATAACTGCCTCAACTGGGTATACACACAAGACTACCCTTTGCATCCATAATTTCTCCACTTGTGTACCATGAGACATGATAGTAAAGGCCCTTGTCATTCCCCTCAACATTGGACTTTGTGTGACAAGCATGGCCAAAACATGGGAGGCAACTGCCATGAGACTTGTTGTCACTATGTCGAGACAACGTCCGAAGTGCCTCGGCGAGCTTGCTAACCCACCACTATGTCGATAGCATCAATGGAGGTTCACTACAAGAGAAGGCATCATTATCGGTGTTTATTTGTGACATTTTAGCGGCAATTTATGTTACTCCGCTATTAACATCATTATTAACATTGCTTGAGCGGTGCTAATTAAACGTCGCGTCGTTATACACATCGTTCAAGCGACACTGTGGAAAAAAACAGACTGTTCACATTGAGTGGAAATAAAAACTTTAAATAAATTAAAACCCAAAAAGCTTGACCAACATCCAAATATTTTTGAAATAAACAACAAAATCATCAAATCCTTATACAAACCGATCAATGTGTACATATGTTATGATGATATATATTCAATACCTGCATAACACAAAAACATTTGTTCTATTTCATAACCTTACCGAAGCTTTTTGGAGCTCAATATTACATATAAAAGGAGAAGATGGTGCATTGTGCTCTCCTTGCAATGTAATAAATTTTCATTTATTCCCAAATGTTAGT
This sequence comes from Cibotium barometz, assembly GCF_041138505.1. Lineage (NCBI taxonomy): Eukaryota > Viridiplantae > Streptophyta > Polypodiopsida > Cyatheales > Cibotiaceae > Cibotium > Cibotium barometz. Next base: position 26,541,911 of record NC_141083.1, read on the forward strand.
GTATTATGAAAATAGCTTCTCAAAAACTGTTTCTCCCAATGAAAATAACCATTCTCTTCCAAGAATTACATCTACGATCGAGAGACGCATCACTTGAAAATATCAAAGTGCCTTATACTCTTGAATCTTTATCCCAACTTGGTTTACCACAATATCCCACTCATTTTTATCATAGACATTGACTAATGATACTATATACTTATGAGAGCTTGGGACTTGAGGCAACTTAAGGTCTTAACCAAGTTGTAATTTACAACGTTGTGTGTGGTCATATCCTCTATGAGAATTCTAACTTTTTTATCCTTAATATTCCCATGCACTCAAACCAAATCATGTGGTCCAAATGATAGCTCCCACATAGATTTTGACACGATACAACAATGATTTTCATCAGAATGACAAACCTCAACCGATTTATATTCAGAAGAATCCTTAAGTGTCAACATTTGAATAGTGTGCACTAATTTTCCTTTAGGTTTATCATTACCATTCCTAGTAAGTTATTGTCCTTGGGACTTAGGACAATAATTTTTATCTTGTCCCGGATCAAGACAAGAGAAACAAAGTTTTTCTTTAACCGCTCTCTAAAAATCTTACTTTTTTAGAAGGATTTTTGCTTTTTTGAAGGTTATTCCTTTTTAAAGAAAAGAACTGTTCTTTTTTGAGAGCCAAAATTTTCTCCATGAGGCTTATATGAATAATTCTTATCTTTTTCTTTATGATTACCATTACTCATGTTAGCGTCAAAATGTTTTACAAATCTTATAGCCTCATCTAAGTTTTTTGGCTCTTTTGGAGCGAACTTCCTTCTTGTATTCTCTTTTCAGGTCTCTAATGAAACCTCTTATATTTTGAAGATTTTCAATGCCCTTAAGTTTTAAGATAATTTTTCCAAAGCTATATATTGAGTGAGATTTAAATTATTTTGTTCCCCATAGAACAATTATCCAATTTCAATCTTCATTTTCAAGAAGATATTTCTTTTTGAATAATTCCTTGAATTAATCCCAAGAATCGTCTACTTGCCTAGATTCCGCTAAACTCATCCACCACTTAGAAGATTTCAGGCACATTTCTTAAAAGATGAAAGTATTGCCATTTTGTAGAAAAATATTGACCACACCTTTATTTATCCCCTTCTCTTCTCCACTAAAAGTGGGTGCCTTTAAATCTTTAAATACCATACCCTGGTCTCTAGTTTTGGGACCCTCTTCAATTATGGTTTCATTCAACCCTTTTTCTAGAGTTTTTTCCCTTCCCTCACCAATGTTATTTTTAGATATTTCTTTTACTCCCAATCCTTCCCCTCCCATCAAGGAGCTAAGAAGACCCATCATTTTCTCAAGTTTATTTTCTATATTAGAGATTTTGTCATTTATTTCCATAATTTCCATACCCTCATAATTATTAAAGTCGTAATCCATATCTATTTCATTTGGTTTTTTAATATCCTCTTTCACATGGAAAGAGGACATTGGGTTTTCCCCCTTCTCACCATTTTCATCCTTCCCACCTTCAGAAGCCATTTACTCTAACACTAATAAAAATGGAAAATTTCTTACAAAGAAAAGTTTTTTTACAACACAATGACCTTACTTGGTCGCATAATTATGAATTGTCCCTAATGATGTGAAGAACAGTTCCGTTGATTCCTCCTAGATATTTGCTTCAAAGATCCTTCAAGGTTGTCTTGTACTCCACTTGATCCATGTAGAACTCCAAAATATGCCCAATTTATTAGGTAAGAGGTATTTTGTATAGAGAAGATTTGAGAAATATAGGGATTAAATTATGAAAATGAATAGAAAAGAGATTAAGAAGTAGAGATTAGATTTAGCAATGAGTAGCTCAATGGAAACATGGAAGAGAAAGAACTTGGCTCTAATACCAATGTAATGATCCTTGCATTATAGACTTGAGGACTTATAAGACTAGTACTTTTATTCTCTGCCCAACCATAATATCCCAAATAGACCCTAAACTCATGGTTATATAGGCCTAAGTGGTGCATGACCTTCCAACTTCAGCCCCTTCACCTTTCATTTGCTAAACGTTGCCTTTTCAATCACCAATGCCTCTTCAATTACCCCTAGAAGGGGGAACCCTCCTCTATGTCCCTTGGGCTTCCATTGTGCACCATTAACTTCCCTTTTTAATTTAACTTTAATGCCTATTTATCATTGCTTAGGTATTTCCTATTTGAAATTCCCTAAACCTTATTTATATGCAAAACTTTTACATATAAATAATCTTTTCTAGTCTTACCTTTCAGTGGAGCGTATGCAATTTGAGGGTGTGTACATACGAGCATATGTGAGTTACGGGGGGCATGTGTGTTTAAGAGCGTATGTGAGTGAGGGAGCCTAAACATGCAAGCATATGTGACTGAGAGGACATGTATGTGTGAGCATATGTGAGTGAGAGGACATGTATGCGCGAGAATATGTGAGTGAAGGGGGAATGTATGTGTTAGCATACACTACAACAAAATCAGGGTTTAGTAGCAAAAATAGCAACGTTTTATAACTAGAAGGGTAGGTAGATATCGAGCAATTTTTGTTGCTAGAAACACTACTATTTTCGTTGCAATGGGTTTGCTGCTCAGTCGAAAATAGCAGCAAAATGTCGTTGGCTACTTAGTAATGATATTTTGCTATCTCGCACCCAAATGTCGCTGGCTGCTCAACGATATTTCTCTGCTATTTTTGCTGCTCAGAGAGCGAAAGCTCTGCACAGCAAAAAAAGAGCTGGGGCAGACTGTGGGGAGTCTGCACATGACTCCCCAGTCTGCCGCCCCAACTCTTTTTTTTAATTAAAATTGAGTCACAGTTTCAGATTTATAACACAAACACAAATATAAGAAACAGATACATCGTGGAGAATGCAATTGAGCCCAAAAAGTTATTATATTTGAGAAAGTGTTGGGCCTTTGGAATAGTGCCTCTTTTAATTATTTCACCTAACCACCAAGATGTCAAAATAAGAATCTTTAGAGAAAGAAATGAGCAAGGATTTCTGAATGTTGCAACTAGAGCCAGAGATAATAGCAAAGCAATGCATAATGGATAAAGCTTCTCTAAGAAACCTCTGTTAGAAAAAGGAGAGAATCATGAGGAAATAGTCTAGCTAAACTCTCCTTACCATAATCCTACAATTAACCCCTTAGAAGTAGCATCCTCAAGAGATAATGAAAGAAATCAAATGACCCACTCAAGACATGGAGTAGATAACAGGGGTGTAGGTTAGCCATCGAGAGGAGGGTTTAGCTAAACTCTCCTCACCATCATCCTACAATTAACCCCTTAGCAGTAGCATACTCGAGAGCTAATGCAAGAAAGAAAATGACCCACCAAGACATGGAGTAGATAGCATGAGTGTAAGGTCACCATCCTAACATCTCATAAGGGAGAAGTCCACCATGCAAGCTTGGGCCTAAGAGCTCCAAGAAAAGTAATAGTCAGAATGATAAAAAAGGTGTACAATGCCCATGAGCCCTAAGTATCATATAGCCCAAGGCCCCCAAAGGCACACATGTAAATGACCCTAAGCCCAAGGCCCCATCCCCCATGTGCATGTGACACCAAATGTACTTCATTACAGCTAAGATGAAGGGATGAGTAATAATGGCAAAAAGTAAGGGTGCAAGAGGACCTCACAGACCTCTTCAAAGTAAAATGCCCACTATTCTTGTGTTAAAGAAAAGCATGGACTCTACTTGAGAACACAAACTGAAGATAAGTTTGGAGATCAAGGGACCAAAGCCTAAAGCTTGCAAACGATTTGGAAATGAAACACCACCCAACCCTATCAAAGACTTTATCCATATCCTGTTGTGACGTGATGGATTTTTGAGCAAAAATGTTTGCATAATCAATAGCTCCCAATACTATAAGAATATTATCAAAAATAGATGAATGAAACCATGATAATGAGGAGATATAACCTGATTAAGAACTAGAGCAAGCTTGTTAGCAATTACTTTTGCAATAACTTTGTACACCACAATAAGCATAGTGATGGGCCTCCAGTGTTTGAGTTAAGTACAAACATGGAGTTTGGGAATAAGCTTGATTTAACCCAATTTCATGTCGGCCTCAGCTTCCCCCTCCCCAAATAGCGTGTTAGCTAAAAAGACAACTGAAATCAAAGGCATTGCATGAATTCAACAATGATGCCATCCTAGCTAGCAGATTTTTCCTTACCCATGGAGAATAGAGCCTCTCTACATTCATCAGGAGAAATTTTCCTATCCAACCACTTAGCTATGTTTACAGGATCTATAGATTTTCTATTCAACTTCAGGATCCTATTTTGAGCCTCTTGAACATGTTCAGAATGCACTTCCTCAAAGCTAATGATTTTGCTGAAAAAACTCAACATGATCTGTGTCGTGTTGATCACGATATTAAAAAGGAAAATTTTTAGGACCTCAGCCACCATTAACTTTAAAGAAGTTTTCCTAGCTACGAGTCTGGCTTTCTTAACCTAGAAAAACAAAAGAAGATGGTATTATCTTTTCCTTCATTCCAACCATTTCTCATGATCCTGGCTAGGAGCTTAGCTTTCTTAACCTGCAACAAAAGAATATCCTCATGGCTTTTCCTTGTAACCATTTCTCATGATCCCTTTTAGAGGGAGTTCCCAAGATTTTCCTTTTATTCAAATAAAACAGAACTCTAAGAGGGATAATTTCCTATCCTGAGCAAGATATTTCCTTGGATAAAGGAGATTATATGCATGTGGCCCATCATAGCATAAAATGAAATTTAGAAGCAAAATTAGTGTTCCCATGCTTAACTCTTATAGGAGGGCGCATGACCACACAAATTATTACAAAAACGCATCCAACCTCACCTTTCATTGGCTATATTAAAGGTAACATGCCTTAAAGTGCAGCATGAGATCCATATGTACTATCCCATTGATAAGTTGCTCTACTTTGATCTTTCCTCTCAAGCCTTTACCACTCTTTTGAACCAATGCTTAAGAGCCCACCACTTTATGCCAATCATGTCCCTAGGTAGCATCAAATCATAATGAAAATAGGCTCAACACCCCATGTATTCAAATTCTCAAGAGCCCTTCTCTTTAAAGTCAATCATATACCACAAACATTCAAGTGATTGGCAGCCCACTTCTTTATGCCAATCATATATTCCAAAGACTTTTCAAGTGGTTTTGAAAGTCCCTACCACTTTATGCCACTCATATACTTGACTAGCATCAAACCATATCAAATCTTTAATATCTTTTAAAGTGCCTACCTCTTTATGGGAGTCATATCCTCAAGGAGGATCAAACCATATCAAATCTTTAATATCTTGTTAAGGATGCAGAGGTTTATCTTGGAAATAACTAGCCAATACAATCATAACCAAAAAAATCGTAGAAGAAAGTATATTAAAATAAAAAAGAAAATTCAATAAGTCATAGAGTAGAGGAACTTTTTTCTCACACGAATAGCAAACAGCAGAAAAAATATTGGAGTAGAGGATATAATTTAACTATAATGTGATTTGAACAATGGCATTGTGGAAGGAACCTAACTCATGAAGCAAAGATGACTAAATCCATTTAAAACACACCTGAATGCATGGGGATAAGACATGAGAATTTTCTTTTAGATTATACCATTGTGAAGATATTTTCACATCTCTATCATCTACCTAAATCTATCATCTACCTCCATGACCATGAGAGAGAGAGAGAGAGAGAGAGAGAGAGAGAGAGAGAGAGAGGATATTTTGTGAGGGGAGTAACTTTTTAAAATAAGGATCCCTTGCACACAAAATGATAAATGAATCTCGATGTGTGTCATGTGAGCATGGCATGAAACACAAAGTGACAATGAATGTCAATGTGTTTCATGTGAGCATGGCATAAGTAAAGATTCCAAGAAATGGCCATGCAACCTTAGTTGTCAGTTTTTACAACATTATATGTTGTTTCTGCACTACTTCCATGGCTTGTAGAATCCTCCTCACTCATAACGTCTCACACAAAGAAATTCATCCCAAACAAAAAGAAAATAATATAGTGTTTACTGAGCGGTAATAATCACCTCTACCCAATTTGAGTCACAAAATCCACTAACGGTTTTGCATGTAACATAGGTGATTCGATACGCCTGAGTACTTTGAATGCATCATAACATCGATATACATACTTTCTAATGATTATTTCACAATTCTACCAATGTTTAGTCTAGTCTTTTACAGGATAAATCTATCAACAAGTTTCCTAGATAAGATCTCATTCATAAGGTTTAACAATAGACAACTTTTGACAAACCTTCATTGGGGAGACAATCTTTTATCAATATTATCTTTAACACATACATTTTGATAAAACTTCATTGGGGAGACATTTTTTGTTTTAACTCAGGCCTCAGGCCCAAGATCCTCCTATAGTTACTGATTTTCAACCACCCATAGGCACGTCCCACGCGTAGGTACTTAATTATCCGCTTGTTGTAGGTGATGCAACCAACCAAGGGGGTCTTGAAACCAAGATCTCTTGGTCCTAGACAAAAACCTTCACTACTTGAGCTATCACCTCATTGGTTGGGGAGTCAATTTTTTTGACCTTCATTGGGCTACTATTTTCCTTACATTCAGTCATGCCAAATACCTTGAGTATCTTACATATATATTTTTACTAAGAGATGAGTGAAAAGATGTAGGGGAGAAGAGAGCTTAAGCTCTTGCAAGCACACGCACACTCACACAAACCTTAGAAGAGAACACACAAGGTGAAAGGCTCAAAGTTCTTCTTCACACAAAAAAAGAGATCTACAAAGAAGATGAAGTGACTAACACACATAATAGAGTATATACAAGCGGTCCATATTGTGATTACGCTAAGTAGAGTGGGTAGATGTGGACTAGTGGTAGTCCAGCTATAGAATCTCTGGCAAAGATATGTCGGTAGTACCAGCTAGCAAACCCGCCAGTGATGTAAATGTTGAATAGTCATGCAGGCGCCTCATGATGAGTGTCAGCTCATGTTAAGTTTGACATCTCAACACTCCCCCTCAATCTACACTCCAACTCATGAACTCCAAGCTTATCTCAAAATCTATGGAGCTTCTCGGCTCCCAAGCCTTCATGAAGATGTCAGCGACCTGATCATGTGTGCTGACGTAGACCAAGTTGATGTCGCCTATACCAAGACTCTCTCCGTGATGAAGTGGTAATGTACCTCAATGTGTTTTGTCCACGCATGGAAAATTGAGTTCCTGGCCAACTGTATACTGCTAAGATTGTCACAATATATGAAAACCTTCCTCTCCACATGCAACCCCAAATCAGCCAAGTAGCTTGCATAACCAAGCTACCTTATACGCTGCCATCACAACTCCTCTGTACTCTACCTCTGTACTTGAAAAGGCAACCATGGGCTGCTTCTTGTTGTTCCATGTCACAACAACACTCCCCAATGAAAACATAAACCCACCAGTCGATCTCATGTCTAAGATGCTACCTGCCCAATCTGCATCTGTGTACCCATATAGCTCCAATGATACACCTACTGCATAAAACAATGCATATTTAATAGTGGCCCTCAAATACTGAAGTGTGTGTCGCACACTACCTAGATGTGGTTTATGTGGAACTTGCATAAACTTGCTCTCTAAGCCAACAATGTAACTCAAATCTAGCTTGCTAATCATGACATAGATTAAACTCCCCACAATCTTCTTGTACATAGTGGGATCCTCCAATACATAACCTACATTCGCACTAATCTTGCCATTTTGATCTAATGGCACCGAGATTGACTTATAATTAGCCATTCCATACTTGGACAACATGTCCAATATATACTGTCTCTGTGAGCCAAATACCATTAGGTGTGCGAATGACCTCAATTCCCAAAAAGTAGCGTAGATCTCCCAAATCCTTCATCTCAAACTTCCTTTTGAGAATTACCTGTGATTAAAATAATTGTGCATAGAATGTTAAACCATACTACTATAAGTTTTATTTCTTATAAAGTCATAATTTAATACAACCCTAGTTATGTTTGGAAGAATAATTATACTTCAATCCATTCTCATTGTTTCTCATTTTTCTCAATGTAGAGCATCATTGCAATTGAATATATATAAAAGGTACTACTCTCTTACGCTTCAGTTACATGTTTATTATTTACGTCTATTTCAACTACAAATGTAAATCAATCTTTCATCATCTAGACTTGTTCACTTAATCAAAATGTTTAGAATCATTACTTTTCATTCATATTTTATCAAATTTGTCCATTCTTCATTTGTAATCTCACATCCCCTCAAACAACCTTTCCAACTTAAGGTTAGCATTTTCCTATCCTTATATCCATAACCAATTCAACTTTTATTCTTATGATGTTAAGCTTCTCATGACATTTTGTTTAATAACTTTATATACCCTATCCATATAAGTAATAACGATTTACATCTCTTTCAAGTGTTAATATTCTTTTTGACATATTATTTCAATAACACTAAAACGATGGAGGTATGTATATGTATACATTCATTGTCTTTTTTTATAAGTATTTCTATAATATCTTTCCAAATTAAGAATCTAATATTAATAAACCAAACATTCAACATTAAGATTAGTTCAAGTTCAGTAACTTAAATAAAATTTCTAGATAGAGAAAATTTGTGTCGAAATTTAAGTTTTAGAGGGAACTAGCCACTCCACCTCAAACTTCTATCATGAAGGAAGTGATGGATGGAATTAACCTCATGGTATGGGACATCAGATTGGTTTCATATACTCACTCCAGACACATTTATGTCTTCTATCTTCTACCATCCTATGCGTGTATGTACAATGCGCCTATGTGGTACGGGACACTTAGACTCGTCTTACGTACATTTATTTGATTGGCTTATTGCATATGCATTATGTGTAGATCTAGTCTTTCACACCAATCATGAAGCCATACTCTCATGCGTTTAGGCAGTTGTATATCGAGGACGCCCGTATATGGCATGCTTGTGGGCATCCATTGTTGGTTTCAGTTGGTTCATATGGAGGGGTGATTCTCAGGGTACTTACGCCTAGAAAACATGTGTGTGGTTGTTATTTGAATACTTATGGGTTGTCTATATCTCAAGATGATGTTGGGATTAATTGATATCTTCAATTAATTCTTTAACTGACATGGAAAGTGTTTGAGTATAGCAACGAGAAGTGCGAGGGTACCGATTGAGATATCACACTATACAAGGGTACCGATTGAGGTGTCGAATGGCTATTGGTGGATTGAGCGATGGTGTGAAGATGATGATCATTTTTTTTTTGTGAATCATGTCTTAAGCTTTTTGTGCATATTATTTTTTATTTGATTCTCGGTTCAACAGAAGGACATTTTAAATATTTAAAACTTACATAAATATATTTACAGAGGGGATTTATTTATTATATTTTAAAAAAAATTACAGATTTGAATAGGAAAGGATACATTATATTCACTAAAAAATTCACAGATAAGGGACTTTTTAAATAGGCCTTGAACGCACGTGATATAGAGGATTTACATATAGTGACCCCCCCCGAGATTTGATTATCAGTGTGATGATCACCAATTTAGGTGTCGCACGAGTTTTCTTGATTGGTATTCCATGTCCATAAGAACCTCTGAGCCATGTTATATGCCATCTAGAATGCTACTTATGTCAAGTTAGGAGTGGCGAGTAGATGGTTATAGTGGAGGGGGAGCCCTCGATCTTCACACTATACTTCTCTGGTAAAAGAGGAGTTTCCTTTGGCTTTAATAGTGGGGAGTGTGTGGCTCAGGGGGTTCACCTCAAAAAAATTAGTTTACCACATGCGATCAAAAGGAGGGGTATTTTAATTCAACTTCAAAAAAAAAATCGGTTAGTTCATAAGTAAAGAGGGGTGGTTTTATTGGGGGGAAAAAATTAGTTAAGGGGTTTTTTAAATGCCCCTTGAACGCACGTAATACATATGATTTTTTAGAAGTGCCTCCCCCAAGGCATGTGGAAAGTCCTCAGAAGCTTTCATCCGAAAGCGGCATTGTTCGCCCAGCTTGTATAAGCAGTATACGGTAGGAGGTCTTAACAATGTCCTAATATCACATGTATTTTTTGTCTAAGCTTGTGTTGTTGTTTTCTCTTGGTTGGCTATGCATTCAAGGTAAGCAGCCTTATTCATTCAACCTCATTTTTATTGCACCCTTGGGTGCCGGGTTTAGGAAATGGACTTATGCATAGAGATATGGGGCACTATTATATGCCATTTAGAATGCTGCTTATGTCAAGTTAGGAATGGTTATCCACGCGTAGGTGGTCATAATGGAGGGGAAGCCCTCAATCTTCTCACTATCATCTCTTGTAAAAGAGGAGTTGCCTTTGGTTTTAATAGTGGGGACCGTGTGGAAAGTCCTCAAAAGCTATCATCCAAAAGGAGCACTATCCACCCTGCTTGTCTAAGGAGTGTTGTAGGAGGTCTTATTAATGTCCTAATATCACATGTTGTATTTTTTTTCTAAGATTTAAGTATGGCTTTTGTTAGATCAATTGTGTTTTGTTGTGTCATGCATGTATGTAGAAGAAATGTCGATCGACCCACCACAAGACCCTCCTATGGGAAATTTGCTATCTGTTATAAATTAACGATATGAGCAGCAAGCTTGGTCTCAGTTTACTCAGACACAGGTATGGTTCCATCAAGTATGGCTTTTGTTAGATTAATTGTGTTTTGTTGTGTCATGCATGTATGTAGAAGTATGGCTTTTGTTAGATCAATTGTGTTTTGTTGTGTCATGCATGTATGTAGAAGAAATGTCGATCGACCCACACAAGACCCTCTTATGGGAAATTTGCTATCTATTATAAATTAACGATATGAGCAGCAAGCTTGGTCTCAGTTTACTCAGACACAGGTATGGTTCCATCAAAACTTTTCACATACACAAAGTTAATCTTTCATGCATTCTTTAAGTCTTATATTTTAATCTTATATGCAAACGGGCTTACAATCGGGCCAGTCAATGCCATGGGGGCAGACTACCCCACTTGGCCAGCAAACGTCGTGAGGGTAATCTACCCCACTTGCTTAATCGGGGCAGACCATGCCTTTGATAGGCGCGGGCCGAGCGGTGCAGGCCCATCATGATATGGTTGTGATAAGCCTACACCACCTTCCTCGACTAGACCCACCCCCGCTCCCTCACATGCGTCTTCACCAGGGTAGTAGATGTGCTAGTATAGCGGGGGGGGAGCAGGCTGCTTTTGCTTTGTCAAAAGTAGCACTAGGTGTCTCGATGTGTCTCACCAACAATGGGGCTCTTCATCTATACATTATGAGCCGGTCCCTAGGAGACCCATTCTACCATTAGATCCATCCACCCTACCATACAACGTGGATGTAGATGGTGCCCTCATGATGGATGCACGAGGAAAGAAAGTCATGAACGATATGCATTTACTTGGCAAACCTAGAGTTCGTGAACTCCTTCAAAAAGTGAAAAGCACAAGATGAACTTTCTAAGCAATATGTTATCGATGTGCTGCTTAAGTTAAAGTTCCCTATACCACATGTGGGTCTTTTCTTCTCCGAGGAGTGGATGAAGAGGTAGATCAAGATTTTTCTCTCTAATAGGAGAGCAAATATCAAGAGAGCAGCAAAGAATGACTTGGAGAAGCTTAGTGTTTACAACATGACCGAGGAGTGGAGGCATGCACGTAGCTTTGTGAGAAAGCACCCAAGTGCTTTTCTGGCAACTGCTTCCCGACTATGGAAGTGGGGCTCTACACTTCGGCTCCGGCGAGAAATCCTCCTTTCTTGCTTGTTTTGTAAGTAATCATTTCTTCTCTTCTTTCATTTTGTTTTGTACTATAATGTTTTCTTTAAATAATTATATATTTTTTTAATTGTTTTTTGTAGGGGGAGGTTGTTGGGTGTGACCCAACAAAGGAGGAGTATGACTATGGGTATAGAGCCCCCCATTTGTAATTTTTGGGTGTTGATGCGTACACGAGGCATACGCTTGGATGAGTCCATTTTGGGGACTCAAGAAGATGAGGTAAGTGAGCCTAAACCATTATCTTTTATAGGTCTAATTATTTTTTAATGGTCTTACTTACCTTGCGCTTGATGGCATGTATGAAGGATGACGGGGAAGATGAAGAGGAGGATCCTAATTATCAGGGTGAAACAAGTGAAGAGGACGAGGAAGGTGATGAAGATAATCACTCGGAATGTGATGAGGATAATCACTCGGAATCCGATGAGGATTCCAATTAGATATCTCTTCATTGTAAAAACTTTATGTATATATAGCCAAAGGCCCAACACTTTCTAAAATATAATAACTTTTTGGGCTCAATTGCATTCTCCACGATGTATGTGTTTCTTATATTTGTGTTTGTGTTATAAGTCTGAAACTGTGACTCAATTTTAATTAAAAAAAAGAGTTGGGGCGGTAGACTGGGGAGTCATGTGCAGACTCCCCAGTCTGCCCCAGCTCTTTTTTTGCTGTGCAGAGCTTTGGCTCTCTGAGCAGCAAAAATAGCAGAGAAATATCGTTGAGCAGCCAGCGACATTTGGGTGCGAGATAGAAAAATATCATTACTAAGTAGCCAATGACATTTTGCTGCTATTTTCGGCTAAGTAGCAAACCCATTGCAGCGAAAATAGTAGTGTTTCTAGCAACAAAAATTGCTCGATATCTACCTACCCTTCTAGTTATAAAACGTTGCTATTTTTGCTACTAAACCCTGATTTTGTTGTAGTGTATGCTAACACATACATTCCCCCTTCACTCACATATTCTCGCGCATACATGTCCTCTCACTCACATATGCTCACACATACATGTCCTCTCAGTCACATATGCTTGCATGTATAGGCTCCCTCACTCACATACGCTCTTAAACACACATGCCCCCCGTAACTCACATATGCTCGTATGTACACACCCTCAAATTGCATACGCTCCACTGAAAGGTAAGACTAGAAAAGATTATTTATATGTAAAAGTTTTGCATATAAATAAGGTTCAGGGAATTTCAAATAGGAAATACCTAAGCAATGGTAAATAGGCATTAAAGTTAAATTAAAAAGGGAAGTTAATGGTGCACAATGGAAGCCCAAGGGACATAGAGGAGGGTTCCCCCTTCTAGGGGTAATTGAAGAGGCATTGGTGATTGAAAAGGCAACGTTTAGCAAATGAAAGGTGAAGGGGCTGAAGTTGGAAGGTCATGCACCACTTAGGCCTATATAACCATGAGTTTAGGGTCTATTTGGGATATTATGGTTGGGTAGAGAATCAAAGTACTAGTCTTACAAGTCCTTAAGTCTATAATGCAAGGATCATTATATTGATATTAGAGCCAAGTTCTTTCTCTTCCATGTTTCCATTGAGCTACTCATTGCTAAATCTAATCTCTTTTCTATTCATTTTCATAATTTGATCCCTATATTTCTCAAATCTTCTCTATACAAAATATCTCTTACCTAATAAATTGGGCATATTTTGGAGTTCTACATGGATCAAGCGGAGTACAAGACAACCTTGAAGGATCTTTGAAGCAAATAACCAGGAGGAATCAACAAAACTGTTCTTCACATCATTAGGGACAATTCATATTTATGCAACCAAGTAAGGTCATTGTGTTGTAAAAAACTTTTCTTTGTAAGAAATTTTTCATTTTTATTAGTGTAAGAGTAAATGGCTTCTAAGGTGGGAAGGATGAAAATGGTGAGAAGGGGGAAAACCCAATGTCCTCTTTCCATGTGAAAGAGGATATTACAAAACCAAATGAAATAGTATGGATTACAACTTTAATAATTATGAGGGTATGGAAATTATGGAAATAAATGAAAAAATCTCTAATATAGAAAATAAACTTGAGAAAATGATGGGTCTTCTTAGCTCCTTGATGGGAGGGGAAGGATTGGGAGTAAAAGAAATATCTAAAAATAACATTGGTGAGGGAAGGGAAAAAAACTCTAGAAAAAGGGTTGAATGAAACCATAATTGAAGAGGGTCCCAAAACTAGAGACCAGGGTATGGTATTCAAATATTTAAAGACACCTACTTTTAGTGGAGAAGAGAAGGGGATAAATAAAGGTGTGGTCAATATTTTTCTACAAAATGGCAATACTTTCATCTTTTAAGAAATGTGCCTAAAGCTAGCCTATCCTTTTAGAAGGCAAATCTTCTAAGTGGTGGATGTTTAGCGGAATCTAGGCAAGTAGACGATTCTTGGGATTAATTCAAGGAATTATTCAAAAAGAAATATCTTCTTGAAAATGAAGATTGAAATTGGATAATTGTTCTATGGAACAAAATGATTTAAATCTCACTCAATATATAGCTTTGGAAAAATTATCTTAAAACTTAAGGGCATTGAAAATCTTAAAAATATAAGAGGTTTCATTAGAGACCTGAAAAGAGAATACAAGAAGGAAGTTCGCTCCAAAAGAGCCAAAAAACTTAGATGAGGCTATAAGATTTGTAAAACATTTTGACGCTAACATGAGTAATGGTAATCATAAAGAAAAAGATAAGAATTATTCATATAAGCCTCATGGAGAAAATTTTGGCTCTCAAAAAAGAACAGTTCTTTTCTTTAAAAAGGAATAACCTTCAAAAAAGCAAAAATCCTTTTAAAAAAGTAAGATTTTGAGAGAGCGGTTAAAGAAAAACTTTGTTTCTCTTGTCTTGATCCGGGACAAGATAAAAATTATTGTCCTAAGTCCCAAGGACAATAACTTACTAGGAATGGTAATGATAAACCTAAAGGAAAATTAGTGCACACTATTCAAATGTTGACACTTAAGGATTCTTCTGAATATAAATCGGTTGAGGTTTGTCATTCTGATGAAAGTCATTGTTGTATGGTGTCAAAATCTATGTGGGAACCATCATTTGGACCACATGATTTGGTTTGAGTGCATGGGAATATTAAGGATAAAAAAGTTAGAATTCTCATAGAGGATATGACCACACACAACGTTGTAAATTACAACTTGGTTAAGACCTTAAGTTGCCTCAAGTCCCAAGCTCTCATAAGTATATAGTATCATTAGTCAATGTCTATGATAAAAATGAGTGGGATATTGTGGTAAACCAAGTTGGGATAAAGATTCAAGAGTATGAAGCACTTTGATATTTTCAAGTGATGCGTCTCTCGATCGTAGATGTAATTCTTGGAAGAGAATGGTTATTTTCATTGGGAGAAACAGTTTTTGAGAAGCTATTTTCATAATACACTAACATTTGGGAATAAATGAAAATTTATTACATTGCAAGGAGAGCACAATGCACCATCTTCTCCTTTGATATGTAATATTGAGCTCCAAAAAGCTTCGGTAAGGTTATGAAATAGAACAAATGTTTTTGTGTTATGCAGGTACAAATTAAATATATATCATCATAACATATGTACACATTGATTGGTTTGTATAAGGATTTGATGATTTTGTTGTTTATTTCAAAAATATTTGGATGTTGGTCAAGCTTTTTGGGTTTTAATTTATTTAAAGTTTTTATTTCCACTCAATTTGAACAGTCTATTGTTTTCCCCAGTGTCGCTTGAACGATGTGTATAACGACGCAACGTTTAATTAGCACCTCTCAAGCAATGTTAATAATGATGTTAATAGCGGAGTAACATAAATTGCTGCTAAAATGTCACAAATAAACATCGATAATGATGCCTTCTCTTGTAGTGAACCTCCATTGATGCTGTCGACATAGTGGTGGGTTTGCAAGCTCGAGGCACTTCGGACGTTGTCTCGACATAGTGACAACAAGTCTCATGGCAGTTGCCTCCCATGTTTTGGCCATGCTTGTCACACAAAGTCCAATGTTAAGGGGAATGACAAGGGCCTTTACTATCATGTCTCATGGTACACAAGTGGGGAAATTATGGATGCAAAGGGTAGTCTTGTGTGTATACCCAGTTGAGGCAGTTATGTAATAGTACATATAAAACTTGCTTCATCAAGTTTAATGAAAAGGGACCTTAAGTACATCTGCCAGACTCTACATGAGTGATTCCCCAATCTAGAGAACAACCATTTCCCATGTGATTGTGTCTGTAGCCATTGCATAAGATTTCTCAATAGTAAGAGGTCTCACAAGAATGCAAGAGCACAAAATGCTTTCTATCATGGTCCTCCAAGGGGGGTACATGAAAGGGCGTGGTTCCATGCAGTGTAGGAAGCAAATGATGGGATTATATTCCCCCAAAAGAAGTTGTAGCGCATCAATTGCATCCTCAACAATCGAAAGTACGACATTGGAGGCCAACCAATCGAAAGTACGACATTGGAGGCCAACCAAGAAGGATGCATGGAAATATAGATTCGTAAGTACACTCCAATACAAAATTTATATCTTTTATCTAAATTTTATGGCTAAATTTATCTTATTGTTATAGGTATTAGGGCATTAGGGGTGAAGATAAAGGATGTGGAGGCTTAAACACGAATTCCATGCCTGCCCCAGTGTGTAGAGAGAGAAAAAGAGAAAGATAGATGTTCTAGTGAGAGAGAGATTGCATGACCCAATGATCAATAGATTAGGTTGATGTGGTGCCTTTACCTTAGATGTACAATGCTTTTATAGCCTTTTGAGGCTCATCTAGATGACATCATTGCTTATACCAAATAGGTATAATATCTAAATGTTCTAACCACCCTAAGTGGTTTCACACACACACACACACACACACGTAATATCTAGCCTTAGAGGCTATTCCCACACATACTTAGCCCTTGAAGAGGTTGTAAACATGGACACACATAGGTACACAAACACCATTATTCACACACATGATGGAAATACACATGAAGCTTCAAAATACCCAGCAAACTCCCCTTTGGAGCCAATGAGAGTAAGCATTCACAAACATGATGATTTGGGCCCACAACTATACATGTGATACAAAAGTCACGATCACTACAAGACAATGCTGCCATACACGTGTTTCATACACGCGATAAACTACGAACGCGTGTATGGTCGCGCTTGTATTTGAATAGAATCGGGCGCGTGTATTTTAGCATTTAAATTCGCGTGTATGTTTGCATTTATCAACGCGTGTATAAACGCGTTTATATACACGCAATAATACACGCATCTATACACAATAATATTCATGGGATAATACTCGCTATTATACACGGATAAATACACGCTACTATACACGGATCAATACACGCATGGCAGAGAAAAACTGAAGAAAAACTGAATTCCTTTACAAAATTAAAAACTATTTTCCTTAAACCATCTCATAGTACATTACAGTATACATCATTACACAATCCCACTACATGCATTTACAACAATGAAATATATTCAAAAATAAATCATGCATATGAGATGATAGAAATGTCATCAATTTAGAACATACAGTGACGGATTGGTTAGGGTTCGATCTCATCTTCAATAAGATCCATCCTTGCCAAACGATCAACATCAATATCCATTTGATCAATTGGTAAGGCTACGATTAAATTTATTCCACTATCGATATTCTGTACTCCATTGATAATGGTATCGATGTCCTGATCATCCTCATCAACATCACCATCATCCTCAATGGTAGGGTCATTCTCATGATCATGAGAAATGGCATGCTCATCCTCATTATCATGATCATCTCTTATTTCTTGATCATCGATCACAACATCTTCAATGGCATGTTCGACATCATCTTCATTGCGGCTTGTTACATCCTCCATATGCTCCATATCAGTGAATGTATTATACATCACTTTGGAACGTGGTGCAATAGGGATGACGTACCACCATTTGATGTCATGCACCATTGGTAGATAGATAACCTACTCAAACACACACAGTACAGTAATTAATTAGCATATCAAAAGTCAAGGGGTACGCGAGCTTAGATATATATGTACATGAAACACATTAGTAAAAAAATGCATACCTGCTCACATTGTTGTGGCAATACGAGCCTATCTTTCTTTGTTTGCCAGAACTTTGTAGAGTCAATAGTTACATATCCACTTGCATGGCGTTTTATCGTTGCATCAGGCCCTTTTTCCACCACGTTCATTTGCCATTTGACATCCAAAACATACACAAAGAAGCGACGAAAGTCAAGCCTAAATATGTCTTGGATTATGCCACAATAATCATCCATTTTTCCATTAGCTCCCTCAAAGCTACTAATGACACCGCAATCTTGTGTATTTCTCTTTTCATCAATTCTTTGTGTTCGAAAATGCTTGCCTTCACACCATATAGCATTGAACATAGTGCACTGGACCAAAATAGAAGCAATATTTGTGTAAGCAATGTGAATAAATATTAAAAGCAAATCACTTACAACTAATGCAAAACATTAGTTCTATGTACCTTTGACATGCATCCTCGTGCATACTCCCATTCTTCCGCCGTGATATGCAGCCCCTCGTCGCTCTCTGCTCTCTCCATTTCCTCATGCAACCAATCAACATGGATATCATTTGGAAGTGTTGCTAGATGCTTAGGGTACGCCTTCCGAGAGCCATGTTGCCTCCGAAAGAGAGCTCTTTCTGCTTGCCTTTTTGTCTTTGCATCCTCATATCTTGTAACCCATCTGCTCATCACATCACTATTAAGGATACAAGTGAAATTGAGATCATCAATCAATGTTCTGTCAATTACTTTACTCTGTCCTTTTCCTTGAGGCACAATAGAGGTCATCCTCAAGTCCTCTTCATTGCTCCATATTCGTGGCAAAGTCATGCATTGTCCACATCAACACTGCTTTTAAGTCGAAGTGTCGAGAGGAGGGAGGCCTACTAATGTCCACCACCGCAACACCTCTCCATAGTTCCTCCAACTCATCAATCAGTGGTTCAAGATAAACATCCATATGCTTGACTTTATGTTTCCCTGGAATTAGAAGGGATAACATAAGATGTCCCTTCTTGATCGCCATTGATGGTGGAAGGTTGTAATTCACCAACACAACTGGCCACACGCTGTATGCGGTGCTTTTGAAACCAAATGGATTCACTCCATCCATACCCAGGCCAAGTCTCAAGTTTCTGGGCTCTGTTTTAAAGCTGGGCCACTCATCTTCAATATGCTTCCAAGCAGGAGTGTCTGCGGGAATTCTCCACATGCCATCATCCGATCGATGTGAGGAATGCCATGACATGAGCTCTGCTATGGATTTGCACTTGAACATGTGTTTGATGCGAGGAATTATAGGAAAGTGTCGCAAGACTTTACGAGGTACATCAAAACTCTTCATATCTGTTCTGTACCTTGCTTCACCACAAGTGGGACAATGTAGAGCCTCCTTATGCGTCCCACGAAAGAGAATGCAATCACTGACGCATGCATGTATTTTATCATAATCCAGTCCTCCAAGAGATGTCACATAGCGCCTCGCTATGTCTCTTGAGGTGGGTAGTCTATTTTCCTTTGGAAGCATGTTTGATAATAGCCTGCATCCAATATCATCAATTATAATTAGTCTTAAATCCTAAACCTTAAACCACTAATTCAAATTTGTAAGTTAGAATGCTTACTTCAACAATGCGTCAAGACTTGCATTGCTCCATCCATAAACTGTTTGTATATTAAGTAGTTCAAGTGAAGCACGTAAAACTGAGAATGTGCACCCTTCAAACACCGGTGTCGATGAAGCCTTATAAAGATGCTCTTGTTCCATATCATCGTCGTCCATACCTTTGGGATCATCCTTAAAAAGATTCCGCACCATATCATCAAGCACCTCCTCTTCCACAACTTCGTGGGGTGCAGGGCTATTGTCATCCCTTTCCCACTCATCTCTGACAATAGATCCCGAAGCTCCAGCATCATCTCGTCGACGCTTTACGTGCTCTCGTCGCGCGTAGGGTACCATGTTAGGGTGTGGTACTGCATCCTGCTTCAATTTATCAAATTATATGTTACAACTCTATTAATTTAATTTGGATACCATGAGTCATTTGAATACCATCAATTTACATCTACTCACCTCTAAACCTGTTTGATTCCATTCTCCATACATGGAGATGTGATTCAAGGTAATTCGACGTGCTCGTACAATGCATCCTTGACATCGATTACACATACATTTGATCCGTTGTCCCAACCACACATCGCGATTACGATGACGCATTGTCTCATCTTCCCCAGAACTGCTTGAAGAGGTTGATGACATCCTGTGTACAATCCCCCAATCGTGACTCCACCCGCAGCAGTAGGAAGAGTGGGAGTGGAGGATGCGGCGGGTGCTTTGGTGGGGGTGGTGGGGGAGGTAGTAGGGCACGCGGTGAGAGAGGAGATAGAGAGAGAAGAGTTAGAGGAGACAGTTCGAAAGAGGAGGAGATGAGAGAGATAGAGAGAGTGGTCTGCTATGATGTGACGGATAGGGGCGGGATAGTGATGGATGCGAGGGGGAGGGAGGTAATGGAGTACATGCGTGGGGTAGTATCAAACTCATATAGAAATTGTTTTATTAAATTTAAAGATCAAAATAGCCGATTAGTTGGGGAGGTGATAGAGGCTGTACATAGTCGGTACCCCAATCCCCCACATGCTACATTCTCGGATGTATGGGGAAGGACGCGAATAAGGGAGATCTTAAGTAATAAAAGATCTCACCTTAAAAAACTCGCGTACGATGACCGGCTAAATGTAGCTGCGGGTGGCTATCCTGCCGAGAAACCTGCCACTGCGCACAAACGCGAGTGGAAGGAGGCAAAGAAGTGAGCAGAGGGTGGCGTGAAGAGCAGGCAGCATGTGGAGGCACGACGGATCCAGATGGAGACCATTGGATCTTCGCATTTCGGATCTGGCGGCGTCGAGTCATGGGAGGCAGAGTTCATAAGTATCCTGCCACTTTATTTGATTATTTACTTAATTCATTGATTCTATGATTGTTTTAATCTTACAAATTGTGTTGATTATGATACAGCGACGGGTTACGGGGAGGAAGCCCACAACCCACGATACTGCGTATGCTCGCCGGCATAGCAGACGTGACACGTGGGCCATCTTCAGAGCCGAGGGACGTATTACGGACGCGCAGTTTGAGATGGCCATGAGACCATACGGTCGACAGGTACTTGAAAATTCGTAACGAATGGTTTTGGTTTATTGAATTGCATATATATATATACTTATATACTATATATTACTTGAACAGGCACAAGCTGCTAATGATCCACCGGTCGCCGCTGCAGAGGGTGGACGTGAGCACTACTCCTCGGACATTAGGACCGATGTGAGCTCATCTGAGCATGGAGGGAGCACCGAGTCATCATCTGGGTCTGAGTAGTACTCAGACTTATAGTATCACATTCCATATTGAGGATGTGATTGTATATATTTTTTTGTAAACTCAAGCGATGGGCTACTTCGAGATATGGACTCCCTTGTATACATGTATGAAATTTTGATAGTAATATTGAATTGATTGATCGATAGTATTACATTCATGTCTGTCTTGAATCGTGTATTGACAATGTATGCATTCATGTCGTTCTTGTCTTAATCTCCCTCGTGCATATGTTCTTCGTGGATGGTCTAATGGGATGGTCTAATGCACAAAAAAAAAACCAGAGAGTGCTATTGGGTGCTGGAATGCTGGAACAGTATTTAGGCACCAAATAGCACTCTCTGGATTTTTTTTTTTGCTCTCTGTTCGCGTGTATAAACGCGTCAGAACTGCTAAAACTCGCGTGTATCTACGCGGATACCCTGGAAAATACGCGTGTATTAATGCGTCAAAACTGGTAATTACGCGTGTATAAGTGCATCTAAATTAAAGAAACGCGTGTATAGACGCAGGTATAAATGCGTCTGGGACATTTGAACTGAACAGGACGCGGCTATACACCCGTGTATAAGCGCGTCTAAAATAAGAAAAAGCGTGTATAGCCGCATGTATCAACGCGTCTGTGAAAAGAACGCGGCTATGCACCCGTGTATACGCGCGTCTGAGAGGTGCTATACACGCGCTTTTACACGCATGTCTCTGGCCGCGATGATACACGCGCTGATACATGGGCCCGCTACTTTTTTTCACAAGTCATTTTTAGCAGCTAGGAGCGCGGGTATGAGCCCGATCCCTTGTAGTGGATGCACCCAACACCTAAAACTCTCATGTCAGTCTTCATAGGAGCTTGACCATACATTTGATTCCTTAGCCTCTCTAACTAGCCTCCCTTGACTCAGAACAAGGATAAGAGAGAAATAAAGAGCCTTTTATAGGAAAAGGCGGCACAAACATAGACCTAAAACTTACCCTATCATATATGAAACTTATGGTATTTGGATAGTGTTTTCTATCTCAAGATTTTTGTTTTCCAAACCTTGGTAGAGAATATTTAGCATATATAGCTTCTTTTTTACTTCTTACCCCACCTCTCCCCTCCCCCCTCTCCCCCCCCCCCCCCCCAAAAGAAAGAAACCAGAAAAAAATACAAACAAAAAAATGGCATCCTTTGTATGCATAAAGCTCTTGGCATAGAGATCTATTTCTACCCATTATTCATAGAAGCTATAAAAATGATCTTATACATAGAAGCTATATGAATATACATAGGAGCTATATGAATAGCTCCTATGCATGAGAGCTATGCATAGATCTCTTTGCATAAGAACATAGCCTCATAGGCACATATTACATAAGCTTATGCTTATGTTACATCTCCATGCATAACAAGTAATACATATACTTTAATATGCATGCATAAAGTAATGAAATCGATAGATTTATATTAAAAGAAGACCTTGCTACTATCACTTAGGGTTAAGCTTTTTCTTTTTTTGTTCCTCTATAACCGGGTTGTTACAAGATAAGGGTGTCTAGTTTTGTCTAGTTTTTATGCTAGATTGGGACAATGCTTGGAGAGAAAATTTGGGGGAGAAAGGTACTTCAAACGAGATCAAACAACTAATAGAACATACCCATGCACTTAAATTAACCTAATATAACTTAAACTAATATAAATTAGTCTAATTAATTAAAAATATGATGAAATAATAAAAAAATATTCTTTCCATACTTAGAGTGATCTAATTTTTTTTCCATAGATGCACCATTATAAGTACACTAGTCCCTATAGGTTTTAGATGATTTACATAAAAAATATCATTTTACTAATTAGATTATTAATATTTGCAGGTCTTCTGATAGCGTAAAAGATATTTGAAAAAGATATCATTAAAAATCCAACCATTGGATCTGTAATTTTGACTAACCACCACATTCTATTAATGTCTCACTATCTACCACTCTTTTAATCTACAAGACTAAGCATTTTAAGTGGTAGTTATTGTGGGTACAAAAAGTGGCATATATTATAACACTTTAAATACCTTAAAATATTTAAAAAATAGATAAATAGCTTAAAATGTTCTCAAAAGCTCAAGTTAAGTTTTATATTATGTGAAGATCTAAGATCCAAAGTGGGAATCTCAAATGAGTTTATATGTAAAAACGATATTAGCATTTTATGATATCAATCCAAATTTGGGATAGGGTGTATACTTTAACTATGTACCTAAGAAAATGAGGACTTTTGAATATCTAATGCTTAATTAGATTGTGCAACTATATTCCCAACTTTTCATGTGATGTTCTAACAAAAGAACTTGAAAGGAAATTCCTTCGTTAGCTATGAGATACTAGCCACTAAAGGTAAACAAATGCTTGTTTTTTTACTATTTATAGGGTTCCTGAGTGGACAAAACTGGCCCTCTGATCCTGCAACCACCCAACCATTGATACCCATATGCCCAAGGGAGCTAATTCCCTTATGATTCACCTCTTGCTCATCAGCCCATTGATGCTTGGATCTCCTTGTTGATAGTCGCATCTTGCATAGAAGTGAATGCATCTCTCAGTGTTTCTCCATCAAACCCGAGATCCTATAAATAGTTGGGTGAGGAGGACAAGCAAGTGTTTCTTTTGTGACTCCATGTGAAATAGGGTAGAGAATTTAAATTCACAAATCAAGATAGGAGAGAGTGGATATGATAGAGGGGGAGGGAAGATATTTGTAAGCAAGAAAGGGAAGAGTGGAGTTGGTTGCATCCCAAGAGATCGTGAGAATAGTTAATCGCAGACATCATACTGAAGCTGAAACTTGGGGGTGGCTTAAACAAGAGGGAGTGGTGACCGATGACGACATCGTAAAGCAATGCAACTATGCGCTGAGGAGTTGATTCCACATGTACTTAGTTTCTTTGAAGATTTATATGAGTGTTTTTTAGCACTAAATGTGTATACTTTTTCATTAGTAGAAGAAGAATGAAAGTGTGATGGTGAAGGTGGTGGTGGTGGGGAGGATACATATGAGGAGGAGGAGGATACATATGATGATGAGGAGGATACATATGATGATCATCCCAAACAAAATAAAATAATATAGTGTTTATCGAGCGGTAATAATCACCTCTACCCAATTTGAGTCACAAAATCCACTAACGGTTTTGCATGTAACATAGGTGATTAGATACGCCTGAGTACTTTGAATTATATCATAACATCGATATACATACTTTCTAATGATTATTTCACAATTCTACCAATGTTTAGTCTAGTCTTTACAGGATAAATCTATCAACAAGTTTCCTAGATAAGATCTCATTCATAAGGTTTAACAATAGACCACTTTTGACAAACCTTCATTGGGGAGACATTCTTTTATCAATATTATCTTTAACACATAGATTTTGATAAAACTTCATTGGGGAGACATTTTTTGTTTTAACTCGGGCCCCAGGCCCAAGATCCTCCTATAGTTACTGATTTTCAACCACCCATAGGCACCCACGCGTAGGCACTTAATTATCCGCTTTATTGTAGGTGATGCAACCAACCAAGGGGGTCTTGAAACCAAGATCTCTTGGTCCTAGACAAAAACCTTCACTACTTGAGCTATCACCTCATTGGTTGGGGAGTCAATTTTTTTTTACCTTCATTGGGCTACTATTTTTCGTACATTCAGTCATGCCAAATACCTTGAGTATCTTACATATATATTTTTAGTAAGAGATGAGTGAAAAGATGTAGGGGAGAAGAGAGCTTAAGCTCTTGCAAGCACACGCACACTCACACAAACCTTAGAAGAGAACACACAAGGTGAAAGGCTCAAAGTTCTTCTTCTTCACACAAAAAAAAAGATCTACAAAGAAGATAAAGTGACTAACACACATAATAGAGTATATACAAGCGGTCCATATTGTGATTACGCTAAGTAGAGTGGGTAGATGTGGACTAGTGGTAGTCTAGCTATAGAATCTCTGGCAAAGATATGTCGGTAGTACCAGCTAGCAAACCCGCCAGTGATGTAAATGTTGAATAGTCATGCAGGCGCCTCATGATGAGTGTCAGCTCATGTTGAGTTTGACATCTCAACACTCCCCCTCAATCTACACTCCAACTCATGAACTCCGAGCTTATCTCAAAATCTACGAAGCTTCTCGGCTTCCAAGCCTTCATGAAGATGTCAGCGACCTGATCATGTGTGCTAACGTAGACCAAGTTGATGTCGCCTATACCAAGACTCTCTCTGTGATGAAGTGGTAATGTACCTCAATGTGTTCTGTCCACGCATGGAAAATTGGGTTCCTGGCCAACTGTATACTGCTAAGATTGTCATAATATATGAAAACCATCCTCTCCACATGCAACCCCAATCAGCCAAGTAGCTTGCATAACCAAGCTACCTTAAACGCTGCCATCACAACTCCTTTGTACTCTACCTCTGTACTTGAAAAGGCAACCATGGGCTTCTTCTTGTTGTTCCATGTCACAACAACACTCCCCAATGAAAACATAAACCCACCAGTCGATCTCATGTCTGAGATGCTACCTGCCCAATCTGCATCTGTGTACCCATATAGCTCCAATGATACACCTACAGCATAGGACAATGCATATTTATTAGTGGCCCTCAAATACTGAAGTGTGTGTCGCACACTACCTAGATGTGGTTTATGTGGAACCTGCATAAACTGGCTCTCTAAGCCAACAATGTAACTCAAATCTGGCTTGCTAATCATGACATAGATTAAACTCCCCACAATCTTCCTGTACATAGTGGGATCCTCCAATACATAACCTGCATTCACACTAATCTTGCTATTTTGATCTAATGGCACCGAGATTGACTTATAATTAGCCATTCCATACTTGGACAACATGTCCAATATATACTGTCTCTGTGAGCCAAATACCATCAGGCAGGTGTGCGAATGACCTCAATTCCCAAAAAGTAGCGCAGATCTCCCAAATCCTTCATTTCAAACTTCCTTTTGAGAATTACCTGTGATTTAAATAATTGTGCATAGAATCTTAAACCATACTACTATAAGTTTTATTTCTTATAAAGTCATAATTCAATACAACCCTAGTATGTTTGGAAGAATAATTAAATACTTCAATCCATTCTCATTGTTTCTCATTTTTCTCAATGTAGAGCATCATTGCAATTGAATATATATAAAAGGTACTACTCTCTTACGCTTCAGTTACATGTTTATTATTTACATCTATTTTAACTACAAATGTAAATCAATCTTTCATCATCTAGACTTGTTTACTTAATCAAAATGTTTAGAATCATTACTTTTCATTCATATTTTATCAAATTTATCCATTCTTCATTTGTAATCTCACATCCCCTCAAACAACCTTTCCAACTTAAGGTTAGCATTTTCCTATCCTTATATCCATAACCAATTTAACTTTTATTCTTATGATGTTATACTTCTCATGACATTTTGTTTAATAACTTTATATACCCTATCCATATAAGTAATAACGATTTACATCTCTTTCAAGTGTTAATATTCTTTTTGACATATTATTTCAATAACACTAAAACGATGGAGGTATGTATATGTATACATTCATTATCTTTTTTTATAAGTATTTCTATAATATCTTTCCAAATTAAGAATCTAATATTAATAAACCAAACATTCAACATTAAGATTAGTTCAAGTTCAGTAACTTAAATAAAATTTCTAGATAGAGAAAATTTGTGTCGAAATTTAAGTTTTAGAGGGAACTAGCCACTCCACCTAAAACTTCTATCATGAAGGAAGTGATGGATGGAATTAATCTCATGGTATTGGACATCAGATTGGTTTCATATACTCACTCCAGACACATTTATGTCTTCTATCTTCTACCATCCTATGCGTGTATGTACAATGTGCCTATGTGGTATGGGACACTTAGACTCGTCTTACGTACATTCATTTGATTGGCTTATTGCATATGCATTATGTGTATATCTAGCCTTTCACACCAATCATGAAGCCATACTCTCATGCGTTTAGGTAGTTGTATATCGAGGACACCCGTATATGGCATGCTTGTGGGCATCCATTGTTGGTTTCAGTTGGTTCATATGGAGGGGTGATTCTCAGTAGAAAACATGTGTGTGGTTGTTATTTGAATACTTATGGGTTGTCTATATCTCAAGATGATGTTGGGATTAATTGATATCTTTAATTAATTCTTTAACTAGCATGGAAAGTGTTTGAGTATAGCAACGAGAAGTGCGAGGGTACCAATTGAGATATCACACTATACAAGGGTACCGATTGAGGTGTCGAATGGCTATTGGTGGATTGAGCGGGTGGATTGAGCGATGGTGTGAAGATGATGATCATTTTTTATTTTGTGAATCATGTCTTAAGCTTTTTGTGCATATTATTTTTTATTTGATTATCAGTGTGATGATCACCAATTTAGGTGTCGCACGAGTTTTCTTGATTGGTATTCCATGTCCATAAGAACCTCTGAGCCATGTTATATGCCTTCTAGAATGCTACTTATGTCAAGTTAGGAGTGGTTATCCGCGAGTAGGTGGTTATAGTGGAGGGGGAGCCCTCGATCTTCGCACTATACTTCTCTTGTAAAAGAGGAGTTTCCTTTGGCTTTAATAGTGGGGAGTGTGTTGTGGCTCAGGGGGTTCACCTCAAAAAAATTAGTTTACCACATGCGATCAAAAGGAGGGGTATTTTAATTCAACTTCAAAAAAAAAATCGGTTAGTTCATAAGTAAAGAGGGGTGGTTTTATTGGGGGGAAAAAATTAGTTAAGGGGTTTTTTAAATGCCCCTTGAACGCACGTAATACATATGATTTTTTAGAAGTGCCCCCCCAAGGCGTGTGGAAAGTCCTCAGAAGCTTTCATCCGAAAGCGGCATTGTCCGCCCTACTTGTATAAGCAGTATTGTAGGAGGTCTTAACAATGTCCTAATATCACATGTATTTTTTGTCTAAGCTTATGTTGTTGTTTT
The DNA here is from genome assembly GCF_041138505.1 of Cibotium barometz. Taxonomy (NCBI): domain Eukaryota; kingdom Viridiplantae; phylum Streptophyta; class Polypodiopsida; order Cyatheales; family Cibotiaceae; genus Cibotium; species Cibotium barometz. Next base: position 26,570,175 of record NC_141083.1, read on the forward strand.
CTCTTGGTTGGCTACGCATTGTCAAGGTAAGCAGCCTTATTCATTCAACCATATTTTTATTGCACTCTTGGGTGCCGGGTTTAGGAAATGGACTTATGCATAGAGATATGGGGCACTGTTATATGCCATTTAGAATGATGCTTATGTCAAGTTAGGAATGGTTATCCACGCGTAGGTGGTCATAATGGAGGGGAAGCCCTCAATCTTCTCACTATCCATCTCTTGTAAAAGAGGAGTTGCCTTTGGTTTTAATAGTGGGGAGCGTGTGTGGAAAGTCCTCAAAAGCTATCATCCAAAAGGGGCGCTATCCACCCTGCTTGTCTAAGCAGTGTTGTAGGAGGCCTTATTAATGTCCTAATATCACATGTTGTATTTTTTTTCTAAGATTTAAGTATGGCTTTTGTTGGATCAATTGTGTTTTATTGTGTCATGCATGTATGTAGAAGAAATGTCGATCGACCCATCACAAGACCCTCCTATGGGAAATTTGCTATCTATTATAAATGAACGATATGAGCAGCAAGCTTGGTCTCAGTTTACTCAGACACAGGTATGGTTCCATCAAACCTTTTCACATACACAAAGTTAATCTTTCATGCATTCTTTAAGTCTTATATTTTAATCTTATATGCAGGCGGGCTTACAATCGGGCCAGTCAATGCCATGGGGGCAGACTACCCCACTTGGCCAGCAAACGTCGTGGGGGTAATCTACCCCACTTGCTTAATCGGGGCAGACCATGCCTTTGATAGGCACGGGCCGAGCGATGCAGGCCCATCATGATATGGTTGTGATAAGCCTACACCACCTTCCTCGACTAGACCCACCCCCGCTCCCTCACATGCGTCTTCACCAGGGTAGTAGATGTGCTAGTAGCGGGGGGGGAGCAGGCTGCTTTTGCTTTGTCAAAAGTAGCACTAGGTGTCTCGATGTGTCTCACCAACAATAGGGCTCTTCATCTATACATTATGAGCCGGTCCCTAGGAGACCCATTCTACCATTCGATCCATCCACCCTACCATACAACGTGGATGTAGATGGTGCCCTCATGATGGATGCACGAGGAAAGCAAGTCATGAACCATATGCATTTACTTGGCAAACCTAGAGTTCGTGAACTCCTTCAAAAAGTGAAAAGCACAAGATGAACTTTCTAAGCAATATGTTATCGATGTGCTTTAGTTGGAGTTCCCTATACCACATGTGGGTCTTTTCTTCTCCGAGGAGTGGATGAAGAGGTAGATCAAGATTTTTCTCTCTAATAGGAGAGCAAATATCAAGAGAGCAGCAAAGAATGACTTGGAGAAGCTTAGTGTTTACAACATGACCGAGGAGTGGAGGCATGCACGTAGCTTCGTGAGAAAGCACCCAAGTGCTTTTCTGGCAAGTGCTTCCCGACTATGGAAGTGGGGCTTTACGCTTCGGCTCCGACGAGAAATCCTCCTTTCTTGCTTGTTTTGTAAGTAATCATTTCTTCTCTTCTTTCATTTTGTTTTGTACTATAATGTTTTCTTTAAATAATTATATATTTTCTTAATTGTTTTTTGTAGAGGGAGGTTGTTGGGTGTGACCCAACAAAGGAGGAGTATGACTATGGGTATAGAGCCTCCCGTTTGCAATTTTTGGGTGTTGATGCGTACACGAGGTATACGCTTGGATGAGTCCATTTTGGGGACTCAAGCAGGTGAGGTAAGTGAGCCTAAACCATTATCTTTTCTAGGTCTAATTATTTTTTAATGGTCTTACTTATGCGCTTGATGGCATGTATGAAGGATGACGGGGAAGATGAAGAGGAGGATCCTAATTATCAGCGTGAAGCAAGTGAAGAGGACGAGGAAGGTGATGAAGATAATCACTCGGAATGTGATGAGGATAATAAAGTCAGTATGAGCTTTGTCAGATATTTGGTGCTGTGCGAGATTTGGTGTGAAAGAAATGATTTAATCTTTTAAAGAAAAATGATTAGTGGTGGGCTAGACAGTGACTAAAATAAATGATTTCACCTTTCAAAGGAAAATGATTAGTAGTGGGCTAGAGAGTGTGAAAGCTAATGCTCTCACTGCCCTGATCCTATTTATCAACTCTCGAAAGTTAAATTGCTTTGCATGGAAATCTACATAATTAAGGTGTATTCAGTTCTTAATGACTGTTAAGCTGTTTGTCTCTGATGAAGAAGCCTTAGCTTGTAGATGAATGCAACCCTCTGTGTCAGGATTTGAAGATTAGTGCCAGTTAAACTGTTTACTATACATCTTTTGCAATGTCTATTTGTAGAGTTAGATGAAGAAGCCTTAGCTTGTGAAAGCATACTAATCTTTTGGTGGAGCTTGTAGGTGGATGTAACCCTCTGTCTCGTCAGAATTTAAAGATGGATGTAACCCTCTGTCGCGTCAGAATTTGAGGATTCGTACCAGTTCAATTGTTCACTGTACATCTTTTGGAGTTTCTGTTTGTAGAGAGGATATTTATGTTAAGTGTGTAGTTTGACTGGACATTCATTGCAGCTCTGATGTCTGAGCCATTTTGTACATATTTTCTTGTCTTTTTTCTTTAATTTTATTTTCATGGAAAAAAGGTTGGACGAGGCGGCCTGAAAAGGAGAGGGGACAAGGTCCATTGTATTCTTCAGGGTAGACTCTGAGTTTCACCACCATCGCTTAATTTCACCTAGGAGAGGGGAAAGGGCACCTCTGTATTCTTGGGGGTACTGCTTTATTTCACCTAGTTTCGTAAAGTTGGACGAGGCGGCCTAAAAATGAGAGGGGAATGGCCCAACTTTTTTCATGTCTCACCACCCATCCCCCTCCCACAAGAAGATCTCTCACGAGTCCCAAAAATCTGGACCGTCAACGCCAAAGTCAAAACAACTCGCAACGCCGATTACGACGTGGCGGTGCCTAATTAAGAGGCGCAACACAAAGTCAAAATCTGTTGAGCCGCGTACGCCGAGTTCACAAACAAGGTGGCAGTCACCGATGCTGCTTAGCTGGGCGAGGTAGGACGCAGGAGGGTGGCTTTGCGCGATAAACGTCTGCTAATAATCCACGGCCCTCGTGGTGGGTGGGTGGGTTTGGAGAGTAAATGCCATCGATGAGGCGGGAGGAGCGCACGTCTTAAAAGACTCTCTATATAAGCAAGGATAGAGACTACTACGTATTCTGCGTGCTAACAAGAGCTCACAGAACTCAATCATCATTATTATTATTATTAATCTAGTAATGGAGGCCATGTACTTGTGGGGCAGTAGAAAGATGACTGTGCTCTTAGCGGCGAGCCTTCTCGTGCTGCTGCTGGGAAGCGGCCGTGCCCCGGCGGCCGCCACGTCGGAGGTTGCGCAGGACAACGTTCCCTGCTCCAAGGTCAGTATGAACATGGTGCAATGCGTCGGATACCTTACCAAGGGCGGCAATGGGCCGACCTTCGACTGCTGCAAGGGTGTCCGGGCTCTGTCCGCCCTTGCCAAGTCCAAGGGCGCCCGCCAGTCCATCTGCAAATGCCTGGAAGCGGCCGCACGCAACGTCCAGATCAACACCTCTGCTGTCAAGAAGCTGCCCACGGCCTGCGGTGTCGCCTTCCCTTACTCCTTCGACACCAAGCAAGACTGCTCCAAGTAAGTACACGACATGGCAGTCTGCTCTTATAAGAAGGGTGTTTAAACGCACATAATATTCTCTCTTGCCTCTACTCGCCGCAGGATCAAGTGAGAGATAAAAGCCGCGCGTGTGGAGACGCTCCGGAGGCATATGCAGTCACCACGTACTCTCGGCCCAAATTATACAATAGCTTGTCATGGTCTGTGGCATGGTGTCCTGTTTCACTTACTACTTTGAGATTGCTTAATATAAAAAATCATTTTGTTGATATATGCAATTTTCTATTTTGAGATCGTCATGGTGTGCTTAATCAAACTTTAGACTTATTAACTAATTTTTTTTCTCTTTCACTCAACCTTTAGACTTTATAAGGTTACAAACCTTTTAAAGTCTATGGTTAAAAGATTTACATTTTCTATAGCCCAAGTTTTCATTGAATACATACCCTATACCTTACTCTCCCTACCTCTCCCCTCCGAGTGAAAAAGAATGAGCCCTCTTGCCTTTTTAAAGAAAATCGTGAGCCCAAAAAAATGAAGATTATGGAGGACATTATGAGCCCAAAAAATGAATCATTATGGAGGACATCAACCTTTAAAAATAGAATGTAATGGAGGCTAACATAGATAGAAAGAAAGCATGCGGACCCAACACCATTTCCATTTTTGACCTTACAAAAAACCTTAATAAACATAACAAAATTTTGGTGTCTTGAACCCAAGGTTTGCACACACCAACTAATTAATTAATCACAAAAAAACGTTTCGGGTGCATATTCAACTGTACCTTCATGCAATTTCTATTTGAGATCGACGTCAACCTCTTTTAATCATTGGTTGCAATTGTGCGTATATAAGCATACACTACGAGAGGATACGTGCATAGCTACGTCCATAAATGTGTTGCAAAAACGAAGAAAATTTGGAGTTTCAAATATCTCTAGCGTGGCTATGCACACGGCTAGGGCATGCAGCTCTACAGCCACACATGTAGCCACGCGCATAACTGAGTGTACAATCACGTGTGCAGTTTGCACAAAACAAAATGGGGCGAGGAACAAAATGGGAGAGAAACGGATCTGCTTCTCTCTCCCATTCTATCTCCCTCCCCTTTTTTTTAGAGAAACTCACACATGCATGAAAAATAAAACATTTATAGTAAAATACTATAAAAAACTTAAAATACATGTACATAAACAAGTTTCATTTAGAAATACAAACATATATTGAGAGATATTAAAACATTAGGAGAAAACGATGTTATTAGTGATATTTTAATGTCACAAAACTTACATCGTTGTAAATGTCAGACACAAAGTCATTTTGGGAATGTTTTTGAAGGAAATAATGTTTTTATGATGTTCAATGTCACAAATGTGATGCTAAACATCACAAATTTTGTGCCACCAAGTGTCACAAACATTATGTCACTTAGTGCCACAAATCACAACCTACAAAGTGATTTTTGGGTCTTTTTTAAAGATAATAATTCCTAGTCCAAGTGTGACGATTAACATTACCCATGGCCAAAAATAATGCAAATTGGCAGTAATCATGCATTTCAGTCATTCTTTCAATTTTGATCGCTCTTTTTCTTTCTCTTTCTTTCTCTTCCCTCTCTTTCCCTTGTCTATTTTGCCAATCTTTATGAATCTCTCCCCCTCCCTTGCCTCTTCCCTCCCTCTCTCTCTCATATCCACTTTAACCCTCTCTTATTTCTTCCCTCCCTCTCTCTCACCTCCACTCTTCCCTTTCTTGCTTACAAATATCTTCCCTCCCCCTCTATCATATCCACTCTCTCCTATCTTGATTTGTGAATTTAAATTCTCTACTCTATCTCACATGGAGTCACAAAAGAAACACTTGCTTGTCCTCCTCACCCAACTATTTATAGGATCTCGGGTTTGATGGAGAAACACTGAGAGATGCATTCACTTCTATGCAAGATGCGACTATCAACAATGAGATCCAAGCATCAATGGGCTGATGAGCAAGAGGCGAATCATAAGGGAATTAGCTCCCTTGGGCATATGGGTATCAATGGTTGGGTGGTTGCAGGATTAGAGGGCCAGTTTTGTCCACTCAGGAACCCTGTAAATAGTAAAAAAACAGGCATTTGTTTACCTTTAGTGGCTAGTATCTCATAGCTAACGAAGGAATTTCCTTTCAAGTTCTTTTGTTAGAACATCACATGAAAAGTTGGGAATATAGTTGCACAATCTAATTAAGCATTACATATTCGAAATTCCTCATTTCCTTAGGTACATAGTTAAAGTATAAACCCTATCCCAAATTTGGATTGATTCCATAAAATGCTAATATCGTTTTTACATATAAACTCATTTGAGATTCCCACTTTGGATCTTAGATCTTCACATAATATAAAACTTAACTTGAGCTTTTGAGAACATTTTAAGCTATTTATCTATTTTCTTTAAATATTTTAAGGTATTTAAAGTGTTATAATATATGCCACTTTTTGTACCCACAATAACTACCACTTAAAATGCTTAGTCTTGTAGATTAAAAGAGTGGTAGATAGTGAGACATTAATAGAATGTGGTGGTTAGTCAAAATTACAAATCCAATGGTTGGATTTTTAATGATATCTTTTTCAAATTTCTTTTACGCTATCAGAACGCCTGCAAATATTAATAATATAATTAGTAAAATGACATTTTTGATGTAAATCATCTAAAACCTATAGGGACTAGTGTACTTGTAATGGTGCATCTATGGAAAAGAATTTGGATCACTCTAAGTATGGAAAGAACATTTTTTAATTATTTCATCATATTTTAATTAATTAGACTAATTTATATTAGTTTAAGTTATATTAGGTTAATTTAAGTGCATGGGTATGTTCTATTAGTTGTTTGATCTCGTTTGAAGTACCTTGCTCCCCCAAATTTTCTCTCCAAGCATTGTCCCAGTCTAGCATAAAAACTAGACAAAACTAGACACCCTTATCTTGTAACAACCCGATTATAGAGGAGCAAAAAAAGAAAAAGCTTGACCCTAAGTGATAGTAGCAAGGTCTTCTTTTAATATAAATCTATCGATTTCATTACTTTATGCATGCATATTAAAGTATATGTATTACTTGTTATGCATGGAGATGTAACATAAGCATAAGCTTATGTAATATGTGCCTATGAGGCTATGTTCTTATGCAAAGAGATATATGCATAGCTCTCATGCATAGGAGCTATTCATATAGCTCCTATGTATATTCATATAGCTCCTATGTATAAGATCATTTTTATAGCTTCTATGAATAATGGCTAGAAATAGATCTCTATGCCAAGAGCTTTATGCATACAAAGGATGCCATTTTTTTGTTTGTAAGGGGGGAGGGGAGAGGTGGGGTAAGAAGTAAAAAAGAAGCTATATATGCTAAATATTCTCTACCAAGGTGAACATGTACTGGAAAACAAAAATCTTGAGATAGAAAACACTATCCAAATACCATAAGTTTCATATGATAGGGTAAGTTTTAGGTCTATGTTTGTGCCGCCTTTTCCTATAAAAGGCTCTTTATTTCTCTCTTATCCTTGTTCTGAGTCAAGGGAGGCTAGTTAGAGAGGCTAAGGAATCAAATGTATGGTCAAGCTCCTATGAAGACTGACATGAGAGTTTTAGGTGTTGGGTGCATCGTGACTTTTGTATCACATGTATAGTTGTGGGCCCAAATCATCATGTTTGTGAATGCTTACTCTCATTGGCTCCAAAGGGGGATTTTGCTGGGTATTTTGAAGCTTCATGTGTATTTCCATCATGTGTGTGAATAATGGTGTTTGTGTACCTATGTGTGTCCATGTTTACAACCTCTTCAAGGGCTAAGTATGTGTGGGAATAGCCTCTAAGGCTAGATATTACGTGTGTGTGTGAAACCACTTAGGGTGGTTAGAACATTTAGATATTATACCTATTTGGTATAAGCAATGATGTCATCTAGATGAGCCTCAAAAGGCTATAAAAGCATTGTACATCTAAGGTAAAGGCACCACATCAACCTAATCTATTGATCATTGGGTCATGCAATCTCTCTCTCACTAGAACATCTATCTTTCTCTCTTTCTCTCTCTACACACTGGGGCAAGCATGGCATTCGTGTTTAAGCCTCCACATCCTTTATCTTCACCCCTCTAATGCCCTAATACCTATAACAATAAGATAAATTTAGCCACAAAATTTAGATAAAAGATATAAATTTTGTACTGGAGTGTACTTACGAATCTATATTTCCATGCATCCTTCTTGGTTGGCCTCCAATGTCGTACTTTCGATTGTTGAGGTTGCACTTGATGCGCTACAACTTCTTTTGGGGGAATATAATCCCATCATTTGCTTCCTACACTGCATGGAACCAGGCCCTTTCATGTACCCCCCTTGGAGGGCCATGATAGTTAGCATCTTGTGCTCTTGCATTCTTGTGAGACCTCTTACTATTGAGAAATCTTATGCAATGGCTACAGACACAATCACATGGGAAATGGTTGTTCTCTAGATTGGGGAATCACTCATGTAGAGTCTGGCAGATGTACTTAAGGTCCCTTTTCATTAAACTCGATGAAGCAAGTTTTATATGTACTATTACATAACTGCCTCAACTGGGTATACACACAAGACTACCCTTTGCATCCATAATTTCCCCACTTGTGTACCATGAGACATGATAGTAAAGGCCCTTGTCATTCCCCTCAACATTGGACTTTGTGTGACAAGCATGGCCAAAACATGGGAGGCAACTACCATGAGACTTGTTGTCACTATGTCGAGACAACGTCCGAAGTGCCTCGAGCTTGCAAACCCACCACTATGTCGACAGCATCAATGGAAGTTCACTACAAGAGAAGGCATCATTATCAGTGTTTATTTGTGACATTTTAGCAGCAATTTATGTTACTCCGCTATTAACATCATTATTAACATTGCTTGAGCGGTGCTAAATAAATGTCGCGTCGTTATACACATCGTTCAAGCGACACTGGGGAAAAAAATAGACTGTTCAAATTGAGTGGAAATAAAAACTTTAAATAAATTAAAACCCAAAAAGCTTGACCAACATCCAAATATTTTTGAAATAAACAACAAAATCATCAAATCCTTATACAAACTGATCAATGTGTACATATGTTATGATGATATATATTTAATTTGTACCTACATAACACAAAAACATTTGTTCTATTTCATAACCTTATCGAAGATTTTTGGAGCTCAATATTACATATCAAAGGAGAAGATGGTGCATTGTGCTCTCCTTGCAATGTAATAAATTTTCATTTTTTCCCAAATGTTAGTGTATTATGCAAATAGCTTCTCAAAAACTGTTTCTCCCAATGAAAATAACCATTCTCTTCCAAGAATTACATCTACGATCGAGAGACGCATCACTTGAAAATATCAAAGTGCTTCATACTCTTGAATATTTATCCCAACTTGGTTTACCACAATATCCCACTCATTTTTATCATAGACATTGACTAATGATACTATATACTTATGAGAGCTTGGGACTTGAGGCAACTTAAGGTCTTAACCAAGTTGTAATTTACAACGTTGTGTGTGGTCATATCCTCTATGAGAAATCTAACTTTTTTATCCTTAATATTCCCATGCACTCAAACCAAATCATGTGGTCCAAATGATGGTTCCCATATAGATTTTGACACCATACAACAATGATTTTCATCAGAATGACAAACCTCAACCGATTTATATTCAGAAGAATCCTTAAGTGTCAACATTTGAATAGTGTGCACTAATTTTCCTTTAGGTTTATCATTACCATTCCTAGTAAGTTATTGTCCTTGGGACTTAGGACAATAATTTTTATCTTGTCCCGGATCAAGACAAGAGAAACAAAGTTTTTCTTTAACCGCTCTCTCAAAATCGTACTTTTTTAGAAGCTTACTAGGATTGGATTTTTGCTTTTTTGAAGGTTATTCCTTTTTAAAGAAAAGAACTGTTCTTTTTTGAGAGCCAAAATTTTCTCCATGAGGCTTATATGAATAATTCTTATCTTTTTCTTTATGATTACCATTACTCATGTTAGCGTCAAAATGTTTTACAAATCTTATAGCCTCATCTAAGTTTTTTGGCTCTTTTGGAGCGAACTTCCTTCTTGTATTCTCTTTTCAGGTCTCTAATGAAACCTCTTATATTTTTAAAATTTTCAATGCCCCTTAAGTTTTAAGATAATTTTTCCAAAGCTATATATTGAGTGAGATTTAAATTATTTTGTTCCATAGAACAATTATCCAATTTCAATCTTCATTTTCAAGAAGATATTTCTTTTTAAATAATTCCTTGAATTAATCCCAAGAATGGTCTACTTGCCTAGATTCCGCTAAACTCATCCAACCACTTAGAAGATTTGCCTTCTAAAAGGATAGGCTAGCTTGAGGCATATTTCTTAAAAGATGAAAGTATTGCCATTTTGTAAAAAAATATTGACCACACCTTTATTTATCCCCTTCTCTTCTCCACTAAAAGTAGGTGCCTTTAAATCTTTGAATACCATGCCCTGGTCTCTAGTTTTGGGACCCTCTTCAATTATGGTTTCATTCAACCCTTTTTGTAGAGTTTTTTCCCTTCCCTCACCAATGTTATTTTTAGATATTTCTTTTACTCCCAATCCTTCCCCTCCCAACAAGGAGCTAAGAAGACCCATCATTTTCTCAAGTTTATTTTCTATATTAGAGATTTTTTCATTTATTTCCATAATTTCCATACCCTCATAATTATTAAAGTCGTAATCCATATCTATTTCATTTGGTTTTGTAATATCCTCTTTCACATGGAAAGAGGACGTTGGGTTTTCCCCCTTCTCACCATTTTCATCCTTCCCACCTTGAGAAGCCATTTACTCTAACACTAATAAAAATGGAAAATTTCTTACAAAGAAAAATTTTTTTACAACACAATGACCTTACTTGGTCGCATAATTATGAATTGTCCCTAATGATGTGAAGAACAGTTCCATTGATTCCTCCTGGATATTTGCTTCAAAGATCCTTCAAGGTTGTCTTGTACTCCACTTGATCCATGTAGAACTCCAAAATATGCCCAATTTATTAGGTAAGAGGTATTTTGTATAGAGAAGATTTGAGAAATATAGGGATTAAATTATGAAAATGAATAGAAAAGAGATTAAGAAGTAGAGATTAGATTTAGCAATGAGTAGCTCAATGGAAACATGGAAGAGAAAGAACTTGGCTCTAATACCAATGTAATGATCCTTGCATTATAGACTTGAGGACTTGTAAGACTAGTACTTTGATTCTCTGCCCAACCATAATATCCCAAATAGACCCTAAACTCATGGTTATATAGGCCTAAGTGGTGCATGACCTTCCAACTTCAGCCTCTTCACCTTTCATTTGCTAAACGTTGCCTTTTCAATCACCAATGCCTCTTCAATTACCCCTAGAAGGGGGAACCCTCCTCTATGTCCCTTGGGCTTCCATTGTGCACCATTAACTTCCCTTTTTAATTTAACTTTAATGCCTATTTACCATTACTTAGGTATTTCCTATTTGAAATTCCCTGAACCTTATTTATATGCAAAACTTTTACATATAAATAATCTTTTCTAGTCTTACCTTTCAGTGGAGCGTATGCAATTTGAGGGTGTGTACATACGAGCATATGTGAGTTACGGGGGCATGTGTGTTTAAGAGCGTACGTGAGTGAGGGAGTCTATACATGCAAGCATATGTAACTAAGAGGACATGTATGAGTGAGGGAGCCTATACATGCAAGCATATGTGACTGAGAGGACATGTATGTGTGAGCATATGTGAGTGAGAGGACATGTATGCACGAGAATATGTGAGTGAAGGGGGAATGTATGTGTTAGCATACACTACAACAAAATCAGGGTTTAGTAGCAAAAATAGCAACATTTTATAACTAGAAGGGTAGGTAGATATCGAGCAATTTTTGTTGCTAGAAACACTACTATTTTTGTTGCAATGGGTTTGCTGCTCAGCCACCGAAAATAGTAGCAAAATGTCGTTGGCTACTTAGTAATGATATTTTGCTATCTCGCACCCAAATGTCGCTGGCTGCTCAACGATATTTCTCTGCTATTTTTGCTGCTCAGAGAGCGAAAGCTCTGCATAGCAAAAAAAGAGCTGGGGCAGACTGGGGAGTCTGCACATGACTCCCTAGTCTGCCGCCCCAACTCTTTTTTTTAATTAAAATTGAGTCACAGTTTCAGATTTATAACACAAACACAAATATAAGAAACACATACATCGTGGAGAATGCAATTGAGCCCAAAAAGTTATTATATTTCACAAAGTGTTGGGTCTTTGGCCATATATACATAAAGCTTTTACAATGAAGAGATATCTAATTGGAATCCTCATCGGATTCCGAGTGATTATCCTCATCACATTCCGAGTGATTATCTTCATCACCTTCCTCGTCCTCTTCACTTGCTTCACGTTGATAATTAGGATCCTCCTCTTCATCTTCCCCGTCATCCTTCATACATGCCATCAAGCGCAAGGTAAGTAAGACCATTAAAAAATAATTAGACCTAGAAAAGATAATGGTTTAGGCTCACTTACCTCATCTGCTTGAGTCCCCAAAATGGACTCATCCAAGCGTATGCCTCGTGTATGCATCAACACCCAAAAATTGCAAACGGGGGGCTCTATACCCATAGTCATACTCCTCCTTTGTTGGGTCACACCCAACAACCTCCCTCTACAAAAAACAATTAAGAAAATATATACTTAAGCACATCGATAACATATTACTTAGAAAGTTCATCTTGTGCTTTTCACTTTTTGAAGGAGTTCACGAACTCTAGGTTTGCCAAGTAAATGCATATGGTTCATGACTTGCTTTCCTCGTGCATCCATCATGAGGACACCATCTACAGCCACGTTGTATGGTAGGGTGGATGGATCGAATGGTAGAATGGGTCTCCTAGGAACCGGCTCATAATGTATAGATGAAGAGCCCCATTGTTGGTGAGACACATCGAGACACCTGGTGCTACTTTTGACAAAGTAAAAGCAGCTTGCTCTCCCCCCGCTACTAGCACATCTACTACCCTGGTGAAGACGCATGTGAGGGAGCGGGGGTGGGTCTAGTCAAGGAAGGTGGTGCAGGCTTATCACAACCATATCATGATGGGCCTGCACCCTCGGCCCGCGCCTATCAAAGGCATGGTCTGGCGCGATTAAGCAAGTGGGGTAGATTACCCCCACGACGTTTGCTGGCCAAGTGGGGTAGTCTGCCCCCATGGCATTGACTGGCCCGATTGTAAGCCCGCCTGCATATAAGATTAAAATATAAGACTTAAAGAATGCATGAAAGATTAACTTTGTGTATGTGTAAGCCCGCCTGCATATAAGATTAAAATATAAGACTTAAAGAATGCATGAAAGATTAACTTTGTGTATGTGAAAAGGCTTGATGGAACCATACCTGTGTCTGAGTAAACTGAGACCAAGCTTGCTGCTCATATCGTTCATTTATAATAGATAGCAAATTTCCCATAGGAGGGTCTTGTGATGGGTCGATCAACATTTCTTCTACATACATGCATGACACAACAAAACACAATTGATCGAACAAAATCCATACTTAAATCTTAGAAAAAAAATACAACATGTGATATTAGGACATTAATAAGACCTCCTACAACACTCCTTAGACAAGCAGGGTGGATAGTGCCCCTTTTGGATGATAGCTTTTGAGGACTTTCCACACGCTCCCCACTATTAAAACCAAAGGCAACTCCTCTTTTACAAGAGATGGATAGTGAGAAGATTGAGGGCTTCCCCTCCATTATGACCACCTACGCGTGGATAACCATTCCTAACTTGACATAAGCAGCATTCTAAATGGCATATAACAGTGCCCCATATCTCTATGCATAAGTCCATTTCCTAAACCCGGCACCCAAGGGTGGAATACAAATGAGGTTGAATGAATAAGGCTGCTTACCTTGAATACGTAGCCAACCAAGAGAAAACAACAACACAAGCTTAGACAAAAAATACATGTGATATTAGGACATTGTTAAGACCTCCTACAATACTGCTTATACAAGCAGGGCGGACAATGCCGCTTTCAGATGAAAGCTTCTGAGGACTTTCGCCTTGGGGGGCACTTCTAAAAAATCATATGTATTACGTGCGTTCAAGGGGCATTTAAAAAACTCCTTAACTAATTTTTTCCCCCCAATAAAACCACCCCTCTTTACTTATGAACTAACCGATTTTTTTTTGAAGTTGAATTAAAATACCCCTCCTTTTGATCGCATGTGGTAAACTAATTTTTTTGAGGTGAACCCCCTGAGCCACACACTCCCCACTATTAAAGCCAAAGGAAACTCCTCTTTTACAAGAGAAGTACAGTGCGAAGATCGAGGGCTCCCCCTCCACTATAACCACCTACTCGCGGATAACCACTCCTAACTTGACATAAGTAGCATTCTAGATGGCATATAACATGGCTCAAAGGTTCTTATGGACATGAATACCAATCAAGAAAACTCGTGCGACACCTAAATTGGTGATCATCACACTGATAATCAAATAAAAAATAATATGCACAAAAAGCTTAAGACATGATTCACAAAATAAAAAATGATCATCATCTTCACACCATCGCTCAATCCACCCGCTCAATCCACCAATAGCCATTCGACACCTCAATCGGTACCCTTGTATAGTGTGATATCTCAATCGGTAACCTCGCACTTCTCGTTGCTATACTCAAACACTTTCCATGTCAGTTAAAGAATTAATTAAAGATATCAATTAATCCCAACATCATCTTGAGATATAGACAACCCATAAGTATTCAAATAACAACCACACACATGTTTTCTAGGCGTAAGTACCCTGAGAATCACCCCTCCATATGAACCAACTGAAACCAACAATGGATGCCCACAAGCATGCCATATACGGGCGTCCTCGATATACAACTGCCTAAACGCATGAGAGTATGGCTTCATGATTGGTGTGAAAGACTAGATCTACACATAATGCATATGCAATAAGCCAATCAAATGAATGTACGTAAGACGAGTCTAAGTGTCCCATTCCACATAGGCGCATTGTACATACACGCATAGGATGGTAGAAGATAGAAGACATAAATGTGTCTGGAGTGAGTATATGAAACCAATCTGATGTCCCATACCATGAGATTAATTCCATCCATCATTTCATGATAGAAGTTTGAGGTGGAGTGGCTAGTTCCCTCTAAAACTTAAATTTCGACACAAATTTTCTCTTTCTAGAAATTTTATTTAAGTTACTGAACTTGAACTAATCTTAATGTTGAATGTTTGGTTTATTAATATTAGATTCTTAATTTGGAAAGATATTATAGAAATAATTATAAAAAAAGATAATGAATGTATACATATACATACCTCCATCATTTTAGTGTTATTGAAATAATATGTCAAAAAGAATATTAACACTTGAAAGAGATGTAAATCGTTATTACTTATATGGATAGGGTATATAAAGTTATTAAACAAAATGTCATGAGAAGCTTAACATCATAAGAATAAAAGTTAAATTGGTTATGGATATAAGGATAGGAAAATGCTAACCTTAAGTTGGAAAGGTTGTTTGAGGGGATGTGAGATTACAAATGAAGAATGGATAAATTTGATAAAATATGAATGAAAGGTAATGATTCTAAACATTTTGATTAAGTGAACAAGTCTAGATGATGAAAGATTGATTTACATTTGTAGTTGAAATAGACGTAAATAATAAACATGTAACTGAAGCGTAAGAGAGTAGTACCTTTTATATATATTCAATTGCAATGATGCTCTACATTGAGAAAAATGAGAAACAATGAGAATGGATTGAAGTATAATTATTCTTCCAAACATAACTAGGGTTGTATTAAATTATGACTTTATAAGAAATAAAACTTATAGTAGTATGGTTTAAGATTCTATGCACAATTATTTTAATCACAGGTAATTCTCAAAAGGAAGTTTGAGATGAAGGATTTGGGAGATCTGCGCTACTTTTTGGGAATTGAGGTCATTCGCACACCTAATGGTATTTGGCTCACAGAGACAGTATATATTGGACATGTTGTCCAAGTATGGAATGGCTAATTATAAGTCAATCTCGGTGCCATTAGATCAAAATGGCAAGATTAGTGCGAATGCAGGTTATGTATTGGAGGATCCCACTATGTACAAGAAGATTGTGGGGAGTTTAATCTATGTCATGATTAGCAAGCTAGATTTGAGTTACATTGTTGGCTTAGAGAGCCAGTTTATGCAGGTTCCACATAAACCACATCTAGGTGGTGTGCGACACACACTTCAGTATTTGAGGGCCACTATTAAATATGCATTGTTTTATGCAGTAGGTGTATCATTGGAGCTATATGGGTACACAGATGCAGATTGGGCAGGTAGCATCTCAGACATGAGATCGACTAGTGGGTTTATGTTTTCATTGGGTAGTGTTGTTGTGACATGGAACAGCAAGAAGCAGCCCATGGTTGCCTTTTCAAGTACAGATGTAGAGTACAGAGGAGTTGTGATGGCAGCGTATAAGGTAGCTTGGTTATGCAAGCTACTTGGCTGATTTGGGGTTGCATGTGGAGAGGAAGGTTTTCATATATTGTGACAATCTTAGCAGTATACAGTTGGCCAGGAACCCAATTTTCCATGCGTGGACAAAACACATTGAGGTACATTACCACTTCATCACGGAGAGAGTCTTGGTATAGGCGACATCAACTTGGTCTACGTCAGCACACATGATCAGGTCGTTGACATCTTCATGAAGGCTTGGGAGCCGAGAAGCTCCGTAGATTTTGAGATAAGCTCGGAGTTCATGAGTTGGAGTGTAGATTGAGGGGGAGTGTTGAGATGTCAAACTCAACATGAGCTGACACTCATCATGAGGCGCCTGCATGACTATTCAACATTTACATCACTGGCGGGTTTGCTAGTTGGTACTACCGACATATCTTTGCTAGAGATTCTACAGCGGGACTACCACTAGTCCACATCTACCCACTCTACTTAGCGTAATCACAATATGGACCGCTTGTATATACTCTATTATGTGTGTTAGTCACTTTATCTTCTTTGTAGATCTCTTTTTTTGTGTGAAGAAGAAGAACTTTGAGCCTTTCACCTTGTGTGTTCTCTTCTAAGGTTTGTGTGAGTGTGCGTGTGCTTGCAAGAGCTTAAGCTCTCTTCTCCCCTACATCTTTTCACTCATCTCTTAGTATTGAATTTCTTTGTGTGAGATGTTATGAGTGAGGAGGATTCTACAAGCCATGGGAGTAGTGCAGAAACCTTTACTTATGCCATGCTCACATGAAACACATTGACATTCATTGCACTTTGTGTTTCATGCCATGCTCACATGACACACATCGAGATTCATTTATCATTTTGTGTGCAAGGGATCCTTATTTTAAAAAGTTAACTCCCCTCGCAAAATATCCTCTCTCTCTCTCTCTCTCTCTCTCTCTCTCTCTCTCTCTCTCATGGTCATGGAGGTAGATGATAGATTTAGGTAGATGATAGAGATGTGAAAATATCTTCACAATGGTATAATCTAAAAGAAAATTCTCATGTCTTATCCCCATGCATTCAGGTGTGTTTTAAATGGATTTAGTCATCTTTGCTTCATGAGTTATGTTCCTTCCACAATGCCATTGTTCAAATCACATTATAGTTAAATTATATCCTCTACTCCAATATTTTTTCTAATGTTTGCTATTCGTGTGAGAAAAAAGTTCCTCTACTCTATGACTTATTGAATTTCCTTTTTTATTTTAATATACTTTCTTCTACGATTTTTTTGGTTATGATTGTATTGGCTAGTTATTTCCAAGATAAACCTCTGCATCCTTAACAAGATATTAAAGATTTGATATGGTTTGATCCTCCTTGAGGATATGACTCGCATAAAGAGGTTATTAAAGATTTGATATGGTTTGACGCTCGTCAAGTATATGAGTGGCATAGAGTGGTAGGGACTTTCAAAACCACTTGAAAAGTCTTTGGAATATATGATTGGCATAAAGAGGTGGGCTGCCAATCACTTGAATGTTTGTGGGATATGATTGACTTTAAAGAGGAGGGCTCTTGAGAATTTGAATACATGGGGTGTTGAGCCTATTTTCATTATGATTTGATGCTACCTAGGGACATGATTGGCATAAAGTGGTGGGCTCTTAAGCATTGGTTCAAAAGAGTGCTAACGGCTTGAGAGGAGAGATCAAAGTAGAGCAACTTATCAATGGGATAGTACATATGGAGCTCATGCTGCACTTTAAGGCATGTTACCTTTAATATAGCCAATGAAAGGTGAGGTTGGATGAGTTTTTGTAATAATTTGTGTGGTCATGCGCCCTCCTATAACAGTTAAGCATGGGAACACTAATTTTGCCTCTAAATTTCATTTTATGCTATGATGGGCCACATGCATATAATCTCCTTTATCCAAGGAAATATCTTGCTCAGGATAGAAAATTATCCCTCTTAGAGTTCTCTTTTATTTGAATAAAAGGAAAATCTTGGAAAATCCCTCTAAAAGGGATCATGAGAAATGGTTGCAAGGAAAAGGCATGAGGATATTCTTTTGTTGCAGGTTAAGAAAGCTAAGCTCCTAGCCAGGATCATGAGAAATGGTTGGAATGAAGGAAAAGATAATACGATCTTCTTTTGTTTTTCTAGGTTAAAAAAGCCAGACTCGCCAGGAAAACTTCTTTAAAGTTAATGGTGGCTGAGGTCCTAAAAATATTCCTTTTTAATACCGTGATCAACACGACACAGATCATGTTGAGTTTTTTCAGCAAAATCATTAGCTTCGAGGAAGTGCATTCTGAACATGTTCAAGAGGCTCAAAATAGGATCTCGAAGTTGAATAGAAAATCTATAGATCCTGTAAACATAGCTAAGTGGTTGGATAGGAAAATTTCTCCTGATGAATGTAGAGAGGCTCTGTTCTCCATGGGTAAGGAAAAATCTGCTGGCTAGGATGGCATCGTTGTTGAATTCATGCAATGCCTTTGGTCTCAGTTGTCTTTTTAGCTAACACGCTATTTGGGGAGGGGGAAGCTGAGGCCGACATGAAATTAAGTTAAATCAAGCTTATTCCCAAACTCCATGTTTGTACTTAACCAAAACACTGGGAGGCCCATCACTATGCTTATTGTGGTGTACAAAGTTATTGCAAAAGTAATTGCTAACAAGCTTGCTCTAGTTCTTAATCAGGTTATATCTTCTCATTATCATAGTTTCATTAAGGGGAGATCTATTTTTGATAATATTCTTATAGTGTTGGGAGCTATTGATTATGCAAACATTTTTGCTCAAAAATCCATCACGTCACAACAGGATATGGATAAAGTCTTTGATAGGGTTGGGTGGTGTTTCATTTCCAAATCGTTTGCAAGCTTTAGGCTTTGGTCCCTTGATCTCCAAACTTATCTTCAGTTTGTGTTCTCAAGTAGAGTCCATGCTCTTCTTTAACACAAGAATAGTGGGCATTTTACTTTGAAGAGGTCTGTGAGGTCCTCTTGCACCCTTACTTTTTGCCATTATTACTCATCCCTTCATCTTAGCTGTAATGAAGTACATTTGGTGTCACATGCACATGGGGGATGGGGCCTTGGGCTTTGGGTCATTTACATGTGTGCCTTCGGGAGCCTTGGGCTATATGATACTTAGGGCTCATGGGCATTGTACACCTTTATTATCATTCTGACTATTACTTTTCTCGAATCTCTTAGGCCCAAGCTTGCATGGTGGACTTCTCCCTTATGAGATGTTAGGATGGTGACCTTACACCCATGCTATCTACTCCATGTCTTGGTGGGTCATTTGCTTTCTTGCATTAGCTCTTGAGTATGCTACTGCTAAGGGGTTAATTGTAGGATGATGGTGAGGAGAGTTTAGCTAAACCCTCCTCACGATGGCTAACCTACACCCATGTTATCTACTCCATGTCTTGAGTGGGTCATTTGATTTCTTGCATTAGCTCTTGAGGATGCTACTTCTAAGGGGTTAATTGTAGGATTATGGTAATGAGAGTTTAGCTAGACTATTTCCTCATGATTCTCTCCTTTTTCTAACAGAGGTTTCTTAGAGAAGCTTTATCCATTATGCATTGCTTTGCTTTTATCTCTGGCTCTAGTTGCAACATTGAGAAATCCTTGCTCATTTCTTTCTCTAAAGATTCTTCTTTTGACATCTTGGTGGTCAGGTGAAATAATTAAAAGAGGCACTATGTTCAGACAGTTGGGGGTCCGTGAAGGTGTTGGAATCTATGATAAGCAGATTTTTGATTGGGTCCTTGAAAAAGTGGGCAGAAAACATAGAAAATGGAACTTTGTTTCTTATCTTGGCGGGGAAAATCAAGGTGATCAACTCCATTCTGATGCCCTATTTCTTGTTCTATGTTTCTCAGTGCCAAGTTTAAGCAAATGCCATTGGAAAGAAGTTTTGAAACCTATTAAAAGTTTCTTTTGGAAAGAAACTTGAGTCAAAGTGATCGGTTTCTAGCTTGGTGTAAGTGGAAGCTTGTCTGTTCTCCAAAAACACGAGGGGGTCTTGGAGTGGTCAATCTGGAAAAATCATCTTTAGCTATGTACTCTAAATCGATAGCCTCCATTTGTAAAGGGGAGCAGGTTGGAGCTAAAATGTGTATAAAGGCTCCAATGTTTGTTCTGAAAGGGGTAAATTGTTGGATAAGAATGGGCAGGAAATTTTTTTGTCTCAGCTATCTTTATCTTGAGGTAAAGCTGCGTTTATTCATAAGCTTATCAAAAGATGCACGTTTGTGCTGGAAACTGTTCAATGGAAAGGATCACATAGACATCTCGCTTCAGTGGTCTACTTAGTGGGCTCCTTTGTCTGACTCTCCTTTGGCTCTAAGCAATATTAGAATGGCTAGGTATTTTTATAACAAAGGTATCATGAAATTGGATCATTTATGGGATGGCCCTCTTTTTGGTTGGAGAGACCTCGAACAATTAAAGGTAATGTTTTCCCTAAAAAACAGGACTCTTTAGAGCTCCTAGAAGGAGCCTTAAAGGTTTGTGTCAGATGGACTCCTCAGGTGAGAGCTATTGATTTTTGCTGGAGAGACTGGGTTTGGTCTTCCATCATAAATTTTCATTTTCATTTTACAATTGGGCACTACTAATTTCAAATTGTTTCTATGGAAAGTGTAATGGGGGTCTCCTCCCTCTGGTGACAAACTTGCTGATAGGAACATGGCATCTCTCCTGTGTAAGAGATGCCTAGCAGCTACAAAATCAGTTAAACATCTCATGATTGAATGTGCTTATAGCCAACACTTACTACTAATAGATTCTCAAAGCCCTTTAAAATATGTTTATGCTTGGAGAGTATTGAAAAATCATTTATTTTTTGGGGGGTTTTTAATACCCCTCTACAAGAGTAGGAAGTCACTATAAGCTTTGTCAGATATTTTGTGCTGTGCGAGATTTGGTGTGAAAGAAATGATTTAATCTTTTAAAGAAAAATGATTAGTGGTGGGCTAGACAGTGACTAAAATAAATGATTTCGCCTTTCAAAGCAAAATGATTAGTGGTGGGCTAGAGAGTGTGAGAGCTAATGCTCTCACTGCCCTGATCCTATTTATCAACTCTCGAAAGTTAAATTGTTTTGCATGGAAATCTACATAATTAAGGTGTACTTAATGACTGTTAAGCTGTTTGTCTCGGATGAAGAAGCCTTAGCTTGGGAAAGCAAACTAATTTTTTGGTGGAGCTTGTAGATGAATGCAACCCTGTGTGTCAGGATTTGAAGATTAGTGCCAGTTAAACTATTCAATGTACATCTTTTTCAATATCTATTTGTAGAGTTAGATGAAGAAGCCTTAGCTTGTGAAAGCATACTAATCTTTTGGTGGAGCTTGTAGGTGGATGTAACCCTCTGTCTCGTCAGAATTTGAAGATGGATGTAACCCTCTGTCGCGTCAGAATTTGAAGATTCGTACCAGTTCAATTGTTCACTGTACATCTTTTGGAGTTTCTGTTTGTAGAGAGGATATTTATGTTAAGTGTGTAGTTTGACTGGACATTCATTGCAGCTCTGATGTCCGAGCCATTTTGTACATATTTTTTTGTCTTTTTTCTTTAATTTTATTTTCATGAAAAAAAGGTTGGACGAGGCGGCCTGAAAAGGAGAGGGGACAAGGTCCATTGTATTCTTCAGGGTAGACTCTGAGTTTCACCACCATCGCTTAATTTCACCTAGGAGAGGGGAAAGGGCACCTCTGTATTCTTGGGGGTACTGCTTTATTTCACCTAGTTTCGTAAAGTTGGACGAGGCGGCCTAAAAATGAGAGGGGAATGGCCTAACTTTTTTCATGTCTCACCACCCATCCCCCTCCCACAAGAAGATCTCTCACGAGTCCCAAAAATCTGGACCGTCAACGCCAAAGTCAAAACAATTCGCAACGCCGATTACGACGTGGCGGTGCCTAATTAAGAGGCGCAACACAAAGTCAAAATCTGTTGAGCCGCGTACGCCGAGTTCACAAACAAGGTGGCAGTCACCGATGCTGCTTAGCTGGGCGAGGTAGGACGCAGGAGGGTGGCTTTGCGCGATAAACGTCTGCTAATAATCCACGGCCCTCGTGGTGGGTGGGTGGGTTTGGAGAGTAAATGCCATCGATGAGGCGGGAGGAGCGCACGTCTTAAAAGACTCTCTATATAAGCAAGGATAGAGACTACTACGTATTCTGCGTGCTAACAAGAGCTCACAGAACTCAATCATCATTCTAGTAATGGAGGCCATGTACTTGTGGGGCAGTAGAAAGATGACTGTGCTCTTAGCGGCGAGCCTTCTCGTGCTGCTGCTGGGAAGCGGCCGTGCCCCGGCGGCCGCCACGTCGGAGGTTGCGCAGGACAACGTTCCCTGCTCCAAGGTCAGTATGAACATGGTGCAATGCGTCGGATACCTTACCAAGGGCGGCAATGGGCCGACCTTCGACTGCTGCAAGGGTGTCCGGGCTCTGTCCGCCCTTGCCAAGTCCAAGGGCGCCCGCCAGTCCATCTGCAAATGCCTGGAAGCGGCCGCACGCAACGTCCAGATCAACACCTCTGCTGTCAAGAAGCTGCCCACGGCCTGCGGTGTCGCCTTCCCTTACTCCTTCGACACCAAGCAAGACTGCTCCAAGTAAGTACACGACATGGCAGTCTGCTCTTATAAGAAGGGTGTTTAAACGCACATAATATTCTCTCTTGCCTCTACTCGCCGCAGGATCAAGTGAGAGATAAAAGCCGCGCGTGTGGAGACGCTCCGGAGGCATATGCAGTCACCACGTACTCTCGGCCCAAATTATACAATAGCTTGTCATGGTCTGTGGCATGGTGTCCTGATGATTCACTTACGACTTTGAGATTGCTTAATATAAAAAATCATTTTGTTCGATATCTGCAATTTTGTATTTTGAGATCGTCATGGTGTGCTTAATCAAACTTTAGACTTATTAATTAATTTTTTCTCTCTGTCACTCAACCTTTAGACTTTATAAGGTTACAAACCTTTTAAAGTCTATGGTTAAAAGATTTACATTTTCTATAGCCCAAGCTTTCATTGAATACATACCCTATACCTTACTCTCCCTACCTCTCCCCTCCAAGTGAAAAAGAATGAGCCCTCTTGCCTTTTTAAAGAAAATCGTGAGCCCAAAAAAATGAAGATTATGGAGGACATTATGAGCCCAAAAAATGAATCATTATGGAGGACATCAACCTTTAAAAATAGAATGTAATGGAGGCTAACATAGATAGAAAGAAAGCATGCGGACCCAATACCATTTCCATTTTTGACCTTACAAAAAACATAACAAAATTTTGGTGTCTTGAACCCAAGGTTTGCACACACCAACTAATTAATTAATCACAAAAAAACGTTTCGGGTGTACCTTCATGTAATTTCTATTTTGAGATCGACGTCAACCTCTTTTAATCATTGGTTGCAATTGTGCGTATATAAGCATACACTACGAGAGGATACGTGCATAGCTACATCCATAAATGTGTTGCAAACGAAGAAAATTTGGAGTTTCAAATATCTCTAGCGTGGCTATGCACATGGCTAGGGCATGCAGCTCTACAGCCACACATGTAGCCACGCGCATGCATAACTGAGTGTACAATCACGTGTGCAGTTTGCACAAAACAAAATGGGGCGAGGAACAAAATGGGAGAGAAACGGATCTGCTTCTCTCTCCCATTCTATCTCCCTCCCCTTTTTTTTAGAGAAAAACTCACACATGCATGAAACATAATACTATAAAAAACTTAAAATACATGTACATAAACAAGTTTCATTCAGAAATACAAACATATATTGAGAGTAGTTCACATCAAGTTTTACATATCGCTTTTACATAAACCCAAAAAAACAAGTCATTCATATTGAGAATAGGTAACATCCACATGGTCAACATAAAAATAGTGTAATAAAGAACAAGTGAACTAAGATAATATTCATAAGATTATATAGATTATCTTCAAATGTAGTCATCCTCCTCCTCATCATCATATGTATCCTCCTCCTCCTCATATGTATCCTCCCCACCACCACCACCTTCACCATCACACTTTCATTCTTCTTCTACTAATGAAAAAGTATACACATTTAGTGCTAAAAAACACTCATATAAATCTTCGAAGAAACTAAGTACATGTGGAATCAACTCCTCAGCGCATAGTTGCATTGCTTTACGATGTCGTCATCGGTCACCACTCCCTCTTGTTTAAGCCACCCCCAAGTTTCAGCTTCAGTATGATGTCTGCGATTAACTATTCTCATGATCTCTTGGGATGCAACCAACTGTCAATTCTTACAATTACGAACATGTAGCATGTAAAATTAAATGCATAGAAAACATAACACATATTTCATAAGAAACATTACAAGAAAACTCTATGCTTCATGTCACATCCCTTTTAAAAAAAAAGTTTACTGTATTTGGTTTCTAAGTGGCAAGAGATATTAAAACGTTAGGAGAAAACGATGTTATTAGTGATGTTTTAATGTCACAAAACTTACATCGTTGTAAATGTCAGACACAAAGTCATTTTGGGAATTTTTTGAAGGAAATAATGTTTTTATGATGTTCAATGTCACAAATGTGATGCTAAACATCACAAATTTTGTGCCACACCAAGTGTCACAAAGATTATGTCACTTAGTGCCACAAATCACAACCTACAAAAGTGATTTTTGGGTCTTTTTTAAAGATAATAATTCCTAGTCCAAGTGTGATGATTAACATTACCCATGGCCAAAAATAGTGCAAATTGGCAGTAATCATGCATTTCAGTCATTCTTTCAATTTTGATCGCTCTTTTTCTCTCTCTTTCTTCCATGTGTGTGTCTCTTCCCTCGCTTTCCCTTGTCTATTTTGCCAATCTTTATTCTCTCCCCCTCCCTTGCCTCTTCCCTCCCTCTCTCTCATATCCACTTTAACCCTCTCTTATTTCTTCCCTCCCTCTCTCTCACCTCCACTCTTCCCTTTCTTGCTTACAAATATCTTCCCTCCCCCTCTATCATATCCACTCTCTCCTATCTTGATTTGTGAAGTTAAATTCTCTACTCTATCTCACATGGAGTCACAAAAGAAACACTTGCTTGTTCTCCTCACCCAACTATTTATAGGATCTCGGGTTTGATGGAGAAACACTGAGAGATGCATTCACTTCTATGCAAGATGCGACTATCAACAAGGAGATCCAAGCATCAATGGGGGCTGATGAGCAAGAGGCGAATCATAAGGGAATTAGCTCCCTTGGGCATATGGGTATCAATGGTTGGGTGGTTGCAGGATCAGAGGGCCAGTTTTGTCCACTCAGGAACCCTGTAAATAGTAAAAAAACAGGCATTTGTTTACCTTTAGTGGCTAGTATCTCATAGTAGCTAACGAAGGAATTTCCTTTCAAGTTCTTTTGTTAGAACATCACATGAAAAGTTGGGAATATAGTTGCACAATCTAATTAAGCATTAGATATTCGAAAGTCCTCATTTCCTTAGGTACATAGTTAAAGTATACACCCTATCCCAAATTTGGATTGATTCCATAAAATGCTAACTTTCGTTTTTACATATAAACTCATTTGAGATTCCCACTTTGGATCTTAGATCTTCACATAATATAAAACTTAACTTGAGCTTTTGAGAATATTTTAAGCTATTTATCTATTTTCTTTAAATATTTTAAGGTATTTAAAGTGTTATAATATATGCCACTTTTCGTACCCACAATAACTACCACTTAAAATGCTTAGTCTTGTAGATTAAAAGAGTGGTAGATAGTGAGACATTAATAGAATGTGGTGGGTAGTCAAAATTACAAATCCAATGGTTGGATTTTTAATGATATCTTTTTCAAATTTCTTTTACGCTATCAGAAGGCCTGCAAATATTAATAATCTAATTAGTAAAATGACATTTTTGATGTAAATCATCTAAAACCTATAGGGACTAGTGTACTTGTAATGGTGCATCTATGGAAAAAAAATTGGATCACTCTAAGTATGGAAAGAACATTTTTTTATTATTTCATCATATTTTTAATTAATTAGACTAATTTATATTAGTTTAAGTTATATTAGGTTAATTTAAGTGCATGGGTATGTTCTATTAGTTGTTTGATCTCGTTTGAAGTACCTTGCTCCCCCAAATTTTCTCTCCAAGCATTGTCCCAGTCTAGCATAAAAACTGGACAAAACTAGACACCCTTATTACAAGATAACAACTCGGTTATAGAGGAGCAAAAAAAAGAAAAAGCTTAACCCTAAGTGATAGTAGCAAGGTCTTCTTTTAATATAAATCTATCGATTTCATTACTTTATGCATGCATATTAAAGTATATGTATTACTTGTTATGCATGGAGATGTAACATAAGCATAAGCTTATGTAATATGTGCCTATGAGGCTATGTTCTTATGCAAAGAGATATATGCATAGCTCTCATGCATAGGAGCTATTCATATAGCTCCTATGTATATTCATATAGCTCCTATGTATAAGATCATTTTTATAGCTTCTATGAATAATGGCTAGAAATAGATCTCTATGCCAAGAGCTTTATGCATACAAAGGATGCCATTTTTTTGTTTGTATTTTTTTCTGGTTTCTTTCTTTTGGGGGGGGGGGAGGGGGGAGGTGGGGTAAGAAGTAAAAAAGAAGCTATATATGCTAAATATTCTCTACCAAGGTGAACATGTACTAGAAAACAAAAATCTTGAGATAGAAAACACTATCCAAATACCATAAGTTTCATATGATAGGGTAAGTTTTAGGTCTATGTTTGTGCCGCCTTTTCCTATAAAAGGCTCTTTATTTCTCTCTTATCCTTGTTCTGAGTCAAGGGAGGCTAGTTAGAGATGCTAAGGAATCAAATTTATGGTCAAGCTCCTATGAAGACTGACATGAGAGTTTTAGGTGTTGGGTGCATCGTGACTTTTGTATCACATGTATAGTTGTGGGCCCAAATCATCATGTTTGTGAATGCTTACTCTCATTGGCTCCAAAGGGGAGTTTGCTGGGTATTTTGAAGCTTCATGTGTATTTCGATCATGTGTGTGAATAATGGTGTTTGTGTACCTATGTGTGTCAATGTTTACAACCTCTTCAAGGGCTAAGTATGTGTGGGAATAACCTCTAAGGCTAGATATTACGTGTGTGTGTGTGTGTGTGAAACCACTTAGGGTGGTTAGAACATTTAGATATTATACCTATTTGGTATAAGCAATGATGTCATCTAGATGAGCCTCAAAAGGCTTCAAAAGCATTGTACATCTAAGGTAAAGGCACCACATCAACCTAATCTATTGATCATTGGGTCATGCAATCTCTCTCTCACTAGAACATCTATCTTTCTCTCTTTCTCTCTCTACACACTGGGGCAGGCATGGCATTCGTGTTTAAGCCTCCACATCCTTTATCTTCACCCCTAATGCCCTAATACCTATAACAATAAGATAAATTTAGCCACAAAATTTAGATAAAAGATATAAATTTTGTACTGGAGTGTACTTACGAGTCTATATTTCCATGCATCCTTCTTGGCTGGCCTCCAATGTCGTACTTTCGATTGTTGAGGTTGCACTTGATGCGCTACAACTTCTTTTGGGGGAATATAATCCCATCATTTGCTTCCTACACTGCATGGAACCACGCCCTTTCATGTACCCCCCTTCTTGGAGGGCCATGATAGTTAGCATCTTGTGCTCTTGCATTCTTGTGAGACCTCTTCCTATTGAGAAATCTTATGCAATGGCTACAGACACAATCACATGGGAAATGGTTGTTCTCTAGATTGGGGAATCACTCATGTAGAGTCTGGCAGTTGTACTTAAGGTCCCTTTTCATTAAACTTGATGAAGCAAGTTTTATATGTACTATTACATAACTGCCTCAACTGGGTATACACACAAGACTACCCTTTGCATCCATAATTTCCCCACTTGTGTACCATGAGACATGATAGTAAAGGCCCTTGTCATTCCCCTCAACATTGGACTTTGTGTGACAAGCATGGCCAAAACATGGGAGGCAACTGCCATGAGACTTGTTGTCACTATGTCAAGACAACGTCCGAAGTGCCTCGAGCTTGCAAACCCACCACTATGTCGACAGCATCAATGGAGGTTCACTACAAGAGAAGGCATCATTATCAGTGTTTATTTGTGACATTTTAGTGGCAATTTATGTTACTCCGCTATTAACATCATTATTAACATTGCTTGAGCGGTGCTAATTAAACGTTGTGTCATTATACAGATCGTTCAAGCGACACTGGGGAAAAAAACAGACTGTTCAAATTGAGTGGAAGTAAAAACTTTAAATAAATTAAAACCCAAAAAGCTTGACCAACATCTAAATATTTTTGAAATAAACAACAAAATCATCAAATCCTTATACAAACCGATCAATGTGTACATATGTTATGATGATATATATTTAATTTGTACCTGCATAACACAAAAACATTTGTTCTATTTCATAACCTTACCGAAGCTTTTTGGAGCTCAATATTACATATCAAAGGAGAAGATGGTGCATTGTGCTCTCCTTGCAATGTAATAAATTTTCATTTATTCCCAAATGTTAGTGTATTATGAAAATAGCTTCTCAAAAACTGTTTCTCCCAATGAAAATAACCATTCTCTTCCAAGAATTACATCTACGATCGAGAGACGCATCACTTGAAAATATCAAAGTGCTTCATACTCTTGAATCTTTATCCCAACTTGGTTTACCACAATATCCCACTCATTTTTATCATAGACATTGACTAATGATACTATATACTTATGAGAGCTTGGGACTTGAGGCACTACAAGGGATCGGGCTCATACCCGCGCTCCGCTAAAAATGACTTGTGAAAAAAAGTAGCGGGCTCGTGTATAAGCGCGTGTATCATCGCAGCCAGAGACATGCGTGTAAAAGCGTGTGTATAGGACTGTTCAGACGCGCTGGTACAGGGGCTTATACACGCAATATTCTGTCAGTTTAGCTGCATTTAGACGCGCTGATACAAGCGTCTATACATGCGTTTTGTGACTTTAGATGCGCTTATACACGCGTATTTCTCAGATTTGATGCGTTTATACACGCGTGTTTTACAGATTATCCGCGTACATACACGCGGCTTTTTGCAGTTCTGACACGTTTATACACGCGAACAGAGAGCAAAAAAAAAATTCCAGAGAGTGCTATTTGGTACCTGAATGCTGTTCCAGCATTCCAGCACCCAATAACACTCTCTGGATTTTTTTTTTTTGTGCATTTGACCATCCACGAGGAAGATTAAGACAAGAACGACATGAATGCATACATTGTCAATACATGATTCAAGACAGACATGAATGCAATACTATCGATTCACGATTCAATATTACTATCAAAATTTCACACATATATACAAGGGAGTCCATATGTCGAAGTAGCCCATGGCTTCAGTTTACAAAAAAATATATACAACCACATCCTCAATATGGAATGTGATACTATAAGTCTGAGTACTACTCAGACCCAGATGATGACTCGGTGCTCCCTCCATGCTCAGATGAGCTCACATCAGTCGGAATGTCCGATGAGTAGTGCTCACGTCCACCCTCTACAGTGGCGGCGGGTGGATCATCAGCAGCTTGTGCCTGTTCAAGTCATATATAGTATATAAGTATATATATATGTAATTCAATAAACCAAAATCATTCGTTTAGAGTTTTCAAGTACCTGTCGACCGTATGGTCTCATGGCCATCTCAAACTGTGCGTCCGTAATACGTCCCTCGGCTCTGAAGATGGCCCACGTGTCACGTCTGCTATGCCGACGAGCATACGCAGTATCGTGGGTTGTGGGCTTCCTCCCCGTAACCCGTCTCGCTGTATCATAATCAACACAATTTGTAAGATTAAAACAATCATAGAATCAATGAATTAAGTAAACAATCAAATAAGTGGCAAGATACTTACGAACTCTGCCCCCCATGACTCGACGCCGCCAGATCCGAAATGCGAAGATCCAATGGTCTCCATCTGGATCCGTCGTGCCTCCACATGCTGCCTGCTCTTCACGCCACCCTCTGCTCGTTTCTTTGTCTCCTTCCACTCGCGTTTGTGCGCAGTGGCAGGTTTCTCGGCAGGATAGCCACCCCGCAGCTACATTTAGCCCATCATCGGTTAATTTAATATTTGATTTAATGTTCCCTCTCTGCTTAGCATAACACCTGCCAAGCGGCCGGCCAACTCTAAAGAGATGGGAGAAGAGGAGGCAACAATCGAATGTTTTCGGGCTTCTCACCACCCAATGCAATGGTGGTGGGCGGCCACCATGGGAGCTGCCGGCAGCGCACACATCACCGTCCGTCTCGAGTTTTTTAAGGTGAGATCTTTTATTACTTAAGATCTCCCTTATTCGCGTCCTTCCCCATACATCCGAGAATGTAGCATGTGGGGGATTGGGGTACCGACTATGTACAGCCTCTATCACCTCCCCAACTAATCGGCTATTTTGATCTTTAAATTTAATAAAATAATTTCTATACAAGTTTGATACTACCCCACGCATGTACTCCATTACCTCTTTCCCCCTCGCATCCATCACTATCCCGCCCCCTATCCGTCACATCATTGCAGATTACTCCCTCCACCTCTCTCATCTCCTCCTCTTCCGAACTGTCTCCTCTAACTCTTCTCCCTCTATCTCCTCTCTCACCGCGTGCCCTACTACCTCCCCAACCAAAGCACCCACCGCATCCTCCACTCCCACTCTTCCTACTGCTGCGGGTGGAGTCACGACTGGGGGATTGTCTACGTGACGGTGGCTGTGAGCCCTGACGTGACGGTGGCTCTGAGGGAGTACGTGATGGTGGCTGTGAGCCCTGACATGATGGTTCTTGGGAGGGTGTGCGTGAGTGTGTCTAGGATGAGGTATGTCTCCTCGGTGGGCGTGGAAGAGGAGAAGCTGCATGCCGTCTCGTCGGACTCGTAGGCATAGACGGCTGTGGAGTGCCCTGGATACTCGCGGTAGGGGTATAGACACCAGGCATGGAAGGAGGGGGATGGGCATACATGTACTCTATAAGCTCAACTGGACTAGGATGGTGCCCAAAATGATTTAGCATCTCCATCAGCCAATTGCTGTACGCAAATGGATCGGATGAAGAACCTGGAATATCCATAAAGAATCTGCAAAAATAATCCTCATGTACATCATGGGCTGTCTCTTGACTCACACAAATATCATCATCTATCTAAGTCACCTATCAGCCTGCAAACCATAGAAACACGAAACACAGTCTCATGTATAAACCCGTCTAGAAACGCGTGTATACACCCGTCCACAAACGCGTGTATACACCCATCCAGAATCGCATGTATATCCGCGTGAACAGTCTGTGCAGACAGGCTACACGCAGATATACACGCGTTTTTACACGCGACCTGCGCAAAATTTTTTTTGAAAGCGACCGACCTCCGACAATGTGTCCTTATAAAAGGCCCACTGTCGCCCCTGTCAGAATCGTTCACCCAAAATCACAGCCGGACAAGCAAAAGGACCGAGACAAACCCAAAAAGCAAAGAGAAAATAGCATAAACAAATCTGAGGAAGGAGACAAGGGAAAGGACAAATTGACTCACCTCTGAAAAAGTGAGTCTTCTTTCTTCGTCGGTTTCCTTCACCCGTGTGTGCTCCTTCTCTGCTCCCTCCTTGCACTTAGGTTTAGTGTCTGTTGAAAGAGGCAAAAACGAAAGAGAGCAGATATGGTAGTTCAAAATGTTTATTTGGGGAAGGCGGGTTATTTTTAGTTTAAACATGACGTTGCGTGTATGATAAATTAGCCGCGTTTATACACGCAATTTTAAGGATCTAGCTGCGTTTATACACACGATCTTCAAGAAGTACCCGCGTTAATACACGCGATTTTTAGGAAATAGCCGCGTTAATACACGTAATTTTTAGGAAATAGCCGTGTTAATACACGCGATTTTTATACTTTCATTAAAAACATATTATGATTTTGTGTTTTCTGGTTTGTACATAGGATGTCATCAACCTCCTCAAGCAGTTCTGGGGAAGATGAGACAATGCGTCATCGTAATCGCGATGTGTGGTTGGGACAACGGATCAAATGTATGTGTGATCGATGTCAAGGATGCATTGTACGAGCGCGTCAAATTACCTTGAATCACATCTCCATGTATGGAGAATGGAATCAAACAGGTTTAGAGGTGAGTAGATGTAAATTGATGGTATTCAAATGACTCATGGTATCCAAATTAAATTAATGGAGTTGTAATATATAAACTCTAATTGAAGCAGGATGCAGTACCACACCCTAACATGGTGCCCTACGCATGACGAGATGATGTTGGAGCTTCGGGATCTATTGTCAGAGATGAGTGGGAAAGGGATGACAATAGCCTTGCACCCCACGAAGTTGTGGAAGAGGAAGTGTTTGATGATATGGTGCAAAATCTTTTTAAGGATGATCCTAAAGGTATGGACGATGATGATATGGAACAAGAGCATCTTTACAAGGCTTCATCGACACCGGTTTTTGAAGGGTGCACATTCTCTATTTTACGTGCTTCATTTGAACTACTCAATATACAAACAGTTTATGGATGGAGCAATGCAAGTCTTGACGCATTATTGAAGTAAGCATTCTAACTTGCAAATTTGAATTAGTGGTTTAAGGTTTAGAATTTAGGACTAATTGATGATATTGGATGCAGGCTATTATCAAACATGCTTCCAAAGGGAAATAGACTACCCACCTCAAGAGACATAGTGAGGCGCTATGTGACATCTCTTGGAGGATTGGATTATGATCGCATACATGCATGCATCAATGATTGCATTCTCTTTCGTGGGACGCATAAGGAGGCTTGACATTGTCCCACTTGTGGTGAAGCAAGGTATAGAACAGATGTGAAGAGTTTTGATGTACCTCGTAAAGTCTTGCGACACTTTCCTATAATTCCTCACATCAAACCAGGGATTTAATATTCACGTGATCACAAGATTTTTTGTGATAATAACACATGTGAACAAGTTATTCACATGTTCTCATGTTACCGTTCACAAAATAACAGGTCACTTGCCATTTGGGAACCCCTTAAAAGCTTGGCTACACATGGGAATAAGCTATTCACATATTCTCATGTTACCATCTTCACATAATAGCAGGTCAGTGGGGCCACCTAAGAAGATTTTTTATGCCTGACAAAGATAAATTTTTTAGGCCCTTGTGAAAGCTTTGTGAATATAACATGTGATCACAAGATTTTTTGTGTTATTAACATATGTTATTAACATGTTCACATGTTCTCGTTTACGTCAGTGAAATCCCTGCATCAAACACATGTTCAAGTGCAAATCCATAGCAGAGCTCATGTCATGGCATTCCTCACATCGATCGGGATGATGGCATGTGGAGAATTCTCGCAGACACTCCATTAAATTTTGTAATGCCATAAACCATACATACATGTGCTCTTATGTGCGCAGTTCATACTACTTACTAGCATCGACCATTGTGTAAATAAGAGTTTGAAAAAATGTATTTATAAGATGGGCGAGCTTGTGAGGTATGTAAAACCCATGTCAGATCACCCTTCATTATACCTTGCAAAATGAACGTGCATGAGGTATAACGTACTATTTATTTATTTTTCAGATATGTTAGTTCCAAAGCAATTGATCCAGCCACGTTGGATGATGCGCGTGTTATGGCAGTGGAGGTGGTTTGTTTGGTAGAGGAGACTTTTTTGCGAACCATTCTCACAAGTCAACTACATCTCATTGTGCATTTAGTGGACGAAATCGCTTTATGTGGCACTGTGCATGCACATTGGATGTTCTTCCTAGAGCGCTTCATGAAGACCTTAAAAGACTTTGTGAGGCAAAGTGCAAGGCCTGAAGGAAGCATGGCCGAGGGTTGGTTGATACAAGAGTCTCTTGTATATATTTCAGAATTTCTTGGTCAGGTGGAAAGCTCTTTGCCACGACTATGGAGCAATGAAGAGGACTTGAGGATGACCTCTATTGTGCCTCAAGGAAAAGAACAGAGTAAAGTAATTGACAGAACATTGATTGATGATCTCAATTTGACTTGCATCCTTAATAGTGATGTGATGAGCAGATGGGTTACAAGATATGAGGATGCAAAGACAAAAAGGCAAGCAGAAAGAGCTCTCTTTCGGAGGCAACATGGGTCTCGTAAGGCGTACCCTAAGCATCTAGCAACACTTCCGAATGATATCCATGTTGATTGGTTGCATGAGGAAATGGAGAGAGTAGAGAGCGACGAGGGGCTACATAAAATGGATATTGATGTTGATCGTTTGCCAAGGATGGATCTTATTGAAGATGAGATCGAACCCTAACCAATCCGTCACTGTATCGTTCTAAATTGATGACATTTCTATTGTATGTGTTGTCTTTTAATTATCATCTCATGATTTATTTTTGAATATATTTCATTGTTGTAAATGCATGTAGTGGGATTGTGTAATGATATATACTGTAATGTACTATGAGATGGTTTAAAGAAAATAGTTTTTAATTTTGTAAAGAAATACAGTTTTTTTTACCAAGCGTGTATTGATGCGTGTATTAATGCGTATATTGATGCGTGTATTATTGCGTGTATATACACGCGCTTATACACGCGCTGATAGAGATAGATGCCAATATACCCGCGAATTTAAATGCCAAAATACACGCGTCCGATTCTATTCAAATACATGCGCGACCATACACGCGCCCATAATTTATCGCGTATATGAAACGCGTGTATGGCAGCATTATCTTGTAGTGAGGCAACTTAAGGTCTTAACCAAGTTGTAATTTACAACGTTGTATGTGGTCATATCCTCTATGAGAATTCTAACTTTTTTATCCTTAATATTCCCATGCACTCAAACCAAATCATGTGGTCCAAATGATGGTTCCCACATAGATTTTGACACCATACAACAATGATTTTCGTCAGAATGACAAACCTCAACTGATTTATATTCCGAAGAATCCTTAAGTGTCAACATTTCAATAGTGTGCACTAATTTTCCTTTAGGTTTATCATTACCATTCCTAGTAAGTTATTGTCCTTGGGACTTAGGACAATAATTTTTATCTTGTCCCGGATCAAGACAAGAGAAACAAAGTTTTTCTTTAACTGCTCTCTCAAAATCGTACTTTTTTAGAAGCTTACTAGGATTGGATTTTTGCTTTTTTGAAGGTTATTCCTTTTTAAAGAAAAGAACTGTTCTTTTTTGAGAGCCAAAATTTTCTCCATGAGTCTTATATGAATAATTCTTATCTTTTTCTTTATGATTACCATTACCCATGTTAGCGTCAAAATGTTTTACAAATCTTATAGCCTCATCTAAGTTTTTTGGCTCTTTTGGAGCGAACTTCCTTCTTGTATTCTCTTTTCAGGTCTCTAATGAAACCTCTTATATTTTTAAAATTTTCAATGCCCTTAAGTTTTAAGACAATTTTTCCAAAGCTATATATTGAGTGAGATTTAAATTATTTTGTTCCATAGAACAATTATCCAATTTCAATCTTCATTTTCAAGAAGATATTTCTTTTTGAATAATTCCTTGAATTAATCCCAAGAATGGTCTACTTGCCTAGATTCCGCTAAACTCATCACCACTTAGAAGATTTGCCTTCTAAAAGGATAGGCTAGCTTCAGGCACATTTCTTAAAAGATGAAAGTATTGCCATTTTGTAGAAAAATATTGACCACACCTTTATCTATCCCCTTCTCTTCTCCACTAAAAGTAGGTGCCTTTAAATCTTTGAATACCATACCTTGGTCTCTAGTTTTGGGACCCTCTTCAATTATGGTTTCATTCAACCCTTTTTCTAGAGTTTTTTCCCTTCCCTCACCAATGTTATTTTTAGATATTTCTTTTACTCCCAATCCTTCCCCTCCCATCAAGGAGCTAAGAAGACCCATCATTTTCTCAAGTTTATTTTCTATATTAGAGATTTTTTCATTTATTTCTATAATTTCCATACCCTCATAATTATTAAAGTCGTAATCCATATCTATTTCATTTGGTTTTGTAATATCTTCTTTCACATGGAAAGAGGACATTGGGTTTTCCCCCTTCTCACCATTTTCATCCTTCCCACCTTGAGAAGCCATTTACTCTAACACTAATAAAAATGGAAAATTTCTTACAAAGAAAAGTTTTTTTACAACACAATGACCTTACTTGGTCGCATAATTATGAATTGTCCCTAATGATGTGAAGAACAGTTCCGTTGATTCCTCTTGGATATTTGCTTCAAAGGTCCTTTAAGGTTGTCTTTTACTCCACTTGATCCATGTAGAACTCCAAAATATGCCCAATTTATTAGGTAAGAGGTATTTTGTATAGAGAAGATTTGAGAAATATAGGGATTAAATTATGAAAATGAATAGAAAAGAGATTAAGAAGTAGAGATTAGATTTAGCAATGAGTAGCTCAATGGAAACATGGAAGAGAAAGAACTTGGCTCTAATACCAATGTAATGATCCTTGCATTATAGACTTGAGGACTTGTAAGACTAGTACTTTGATTCTCTACCCAACCATAATATCCCAAATAGACCCTAAACTCATGGTTATATAGGCCTAAGTGGTGCATGACCTTCCAACTTCAGCCCCTTCACCTTTCATTTGCTAAACGTTGCCTTTTCAATCACTAATGCCTCTTCAATTACCCCTAGAAGGGGGAACCCTCCTCTATGTCCCTTGGGCTTCCATTGTGCACCATTAACTTCCCTTTTTAATTTAACTTTAATGCCTATTTACCATTGCTTAGGTATTTCCTATTTGAAATTCCCTGAACCTTATTTATATGCAAAACTTTTACATATAAATAATCTTTTCTAGTCTTACCTTTCAGTGGAGCGTATGCAATTTGAGGGTGTGTACATACCTGCATATGTAAGTTACGGGGGGCATGTGTGTTTAAGAGCGTATGTGAGTGAGGGAGCCTATACATGCAAGCATATGTGACTGAGAGGACATGTATGTGTGAGCATATGAGTGAGAGGACATGTATGCGCGAGAATATGTGAGTGAAGGGGGAATGTATGTGTTAGCATACACTACAACAAAATCAGGGTTTAGTAGCAAAAATAGCAACGTTTTATAACTAGAAGGGTAGGTAGATATCGAGCAATTTTTGTTGCTAGAAACACTACTATTTTCGCTGCAATGGGTTTGCTGCTCAGTCGCCGAAAATAGTAGCAAAATGTCGTTGGCTACTTAGTAATGATATTTTGCTATCTCACACCCAAATGTCGCTGGCTGCTCAACGATATTTCTCTGCTATTTTTGCTGCTCAGAGAGCGAAAGCTCTGCATAGCAAAAAAAGAGCTGGGGCAGACTGGGGAGTCTGCACATGACTCCCTAGTCTGTCGCCCCAACTCTTTTTTTTAATTAAAATTGAGTCACAGTTTCAGATTTATAACACAAACACAAATATAAGAAACACATACATCGTGGAGAATTCAATTGAGCCCAAAAAGTTATTATATTTCACAAAGTGTTGGGTCTTTGGCCATATATACATAAAGCTTTTACAATGAAGAGATATCTAATTGGAATCCTCATCGGATTCCGAGTGATTATCCTCATCACATTCCGAGTGATTATCTTCATCACCTTCCTCGTCCTCTTCACTTGCTTCACGCTGATAATTAGGATCCTCCTCTTCATCTTCCCCGTCATCCTTCATACATGCCATCAGCGCAAGGTAAGTAAGACCATTAAAAAATAATTAGACCTAGAAAAGATAATGGTTTAGGCTCACTTACCTCATCTGCTTGAGTCCCCAAAATGGACTCATCCAAGCGTATGCCTCGTGTACGCATCAACACCCAAAAATTGCAAACGGGGGGCTCTATACCCATAGTCATACTCCTCCTTTGTTGGGTCACACCCAACAACCTAAGCACATCGATAACATATTACTTAGAAAGTTCATCTTGTGCTTTTCACTTTTTGAAGGAGTTCACGAACTCTAGGTTTGCCAAGTAAATGCATATGGTTCATGACTTGCTTTCCTCGTGCATCCATCATGAGGACACCATCTACAGCCACGTTGTATGGTAGGGTGGATGGATCGAATGGTAGAATGGGTCTCCTAGGGACCGGCTCATAATGTATAGATGAAGAGCCCCATTGTTGGTGAGACACATCGAGACACCTAGTGCTACTTTTGACAAAGTAAAAGCAGCTTGCTCTTCCCCCGCGACTAGCACATCTACTACCCTGGTGAAGATGCATGTGAGGGAGCGGGGCTAGTCAAGGAAGGTGGTGCAGGCTTATCACAACCATATCATGATGGGCCTGCACCCTCGGCCCGCGCCTATCAAAGGCATGGTCTGGCGCGATTAAGCAAGTGGGGTAGATTACCCCCACGACGTTTGCTGGCCAAGTGGGGTAGTCTGCCCCCATGGCATTGACTGGCCCGATTGTAAGCCTGCCTGCATATAAGATTAAAATATAAGACTTAAAGAATGCATGAAAGATTAACTTTGTGTATGTGTAAGCCCGCCTGCATATAAGATTAAAATATAAGACTTAAAGAATGCATGAAAGATTAACTTTGTGTATGTGAAAAGGTTTGATGGAACCATACCTGTGTCTGAGTAAACTGAGACCAAGCTTGCTGCTCATATCGTTCATTTATAATAGATAGCAAATTTCCCATAGGACGGTCTTGTGCTGGGTCGATCAACATTTCTTCTACATACATGCATGACACAACAAAACACAATTGATCGAACAAAATCCATACTTAAATCTTAGAAAAACAATACAACATGTGATATTAGGACATTAATAAGACCTCCTACAACACTCCTTAGACAAGCAGGGTGGATAGTGCCCCTTTTGGATGATAGCTTTTGAGGACTTTCCACACGCTCCCCACTATTAAAACCAAAGGCAACTCCTCTTTTACAAGAGATGGATAGTGAGAAGATTGAGGGCTTCCCCTCCATTATGACCACCTACGCGTGGATAACCATTCCTAACTTGACATAAGCAGCATTCTAAATGGCATATAACAGTGCCCCATATCTCTATGCATAAGTCCATTTCCTAAACCCGGCACCCAAGGGTGCAATACAAATGAGGTTGAATGAATAAGGCTGCTTACCTTGAATGCGTAGCCAACCAAGAGAAAACAACAACACAAGCTTAGACAAAAAATACATGTGATATTAGGACATTGTTAAGACCTCCTACAATACTGCTTATACAAGCAGGGCGGACAATGCCGCTTTCGGGGATGAAAGCTTCTGAGGACTTTCCACACGCCTTGGGGGGCACTTCTAAAAAATCATATGTATTACGTGCGTTCAAGGGGCATTTAAAAAACTCCTTAACTAATTTTTTTCCCCCAATAAAACCACCCCTCTTTACTTATGAACTAACCGATTTTTTTTTGAAGTTGAATTAAAATACCCCTCCTTTTGATCGCATGTGGTAAACTAATTTTTTTGAGGTGAACCCCCTGAGCCACAACACACTCCCCACTATTAAAGCCAAAGGAAACTCCTCTTTTACAAGAGAAGTATAGTGCGAAGATCGAGGGCTCCCCCTCCACTATAACCACCTACTCGCGGATAACCACTCCTAACTTGACATAAGTAGCATTCTAGATGGCATATAACATGGCTCAAAGGTTCTTATGGACATGAATACCAATCAAGAAAACTCGTGCGACACCTAAATTGGTGATCATCAACCTGATAATCAAATAAAAAATAATATGCACAAAAAGCTTAAGACATGATTCACAAAATAAAAAATGATCATCGTCTTCACACCATCGCTCAATCCACCAATAGCCATTCGACACCTCAATCGGTACCCTTGTATAGTGTGATATCTCAATCGGTACCCTCGCACTTCTCGTTGCTATACTCAAACACTTTCCATGTCAGTTAAAGAATTAATTGAAGATATCAATTAATCCCAATATCATCTTGAGATATAGACAACCCATAAGTATTCAAATAACAACCACACACATGTTTTCTAGGCGTAAGTACCCTGAGAATCACCCCTCCATATGAACCAATTGAAACCAACAATGGATGCCCACAAGCATGCCATATATGGGCGTCCTCGATATACAACTGCCTAAACGCATGAGAGTATGGCTTCATGATTGGTGTGAAAGACTAGATCTACACATAATGCATATGCAATAAGCCAATCAAATGAATGTACGTAAGACGAGTCTAAGTGTCCCATACCACATAGGCGCATTGTACATACACGCATAGGATGGTAGAAGATAGAAGACATAAATGTGTCTGGAGTGAGTATATGAAACCAATCTGATGTCCCATACCATGAGATTAATTCCATCCATCATTTCATGATAGAAGTTTGAGGTGGAGTGGCTAGTTCCCTCTAAAACTTAAATTTCGACACAAATTTTCTCTTTCTAGAAATTTTATTTAAGTTACTGAACTTGAACTAATCTTAATGTTGAATGTTTGGTTTATTAATATTAGATTCTTAATTTGGAAAGATATTATAGAAATACTTATAAAAAAAGACAGTGAATGTATACATATACATACCTCCATCATTTTAGTGTTATTGAAATAATATGTCAAAAAGAATATTAACACTTGAAAGAGATGTAAATCGTTATTACTTATATGGATAGGGTATATAAAGTTATTAAACAAAATGTCATGAGAAGCTTAACATCATAAGAATAAAAGTTAAATTGGTTATGGATATAAGGATAGGAAAATGCTAACCTTAAGTTGGAAAGGTTGTTTGAGGGGATGTGAGATTACAAATGAAGAATGGATAAATTTGATAAAATATGAATGAAAAGTAATGATTCTAAACATTTTGATTAAGTGAACAAGTCTAGATGATGAAAGATTGATTTACATTTGTAGTTGAAATAGACGTAAATAATAAACATGTAACTGAAGCGTAAGAGAGTAGTACCTTTTATATATATTCAATTGCAATGATGCTCTACATTGAGAAAAATGAGAAACAATGAGAATGGATTGAAGTATAATTATTCTTCCAAACATAACTAGGGTTGTATTAAATTATGACTTTATAAGAAAAAAACTTATAGTAGTATGGTTTAAGATTCTATGCACAATTATTTTAATCACAGGTAATTCTCAAAAGGAAGTTTGAGATGAAGGATTTGGGAGATCTGCGCTACTTTTTGGGAATTGAGGTCATTCGCACACCTAATGGTATTTGGCTCACAGAGAGTATATATTGGACATGTTGTCCAAGTATGGAATGGCTAATTATAAGTCAATCTCGGTGCCATTAGATCAAAATGGCAAGATTAGTGCGAATGCAGGTTATGTATTGGAGGATCCCACTATGTACAAGAAGATTGTGGGGAGTTTAA
This sequence comes from Cibotium barometz, assembly GCF_041138505.1. Classification (NCBI taxonomy): domain Eukaryota; kingdom Viridiplantae; phylum Streptophyta; class Polypodiopsida; order Cyatheales; family Cibotiaceae; genus Cibotium; species Cibotium barometz. The sequence continues at coordinate 26,611,736 of NC_141083.1, forward strand.
TCTATGTCATGATTAGCAAGCCAGATTTGAGTTACATTGTTGGCTTAGAGAGCCAGTTTATGCAGGTTCCACATAAACCACATCTAGGTAGTGTGCGACACACACTTCAGTATTTGAGGGCCACTATTAAATATGCATTGTTTTATGCAGTAGGTGTATCATTGGAGCTATATGGGTACACAGATGCAGATTGGGCAGGTAGCATCTCAGACATGAGATCGACTGGTGGGTTTATGTTTTCATTGGGGAGTGTTGTTGTGACATGGAACAACAAGAAGCAGCCCATGGTTGCCTTTTCAAGTACAGAGGTAGAGTACAGAGGAGTTGTGATGGCAGCGTATAAGGTAGCTTGGTTATGCAAGCTACTTGGCTGATTTGGGGTTGCATGTGGAGAGGAAGGTTTTCATATATTGTGACAATCTTAGCAGTATACAGTTGGCCAGGAACCCGATTTTCCATGCGTGGACAAAACACATTGAGGTACATTACCACTTCATCACGGAGAGAGTCTTGGTATAGGCGACATCAACTTGGTCTACGTCAGCACACATGATCAGGTCGTTGACATCTTCATGAAGGCTTGGGAGCCGAGAAGCTCCGTAGATTTTGAGATAAGCTCGGAGTTCATGAGTTGGAGTGTAGATTGAGGGGGAGTGTTGAGATGTCAAACTCAACATGAGCTGACACTCATCATGAGGCGCCTGCATGACTATTCAACATTTACATCACTGGCGGGTTTGCTAGCTGGTACTACCGACATATCTTTGCTAGAGATTCTACAGCTGGACTACCACTAGTCCACATCTACCCACTCTACTTAGCGTAATCACAATATGGACCGCTTGTATATACTCTATTATATGTGTTAGTCACTTTATCTTCTTTGTAGATCTCTTTTTTTGTGTGAAGAAGAAGAACTTTGAGCCTTTCACCTTGTGTGTTCTCTTCTAAGGTTTGTGTGAGTGTGCGTGTGCTTGCAAGAGCTTAAGCTCTCTTCTCCCCTACATCTTTTCACTCATCTCTTAGTATTGAATTTCTTTGTGTGAGATGTTATGAGTGAGGAGGATTCTACAAGCCATGGGAGTAGTGCAGAAACCTTTACTTGTGCCATGCTCACATGAAACACATTGACATTCATTGCACTTTGTGTTTCATGCCATGCTCACATGACACACATCGAGATTCATTTATCATTTTGTGTGCAAGGGATCCTTATTTTAAAAAGTTAACTCCCCTCGCAAAATATCCTCTCTCTCTCTCTCTCTCTCTCTCTCTCATGGTCATGGAGGTAGATGATAGATTTAGGTAGATGATAGAGATGTGAAAATATCTTCACAATGGTATAATCTAAAAGAAAATTCTCATGTCTTATCCCCATGCATTCAGGTGTGTTTTAAATGGATTTAGTCATCTTTGCTTCATGAGTTATGTTCCTTCCACAATGCCATTGTTCAAATCACATTATAGTTAAATTATATCCTCTACTCCAATATTTTTTTTGATGTTTGCTATTCGTGTGAGAAAAAAGTTCCTCTACTCTATGACTTATTGAATTTCCTTTTTTATTTTAATATACTTTCTTCTACGATTTTTTTGGTTATGATTATATTGGCTAGTTATTTCCAAGATAAACCTCTGCATCCTTAACAAGATATTAAAGATTTGATATGGTTTGATCCTCCTTGAGGATATGACTCGCATAAAGAGGTAGGCACTTTAAAAGATATTAAAGATTTGATATGGTTTGACGCTCGTCAAGTATATGAGTGGCATAAAGTGGTAGGGACTTTCAAAACCACTTGAAAAGTCTTTGGAATATATGATTGGCATAAAGAGGTGGGCTGCCAATCACTTGAATGTTTGTGGGATATGATTGACTTTAAAGAGGAGGGCTCTTGAGAATTTGAATACATGGGGTGTTGAGCCTATTTTCATTATGATTTGATGCTACCTAGGGACATGATTGGCATAAAGTGGTGGGCTCTTAAGCATTGGTTCAAAAGAGTGCTAACGGCTTGAGAGGAGAGATCAAAGTAGAGCAACTTATCAATGGGATAGTACATATGGAGCTCATGCTGCACTTTAAGGCATGTTACCTTTAATATAGCCAATGAAAGGTGAGGTTGGATGAGTTTTTGTAATAATTTGTGTGGTCATGCGCCCTCCTATAAGAGTTAAGCATGGGAACACTAATTTTGCCTCTAAATTTCATTTTATGCTATAATGGGCCACATGCATATAATCTCCTTTATCCAAGGAAATATCTTGCTCAGGATAGGAAATTATCCCTCTTAGAGTTCTCTTTTATTTGAATAAAAGGAAAATCTTGGAAAATCCCTCTAAAAGGGATCATGAGAAATGGTTGCAAGGAAAAGGCATGAGGATATTCTTTTGTTGCAGGTTAAGAAAGCTAAGCTCCTAGCCAGGATCATGAGAAATGGTTGGAATGAAGGAAAAGATAATACGATCTTCTTTTGTTTTTCTAGGTTAAAAAAGCCAGACTCGCCAGGAAAACTTCTTTAAAGTTAATGGTGGCTGAGGTCCTAAAAATTTTCCTTTTTAATACCGTGATCAACACGACACAGATCATGTTGAGTTTTTTCAGCAAAATCATTAGCTTCGAGGAAGTGCATTCTGAACATGTTCAAGAGGCTCAAAATAGGATCTCGAAGTTGAATAGAAAATCTATAGATCCTGTAAACATAGCTAAGTGGTTGGATAGGAAAATTTCTCCTGATGAATGTAGAGAGGCTCTGTTCTCCATGGGTAAGGAAAAATCTGCTGGCTAGGATGGCATCGTTGTTGAATTCATGCAATGCCTTTGGTCTCAGTTGTCTTTTTAGCTAACATGCTATTTGGGGAGGGGGAAGCTGAGGCCGACATGAAATTAAGTTAAATCAAGCTTATTCCCAAACTCCATGTTTGTACTTAACCGAAACACTGGGAGGCCCATCACTATGCTTATTGTGGTGTACAAAGTTATTGCAAAAGTAATTGCTAACAAGCTTGCTCTAGTTCTTAATCAGGTTATATCTTCTCATTATCATAGTTTCATTAAGGGGAGATCTATTTTTGATAATATTCTTATAGTGTTGGGAGCTATTGATTATGCAAACATTTTTGCTCAAAAATCCATCACGTCACAACAGGATATGGATAAAGTCTTTGATAGGGTTGGGTGGTGTTTCATTTCCAAATCGTTTGCAAGCTTTAGGCTTTGGTCCCTTGATCTCCAAACTTATCTTCAGTTTGTGTTCTCAAGTAGAGTCCATGCTCTTCTTTAACACAAGAATAGTGGGCATTTTACTTTGAAGAGGTCTGTGAGGTCCTCTTGCACCCTTACTTTTTGCCATTATTACTCATCCCTTCATCTTAGCTGTAATGAAGTACATTTGGTGTCACATGCACATGGGGGATGGGGCCTTGGGCTTTGGGTCATTTACATGTGTGCCTTCGGGAGCCTTGGGCTATATGATACTTAGGGCTCATGGGCATTGTACACCTTTATTATCATTCTGACTATTACTTTTCTCGAATCTCTTAGGCCCAAGCTTGCATGGTGGACTTATCCCTTATGAGATGTTAGGATGGTGACCTTACACCCATGCTATCTACTCCATGTCTTGGTGGGTCATTTGCTTTCTTGCATTAGCTCTTGAGTATGCTACTGCTAAGGGGTTAATTGTAGGATGATGGTGAGGAGAGTTTAGCTAAACCCTCCTCACGATGGCTAACCTACACCCATGTTATCTACTCCATGTCTTGAGTGGGTCATTTGATTTCTTGCATTAGCTCTTGAGGATGCTACTTCTAAGGGGTTAATTGTAGGATTATGGTAATGAGAGTTTAGCTAGACTATTTCCTCATGATTCTCTCCTTTTTCTAACAGAGGTTTCTTAGAGAAGCTTTATCCATTATGCATTGCTTTGCTTTTATCTCTGGCTCTAGTTGCAACATTGAGAAATCCTTGCTCATTTCTTTCTCTAAAGATTCTTCTTTTGACATCTTGGTGGTCAGGTGAAATAATTAAAAGAGGCACTATGTTCAGACAGTTGGGGGTCCGTGAAGGTGTTGGAATCTATGATAAGCAGATTTTTGATTGGGTCCTTGAAAAAGTGGGCAGAAAACATAGAAAATGGAACTTTGTTTCTTATCTTGGCGGGGAAAATCAAGGTGATCAACTCCATTACAGTTGGGGGTCCGTGAAGGTGTTGGAATCTATGATAAGCAGATTTTTGATTGGGTCCTTGAAAAAGTGGGCAGAAAACATAGAAAATGGAACTTTGTTTCTTATCTTGGCGGGGAAAATCAAGGTGATCAACTCCATTCTGATGCCCTATTTCTTGTTCTATGTTTCTCAGTGCCAAGTTTAAGCAAATGCCATTGGAAAGAAGTTTTGAAACCTATTAAAAGTTTCTTTTGGAAAGAAACTTGAGTCAAAGTGATCGGTTTCTAGCTTGGTGTAAGTGGAAGCTTGTCTGTTCTCCAAAAACACGAGGGGGTCTTGGAGTGGTCAATCTGGAAAAATCATCTTTAGCTATGTACTCTAAATCGATAGCCTCCATTTGTAAAGGGGAGCAGGTTGGAGCTAAAATGTGTATAAAGGCTCCAATGTTTGTTCTGAAAGGGGTAAATTGTTGGATAAGAATGGGCAGGAAATTTTTTTGTCTCAGCTATCTTTATCTTGAGGTAAAGCTGCGTTTATTCATAAGCTTATCAAAAGATGCACGTTTGTGCTGGAAACTGTTCAATGGAAAGGATCACATAGACATCTCGCTTCAGTGGTCTACTTGGTGGGCTCCTTTGTCTGACTCTCCTTTGGCTCTAAGCAATATTAGAATGGCTAGGTATTTTTATAACAAAGGTATCATGAAATTGGATCATTTATGGGATGGCCCTCTTTTTGGTTGGAGAGACCTCGAACAATTAAAGGTAATGTTTTCCCTAAAAAACAGGACTCTTTAGAGCTCCTAGAAGGAGCCTTAAAGGTTTGTGTCAGATGGACTCCTCAGGTGAGAGCTATTGATTTTTGCTGGAGAGACTGGGTTTGGTCTTCCATCATAAATTTTCATTTTCATTTTACAATTGGGCACTACTAATTTCAAATTGTTTCTATGGAAAGTGTAATGGGGGGCTCCTCCCTCTGGTGACAAACTTGCTGATAGGAACATGGCATCTCTCCTGTGTAAGAGATGCCTAGCAGCTACAAAATCAGTTAAACATCTCATGATTGAATGTGCTTATAGCCAACACTTACTACTAATAGATTCTCAAAGCCCTTTAAAATATGTTTATGCTTGGAGAGTATTGAAAAATCATTTATTTTTTGGGGGGTTTTTAATACCCCTCTACAAGAGTAGGAAGTCACTATAAGCTTTGTCAGATATTTTGTGCTGTGCGAGATTTGGTGTGAAAGAAATGATTTAATCTTTTAAAGAAAAATGATTAGTGGTGGGCTAGACACTGACTAAAATAAATGATTTCGCCTTTCAAAGCAAAATGATTAGTGGTGGGCTAGAGAGTGTGAGAGCTAATGCTCTCACTGCCCTGATCCTATTTATCAACTCTCGAAAGTTAAATTGTTTTGCATGGAAATCTACATAATTAAGGTGTACTTAATGACTGTTAAGCTGTTTGTCTCTGATGAAGAAGCCTTAGCTTGGGAAAGCAAACTAATTTTTTGGTGGAGCTTGTAGATGAATGCAACCCTGTGTGTCAGGATTTGAAGATTAGTGCCAGTTAAACTATTCACTGTACATCTTTTGCAATGTCTATTTGTAGAGTTAGATGAAGAAGCCTTAGCTTGTGAAAGCATACTAATCTTTTGGTGGAGCTTGTAGGTGGATGTAACCCTCTGTCTCGTCAGAATTTGAAGATGGATGTAACCCTCTGTCGCGTCAGAATTTGAAGATTCGTACCAGTTCAATTGTTCACTGTACATCTTTTGGAGTTTCTGTTTGTAGAGAGGATATTTATGTTAAGTGTGTAGTTTGACTGGACATTCATTGCAGCTCTGATGTCCGAGCCATTTTGTACATATTTTTTTGTCTTTTTTCTTTAATTTTATTTTCATGAAAAAAAGGTTGGACGAGGCGGCCTGAAAAGGAGAGGGGACAAGGTCCATTGTATTCTTCAGGGTAGACTCTGAGTTTCACCACCATCGCTTAATTTCACCTAGGAGAGGGGAAAGGGCACCTCTGTATTCTTGGGGGTACTGCTTTATTTCACCTAGTTTCGTAAAGTTGGACGAGGCGGCCTAAAAATGAGAGGGGAATGGCCTAACTTTTTTCATGTCTCACCACCCATCCCCCTCCCACAAGAAGATCTCTCACGAGTCCCAAAAATCTGGACCGTCAACGCCAAAGTCAAAACAATTCGCAACGCCGATTACGACGTGGCGGTGCCTAATTAAGAGGCGCAACACAAAGTCAAAATCTGTTGAGCCGCGTACGCCGAGTTCACAAACAAGGTGGCAGTCACCGATGCTGCTTAGCTGGGCGAGGTAGGACGCAGGAGGGTGGCTTTGCGCGATAAACGTCTGCTAATAATCCACGGCCCTCGTGGTGGGTGGGTGGGTTTGGAGAGTAAATGCCATCGATGAGGCGGGAGGAGCGCACGTCTTAAAAGACTCTCTATATAAGCAAGGATAGAGACTACTACGTATTCTGCGTGCTAACAAGAGCTCACAGAACTCAATCATCATTCTAGTAATGGAGGCCATGTACTTGTGGGGCAGTAGAAAGATGACTGTGCTCTTAGCGGCGAGCCTTCTCGTGCTGCTGCTGGGAAGCGGCCGTGCCCCGGCGGCCGCCACGTCGGAGGTTGCGCAGGACAACGTTCCCTGCTCCAAGGTCAGTATAAACATGGTGCAATGCGTCGGATACCTTACCAAGGGCGGCAATGGGCCGACCTTCGACTGCTGCAAGGGTGTCCGGGCTCTGTCCGCCCTTGCCAAGTCCAAGGGCGCCCGCCAGTCCATCTGCAAATGCCTGGAAGCGGCCGCACGCAACGTCCAGATCAACACCTCTGCTGTCAAGAAGCTGCCCACGGCCTGCGGTGTCGCCTTCCCTTACTCCTTCGACACCAAGCAAGACTGCTCCAAGTAAGTACACGACATGGCAGTCTGCTCTTATAAGAAGGGTGTTTAAACGCACATAATATTCTCTCTTGCCTCTACTCGCCGCAGGATCAAGTGAGAGATAAAAGCCGCGCGTGTGGAGACGCTCCGGAGGCATATGCAGTCACCACGTACTCTCGGCCCAAATTATACAATAGCTTGTCATGGTCTGTGGCATGGTGTCCTGATGATTCACTTACGACTTTGAGATTGCTTAATATAAAAAATCATTTTGTTCGATATCTGCAATTTTGTATTTTGAGATCGTCATGGTGTGCTTAATCAAACTTTAGACTTATTAATTAATTTTTTCTCTCTGTCACTCAACCTTTAGACTTTATAAGGTTACAAACCTTTTAAAGTCTATGGTTAAAAGATTTACATTTTCTATAGCCCAAGCTTTCATTGAATACATACCCTATACCTTACTCTCCCTACCTCTCCCCTCCAAGTGAAAAAGAATGAGCCCTCTTGCCTTTTTAAAGAAAATCGTGAGCCCAAAAAAATGAAGATTATGGAGGACATTATGAGCCCAAAAAATGAATCATTATGGAGGACATCAACCTTTAAAAATAGAATGTAATGGAGGCTAACATAGATAGAAAGAAAGCATGCGGACCCAATACCATTTCCATTTTTGACCTTACAAAAAACATAACAAAATTTTGGTGTCTTGAACCCAAGGTTTGCACACACCAACTAATTAATTAATCACAAAAAAACGTTTCGGGTGTACCTTCATGTAATTTCTATTTTGAGATCGACGTCAACCTCTTTTAATCATTGGTTGCAATTGTGCGTATATAAGCATACACTACGAGAGGATACGTGCATAGCTACATCCATAAATGTGTTGCAAACGAAGAAAATTTGGAGTTTCAAATATCTCTAGCGTGGCTATGCACATGGCTAGGGCATGCAGCTCTACAGCCACACATGTAGCCACGCGCATGCATAACTGAGTGTACAATCACGTGTGCAGTTTGCACAAAACAAAATGGGGCGAGGAACAAAATGGGAGAGAAACGGATCTGCTTCTCTCTCCCATTCTATCTCCCTCCCCTTTTTTTTAGAGAAAAACTCACACATGCATGAAAAATAAAACATTAATAGTAAAATACTATAAAAAACTTAAAATACATGTACATAAACAAGTTTCATTCAGAAATACAAACATATATTGAGAGTAGTTCACATCAAGTTTTACATATCGCTTTTACATAAACCCAAAAAAACAAGTCATTCATATTGAGAATAGGTAACATCCACATGGTCAACATAAAAATAGTGTAATAAAGAACAAGTGAACTAAGATAATATTCATAAGATTATGTAGATTATCTTCAAATGTAGTCATCCTCCTCCTCATCATCATATGTATCCTCCTCCTCCTCATATGTATCCTCCCCACCACCACCACCACCACCACCACCTTCACCATCACACTTTCATTCTTCTTCTACTAATGAAAAAGTATACACATTTAGTGCTAAAAAACACTCATATAAATCTTCGAAGAAACTAAGTACATGTGGAATCAACTCCTCAGCGCATAGTTGCATTGCTTTACGATGTCGTCATCAGTCACCACTCCCTCTTGTTTAAGCCACCCCCAAGTTTCAGCTTCAGTATGATGTCTGCGATTAACTATTCTCACGATCTCTTGGGATGCAACCAACTGTCAATTCTTACAATTACGAACATGTAGCATGTAAAATTAAATGCATAGAAAACATAACACATATTTCATAAGAAACATTACAAGAAAACTCTATGCTTAATGTCACATCCCTTTTAAAAAAAAAGTTTACTGTATTTGGTTTCTAAGTGGCGAGAGATATTAAAACGTTAGGAGAAAACGATGTTATTAGTGATGTTTTAATGTCACAAAACTTACATCGTTGTAAATGTCAGACACAAAGTCATTTTGGGAATTTTTTGAAGGAAATAATGTTTTTATGATGTTCAATGTCACAAATGTGATGCTAAACATCACAAATTTTGTGCCACACCAAGTGTCACAAAGATTATGTCACTTAGTGCCACAAATCACAACCTACAAAAGTGATTTTTGGGTCTTTTTTAAAGATAACAATTCCTAGTCCAAGTGTGATGATTAACATTACCCATGGCCAAAAATAGTGCAAATTGGCAGTAATCATGCATTTCAGTCATTCTTTCAATTTTGATCGCTCTTTTTCTCTCTCTTTCTTCCATGTGTGTGTCTCTTCCCTCGCTTTCCCTTGTCTATTTTGCCAATCTTTATTCTCTCCCCCTCCCTTGCCTCTTCCCTCCCTCTCTCTCATATCCACTTTAACCCTCTCTTATTTCTTCCCTCCCTCTCTCTCACCTCCACTCTTCCCTTTCTTGCTTACAAATATCTTCCCTCCCCCTCTATCATATCCACTCTCTCCTATCTTGATTTGTGAAGTTGAATTCTCTACTCTATCTCACATGGAGTCACAAAAGAAACACTTGCTTGTTCTCCTCACCCAACTATTTATAGGATCTCGGGTTTGATGGAGAAACACTGAGAGATGCATTCACTTCTATGCAAGATGCGACTATCAACAAGGAGATCCAAGCATCAATGGGCTGATGAGCAAGAGGCGAATCATAAGGGAATTAGCTCCCTTGGGCATATGGGTATCAATGGTTGGGTGGTTGCAGGATCAGAGGGCCAGTTTTGTCCACTCAGGAACCCTGTAAATAGTAAAAAAACAGGCATTTGTTTACCTTTAGTGGCTAGTATCTCATAGTAGCTAACGAAGGAATTTCCTTTCAAGTTCTTTTGTTAGAACATCACATGAAAAGTTGGGAATATAGTTGCACAATCTAATTGAGCATTAGATATTCAAAAGTCCTCATTTCCTTAGGTACATAGTTAAAGTATACACCATTAGGAAAAAAGGGAGCTCATTTTGGGGCCTTTTACGGTTTGGAAAAATAAGCTCTCAACCAATGAACAGAGGGCCAACGTAACGTTGGAAATTCACAAAAATAAAAGAAAATAGATAAAAGAAACAATATTTTATGTAGGTACAAGCGTGCTACATTAATGTGGAGATTGGTTTTTTATTCTCACAAGATCTTTGGACATGAAGATAGAATCTAGTCTGACATTTTCTCTGACAAGGGCCTTCCCGCTTCCACCTCCCTTTGAACTTTGAATTGTTGTGCTGCCTTTCCTTCGAAAGGTCTACCATTCTACACCACTACCTCATTGTGCAGTAACCTCTTCTTTTCCAAAACTGCTCCCTTGATCCAGTTTGGCTTAGAGTAAGATGTTTCTTGTCAACTATCTGTCTGCCTACTTTCTCTTTCTTGAAACTTCACTTTGTTATCTTGTTTACATTACTTTGCTGTGGTTACAGATTCACAAGGTATCCATGGTGAATAAAAACTATGGTCGTTCTTGTGGAAGACGCTCTGTGGATGATAATGCTATGAAGGCAGAATTATACCACACATCCTTACCCCGTCGACCTGCTTCTTCTATTTCTTCGGTAGAGAATTCAAGTACAGTCAAAACGGAAGGAACTTGGGAAAGGTTTACTGTTTCGAAAGGAGCATGGGTGCTCATGCAACCTAGTAAAAGAAAGAGACCCCAGACAAAAAATATTTTCTTGGCATCATGGAAGGGAAGAGTACGAGATTTTAAAATCACCAGAGGAAAGATATCGGTGAAAGAAGTTTTGATTCAGCATGTGTACATGCATAAAGAACTTGTCTTGCGAGACTATCCAAATGATCTTCCGCAACACAGGCCTAATTGTATATTTTTCTATTGTGGTTTTGTTCTTTATGAGGTGCATGGATTTTTAAGACAAAGCTTTCTTTCTTTGCTTATTGATATTCTTGTGTTATTTTATTTCAGATTTATACCCTTCATCGTATGAGACATGGCAAAACATCGATTGTATTCTGGGATTTATAGATGTTTTGCATGGATCGATAGGAGAACAACAATACGAAGGTCGATAGCTAGCTCAATCCGGTATATTTTTTACTGATCATTTTTATCAGTTTGCTGGACAATGCACACACATGGTGTGTTAAGAAAACAAGACCTTCCAGCATGGAATTCAGTGGATTGGCCTCTCCCACATTTTAGTGTTACAGAGGCATATAGAGCCAAGTTTTTCAAAGAAGTACAGAAAGCTCTGAGGCCCAATATTGCCACAAGGATAATAAAAATTTCTTTGTGCATGCCTCTCACAGTTTTTGTAGACTTGTTTAATACCTTTCCAGTGAAGGTTTCAAAAACAATGTTCACAGTTAAAGCAACAAGTCTGGCATGCATGCCACAATTTTTGGATAAAGGTTGGGATAAGAAGACATGTAGTTCAGTGTTTTGTGAGGTTGTCCAACCTTCTATGCAACTGAAGTACATGGTTGCATCACAAAATTTCATTTTTTCTTTTTATTATAAGCGCAGTCGAATGCTAGGTACAAAACTAGTCCCTATGGATCAAGATGAAGATTCTTTTGGTGCAGAAAATAAACTTCTTGATATTGATGTTGTTGAGAATGGTGATGTGCTAGTCAATATCACATTAAGACAATGTTGCTCCCTAGCTCAATTGCGCAATGACATTCTATTTGAGACAGAAGGTTCTATTTCAAAGGACTTTTTATTTATCTACAACAATAAGAAGGTATACCATGTGACTTATCCTAGTCTCATTAAGCACTGCTATTAGTTTACTTTACCCTATTGTTTCATATTGCTTTTCTGCAGGTGCTCAAAAGAAGAGAGAGATCAATAAAATGCAAAGACATTGAAAATTTTAAAATTGAGATAACACAGACTCCATAAACAAAGGTATTATATTTAGAAATGCAAAATTCTGTACAGAAGTGTTTAATTACATATGTAGAACATATTCTTGACAACAATTTTCTATTTATCTACAGGCTGATCTAGAGGCTGCTCTACATGGTCCAAGCTCACCGTATCATCTTTATTTGGAGAATCTACTTTCTGTTGCTCCATCTTGTCGTGTACAGTCTCTTGGTGCTGCTCCATTGTCTCCTCTACTACCCTTGGAGCATCTGTTTGCTGTTGCTCCATCATTTCCTCAATAACATCAGCAGCAACAGGTCCTTATTCTTGTGGCTTCTCCTCATCAGCACTAGGTCCTTGTTCTTGTGGCACCACATCTGCATCATCTGTGTCATCAAGGTGTATGACACCTTCTCGGACTTTAGAGCTCTCACCTAACTCGACAGTAGCTGGTACAATAGGTTTGGGGAAGGCATACTTCAAAAACTTCCAAATTATATCAGCTCTGAAACTATACACATAGCTCGAGTTGAAGCTATCTTCTCTCATCTGCAATGAGATATGATGATTTAGAACACTTTGTACCAATATCAAATTTTTTGAAGCTAAATGAAAATTATTTTTTCTTACAAGCTCTGGCTGTCCTATCTCAAAATAGCTTGAAAGTATATATTTGGCACTAATCAGCACTCTCCAGCCACAGCTACTTGAATCATCTTGTTGTGGTGTCTGGATAGTTGGAAAGATATGTTAGAAATTGTTAATGTCTGAACAAAATAAAATTATTCAATAAGTTCAAAGGCATAGCATGAAATAGACATCAGTAGAGGGAGCAACTTTCTACCTCTAAATCTATTGGCTCTATTGAATCCAAAAGATTGACATTAGGAGGACAGTGATCCAATGCATCTAGAAGTCTTCTAATACAACTGCAATACATATAATTCAGTTAGTGTGCATTAAATCCAAATAATGAAGTTTAAAGTTAAAAATAGCACACAAACCACTTACAATTTAACCTCTCTGTGTGTGTTTCTAAGAGAGTTGAATAAAAAGCATTGCTTCTGCTGGATGTCAATAGAAGCAAAGCTCCAGTGGTCACTGCATAAGGAAAAAAGCATTAAGAAATCAAAGGCTACAAGAGTACTCAATCTTGAAGGAAAATCCCAAAAGAAGCAGCCACACACATACTTGTTATGGTATGGAAGTAGCAAAATATCAACATGATCAAAATCACAGTGTCTGAACCAATTGGAAATATCCATGGGAGTTTCCTTTGGATCTCTTAACTTGAAGGAAATTGCAGGATCAATAATATAAACTGTATGCTGTACAGCATGGTTCAGCCAGCTTCTCATCATGCTACATTGGACAAAACAATAATTAAGGTAAGGTGTAAGGGAGGAGGTACAATAAGGATTGTTTTGCAAACAAATGTAAAATAAAAGACACTTACTAGAGCATTGCAAGAATGATAGTATCTGAGCAATACTCATTCTTATGAGCCAATGCTGCCAAGCATGCTCTTGTCAAGTCAAAATTATTCTCTGAAAAATCATCTTCAATATGGACAACTATGTTAGGGCCCAGCTCCTGCAACCTTCTCTGTATCTGTAGCTCCATCTGTACAGTCTCCACATTTATAGCAGATTTGGATTCCTCTATTTGCTGCTTCAGTGACTCCTCATAAGCAGCTTTCCCTCTGGTGCTCATTGAGTGGGTCACTTCAACAACCTTCACCTTGTCTGCCTTCAATTTCCTTGTAGGTGGAATTAATAATATGTCTCTCATTTTAATGTCCTGCCATTTCACAGGATGGACTAGCTTGTCATACCTCCACCTCACTCTGGACAATGTGTTGAAGTCCTTGGCCATCAGAGTTACCCTGTGAGCATGGGCTGCTACAAGCATTGCATCTTCAAAGTACTTCTCCAAGTAATCCTCTGCCATTTCCTGTAAGGAAAGAATGGCAGTCCTGTTCCACCTGAAACCAAGGTGCCAGCTATCACAAATTTCTCTCACTAGCCTCTGAAAAGGTGCCTTGGGGATTGCAAAGCCTATAGCTTTTTGCTGTTTCCTGATCTCCTTTAGCACACCAGCAGAATGCTTTAACCTCTTGGACTTTTGCTGCAGCATGCTCATTGGCTTCCCCTTCCTGCCATGTGCAACTCTTCCTTTTGTAGGCACACTAGATTCCTTGACATCAGCCCCAGCTGCTGCTGCTGCAAGCCCTGGCCCCTTGCCAGACCTCCTTGCAGTTGCCTTGGTTCTTGCCATCACTCTGAAAAGGTCCATACAAAGCAATAGTAAAAGATTAGAAACATGGAGAACATAGAATGATTAAAGAAGGTGACAAATTGGATGAAGCAAAATTGAACAATTTGCAACAAAAGGCGATTATGAAGATTTGAAATTTGTAATAGCTCAAAATCGCATTTTTCTGCAAATACTTGAAACAACATGCTATTGCATTCATATGATGAATTCTCTATCTTTCCAACTATAAACAATATGTATTGTGTTTATAGAAGAACTATGCAGGCTTGAAATGGGTAGATGAAGAAGCATTTTAAAATTTGCAACAAAATGCGATTTGGACTATTTTGAGATTTCTAAAATCCTCTCCTCGCGTTTTGCTGCAAATTCTAGAGACAACATACTTCAGCATGCCTTTAGTCATTTCAGTGTGTATGCAGCTTGGTGCAACATGGATTGAGCCTATGGACATCAAGAAGTGATCAAACTCTCATTCAACAGGCCCAAATAAAAAGTCTTCCTGCTTCTACATGCAGTGGAGAAAATCTAAAAAATGCATATAATATTTATCATAATATGTAACCTACATCACATCAATCAATTCCTTACCCTACTATACTATTAAACAAGAAGAAAAGGAAAAAGATTTTCTTACTAACCTGGAAGCTATCTGCAAGTGTTCTGTGCTGATGATGAGTATCCTGTGCTGGGTATGAACCTCTGCTGCTGGTCTGGATGCTGATGGTGTGGAGTAGGGAGGTAGAGATGCAAGAGAACCGAGTTAGGAGAGTAGATTATTACAAAATACAAATAATGGAGTTATTAAATACCACACGTGTGAGATATAGTCGTTTTTTAACACGTGTGGGTCCCACCAAATCTTTTGGGATTTGAAATTTGTGGGTCACTTTTTGCCTTGGAAATTGTGCCAATCATGATTTCATAATTAGATCCATTAACACTTTTCCCTCCCCGTATTCCATCCCTGCCAGCACCCTCCCATCATCCTTTTCTTTCCCACTTTGACCACTTTCTACCCAACACACTCCATCCACTCTGCAACCTGTCTGAAGACTACTACCATTACCAGATCTCCAGGTTACCAGTGCTACAGCTCAGTTTTGGAAGAGAGCAGGAGAATCTCCAGGGCTATTCCAACAGTATGGAAGAGGAAAAGAAAGGTCAGAGATCTATACCCTTTCCAATGTTTTCTGATATATATTTCTTCCATCTGTAGAATTCTTAAATCTCAGTGCCTAGAAATCTAGCAGATCACCCTAGGATTTGATTAGAGATGGATATGAGTAGGATTTGGAATTTTGCAACAAAATGCGATTATAGAGGTTTATATTTTCCAAATGCTCCAAATCGCGTTTTCTTGCAAATTCTGATATTTGTTTTAGTTTTTATTTTTTCCTCCTTCTTTTAATCTCTTTTGCACTGGGGAATTCCTCCTTGCATCATTTACTGTCCTGAACATTGTGAGATATCCCTAGCATTTGATTGGAAATGGATGTCAGTAGAAATTCAGAATTTGCAACAAAATGCGAGGAGAGCACTTTACATTTTTCAAATTGATCTGCATTGCGTTTTGTTGCAAAGTCTTGTGTCTCTTTTGGTTTTTACTGTTTGCTCATTGTTTTGCTTTCTATGTCCATGGAGATGTCTTTCTTGATGATGAGAAATGTTTTTGCTTTGGAATAGTTGATCCTCAGGCCCTTCCTTTCAAGAGGAAGTTGGACTTTTCTGCTGCTATACTCAGACCACAGCAATCACCAGGTGATTCATGTGTGCTTATGAAGAGTTTTGTTTGGTGATATCCTATACATTATCTGATTGCATATGTGAGCATATAGAATTCATGTTATATAAATTTTGCTTCAGGCAAAAGCAAGAGACTAGAGCAGAAAGGTGAGTCTTCCCTTTCAAAACAAAGGGAACCAGAAGAGGACAAATCTCCAGATTTGCTCCTATTTGACTTTCTTCACAAGTGCAAGGCTCAAAGGAACTTCCACATATACCACAGTATTTTCAACAGGGAGTTCACTATGAGCTCTCTTTTGGACCATCACAGAGATTTCCTTTCAGACCATTGGGATACCTTCAAACAACTGACAGAGGCAGGAAGGATTGTGGAAGGTGAAAAGGTTTTTGTGCATTTAAATCATATTGTCTCCATTGACAAGCTGAGGTACCATGTGAATAGAAGGTTTGACAGCCTGCCTGAGGAATATAAATTCAGCTGTAACTTGCACACCAGAAAGTGTAGAGTGCTTGAGGAAAACATGGCATTCCTTATGTACATTGTCTTTGAACAGCAATCTCTAGAAGAGCAAGGGCAGGAGACTGAAGAAGAAGATATATCTGTAGCGGAGGTAAAAGAGGATATTCCTATGGCAACAGATATGGCAGATCAGGAAGAAGATATCAACCTCGAGGATGAGGGGCTGCAAGTGGCTGCTCTTGACCTTGTTCAACTAAGGACTGAAACTCTTAGGGAAGCACAGCCAGTTGAAGACTTTGATGTTCAGAGCAGCAACTATGCAGTGCCCATGCTTCCAGGTGTCTTGATTGGTGGTAAAGATTATGTTTTCCTCCATGATATAGAGTGTATGTTCAATTTGAGGGAGGACTATGCCATTTCCCTTATTGCCCAGGCTTCAAGGCTTGACAAGGAGGTTGGCATAGAGGATGACCATTCACTGCTAGCTTTGGAAACAACCTTTGATCCTACAGAGGCCCTTACTATTTGTTTCAAAGAGGCTGAAAGTTTCCAAGAGCCAGATGAAGCTGCCTTCCAGCTCACCCAGGAAGCTATGAATCTCTCATCACTTCATAAGGAAAAACTTAAAGAAGAGGCTGGACTGGAGGGGAGAGGAATAAATCTTTGGAAAGATGAACTTCTTGTTGCTGATGAAAATGAGAGGGTATGATATTATTACTTCAAATCAAATACTTTATGTTGTGTTTAAATGTTTTGTAGTTATGTATCACTGTCTCACTATAATCTTTTGATACATGGCAGCTACAAATTGAGGATGACACATTCCTCCAGAGATCAAGTGGAAGCAGGCCAGCTGGGTTTGGCAAAATGTCAAGCCTAGCTCATTATATTCATGATCTAGGCAGTGCTAAGATCTTGATTTACCATAGGCAGTTGAGCAACAATGGAGAAGCCATTGTTTACTTCTTTAAATGTTTGTCTAGGGTATTAGGTGGACATGATCTTCCATGGCAAAAGGAAAAGATCATTTTAATAGAGAGGTTGTCCGCCATAGATATATTTGGGGATTATGTGAATAAGCAGGCCTCTAGGGCCTCTTACTTTTTGTCTTACACTTCTTATGCATTAGCATGTGGTGTTAAGGAGCCCAAATGTCTAGAGGGCTATGGAAAACACAAGCTCATAAGGTTTCGAGAGCCACCCATGATTGCATCAGGCCACACAATCCAAGAAGAAGAACACGTGGAGATAGCTGAAGACAGATGTTGGTCATTCCAAGCTACATGTTTCGTTGATGTTGGTCATTCCAAGCTACATGTTTCGTTGATGTTGGTCATTCCAAGCTACATGTTTCGTTGATGTTGGTTCACTTGGCTAATCTATATTGGTTGATTGTGTTTCCATTTATCCATGATGTCATGGTGTTGTTCCATGATGATGGTTACATGTTTCGTGAATGATGGTTGACTACGTTTCCATGGATTGTATCAATGACGCCATGGTGTTTGGATGCACCGTGCCTTGGCTTTGGCTCATCAGATTGACTAGGTTTATTTAAGTCTATCAATGTCTTTTGTGGTCGACAATGCAACTATGCAGGTCTAAATGGCTATAATGGTGGTCAAGTCTTGGAATTCAATCTATGGTAACTAACAAGAAATTCCGTTGATTTCTCTTCCTGTCAGAGGTTTGATTTCTCATCCTATCAGCTTATGAGCTTTATGTTCACATCATGTCATCCTGGCTACATGCTGCTTGTGGATGTCAAAGGTTTGATTTCTTTTTCCGTCATCTTATGAGGTTTACTATCCTGATTGTGAATGTCACATGTTTGATTTCTTGGCCTATCATCTTATGAGGTTTACTTTCAAGTACGCCATGTCAGAGGTTTGCTTTTTCATCCTGTCAGAGGTGTCTACATCCTAATTATTGTTTCATGTCAGAGGTTCGCTTTTTCATCATGTCTGGTTATTCTACCTATGGACGTAAGAAGAGGTTTGATTTCTCGGCCTGTCATCTTATGAGGTTTACTTTCATATCATGTCATCTTGGAGGTTTGATCCAAGTTATAGTTGTCTCATTATCTTGACTCATAATATTGGAGGTTTGATCCAAGTTATAGTTGTCTCATTATCTTGACTCATAATATTGGAGGTTTGATCTTATGTCATAGATTTTTTCCCATGGCAAAGATATGATTCTAGCTTTCCATGATATCCTTACTAACTAGAATGAGTGTCATTTTCTATTTTAGTGACAGGTCAATCTTCCAAGTCAACTTCTCCAAGTAACCAGATTCCCTTACCAAATCTAGTTCATTTGCCATTGATTGGATGATCTTCCACAAGTTGACATTGCCATGCATGTCCTTGCGGATGGACTATATTCCTAAGCAACCATATAATAGATACCTTTATGTCTATTTCTTTATGTACATCTTTTCGTGTACATCTCATATTTCTATAACAAAATTATGGTTTTCCATTTGTTATGGAGACTTCTTCCATATTACAGGGTTTATGGATCAGGATTGTATTTGGATATTGTTGAGCTTCAATATAGAGAAGAGACTACAAAAATATTATTTGGCATCGTCATCCCACGAAGATAGACTCGCACCCAACCTACATGAATGGATCAAGACAATATGAAAATGGATGACCTTCAAAGCCTTCGTTTGGCTATTGTACACATAAGAGTGATGAAGTATATATGGGAGTGATGTAGCTCCTTCATGGCTATTGTATATATGGGAGTGATGTAGCTCCTTCATGGATATTGTATATATGGGAGCGATGTAGCTCCTTCGCAGCCTTCATGGCTATTGTATATATGGGAGTGATGTAGCTCCTTTGAATAATACTTTGTAACTATAAAATAATTTAATATAGCCGTAGGTGTATATAGAGCTGTGGGTTTTTCCCTTGAGCCCCCAAGGGTTTTTTCATCCACAGTTAGAGACCCTTCTTTGAGCGGGGGTGTTGGCTATATATAGAATGTCTCTATATATATAGCCCTAGGATCTCCTCTATATATACTCATCTATTGTGTGTATTCTACACACCTTTGGGGATGCATATGACGTGTCTCTCTCTCTCTCTCACGTTGGTTCAACAGTTGCATCCCAGGAGATCGTGAGAATAGTTATCGCAGACATCATACTGAAGCTGAAACTTGGGGGTGGCTTAAACAAGAGGGAGTGGTGACCGATGACGACATCGTAAAGCAATGCAACTATGCGCTGAGGAGTTGATTCCACGTGTACTTAGTTTCTTCGAAGATTTATATGAGTGTTTTTTATCACTAAATGTGTATACTTTTTCATTAGTAGAAGAAGAATGAAAGTGTGATGATGAAGGTGGTGGTGGTGGGGAGGATACATATGATGATGAGGAGGAGGATGACTACATTTGAAGATAATCTACATAATCTTACGAATATTATCTTAGTTCACTTGTTCTTTATTACACTATTTTTATGTTGACCATGTGGATGCTTCCTATTTTCAATATGAATGACTTGTTTTTTTGGGTTTATGTAAAAGCGATATGTAAAACTTGATGTGAACTACTCTCAATATATGTTTGTATTTCTGAATGAAACTTGTTTATGTATATGTATTTTAAGTTTTTTATAATATATTACTATAAATGTTTTATTTTTCATGCATGTGTGAGTTTTTCT
Organism: Cibotium barometz; assembly: GCF_041138505.1. Lineage (NCBI taxonomy): Eukaryota > Viridiplantae > Streptophyta > Polypodiopsida > Cyatheales > Cibotiaceae > Cibotium > Cibotium barometz. Next base: position 26,631,803 of record NC_141083.1, read on the forward strand.
CTAAAAAAAGGGGAGGGAGATAGAATGGGAGAGAGAAGCAGATCCGTTTCTCTCCCATTTTGTTCCTCGCCCCATTTTGTTTTGTGCAAACTGCACACGTGATTGTACACTCAGTTATGCGCGTGGCTACATGTGTGGCTGTAGAGCTGCATGCCCTAGCCGTGTGCATAGCCACGCTAGAGATATTTGAAACTCCAAATTTTATTCGTTTGCAACACATTTATGGACGTAGCTATGCACGTATCCTCTCGTAGTGTATGCTTATATACGCACAATTGCAACCAATGATTAAAAGAGGTTGACGTCGATCTCAAAATAGAAATTGCATGAAGGTACAGTTGAATATGCACCCGAAACGTTTTTTTGTGATTAATTAATTAGTTGGTGTGTGCAAACCTTGGGTTCAAGACACCAAAATTTTGTTATGTTTATTAAGGTTTTTTGTAAGGTCAAAAATGGAAATGGTGTTGGGTCCGCATGCTTTCTTTCTATCTATGTTAGCCTCCATTACATTCTATTTTTAAAGGTTGATGTCCTCCATAATGATTCATTTTTTGGGCTCATAATGTCCTCCATAATCTTCATTTTTTTGGGCTCACGATTTTCTTTAAAAAGGCAAGAGGGCTCATTCTTTTTCACTTGGAGGGGAGAGGTAGGGAGAGTAAGGTATAGGGTATGTATTAAATGAAAGCTTGGGCTATAGAAAATGTAAATCTTTTAACCATAGACTTTAAAAGGTTTGTAACCTTATGAAGTCTAAAGGTTGAGTGACAGAGAAAAAAATTAATTAATAAGTCTAAAGTTTGATTAAGCACACCATGACGATCTCAAAATAGAAAATTGCATGTATCAAACAAAATGATTTTTTATATTAAGCAATCTCAAAGTAGTAAGTCAATCATCAGGACACCATGCCACAGACCATGACAAGCTATTGTATAATTTGGGCCGAGAGTACGTGGTGACTGCATATGCCTCCGGAGCGTCTCCACACGCGTGGCTTTTGATCCTGCGGCGAGTAGAGTTGAAGAGAGTATTATGTGCGTTTAAACACCCTTCTTATAACAGCAGACTGCCATGTCGTGTACTTACTTGGAGTAGTCTTGCTTGGTGTCGAAGGAGTAAGGGAAGGCGACACCGCAGGCCGTGGGCAGCTTCTTGACAGCAGAGGTGTTGATCTGGACGTTGCGTGCGGCCGCTTCCAGGCATTTGCAGATGGACTGGCGGGCGCCCTTGGACTTGGCAAGGGCGGACAGAGCCCGGACACCCTTGCAGCAGTCGAAGGTCGGCCCATTGCCGCCCTTGGTAAGGTATCCGACGCATTGCACCATGTTCATACTGACCTTGGAGCAGGGAACGTTGTCCTGCGCAACCTCCGACGTGGCGGCCGCCGGGGCACGGCCGCTTGCCAGCAGCAGCACGAGAAGGCTCGCCGCTAAGAGCACAGTCATCTTTCTACTGCCCCACAAGTACATGGCCTCCATTACTAGATTAATAATAATAATAATGATGATTGAGTTCTGTGAGCTCTTGTTAGCACGCAGAATACGTAGTAGTCTCTATCCTTGCTTATATAGAGAGTCTTTTAAGACGTGCGCTCCTCCCGCCTCATCGATGGCATTTACTCTCCAAACCCACCCACCCACCGAGGGCCGTGGATTATTAGCAGACGTTTATCGCGCAAAGCCACCCTCCTGCGTCCTACCTCGCCCAGCTAAGCAGCATCGGTGACTGCCACCTTGTTTGTGAACTCGACGTACGCGGCTCAACAGATTTTGACTTTGTGTTGCGCCTCTTAATTAGGCACCGCCACGTCGTAATCGGCGTTGCGAATTGTTTTGACTTTGGCATTGACGGTCCAGATTTTTGGGACTCGTGAGAGATCTTCTTGTGGGAGGGGGATGGGTGGTGAGACATGAAAAAAGTTAGGCCATTCCCCTCTCATTTTTAGGCCGCCTCGTCCAACTTTACGAAACTAGGTGAAATAAAGCAGTACCCCCAAGAATACAGAGGTGCCCTTTCCCCTCTCCTAGGTGAAATAAGCGATGGTGGTGAAACTCAGAGTCTACCCTGAAGAATACAATGGACCCTGTCCCCTCTCCTTTTCAGGCCGCCTCGTCCAACCTTTTTTTCATGAAAATAAAATTAAAGAAAAAAGACAAAAAAATATGTACAAAATGGCTCGGACATCAGAGCTGCAATGAATGTCCAGTCAAACTACACACTTAACATAAATATCCTCTCTACAAACAAAAACTCCAAAAGATGTACAGTGAACAATTGAACTGGTACAAATCTTCAAATTCTGACGCGACAGAGGGTTACATCCATCTTCAAATTCTGACGAGACAGAGGGTTACATCCACCTACAAGCTCCACCAAAAGATTAGTATGCTTTCACAAGCTAAGGCTTCTTCATCTAACTCTACAAATAGACATTGCAAAAGATGTACAGTGAATAGTTTAACTGGCACTAATCTTCAAATCCTGACACACAGGGTTGCATTCATCTACAAGCTCCACCAAAAAATTAGTTTGCTTTCCCAAGCTAAGGCTTCTTCATCAGAGACAAACAGCTTAACAGTCATTAAGTACACCTTAATTATGTAGATTTCCATGCAAAACAATTTAACTTTCGAGAGTTGATAAATAGGATCAGGGCAGTGAGAGCATTAGCTCTCACACTCTCTAGCCCACCACTAATCATTTTGCTTTGAAAGGCGAAATCATTGATTTTAGTCACTGTCTAGCCCACCACTAATCATTTTTCTTTAAAAGATTAAATCATTTCTTTCACACCAAATCTCGCACAGCACAAAATATCTGACAAAGCTTATAGTGACTTCCTACTCTTGTAGAGGGGTATTAAAAACCCCCCGAAAAATAAATGATTTTTCAATACTCTCCAAGCATAAACATATTTTAAAGGGCTTTGAGAATCTATTAGTAGTAAGTGTTGGCTATAAGCACATTCAATCATGAGATGTTTAACTGATTTTGTAGCTGCTAGGCATCTCTTACACAGGAGAGATGCCATGTTCCTATCAGCAAGTTTGTCACCAGAGGGAGGAGCCCCCCATTACACTTTCCATAGAAACAATTTGAAATTAGTAGTGCCCAATTGTAAAATGAAAATGAAAATTTATGATGGAAGACCAAACCCAGTCTCTCCAGCAAAAATCAATAGCTCTCACCTGAGGAGTCCATCTGACACAAACCTTTAAGGCTCCTTCTAGGACCTCTAAAGAGTCCTGTTTTTTAGAGAAAACATTACCTTTAATTGTTCGAGGTCTCTCCAACCAAAAAGAGGGCCATCCCATAAATGATCCAATTTCATGATACCTTTGTTATAAAAATACCTAGCCATTCTAATATTGCTTAGAGCCAAAGGAGAGTCTGACAAAGGAGCCCACTAAGTAGACCACTGAAGCGAGATGTCTATGTGATCCTTTCCATTGAACAGTTTCCAACACAAACATGCATCTTTTGATAAGCTTATGAATAAACGCAGCTTTACCTCAAGATAAAGATAGCTGAGACAAAAAAATTTCCTGCCCATTCTTATCCAACAATTTACCCCTTTCAGAACAAACATTGGAGCCTTTATACACATTTTAGCTCCAACCTGCTCCCCTTTACAAATGGAGGCTATCGATTTAGAGTACATAGCTAAAGATGATTTTTCCAGATTGACCACTCCAAGACCCCCTCGTGTTTTTGGAGAACAGACAAGCTTCCACTTACACCAAGCTAGAAACCGATCACTTTGACTCAAGTTTCTTTCCAAAAGAAACTTTTAATAGGTTTCAAAACTTCTTTCCAATGGCATTTGTTTAAACCTGGCACTGAAACATAGAACAAGAAATAGGGCATCAGAATGGAGTTGATCACCTTGATTTTCCCCGCCAAGATAAGAAACAAAGTTCCATTTTCTATGTTTTCTGCCCACTTTTTCAAGGACCCAATCAAAAATCTGCTTATCATAGATTCCAACACCTTCACGGACCCCCAACTATCTCAAAATAGTGCCTCTTTTAATTATTTCACCTGACCACCAAGATGTCAAAAGAAGAATCTTTAGAGAAAGAAATGAGCAAGGATTTCTCAATGTTGCAACTAGAGCCAGAGATAATAGCAAAGCAATGCATAATGGATAAAGCTTCTCTAAGAAACCTCTGTTAGAAAAAGGAGAGAATCATGAGGAAATAGTCTAGCTAAACTCTCCTTACCATAATCCTACAATTAACCCCTTAGAAGTAGCATCCTCAAGAGCTAATCCAAGAAATCAAATGACCCACTCAAGACATGGAGTAGATAACAGGGGTGTAGGTTAGCCATCGTGAGGAGGGTTTAGCTAAACTCTCCTCACCATCATCCTACAATTAACCCCTTAGCAGTAGCATACTCAAGAGCTAATGCAAGAAAGCAAATGACCCACCAAGACTTGGAGTAGATAGCATGGGTGTAAGGTCACCATCCTAACATCTTATAAGGGAGAAGTCCACCATGCAAGCTTGGGCCTGAGAGCTCCAAGAAAAGTAATAGTCAGAATGATAAAAAAGGTGTACAATGCCCATGAGACAATCTTTTATCAATATTATCTTTAACACATATATTTTTATAAAACTTCATTGGGGAGACATTTTTTGTTTTAACTCGGGCCTCAGGCCCAAGATCCTCCTATAGTTATTGATTTTCAACCACCCATAGGCACCCACGCGTAGGCACTTAATTATCCGCTTGTTGTAGGTGATGCAACCAACCAAGGGGGTCTTGAAACCAAGATCTCTTAGTCCTAGACAAAAACCTTCACTACTTGAGCTATCACCTCATTGGTTGGGGAGTCAATTTTTTTTCGACCTTCACTGGTCTACTATTTTCCTTACATTCAATCATGCCAAATACCTTGAGTATCTTACATATATATTTTTACTAAGAGATGAGTGAAAAGATGTAGGGGAGAAGAGAGCTTAAGCTCTTGCAAGCACACACACACTCACACAAACCTTAGAAGAGAACACATAAGGTGAAAGGCTCAAAGTTCTTCTTCTTCACACAAAAAAAGAGATCTACAAAGAAGATAAAGTGACTAACACACATAATAGAGTATATACAAGTGGTCCATATTGTGATTACGCTAAGTAGAGTGGGTAGATGTGGACTAGTGGTAGTCGAGCTGTAGAATCTCTGGCAAAGATATGTCAGTAGTACCAGCTAGCAAACCCGCCAGTGATGTAAATGTTGAATAGTCATGCAGGCACCTCATGATGAGTGTCAGCTCATGTTGAGTTTGACATCTCAACACTCCCCCTCAATCTACACTCCAACTCATGAACTCCGAGCTTATCTCAAAATCTATGGAGCTTCTCGGCTCCCAAGCCTTCATGAAGATGTCAGCGACCTGATCATGTGTGCTGACGTAGACCAAGTTGATGTCGCCTATACCAAGACTCTCTCCGTGATGAAGTGGTAATGTACCTCAATGTGTTTTGTCCACGCATGGAAAATTGGGTTCCTGGCCAACTGTATATTGCTAAGATTGTCACAATATATGAAAACCTTCCTCTCCACATGCAACCCCAAATCAGCCAAGTAGCTTGCATAACCAAGCTACCTTATACGCTGCCATCACAACTCCTTTGTACTCTACCTCTGTACTTGAAAAGGCAACCATGGGCTGCTTCTTGCTGTTTCATGTCACAACAACACTCCCCAATGAAAACATAAACCCACCAGTCGATCTCAGGTCTGAGATGCTACCTGCCCAATCTGCATCTGTGTACCCATATAGCTCCAATGATACACCTACTGCATAAAACAACGCATATTTAATAGTGGCCCTCAAATACTGAAGTGTGTGTCGCACACTACCTAGATGTGGTTTATGTGGAACCTGCATAAACTGGCTCTCTAAGCCAACAATGTAACTCAAATCTGACTTGCTAATCATGACATAGATTAAACTCCCCACAATCTTCTTGTACATAGTGGGATCCTCCAATACATAACCTGCATTCACACTAATCTTGCCATTTTGATCTAATGGCACCGAGATTGACTTATAATTAGCCATTCCATACTTGGACAACATGTCCAATATATACTCTCTGTGAGCCAAATATAATTAGGTGTGCGAATGACCTCAATTCCCAAAAAGTAGCGCAGATCTCCCAAATCCTTCATCTCAAACTTCCTTTTGAGAATTACCTGTGATTAAAATAATTGTGCATAGAATCTTAAACCATACTACTATAAGTTTTATTTCTTATAAAGTCATAATTTAATACAACCCTAGTTATGTTTGGAAGAATAATTATACTTCAATCCATTCTCATTGTTTCTCATTTTTCTCAATGTAGAGCATCATTGCAATTGAATATATATAAAAGGTACTACTCTCTTACGCTTCAGTTACATGTTTATTATTTACGTCTATTTCAACTACAAATGTAAATTAATCTTTCATCATCTAGACTTGTTCACTTAATCAAAATGTTTAGAATCATTACTTTTCATTCATATTTTATCAAATTTATCCATTCTTCATTTGTAATCTCACATCCCCTCAAACAAACTTTCCAACTTAAGGTTAGCATTTTCCTATCCTTATATCCATAACCAATTTAACTTTTATTCTTATGATGTTAAGCTTCTCATGACATTTTGTTTAATAACTTTATATACCCTATCCATATAAGTAATAACGATTTACATCCCTAAGTGTTAATATTCTTTTTGACATATTATTTCAATAACACTAAAACGATGGAGCTATGTATATGTATACATTCAATGTCTTTTTTTATAAGTACTTCTATAATATCTTTCCAAATTAAGAATCTAATATTAATAAACCAAACATTCAACATTAAGATTAGTTCAAGTTCAGTAACTTAAATAAAATTTCTAGATAGAGAAAATTTGTGTCGAAATTTAAGTTTTAGAGGGAACTAGCCACTCCACCTCAAACTTCTATCATTAAGGAAGTGATGGATGGAATTAATCTCATGGTATGGGACATCAGATTTGTTTCATATACTCACTCCAGACACATTTATGTCTTCTATCTTCTACCATCCTATGCGTGTATGTACAATGCGCCTATGTGGTATGGGACACTTAGACTCGTCTTACGTACATTCATTTGATTGGCTTATTGCATATGCATTATGTGTAGATCTAGTCTTTCACACCAATCATGAAGCCATACTCTCATGCGTTTAGGCAGTTGTATATCGAGGACGCCCGTATATATGGCATGCTTGTGGGCATCCATTGTTGGTTTCAGTTGGTTCATATGGAGGGGTGATTCTCAGGGTACTTACACCTAGAAAACATGTGTGTGGTTGTTATTTGAATACTTATGGGTTGTCTATATCTCAAGATGATGTTGGGATTAATTGATATCTTCAGATAATTCTTTAACTAACATGGAAAGTGTTTGAGTATAGCAACGAGAAGTGCGAGGGTACCGATTGAGATATCACACTATACAAGGGTACCGATTGAGGTGTTGATGAATGGCTATTGGTGGATTGAGCGATGGTGTGAAGATGATGATCATTTTTTATTTTGTGAATCATGTCTTAAGCTTTTTGTGCATATTATTTTTATCAGTGTGATGATCACCAATTTAGGTGTCGCACGAGTTTTCTTGATTGGTATTCCATGTCCATAAGAACCTCTGAGCCATGGTATATGCCATCTAGAATGCTACTTTTGTCAAGTTAGGAGTGGTTATCTGCGAGTAGGTGGTTATAGTGGAGGGGGAGCCCTCGATCTTCGCACTATACTTCTCTTGTAAAAGAGGAGTTTCCTGTGGCTTTAATAGTGGGGAGTGTGTGGCTCAGGGGGTTCACCTCAAAAAAATTAGTTTACCACATGCGATCAAAAGGAGGGGTATTTTAATTCAACTTCAAAAAAAAAAAATCGGTTAGTTCATAAGTAAAGAGGGGTGGTTTTATTGGGGGGAAAAATTTAGTTAAGGGGTTTTTTAAATGCCCCTTGAACGCACGTAATACATATGACTTTTTAGAAGTGCCCCTCCCAAGGCGTGTGGAAAGTCCTCAGAAGCTTTCATCCGAAAGCGGCATTGTCCGCCCTGCTTGTATAAGCAGTATTGTAGGAGGTCTTAACAATGTCCTAATATCAGATGTATTTTTTGTCTAAGCTTGTGTTGTTGTTTTCTCTTGATTGGCTACGCATTGTCAAGGTAAGCAGCCTTATGCATTCAACCTCATTTTTATTGCACCCTTGGGTGCTGGGCTTAGGAAATGGACTTATGCATAGAGATATGGGGCACTGTTATATGCCATTTAGAATGCTGCTTATGTCAAGTTAGAAATGGTTATCAACGCGTAGGTGGTCATAATGGAGGGGAAGCCCTCAATCTTCTCACTATCCATATCTTGTAAAAGAGGAGTTGCCTTTGGTTTTAATAGTGGGGAGCGTGTGGAAACTGCTCAAAAGCTATCATCCAAAAGGGGCACTATCCACCCTGCTTGTCTAAGCAGTGTTGTAGGAGGTCTTATTAATGTCCTAATATCACATGTTGTATTTTTTTTCTAAGATTTAAGTATGGCTTTTGTTAGATCAATTGTGTTTTGTTGTGTCATGCATGTATGTAGAAGAAATGTCGATCGACCCATCACAAGACCCTCCTATGGGAAATTTGCTATCTATTATAAATGAACGATATGAGCAGCAAGCTTGGTCTCAGTTTACTCAGACATAGGTATGGTTCCATCAAACCTTTTCACATACACAAAGGTAATCTTTCATGCATTCTTTAAGTCTTATATTTTAATCTTATATGCAGGCGGGCTTACAATCGAGCCAGTCAATGCCATGGGGACAGACTACCCCACTTGTCCAGCAAACGTTGTGGGGGTAATCTACCCCACTTGCTTAATTGGGGCAGACCATGCCTTTGATAGGCACGGGCCGAGCGGTGCAGGCCATCATGATATGGTTGTGATAAGCCTACACCACCTTCCTCGACTAGACCCACCCCTGCTCCCTCACATGCGTCTTCACGAGGGTAGTAGATGTGCTAGTAGCGGGGGGGAGCAGGCTGCTTTTGCTTTGTCAAAAGTAGCACTAGGTGTCTCGATGTGTCTCACCAACAATGGGGCTCTTCATCTATACATTATGAGCCGGTCCCTAGGAGACCCATTCTACCATTCGATCCATCCACCCTACCATACAACGTGGATGTAGATGGTGCCCTCATGATGGATGCACGAGGAAAGCAAGTCATGAACCATATGCATTTACTTGGCGTGAACTCCTTCAAAAAGTGAAAAGCACAAGATGAACTTTCTAAGCAATATGTTATCGATGTGCTTAAGTTGGAGTTCCCTATACCACATGTGGGTCTTTTCTTCTCCGAGGAGTGGATGAAGAGGCAGATCAAGATTTTTATCTCTAATAGGAGAGCAAATATCAAGAGAGCAGCAAAGAATGACTTGGAGAAGCTTAGTGTTTACAACATGACCGAGGAGTGGAGGCATGCACGTAGCTTCGTGAGAAAGCACCCAAGTGCTTTTCTGGCAAGTGCTTCCCGACTATGGAAGTGGGGCTTTACACTTCGGCTCCGGCGAGAAATCCTCCTTTCTTGCTTGTTTTGTAAGTAATCATTTCTTCTCTTCTTAAATTTTATTTTGTACTATAATGTTTTCTTTAAATAATTATATATTTTCTTAATTGTTTTTTGTAGAGGGAGGTTGTTGGGTGTGACCCAACAAAGGAGGAGTATGACTATGGGTATAGAGCTCCCCGTTTGCAATTTTTGGGTGTTGATGCGTACACGAGGCATACGCTTGGATGAGTCCATTTTGGGGACTCAAGCAGATGAGGTAAGTGAGCCTAAACCATTATCTTTTCTAGGTCTAATTATTTTTTAATGGTCTTACTTACCTTGCGCTTGATGGCATGTATGAAGGATGACGGGGAAGATGAAGAGGAGGATCCTAATTATCAGCGTGAAGCAAGTGAAGAGGACGAGGAAGGTGATGAAGATAATCACTCGGAATGTGATGAGGATAATCACTCGGAATCCGATGAGGATTCCAATTAGATATCTCTTCATTGTAAAAACTTTATGTATATATGGCCAAAGGCCCAACACTTTCTGAAATATAATAACTTTTTGGGCTCAATTGCATTCTCCACGATGTATGTGTTTCTTATATTTGTGTTTGTGTTATAAATCTGAAACTGTGACTCAATTTTAATTAAAAAAAAGAATTGGGGCGGCAGGCTGGGGAGTCATGTGCAGACTCCCCAGTCTGCCCCAGCTCTTTTTTTGTGTAGAGTTTCGCTCTCTGAGTAGTAAAAATCGCAGAGAAATATCGTTGAGCAGCCAACGACATTTGGGTGCGAGATAGCAAAATTTCATTACTAAGTAGCCAACGACATTTTGCTGCTATTTTCGGCTGAGCAGCAAACCCATTGCAATGAAAATAGTAGTGTTTCTAGCAACAAAAATTGCTTGATATCTACCTACCCTTCTAGTTATAAAACGTTGCTATTTTTGCTACTAAACCTTGATTTTGTTGTAGTGTATGCTAGCACATACATTCCCCCTTCACTCACATATTCTCGCGTATACATGTCCTCTCACTCACATATGCTCACACATACATGTCCTCTCAGTCACATATGCTTGCATGTATAGGCTCCCTCACTCACATACGCTCTTAAACACACATGCTCCCCGTAACTCACATATGCTCGTATGTACACACCCTCAAATTGCATACGCTCCACTGAAAGGTAAGACTAGAAAAGATTATTTATATGTAAAAGTTTTGCATATAAATAAGGTTCAGGGAATTTCAAATAGGAAATACCTAAGCAATGGTAAATAGGCATTAAAGTTAAATTAAAAAGGGAAGTTAATGGTGCACAATGGAAGCCCAAGGGACATAGAGGAGGGTTCCCCCTTCTAGGGGTAATTGAAGAGGCATTGGTGATTGAAAAGGCAACGTTTAGCAAATGAAAGGTGAAGGGGCTGAAGTTGGAAGGTCATGCACCACTTAGGCCTATATAACCATGAGTTTAGGGTCTATTTGGGATATTATGGTTGGGCAGAGAATCAAAGTACTAGTCTTACAAGTCCTCAAGTCTATAATGCAAGGATCATTACATTGTTAATAGAGCCAAGTTCTTTCTCTTCCATGTTTCCATTGAGCTACTCATTGCTAAATCTAATCTCTACTTCTTAATCTCTTTTCTATTCATTTTCATAATTTAATCCCTATATTTCTCAAATCTTCTCTATACAAAATACCTCTTACCTAATAAATTGGGCATATTTTGGAGTTCTACATGGATCAAGTGGAGTACAAGACAACCTTGAAGGATATTTGAAACAAATATCCATGGGGAATCAACGGAACTGTTCTTCACATCATTAGGGACAACTCATAATTATGCGACCAAGTAAGGTCATTGTGTTGTAAAAAAACTTTTCTTTGTAAGAAATTTTCCATTTTTATTAGAGTTAGAGTAAATGGCTTCTCAAGGTGGGAAGGATGAAAATGGTGAGAAGGGGGAAAACCCAATGTCCTCTTTCCATGTGAAAGAGGATATTACAAAACCAAATGAAATAGATATGGATTACGACTTTAATAATTATGAGGGTATGAAAATTATGAAAATAAATGAAAAAATCTCTAATATAGAAAATAAACTTGAGAAAATGATGGGTCTTCTTAGCTCCTTGATGGGAGGGGAAGGATTGGGAGTAAAAGAAATATCTAAAAATAACATTGGTGAGGGAAGGGAAAAAACTCTAGAAAAAGGATTGAATGAAACCATAATTGAAGAGGGTCCCAAAACTAGAGACCAGGGTATGGTATTCAAAGATTTAAAGGCACCCACTTTTAGTGGAGAAGAGAAGGGGATAAATAAAGGTGTGGTCATTATTTTTCTACAAAATGGCAATACTTTCATCTTTTCAGAAATGTGCCTGAAGCTAGCCTATCCTTTTAGAAGGCAAATCTTCTAAGTGGTGGATGAGTTTAGCGGAATCTAGGCAAGTAGACGATTTTTGGGATTAATTCAAGGAATTATTCAAAAAGAAATATCTTCTTGAAAATGAAGATTGAAATTGGATAATTGTTGTATGGAACAAAATAATTTAAATCTCACTCAATATAGCTTTGGAAAAATTGTCTTAAAACTTAAGGGCATTGAAAATTTTAAAAATATAAGAGGTTTCATTAGAGACCTGAAGAGAGAATACAAGAAGGAAGTTCGCTCCAAAAGAGCCAAAAAACTTAGATGAGGCTATAAGATTTGTAAAACATTTTGACGCTAACATGGGTAATGGTAATCATAAAGAAAAAGATAAGAATTATTCATATAAGCCTCATGGAGAAAATTTTGGCTCTAAAAAAAAAACAGTTCTTTTCTTTAAAAAGGAATAACCTTCAAAAAAGCAAAAATCCAATCCTAGTAAGCTTCTAAAAAAGTAAGATTTTGAGAGAGCAGTTAAAGAAAAACTTTGTTTCTCTTGTCTTGATCCGGGACAAGATAAAAATTATTGTCCTAAGTCCCAAGGACAATAACTTACTAGGAATGGTAATGATAAACCTAAAGGAAAATTAGTGCACACAAATCAAATGTTGACACTTAAGGATTCTCCTGAATATAAATCGGTTGAGGTTTGTCATTCTGATGAAAATCATTGTTGTATGGTGTCAAAATCTATGTGGGAACCATCATTTGGACCACATGATTTGGTTTGAGTGCATGGGAATATTAAGGATAAAAAAGTTAGAATTCTCATAGAGGATATGACCACACACAACGCTGTAAATTACAACTTGGTTAAGACCTTAAGTTTCCTCAAGTCCCAAGCTCGCATAAGTATATAGTATCATTAGTCAATGTCTATGATAAAAATGAGTGGGATATTGTGGTAAACCAAGTTGGGATAAAGATTCAAGAGTATGAAGCACTTTGATATTTTCAAGTGATGCGTCTCTCAATCGTAGATGTAATTCTTGAAAGAGAATGGTTATTTTCATTGGGAGAAACAGTTTTTGAGAAGCTATTTTCATAATACACTAACATTTGAGAATAAATGAAAATTTATTACATTGCAAGGAGAGCACAATGCACCATCTTCTCCTTTGATATGTAATATTGAGCTCCAAAAAGCTTCGGTAAGGTTATGAAATAGAACAAATGTTTTTGTGTTATGCAGGTACAAATTAAATATATATCATCATAACATATGTACACATTGATCGGTTTGTATAAGGATTTGATGATTTTGTTGTTTATTTCAAAAATATTGGATGTTGGTCAAGATTTTTGGGTTTTAATTTATTTAAAGTTTTTATTTCCACTCAATTTGAACAGTCTGTTTTTTTCCCCAGTGTCGCTTGAACGATGTTTATAACGACGCGACGTTTAATTAGCACCACTCAAGCAATGTTAATAATGATGTTAATAGCAGAGTAACATAAATTGCCGCTAAAATGTCACAAATAAACATCGATAATGATGCCTTCTCTTGTAGTGAACCTCCATTGATGCTGTCGACATAGTGGTGGGTTTGCAAGCTCGAGGCACTTCGAACGTTGTCTCGACATAGTGACAACAAGTCTCATGGCAGTTGCCTCCCATGTTTTGGCCATGCTTGTCACACAAAGTCCAATGTTGAGGGGAATGACAAGGGCCTTTACTATCATGTCTCATGGTACACAAGTGGGGAAATTATGGATGCAAAGGGTAGTCTTATGTGTATACCCACCAGTTGAGGCAGTTATGTGTAATAGTACATATAAAACTTGTTTCATCGAGTTTAATGAAAAGGGACCTTAAGTACATCTGCCAGACTCTACATGAGTGATTCCCCAATCTAGAGAACAACCATTTCCCATGTGATTGTGTCTGTAGCCATTGCATAAGATTTCTCAATAGTAAGAGGTCTCACAAGAATGCAAGAGCACAAGATGCTAACTATCATGGCCCTCCAAGGGGGGGTACATGAAAGGGCCTGGTTCGATGCAGTGTAGGAAGCAAATGATGGGATTATATTCCCCCAAAAGAAGTTGTAGCGCATCAAGTGCAACCTCAACAATCGAAAGTACGACATTGGAGGCCAACCAAGAAGGATGCATGGAAATATAGATTCGTAAGTACACTCCAGTACAAAATTTATATCTTTTATCTAAATTTTGTGGCTAAATTTATCTTATTGTTATAGGTATTAGGGCATTAGAGGGGTGAAGATAAAGGATGTGGAGGCTTAAACACGAATGCCATGCTTGCCCCAGTGTGTAGAGAGAGAAAGAGAGAAAGATAGATGTTCTAGTGAAAGAGAGATTGCATGATCCAATGATCAATAGATTAGGTTGACGTGGTGCCTTTACCTTAGATGTACAATGCTTTTATAGCCTTTTGAGGCTCATCTAGATGACATCATTGCTTATACCAAATAGGTATAATATCTAAATGTTCTAACCACCCTAAGTGGTTTCACACACACACACACACACACACGTAATATCTAGCCTTAGAGGCTATTCCCACACATACTTAGCCCTTGAAGAGGTTGTAAACATGGACACACATAGGTACACAAACACCATTATTCACACACATGATGGAAATACACATGAAGCTTCAAAATACCCAGCAAACTCCCCTTTGGAGCCAATGAGAGTAAGCATTCACAAACATGATGATTTGGGCCCACAACTATACATGTGATACAAAAGTCACGATGCACCCAACACCTAAAACTCTCATGTCAGTCTTCATAGGAGCTTGACCATACATTTGATTCCTTAGCCTCTCTAACTAGCCTCCCTTGACTCAGAACAAGGATAAGAGAGAAATAAAGAGCCTTTTATAGGAAAAGGCGGCACAAACATAGACCTAAAACTTACCCTATCATATGAAACTTATGGTATTTGGATAGTGTTTTCTATCTCAAGATTTTTGTTTTCCAGTACATGTTCACCTTGGTAGAGAATATTTAGCATATATAGCTTCTTTTTTACTTCTTACCCCACCTCCCCCCTCCCCTCCCCCCCCAAAAGAAAGAAACCAGAAAAAAATACAAACAAAAAAATGGCATCCTTTGTATGCATAAAGCTTTTGGCATAGAGATCTATTTCTAGCCATTATTCATAGAAGCTATAAAAATGATCTTATACATAGGAGCTATATGAATAGCTCCTATGCATGAGAGCTATGCATAGATCTCTTTGCATAAGAACATAGCCTCATAGGCACATATTACATAAGCTTATGCTTATGTTACATCTCCATGCATAACAAGTAATACATATACTTTAATATGCATGCATAAAGTAATGAAATCGATAGATTTATATTAAAAGAAGACCTTGCTATCACTTAGGGTTAAGCTTTTTCTTTTTTTGCTCCTCTATAACCGGGTTGTTACAAGATAAGGGTGTCTAGTTTTGTCCAGTTTTTATGCTAGACTGGGACAATGCTTGCAGAGAAAATTTGGGGGAGCAAGGTACTTCAAACGAGATCAAACAACTAATAGAACATACCCATGCACTTAAATTAACCTAATATAACTTAAACTAATATAAATTAGTCTAATTAATTAAAAATATGATGAAATAATAAAAAAATGTTCTTTCCATACTTAGAGTGATCCAATTTTTTTTCCATAGATGCACCATTACAAGTACACTAGTCCCTATAGGTTTTAGATGATTTACATCAAAAACATCATTTTACTAATTAGATTATTAATATTTGTAGGCCTTCTAATAGCGTAAAAGAAATTTGAAAAAGATATCATTAAAAATCCAACCATTGGATTTGTAATTTTGACTATCCACCACATTCTATTAATGTCTCACTATCTACCACTCTTTTAATCTACAAGACTAAGCATTTTAAGTGGTAGTTATTGTGGGTACAAAAAGTGGCATATATTATAACACTTTAAATGCCTTAAAATATTTAAAGAAAATAGATAAATATTCTAAAATGTTCTCAAAAGCTCAAGTTAAGTTTTATATTATGTGAAGATCTAAGATCCAAAGTGGGAATCTCAAATGAGTTTATATGTAAACGATATTAGCATTTTATGGAATCAATCCAAATTTGGGATAGGGTGTATACTTTAAATATGTACCTAAGGAAATGAGGACTTTCGAATAAATAATGCTTAATTAGATTGTGCAACTATATTCCCAACTTTTCATGTGATGTTCCAATAAAAGAACTTGAAAGGAAATGCCTTTGTTAGCTATAAGTATACTATCCACTAAAGGTAAACAAATGCCTGTTTTTTTACTATTTACAGGGTTCCTGAGTGGACAAAACTGCCCCCCTGATCCTGCAACCACCCAACCATTGATACCCATATGGCCAAGGGAGCTATTTCCCTTATGATTCGTGGGCCTCATCAACCCATTGATGGTTGGATCTCCTTGTTGATAGTCCCATCTTGCATAGAAGTGAATGCATCTCTCAATGTTTCCTCATCAGACCCCAGATCCTATAAATAGTTGGGTGAGGAGGACAAGCAAGTGTTTCTTTTGTGACTCCATGTGAGATAGAGTAGAGAATTTAAATTCGCAATCAAGATAGGAGAGAGTGGATGTGATAGAGAGGGAGGGAAGATATTTGTAAGTAAGAAAGGGAAGAGTGGGGGTGAGAGAGAGGGAGGAGGGAAGAAACAAGGGAGGGTTAAAGTGGATGTGAGAGGAGAGAGGGAGGGAAGAGGCAAGGGAGGGGGAGAGAATAGAGATTGGAAAAATAGGCAAGGGAAAGAGAGGGAAGAGACACACACATGGAAGAAAGAGAGAGCAAAAGAGGGATCAGAATTGAAAGAATGATTGAAATGCATGATTACTGCCAATTTGCATTATTTTTTGCCATGGGTGACGTTAATCGTCACACTTGGACTAGGAATTATTATCTTTAAAAAGACCTGAAAATTCACTTTGTAGGTTGTGACGATTTGTGGCACTAAGTGTCATAACATTTGTGGCATAAAATTTGTGATGTTTAGCATCACATTTGTGACATTGAATATCATAAAAACATTTGTGATGTTTAGCATCACATTTGTGACATTGAACATCATAAAAACATTATTGCCTTCAAAAACGTTCCCAAGATGACTTTGTGTCTGACATTTACAACGATGTAAGTTTTGTGACATTAAAACATCACTAATAACATCGTTTTCTCCTAACGTTTTAATATCTCTCGCCACTTAGAAACCAAATACAGTAAACTTTTTTTTTAAAGGGATGTGACATTAAGCATAGAGTTTTCTTGTAATGTTTCTTATGAAATATGTGTTATGTTTTCTATGCATTTAATTTTACATGCTACATGTTCGTAATTGTAAGAATTGACAGTTGGTTGCATCCCAAGAAATCGTGAGAATAGTTAATCGCAGACATCATACTGAAGCTGAAACTTGGGGGTGGCTTAAACAAGAGGAAGTGGTGACCGATGAGACGACATCGTAAAGCAATGCAACTATGCGCTGAGGAGTTGATTCCACATGTACTTAGTTTCTTAGAAGATTTATATGAGTGTTTTTTAGCACTAAATGTGTATACTTTTTCATTAGTAGAAGAAGAATGAAAGTGTGATGGCGAAGGTGGTGGTGGTGGGGAGGATACATATGATGATGAGGAGGAGGATGACTACATTTGAAGATAATCTACATATGATGATGAGGAGGAGGATACATATATGATGATGAGGAGGAGGATCACTACATTTGAAGATAATCTACATAATCTTACGAATATTATCTTAGTTCACTTGTTCTTTATTACGCTATTTTTATGTTGACCATGTGGATGCTTCCTATTTTCAATATGAATGACTTGTTTTTTTGGGTTTATGTAAAAGCGATATGTAAAACTTGATGTGAACTACTCTCAATATATGTTTGTATTTCTGAATGAAACTTGTTTATGTACATGTATTTTAAGTTTTTTATAGTATTTTACTATAAATGTTTTTTTTTTCATGCATGTGTGAGTTTCTCTAAAAAAAAGGGGAGGGAGATAGAATGGGAGAGAGAAGCAGATCCGTTTCTCTCCCATTTTGTTCCTCGCCCCATTTTGTTTTGTGCAAACTGCACACGTGATTGTACACTGAGTTATGCGTGTGGCTACATGTGTGGCTGTAGAGCTGCATGCCCTAGCCGTGTGCATAGCCACGCTAGAGATATTTGAAACTCCAAATTTTCTTCGTTTGCAACACATTATGGACGTAGCTATGCACGTATCCTCTCGTAGTGTATGCTTATATACGCACAATTGCATCCAATGATTAAAAGAGGTTGACGTCGATCTCAAAATAGAAATTGCATGAACGTACAGTTGAATATGCACCCGAAACGTTTTTTTGTAATTAATTAATTAGTTGGTGTGTGCAAACCTTGGGTTCAAGACACCAAAATTTCGTTATGTTTATTAAGGTTTTTTGTAAGGTCAAAAATGGAAATGGTGTTGGGTCCGCATGCTTTCTTTCTATCTATGTTAGCCTCCATTACATTCTATTTTTAAAGGTCGATGTCCTCCATAATGATTCATTTTTTGGGCTCATAATGTCCTCCATAATCTTCATTTTTTTGGGCTCACGATTTTCTTTAAAAAGGCAAGAGGGCTCATTCTTTTTCACTTGGAGGGGAGAGGTAGGGAGAGTAAGGTATAGGGTATGTATTCAATGAAAGCTTGGGCTATAGAAAATGTAAGGTTTGTAACCTTATGAAGTCTAAAGGTTGAGTGACAGAGAAAAAAATTAATTATTAAGTCTAAAGTTTGATTAAGCACACCATGACGATCTCAAAATAGAAAATTGCATGTATCAAACAAAATGATTTTTTATATTAAGCAATCTCAAAGTAGTAAGTGAATCATCAGGACACCATGCCACAGACCATGACAAGCTATTGTATAATTTGGGCCGAGAGTACGTGGTGACTGCATATGCCTCCGGAGCGTCTCCACACGCGCGGCTTTTATCTCTCACTTGATCCTGCGGCGAGTAGAGTTGAAGAGAGAATATTATGTGCGTTTAAACACCCTTCTTATAAGAGCAGACTGCCATGTCGTGTACTTACTTGGAGCAGTCTTGCTTGGTGTCGAAGGAGTAAGGGAAGGCGACACCGCAGGCCGTGGGCAGCTTCTTGACAGCAGAGGTGTTGATCTGGACGTTGCGTGCGGCCGCTTCCAGGCATTTGCAGATGGACTGGCGGGCGCCCTTGGACTTGGCAAGGGCGGACAGAGCCCGGACACCCTTGCAGCAGTCGAAGGTCGGCCCATTGCCGCCCTTGGTAAGGTATCCGACGCATTGCACCATGTTCATACTGACCTTGGAGCAGGGAACGTTGTCCTGCGCAACCTCCGACGTGGCGGCCGCCGGGGCACGGCCGCTTCCCAGCAGCAGCACGAGAAGGCTCGCCGCTAAGAGCACAGTCATCTTTCTACTGCCCCACAAGTACATGGCCTCCATTACTAGATTAATAATAATAATGATGATGATTGAGTTCTGTGAGCTCTTGTTAGCACGCAGAATACGTAGTAGTCTCTATCCTTGCTTATATAGAGAGTCTTTTAAGACGTGCGCTCCTCCCGCCTCATCGATGGCATTTACTCTCCAAACCCACCCACCCACCACGAGGGCCGTGGATTATTAGCAGACGTTTATCGCGCAAAGCCACCCTCCTGCGTCCTACCTCGCCCAGCTAAGCAGCATCGGTGACTGCCACCTTGTTTGTGAACTCGGCGTACGCGGCTCAACAGATTTTGACTTTGTGTTGCGCCTCTTAATTAGGCACCGCCACGTCGTAATCGGCGTTGCGAATTGTTTTGACTTTGGCGTTGACGGTCCAGATTTTTGGGACGCACCGCCACGTCGTAATCGGCGCGTTGCGAATTGTTTTGACTTTGGCGTTGACGGTCCAGATTTTTGGGACTCGTGAGAGATCTTCTTGTGGGAGGGGGATGGGTGGTGAGACATGAAAAAAGTTGGGCCATTCCCCTCTCATTTTTAGGCCGCCTCGTCCAACTTTACGAAACTAGGTGAAATAAAGCAGTAGCCCCAAGAATACAGAGGTGCCCTTTCCCCCCTCCTAGGTGAAATTAAGCGATGGTGGTGAAACTCAGAGTCTACCCTGAAGAATACAATGGACCCTGTCCCCTCTCCTTTTCAGGCCGCCTCGTCCAACCTTTTTTCCATGAAAATAAAATTAAAGAAAAAAGACAAGAAAATATGTACAAAATGGCTCGGACATCAGAGCTGCAATGAATGTCCAGTCAAACTACACACTTAACATAAATATCCTCTCTACAAACAGAAACTCCAAAAGATGTACAGTGAACAATTGAACTGGTACAAATCTTCAAATTCTGACGCGACAGAGGGTTACATCCATCTTCAAATTCTGACGAGACAGAGGGTTACATCCACCTACAAGCTCCACCAAAAGATTAGTATGCTTTCACAAGCTAAGGCTTCTTCATCTAACTCTACAAGTAGACATTGCAAAAGATGTACAGTGAATAGTTTAACTGGCACTAATCTTCAAATCCTGACACACAGGGTTGCATTCATCTACAAGCTCCACCAAAAAATTAGTTTGCTTTCCCAAGCTAAGGCTTCTTCATCAGAGACAAACAGCTTAACAGTCATTAAGTACACCTTATTTATGTAGATTTCCATGCAAAACAATTTAACTTTCGAGAGTTGATAAATAGGATCAGGGCAGTGAGAGCATTAGCTCTCACACTCTCTAGCCCACCACTAATCATTTTGCTTTGAAAGGCGAAATCATTGATTTTAGTCACTGTCTAGCCCACCACTAATCATTTTTCTTTAAAAGATTAAATCATTTCTTTCACACCAAATCTCGCACAGCACAAAATATCTGACAAAGCTTATAGTAACTTCCTACTCTTGTAGAGGGGTATTAAAAACCCCCCAAAAAATAAATGATTTTTCAATACTCTCCAAGCATAAACATATTTTAAAGGGCTTTGAGAATCTATTAGTAGTAAGTGTTGGCTATAAGCACATTCAATCATGAGATGTTTAACTGATTTTGTAGCTGCTAGGCATCTCTTACACAGGACTTGATTTTCCCCGCCAAGATAAGAAACAAAGTTCCATTTTCTATGTTTTCTGCCCACTTTTTCAAGGACCCAATCAAAAATCTGCTTATCATAGATTCCAACACCTTCACGGACCCCCAACTGTCTGAACATAGTGCCTCTTTTAATTATTTCACCTGACCACCAAGATGTCAAAAGAAGAATCTTTAGAGAAAGAAATGAGCAAGGATTTCTCAATGTTGCAACTAGAGCCAGAGATAATAGCAAAGCAATGCATAATGGATAAAGCTTCTCTAAGAAGGATCAGTAATAATGGCAAAAAGTAAGGGTGCAAGAGGACCTCACAGACCTCTTCAAAGTAAAATGCCCACTATTCTTGTGTTAAAGAAGAGCATGGACTCTACTTGAGAACACAAACTGAAGATAAGTTTGGAGATCAAGGGACCAAAGCCTAAAGCTTGCAAACGATTTGGAAATGAAACACCACCCAACCTTATCAAAGACTTTATCCATATCCTGTTGTGACGTGATGGATTTTTGAGCAAAAATGTTTGCATAATCAATAGCTCCCAACACTATAAGAATATTATCAAAAATAGATCTCCCCTTAATGAAACCATGATAATGAGAAGATATAACCTGATTAAGAACTAGAGCAAGCTTGTTAGCAATTACTTTTGCAATAACTTTGTACACCACAATAAGCATAGTGATGGGCCTCCAGTGTTTGGGTTAAGTACAAACATGGAGTTTGGGAATAAGCTTGATTTAACTTAATTTCATGTCGGCCTCAGCTTCCCCCTCCCCAAATAGCGTGTTAGCTAAAAAGACAACTGAGACCAAAGGCATTGCATGAATTCAACAACGATGCCATCCTAGCCAGCAGATTTTTCCTTACCCATGGAGAACAGAGCCTCTCTACATTCATCAGGAGAAATTTTCCTATCCAACCACTTAGCTATGTTTACAGGATCTATAGATTTTCTATTCAACTTCGAGATCCTATTTTGAGCCTCTTGAACATGTTCAGAATGCACTTCCTCGAAGCTAATGATTTTGCTGAAAAAACTCAACATGATCTGTGTCGTGTTGATCACGGTATTAAAAAGGAAAATTTTTAGGACCTCAGCCACCATTAACTTTAAAGAAGTTTTCCTGGCGAGTCTGGCTTTTTTAACCTAGAAAAACAAAAGAAGATCGTATTATCTTTTCCTTCATTCCAACCATTTCTCATGATCCTGGCTAGGAGCTTAGCTTTCTTAACCTGCAACAAAAGAATATCCTCATGCCTTTTCCTTGCAACCATTTCTCATGATCCCTTTTAGAGGGATTTTCCAAGATTTTCCTTTTATTCAAATAAAAGAGAACTCTAAGAGGGATAATTTCCTATCCTGAGCAAGATATTTCCTTGGATAAAGGAGATTATATGCATGTGGCCCATCATAGCATAAAATGAAATTTAGAGGCAAAATTAGTGTTCCCATGCTTAACTGTTATAGGAGGGCGCATGACCACACAAATTATTACAAAAACTCATCCAACCTCACCTTTCATTGGCTATATTAAAGGTAACATGCCTTAAAGTGCAGCATGAGCTCCATATGTACTATCCCATTGATAAGTTGCTCTACTTTGATCTCTCCTCTCAAGCCGTTAGCACTCTTTTGAACCAATGCTTAAGAGCCCACCACTTTATGCCAATCATGTCCCTAGGTAGCATCAAATCATAATGAAAATAGGCTCAACACCCCATGTATTCAAATTCTCAAGAGCCCTCCTCTTTAAAGTCAATCATATCCCACAAACATTCAAGTGATTGGCAGCCCACCTCTTTATGCC
The DNA here is from genome assembly GCF_041138505.1 of Cibotium barometz. NCBI lineage: Eukaryota > Viridiplantae > Streptophyta > Polypodiopsida > Cyatheales > Cibotiaceae > Cibotium > Cibotium barometz. The sequence goes on from NC_141083.1 coordinate 26,654,734, forward strand.
AATCATATATTCCAAAGACTTTTCAAGTGGTTTTGAAAGTCCCTACCACTTTATGCCACTCATATACTTGACGAGCGTCAAACCATATCAAATCTTTAATATCTTTTAAAGTGCCTACCTCTTTATGCGAGTCATATCCTCAAGGAGGATCAAACCATATCAAATCTTTAATATCTTGTTAAGGATGCAGAGGTTTATCTTGGAAATAACTAGCCAATACAATCATAACCAAAAAAATCGTAGAAGAAAGTATATTAAAATAAAAAAGAAAATTCAATAAGTCATAGAGTAGAGGAACTTTTTTCTCACACGAATAGCAAACATCAGAAAAAATATTGGAGTAGAGGATATAATTTAACTATAATGTGATTTGAACAATGGCATTGTGGAAGGAACATAACTCATGAAGCAAAGATGACTAAATCCATTTAAAACACACCTGAATGCATGGGGATAAGACATGAGAATTTTCTTTTAGAATATACCATTGTGAAGATATTTTCACATCTCTATCATCTACCTAAATCTATCATCTACCTCCATGACCATGAGAGAGAGAGAGAGAGAGGATATTTTGCGAGGGGAGTTAACTTTTTAAAATAAGGATCCCTTGCACACAAAATGATAAATGAATCTCGATGTGTGTCATGTGAGCATGGCATGAAACACAAAGTGCAATGAATGTCAATGTGTTTCATGTGAGCATGGCATAAGTAAAGGTTTCTGCACTACTCCCATGGCTTGTAGAATCCTCCTCACTCATAACATCTCACACAAAGAAATTCAATACTAAGAGATGAGTGAAAAGATGTAGGGGAGAAGAGAGCTTACGCTCTTGCAAGCACACGCACACTCACACAAACCTTAGAAGAGAACACACAAGGTGAAAGGCTCAAAGTTCTTCTTCTTCACACAAAAAAAGAGATCTACAAAGAAGATAAAGTGACTAACACACATAATAGAGTATATACAAGCGGTCCATATTGTGATTACGCTAAGTAGAGTGGGTAGATGTGGACTAGTGGTAGTCCAGCTATAGAATCTCTGGCAAAGATATGTCGGTAGTACCAGCTAGCAAACCCGCCAGTGATGTAAATGTTGAATAGTCATGCAGGCGCCTCATGATGAGTGTCAGCTCATGTTGAGTTTGACATCTCAACACTCCCCCTCAATCTACACTCCAACTCATGAACTCCGAGCTTATCTCAAAATCTACGGAGCTTCTTGGCTCCCAAGCCTTCATGAAGATGTCAGCGACCTGATCATGTGTGCTGACGTAGACCAAGTTGATGTCGCCTATACCAAGACTCTCTCCGTGATGAAGTGGTAATGTACCTCAATGTGTTTTGTCCACGCATGGAAAATTGGGTTCCTGGCCAACTGTATACTGCTAAGATTGTCACAATATATGAAAACCTTCCTCTCCACATGCAACCCCAAATCAGTCAAGTAGCTTGCATAACCAAGCTACCTTATACGCTGCCATCACAACTCCTCTGTACTCTACCTCTGTACTTGAAAAGGCAACCATGGGCTGCTTCTTGCTGTTCCATGTCACAACAACACTCCCCAATGAAAACATAAACCCACCAGTCGATCTCATGTCTGAGATGCTACCTGCCCAATCTGCATCTGTGTACCCATATAGCTCCAATGATACACCTACTGCATAAAACAATGCATATTTAATAGTGGCCCTCAAATACTGAAGTGTGTGTCACACACTACCTAGATGTGGTTTATGTGGAACCTGCATAAACTGGCTCTCTAAGCCAACAATGTAACTCAAACCTGGCTTGCTAATCATGACATAGATTAAACTCCCCACAATCTTCTTGTACATAGTGGGATCCTCCAATACATAACCTGCATTCGCACTAATCTTGCCATTTTGATCTAATGGCACCGAGATTGACTTATAATTAGCCATTCCATACTTGGACAACATGTCCAATATATACTCTCTCTGTGAGCCAAATACCATTAGGTGTGCGAATGACCTCGATTCCCAAAAAGTAGCGCAGATCTCCCAAATCCTTCATCTCAAACTTCCTTTTGAGAATTACCTGTGATTAAAATAATTGTGCATAGAATCTTAAACCATACTACTATAAGTTTTATTTCTTATAAAGTCATAATTTAATACAACCCTAGTTATGTTTGGAAGAATAATTATACTTCAATCCATTCTCATTGTTTCTCATTTTTCTCAATGTAGAGCATCATTGCAATTGAATATATATAAAAGGTACTACTCTCTTACGCTTCAGTTACATGTTTATTATTTACGTCTATTTCAACTACAAATGTAAATCAATCTTTCATCATCTAGACTTGTTCACTTAATCAAAATGTTTAGAATCATTACTTTTCATTCATATTTTATCAAATTTATCCATTCTTCATTTGTAATCTCACATCCCCTCAAACAACCTTTCCAACTTAAGGTTAGCATTTTCCTATCCTTATATCCGTAACCAATTTAACTTTTATTCTTATGATGTTAAGCTTCTCATGACATTTTGTTTAATAACTTTATATACCCTATCCATATAAGTAATAACGATTTACATCTCTTTCAAGTGTTAATATTCTTTTTGACATATTATTTCAATAACACTAAAATGATGGAGGTATGTATATGTATACATTCATTGTCTTTTTTTATAAGTATTTCTATAATATCTTTCCAAATTAAGAATCTAATATTAATAAACCAAACATTCAACATTAAGATTAGTTCAAGTTCAGTAACTTAAATAAAATTTCTAGAAAGAGAAAATTTGTGTCGAAATTTAAGTTTTAGAGGGAACTAGCCACTCCACCTCAAACTTCTATCATGAAATGATGGATGGAATTAATCTCATGGTATGGGACATCAGATTGGTTTCATATACTCACTCCAGACACATTTATGTCTTCTATCTTCTACCATCCTATGCGTGTATGTACAATGCGCCTATGTGGTATGGGGCACTTAGACTCGTCTTACGTACATTCATTTGATTGGCTTATTGCATATGCATTATGTGTAGATCTAGTCTTTCACACCAATCATGAAGCCATACTCTCATGCGTTTAGGCAGTTGTATATCGAGGACGCCCGTATATGGCATGCTTGTGGGCATCCATTGTTGGTTTCAGTTGGTTCATATGGAGGGGTGATTCTCATGGTACTTACGGCTAGAAAACATGTGTGTGGTTGTTATTTGAATACTTATGGGTTGTCTATATCTCAAGATGATGTTGGGATTAATTGATATCTTCAATTAATTCTTTAACTGACATGGAAAGTGTTTGAGTATAGCAACGAGAAGTGCGAGGGTACCGATTGAGATATCACACTATACAAGGGTACCGATTGAGGTGTCGAATGGCTATTGGTGGATTGAGCGATGGTGTGAAGATGATGATCATTTTTTATTTTGTGAATCATGTCTTAAGCTTTTTGTGCATATTATTTTTTATTTGATTATCAGTGTGATGATCACCAATTTAGGTGTCGCACGAGTTTTCTTGATTGGTATTCATGTCCATAAGAACCTTTGAGCCATGTTATATGCCATCTAGAATGCTACTTATGTCAAGTTAGGAGTGGTTATCTGCGAGTAGGTGGTTATAGTGGAGGGGGAGCCCTCGATCTTTGCACTATACTTCTCTTGTAAAAGAGGAGTTTCCTTTGGCTTTAATAGTGGGGAGTGTGTGGCTCAGGGGGTTCACCTCAAAAAAATTAGTTTACCACATGCGATCAAATGGAGGGGTATTTTAATTCAACTTTAAAAAGGAGGGGTATTTTAATTCAACTTCAAAAAAAAAATCGGTTAGTTCATAAGTAAAGAGGGGTGGTTTTATTGGGGGGAAAAAATTAGTTAAGGAGTTTTTTAAATGCCCCTTGAACGCACGTAATACATATGATTTTTTAGAAGTGCCCCCCAAGGCGTGTGGAAAGTCCTGAGAAGCTTTCATCCGAAAGCGGCATTGTCCGCCCTGCTTGTACAAGCAGTATTGTAGGAAGTCTTAACAATGTCCTAATATCACATGTATTTTTTGTCTAAGCTTGTGTTGTTGTTTTCTCTTGGTTGGCTACGCATTCAAGGTAAGCAGCCTTATTCATTCAACCTCATTTTTATTGCACCCTTGGGTGCCGGGTTTAGGAAATGGACTTATGCATAGAGATATGGGGCACTGTTATATGCCATTTAGAATGCTGCTTATGTCAAGTTAGGAATGGTTATCCACGCCTAGGTGGTCATAATGGAGGGGAAGCCCTCAATCTTCTCACTATCCATCTCTTGTAAAAGAGGAGTTGCCTTTGGTTTTAATAGTGGGGAGCGTGTGGAAAGTCCTCAAAAGCTATCATCCAAAAGGGGCACTATCCACCCTGCTTGTCTAAGGAGTGTTGTAGGAGGTCTTATTAATGTCCTAATATCACATGTTGTATTTTTTTTCTAAGATTTAAGTATGGATTTTGTTCGATCAATTGTGTTTTGTTGTGTCATGCATGTATGTAGAAGAAATGTCGATCGACCCATCACAAGACCCTCCTATGGGAAATTTGCTATCTATTATAAATGAACGATATGAGCAGCAAGCTTGGTCTCAGTTTACTCAGACACAGGTATGGTTCCATCAAACCTTTTCACATACACAAAGTTAATCTTTCATGCATTCTTTAAGTCTTATTTTTTAATCTTATATGCAGGCGGGCTTACACATACACAAAGTTAATCTTTCATGCATTCTTTAAGTCTTATATTTTAATCTTATATGCAGGCGGGCTTACAATCGGGCCAGTCAATGCCATGGGGGCAGACTACCACACTTGGCTAGCAAACGTCGTGGGGGTAATCTACACCACTTGCTTAATCGCGCCAGACCATGCCTTTGATAGGCGCGGGCCGAGGGTGCAAGCCCATCATGATATGGTTGTGATAAGCCTGCACCACCTTCCTTGACTAGACCCACCCCCGCTCCCTCACATGCGTCTTCACCAGGGTAGTAGATGTGCTAGTAGCGGGGGGAGAGCAAGCTGCTTTTACTTTGTCAAAAGTAGCACTAGGTGTCTCGATGTGTCTCACCAACAATGGGGCTCTTCATCTATACATTATGAGCCGGTCCCTAGGAGACCCATTCTACCATTCGATCCATCCACCCTACCATACAACGTGGCTGTAGATGGTGCCCTCATGATGGATGCACGAGGAAAGCAAGTCATGAACCATATGCATTTACTTGGCAAACCTAGAGTTCGTGAACTTCAAAAAAAGTGAAAAGCACAAGATGAACTTTCTAAGTAATATGTTATCGATGTGCTTAAGTATATATTTTCTTAATTGTTTTTTGTAGAGGGAGGTTGTTGGGTGTGACCTAACAAAGGAGGAGTATGACTATGGGTATAGAGCCCCCCGTTTGGAATTTTTGGGTGTTGATGCGTACACGAGGCATACGCTTGGATGAGTCCATTTTGGGGACTCAAGCAGATGAGGTAAGTGAGCCTAAACCATTATCTTTTCTAGGTCTAATTATTTTTTAATGGTCTTACTTACCCTGCGCTTGATGGCATGTATGAAGGATGACGGGGAAGATGAAGAGGAGGATCCTAATTATCAGCGTGAAGCAAGTGAAGAGGACGAGGAAGGTGATGAAGATAATCACTCGGAATGTGATGAGGATAATCACTCGGAATCCGATGAGGATTCCAATTAGATATCTCTTCATTGTAAAAGCTTTATGTATATATGGCCAAAGACCCAACACTTTCTGAAATATAATAACTTTTTGGGCTCAATTGCATTCTCCACGATGTATGTGTTTCTTATATTTGTGTTTGTGTTATAAATCTAAAACTGTGACTCAATTTTAATTAAAAAAAAGAGTTGGGGCGGCAGACTGTGGAGTCATGTGCAGACTCCCCAGTCTGCCCCAGCTCTTTTTTTGCTATGCAGAGCTTTCTCTCTCTGAGCAGCAAAAATAGCAGAGAAATATCGTTGAGCAGCCAGCGACATTTGGGTGCGAGATAGCAAAATATCATTACTAAGTAGCCAACGACATTTTGCTACTATTTTCGGCGGCTGAGCAGCAAACCCATTGCAACAAAAATAGTAGTGTTTCTAGCAACAAAAATTGCTCGATATCTACCTACCCTTCTAGTTATAAAACGTTGCTATTTTTGCTACTAAACCCTGATTTTGTTGTAGTGTATGCTAACACATACATTCCCCCTTCACTCACATATTCTCGCGCATACATGTCCTCTCACTCACATATGCTCACACATACATGTCCTCTCAGTCACATATGCTTGCATGTATAGGCTCCCTCACTCATACATGTCCTCTCAGTTACATATGCTTGCATGTATAGGCTCCCTCACTCACGTACGCTCTTAAACACACATGCCCCCGTAACTCACATATGCTCGTATGTACACACCCTCAAATTTCATATGCTCCACTGAAAGGTAAGACTAGAAAAGATTATTTATATGTAAAATTTTTGCATATAAATAAGGTTCAGGGAATTTCAAATAGGAAATACCTAAGTAATGGTAAATAGGCATTAAAGTTAAATTAACAAGGGAAGTTAATGGTGCACAATGGAAGCCCAAGGGACATAGAGGAGGGTTCCCCCTTCTAGGGGTAATTGAATAGGCATTGGTGATTGAAAAGGCAACGTTTAGCAAATGAAAGGTGAAGGGGCTGAAGTTGGAAGGTCATGCACCACTTAGGCCTATATAACCATGAGTTTAGGGTCTATTTGGGATATTATGGTTGGGCAGAGAATCAAAGTACTAGTCTTACAAGTCCTCAAGTCTATAATGCAAGGATCATTACATTGGTATTAGAGCCAAGTTCTTTCTCTTCCATGTTTCCATTGAGCTACTCATTGCTAAATCTAATCTCTACTTCTTAATCTCTTTTCTATTCATTCTCATAATTTAATCCCTATGTTTCTCAAATCTTCTCTATACAAAATACCTCTTACCTAATAAATTGGGCATATTTTGGAGTTCTACATGGATCAAGTGGAGTACAAGACAACCTTGAAGGATCTTTGAAGCAAATATCCAGGAGGAATCAACGGAACTGTTCTTCACATCATTAGGGACAATTCATAATTATGCGACCAAGTAAGGTCATTGTGTTGTAAAAAAAAATTTCTTTGTAAGAAATTTTTCATTTTTATTAGTGTTAGAGTAAATGGCTTCTCAAGGTGGGAAGGATGAAAATGGTGAGAAGGGGGAAAATCCAATGTCCTCTTTCCATGTGAAAGAGGATATTACAAAACCAAATGAAATAGATCTGGATTAAGACTTTAATAATTATGAGGGTATGGAAATTATGAAAATAAATGAAAAAATCTCTAATATAGAAAATAAACTTGAGAAAATGATGGGTCTTCTTAGCTCCTTGTTGGGAGGGGAAGGATTGGGAGTAAAAGAAATATCTAAAAATAACATTGGTGAGGGAAGGGAAAAAACTCTACAAAAAGGGTTGAATGAAACCATAATTGAAGAGGGTCCCAAAACTAGAGACCAGGGCATGGTATTCAAAGATTTAAAGGCACCTACTTTTAGTGGAGAAGAGAAGGGGATAAATAAAGGTGTGGTCAATATTTTTCTACAAAATGGTAATACTTTCATCTTTTAAGAAATATGCCTCAAGCTAGCCTATCCTTTTAGAAGGCAAATCTTCTAAGTGGTTGGCTGAGTTTAGCGGAATCTAGGCAAGTAGACCATTCTTGGGATTAATTCAAGGAATTATTTAAAAAGAAATATCTTCTTGAAAATGAAGATTGAAATTGGATAATTGTTCTATGGAACAAAATAATTTAAATCTCACTCAATATATAGCTTTGGAAAAATTATCTTAAAACTTAAGGGGCATTGAAAATTTTAAAAATATAAGAGGTTTCATTAGAGACCTGAAAAGAGAATACAAGAAGGAAGTTCGCTCCAAAAGAGCCAAAAAACTTAGATGAGGCTATAAGATTTGTAAAACATTTTGACGCTAACATGAGTAATGGTAATCATAAAGAAAAAGATAAGAATTATTCATATAAGTCTTATGGAGAAAATTTTGGCTCTCAGAAAAGAACAGTTCTTTTCTTTAAAAAGGAATAACCTTCAAAAAAGCAAAATTCCAATCCTAGTAAGCTTCTAAAAAAGTACGATTTTGAGAGAGCGGTTAAAGAAAAACTTTGTTTATCTTGTCTTGATCCGGGACAAGATAAAAATTATTGTCCTAAGTCCTAAGGACAATAACTTACTAGGAATGGTAATGATAAACCTAAAGGAAAATTAGTGCACACTATTCAAATGTTGACACTTAAGGATTCTTCTGAATATAAATCGGTTGAGGTTTGTTATTCTGATGAAAATCATTGTTGTATGGTGTCAAAATCTATGTGGGAACCATCATTTGGACCACATGATTTGGTTTGAGTGCATGGGAATATTAAGGATAAAAAAGTTCGAATTCTCATAGAGGATATGACCACACACAACGTTGTAAATTACAACTTGGTTAAGACCTTAAGTTGCCTCAAGTCCCAAGCTCTCATAAGTATATAGTATCATTAGTCAATGTCTATGATAAAAATGAGTGGGATATTGTGGTAAACCAAGTTGGGATAAATATTCAAGAGTATGAAGCACTTTGATATTTTCAAGTGATGCGTCTCTCGATCGTAGATGTAATTCTTGGAAGAGAATGGTTATTTTCATTGGGAGAAACAGTTTTTGAGAAGCTATTTGCATAATACACTAACATTTGGGAATAAATGAAAATTTATTACATTGCAAGGAGAGCACAATGCACCATCTTCTCCTTTGATATGTAATATTGAGCTCCAAAAAGCTTCGATAAGGTTATGAAATAGAACAAATGTTTTTGTGTTATGCAAGTACAAATTAAATATATATCATCATAACATATGTACACATTGATCGGTTTGTATAAGGATTTGATGATTTTGTTGTTTATTTCAAAAATATTTGGATGTTGGTCAAGCTTTTTGGGTTTTAATTTATTTAAAGTTTTTATTTCCACTCAATTTGAACAGTCTATTTTTTTCCCCAGTGTCGCTTGAACGATGTGTATAACGACGCGACGTTTAACTAGCACCGCTCAAGCAATGTTAATAATGATGTTAATAGCGGAGTAACATAAATTGCCGCTAAAATGTCACAAATAAACACCGATAATGATGCCTTCTCTTGAACTTCCATTGATACTGTCGACATAGTGGTGGGTTTGCAAGCTCGAGGCACTTCGGACGTTGTCTCGACATAGTGACAACAAGTCTCATGGCAGTTGCCTCCCATGTTTTGGCCATGCTTGTCACACAAAGTCCAATGTTGAGAGGAATGACAAGGGCCTTTACTATCATGTCTCATGGTACACAAGTGGGGAAATTATGGATGCAAAGGGTAGTCTTGTGTGTATACCCACCAGTTGAGGCAGTTATGTGTAATAGTACATATAAAACTTGTTTCATCGAGTTTAATGAAAAGGGACCTTAAGTACATCTGCCAGACTCTACATGAGTGATTCCCCAATCTAGAGAACAACCATTTCCCATGTGATTGTGTCTGTAGCCATTGCATAAGATTTCTCAATAGTAAGAGGTCTCACAAGAATGCAAGAGCACAAGATGCTAACTATCATGGCCCTCCAAGGGGGGTACATGAAAGGGCCTGGTTCCATGCAGTGTAGGAAGCAAATGATGGGATTATATTCCCCCAAAAGAAGTTGTAGCGCATCAAGTGCAACCTCAACAATCGAAAGTACGACATTGGAGGCCAACCAAGAAGGATGCATGGAAATATAGATTCGTAAGTACACTCCAGTACAAAATTTATATCTTTTATCTAAATTTTGTGGCTAAATTTATCTTATTGTTATAGGTATTAGGGCATTAGAGGGGTGAAGATAAAGGATGTGGAGGCTTAAACACGAATGCCATGCTTGCCCCAGTGTGTAGAGAGAGAAAGAGAGAAAGATAGATGTTCTAGTGAGAGAGAGATTGCATGACCCAATGATCAATAGATTAGGTTGATGTGGTGCCTTTACCTTAGATGTACAATGCTTTTATAGCCTTTTGAGGCTCATCTAGATGACATCATTGCTTATACCAAATAGGTATAATATCTAAATGTTCTAACCACCCTAAGTGGTTTCACACACACACGTAATATCTAGCCTTAGAGGCTATTCCCACACATACTTAGCCCTTGAAGAGGTTGTAAACATGGACACACATAGGTACACAAACACCATTATTCACACACATGATGGAAATACACATGAAGCTTCAAAATACCCAGCAAAATCCCCTTTGGAGCCAATGAGAGTAAGCATTCACAAACATGATGATTTGGGCCCACAACTATACATGTGATACAAAAGTCACGATGCACCCAACACCTAAAACTCTCATGTCAGTCTTCATAGGAGCTTGACCATACATTTGATTCCTTAGCCTCTCTAACTAGCCTCCCTTGACTCAGAACAAGGATAAGAGAGAAATAAAGAGCCTTTTATAGGAAAAGGCGGCACAAACATAGACCTAAAACTTACCCTATCATATGAAACTTATGGTATTTGGATAGTGTTTTCTATCTCAAGATTTTTGTTTTCCAGTACATGTTCACCTTGGTAGAGAATATTTAGCATATATAGCTTCTTTTTTACTTCTTACCCCACCTCTCCCCTCCCCCCTCTCCCCCCCCAAAAGAAAGAAACCAGAAAAAAATACAAACAAGAAAATGGCATCCTTTGTATGCATAAAGCTCTTGGCATAGAGATCTATTTCTAGCCATTATTCATAGAAGCTATAAAAATGATCTTATACATAGGAGCTATATGAATATACATAGGAGCTATATGAATAGCTCCTATGCATGAGAGCTATGCATATATCTCTTTGCATAAGAACATAGCCTCATAGGCACATATTACATAAGCTTATGCTTATGTTACATCTCCATGCATAACAAGTAATACATATACTTTAATATGCATGCATAAAGTAATGAAATCGATAGATTTATATTAAAAGAAGACCTTGCTACTATCACTTAGGGTTAAGCTTTTTCTTTTTTTGCTCCTCTATAACCGGGTTGTTACAAGATAAGGGTGTCTAGTTTTGTCCAGTTTTTATGCTAGACTGGGACAATGCTTGGAGAGAAAATTTGGGGGAGCAAGGTACTTCAAACGAGATCAAACAACTAATAGAACATACCCATGCACTTAAATTAACCTAATATAACTTAAACTAATATAAATTAGTCTAATTAATTAAAAATATGATGAAATAATTAAAAAATGCTCTTTCCATACTTAGAGTGATCCAATTTTTTTTCCATAGATGCACCATTATAAGTACACTAGTCCCTATAGGTTTTAGATGATTTACATCAAAAATGTCATTTTACTAATTATATTATTAATATTTGCAGGCCTTCTGATAGCGTAAAAGAAATTTGAAAAAGATATCATAAAAAATCCAACCATTGGATTTGTAATTTTGACTAACCACCACATTCTATTAATGTCTCACTATCTACCACTCTTTTAATCTACAAGACTAAGCATTTTAAGTGGTAGTTATTGTGGGTACAAAAAGTGGCATATATTATAACACTTTAAATACCTTAAAATATTTAAAGAAAATAGATAAATAGCTTAAAATGTTCTCAAAAGCTCAAGTTAAGTTTTATATTATGTGAAGATCTAAGATCCAAAGTGGGAATCTCAAATGAGTTTATATGTAAAAACGATATTAGCATTTTATGGAATCAATCCAAATTTGGGATAGGGTGTATACTTTAACTATGTACCTAAGGAAATGAGGAATTTCGAATATGTAATGCTTAATTAGATTGTGCAACTATATTCCCAACTTTTCATGTGATGTTCTAACAAAAGAACTTGAAAGGAAATTCCTTCGTTAGCTATGAGATACTAGCCACTAAAGGTAAACAAATGCCTGTTTTTTTACTATTTACAGGGTTCCTGAGTGGACAAAACTGGCCCTCTAATCCTGCAACCACCCAACCATTGATACCCATATGCCCAAGGGAGCTAATTCCCTTATGATTCGCCTCTTGCTCATCAGCCCATTGATGCTTGGATCTCATTGTTGATAGTCGCATCTTGCATAGAAGTGAATGCATCTCTCAGTGTTTCTCCATCAAACCCGAGATCCTATAAATAGTTGGGTGAGGAGGACAAGCAAGTGTTTCTTTTGTGACTCCATGTGAGATAGAGTAGAGAATTTAAATTCACAAATCAAGATAGGAGAGAGTGGATATGATAGAGGGGGAGGGAAGATATTTGTAAGCAAGAAAGGGAAGAGTGGAGGTGAGAGAGAGGGAGGGAAGAAATAAGAGAGGGTTAAAGTGGATATGAGAGAGAGAGGGAGGGAAGAGGCAAGGGAGGGGGAGAGATTCATAAAGATTGGCAAAATAGACAAGGGAAAGAGAGGGAAGAGAAAGAAAGAGAAAGAAAAAGAGCGATCAAAATTGAAAGAATGACTGAAATGCATGATTACTGCCAATTTGCATTATTTTTGGCCATGGGTAATGTTAATTGTCACACTTGGACTAGGAATTATTATCTTTAAAAAAGACCCAAAAATCACTTTGTAGGTTGTGATTTGTGGCACTAAGTGACATAATGTTTGTGACACTTGGTGGCACAAAATTTGTGATGTTTAGCATCACATTTGTGACATTGAACATCATAAAAACATTATTTCCTTCAAAAACATTCCCAAAATGACTTTGTGTCTGACATTTACAACGATGTAAGTTTTGTGACATTAAAACATCACTAATAACATCGTTTTCTCCTAACGTTTTAATATCTCTCAATATATGTTTGTATTTCTAAATGAAACTTGTTTATGTACATGTACTTTAAGTTTTTTATAGTATTTTACTATAAATGTTTTATTTTTCATGCATGTGTGAGTTTCTCTAAAAAAAAGGGGAGGGAGATAGAATGGGAGAGAGAAGCAGATCCGTTTCTCTCCCATTTTGTTCCTCGCCCCATTTTGTTTTGTGCAAACTGCACACGTGATTGTACACTCAGTTATGCGCGTGGCTACATGTGTGGCTGTAGAGCTGCATGCCCTAGCCGTGTGCATAGCCACGCTAGAGATATTTGAAACTCCAAATTTTCTTCGTTTTTGCAACACATTTATGGACGTAGCTATGCACGTATCCTCTCGTAGTGTATGCTTATATACGCACAATTGCAACCAATGATTAAAAGAGGTTGATGTCGATCTCAAATAGAAATTGCATGAAGGTACAGTTGAATATGCACCCGAAACGTTTTTTTGTGATTAATTAATTAGTTGGTGTGTGCAAACCTTGGGTTCAAGACACCAAAATTTTGTTATGTTTATTAAGGTTTTTTGTAAGGTCAAAAATGGAAATGGTGTTGGGTCCGCATGCTTTCTTTCTATCTATGTTAGCCTCCATTACATTCTATTTTTAAAGGTTGATGTCCTCCATAATGATTCATTTTTTGGGCTCATAATGTCCTCCATAATCTTCATTTTTTTGGGCTCACGATTTTCTTTAAAAAGGCAAGAGGGCTCATTCTTTTTCACTTGGAGGGGAGAGGTAGGGAGAGTAAGGTATAGGGTATGTATTCAATGAAAGCTTGGGCTATAGAAAATGTAAATCTTTTAACCATAGACTTTAAAAGGTTTGTAACCTTATAAAGTCTAAAGGTTGAGTGACAGAGAAAAAAAATTAATTAATAAGTCTAAAGTTTGATTAAGCACACCATGACGATCTCAAAATAGAAAATTGCAGATATCAAACAAAATGATTTTTTATATTAAGCAATCTCAAAGTAGTAAGTGAATCATCAGGACACCATGCCACAGACCATGACAAGCTATTGTATAATTTGGGCCGAGAGTACGTGGTGACTGCATATGCCTCCGGAGCGTCTCCACACGCGCGGCTTTTATCTCTCACTTGATCCTGCGGCGAGTAGAGTTGAAGAGAGAATATTATGTGCGTTTAAACACCCTTCTTATAAGAGCAGACTGTCATGTCGTGTACTTACTTGGAGCAGTCTTGCTTGGTGTCGAAGGAGTAAGGGAAGGCGACACCGCAGGCCGTGGGCAGCTTCTTGACAGCAGAGGTGTTGATCTGGACGTTGCGTGCGGCCGCTTCCAGGCATTTGCAGATGGACTGGCGGGCGCCCTTGGACTTGGCAAGGGCGGACAGAGCCCGGACACCCTTGCAGCAGTCGAAGGTCGGCCCATTGCCGCCCTTGGTAAGGTATCCGACGCATTGCACCATGTTCATACTGACCTTGGAGCAGGGAACGTTGTCCTGCGCAACCTCCGACGTGGCGGCCGCCGGGGCACGGCCGCTTCCCAGCAGCAGCACGAGAAGGCTCGCCGCTAAGAGCACAGTCATCTTTCTACTGCCCCACAAGTACATGGCCTCCATTACTAGATTAATAATAATAATAATGATGATTGAGTTCTGTGAGCTCTTGTTAGCACGCAGAATACGTAGTAGTCTCTATCCTTGCTTATATAGAGAGTCTTTTAAGACGTGCGCTCCTCCCGCCTCATCGATGGCATTTACTCTCCAAACCCACCCACCCATCACGAGGGCCGTGGATTATTAGCAGACGTTTATCGCGCAAAGCCACCCTCCTGCGTCCTACCTCGCCCAGCTAAGCAGCATCGGTGACTGCCACCTTGTTTGTGAACTCGGCGTACGCGGCTCAACAGATTTTGACTTTGTGTTGCGCCTCTTAATTAGGCACCGCCACGTCGTAATCGGCGTTGCGAGTTGTTTTGACTTTGGCGTTGACGGTCCAGATTTTTGGGACTCGTGAGAGATCTTCTTGTGGGAGGGGGATGGGTGGTGAGACATGAAAAAAGTTGGGTCATTCCCCTCTCATTTTTAGGCGGCCTCGTCCAACTTTACGAAACTAGGTGAAATAAAGCGGTACCCCCAAGAATACAGAGGCGGAGAAGAAAAGACCCACATGTGGTATAGGGAACTCCAACTAAAGCACATCGATAACATATTGCTTAGAAAGTTCATCTTGTGCTTTTCACTTTTTGAAGGAGTTCACGAACTCTAGGTTTGCCAAGTAAATGCATATGGTTCATGACTTGCTTTCCTCCTGCATCCATCATGAGGGCACCATCTACATCCACGTTGTATGGTAGGGTGGATGGATCGAATGGTAGAATGAGTCTTCCAGGGACCGGCTCATAATGTATAGATGAAGAGCCCTATTGTTGGTGAGACACATCGAGACACCTAGTGCTACTTTTGACAAAGCAAAAGCAGCCTGCTCCTCCCCCGCTACTAGCACATCTACTACCCTGGTGAAGACGCATGTGAGGAAGCGGGGGTGGGTCTAGTCGAGGAAGGTGGTGTAGGCTTATCACAACCATATCATGATGGGCCTGCACCGCTCGGCCCGCGCCTATCAAAGGCATGGTCTGCCCCGATTAAGCAAGTGGGGTAGATTACCCCCACGACGTTTGCTGGCCAAGTGGGGTAGTCTGCCCCCATGGCATTGACTGGCCCGATTGTAAGCCCGCCTGCATATAAGATTAAAATATAAGACTTAAAGAATGCATGAAAGATTAACTTTGTGTATGTGAAAAGGTTTGATGGAACCATACCTGTGTCTGAGTAAACTGAGACCAAGCTTGCTGCTCATATCGTTCATTTATAATAGATAACAAATTTTCCATAGGAGGGTCTTGTGATGGGTCGATCGACATTTCTTCTACATACATGCATGACACAATAAAACACAATTGATCCAACAAAAGCCATACTTAAATCTTAGGAAAAAAATACAACAAGTGATATTAGGACATTAATAAGACCTCCTACAACACTGCTTAGACAAGCAGGGTGGATAGCGCCCCTTTTGGATGATAGCTTTTGAGGACTTTCCACACACGCTCCCCACTATTAAAACCAAAGGCAACTCCTCTTTTACAAGAGATGGATAGTGAGAAGATTGAGGGCTTCCCCTCCATTATGACCACCTACACGTGGATAACCATTCCTAACTTGACATAAGCAGCATTCTAAATGGCATATAACAGTGCCCCATATCTCTATGCATAAGTCCATTTCCTAAACCCGGCACCCAAGAGTGCAATAAAAATGAGGTTGAATGAATAAGGTTGCTTACCTTGACAATGCGTAGCCAACCAAGAGAAAACAACAACATAAGCTTAGACAAAAAAATACATGTGATATTAGGACATTGTTAAGACCTCCTACAATACTGCTTATACAAGTAGGGCGGACAATGCCGCTTTCGGATGAAAGCTTCTGAGGACTTTCCACACGCCTTGGGGGGGGCACTTCTAAAAAATCATATGTATTACGTGCGTTCAAGGGGCATTTAAAAGACCCCTTAACTAATTTTCCCCCCCCAATAAAACCACCCCTCTTTACTTATGAACTAACCGATTTTTTTTTGAAGTTGAATTAAAATACCCCTCCTTTTGATCGCATGTGGTAAACTAATTTTTTTGAGGTGAACCCCCTGAGCCACAACACACTCCCCACTATTAAAGCCAAAGGAAACTCCTCTTTTACAAGAGAAGTATAGTGCGAAGATCGAGGGCTCCCCCTCCACTATAACCACCTACTCGCGGATAACCACTCCTAACTTGACATAAGTAGCATTCTAGATGGCATATAACATGGCTCAGAGGTTCTTATGGACATGGAATACCAATCAAGAAAACTCGTGCGACACCTAAATTGGTGATCATCACAATGATAATCAAATAAAAAATAATATGCACAAAAAGCTTAAGACATGATTCACAAAATAAAAAATGATCATCATCTTCACACCATCGCTCAATCCACCCGCTCAATCCACCAATAGCCATTCGACACCTCAATCGGTACCCTTGTATAGTGTGATATCTCAATTGGTACCCTCGCACTTCTCGTTGCTATACTCAAACACTTTCCATGCTAGTTAAAGAATTAATTGAAGATATCAATTAATCCCAACATCATCTTGAGATATAGACAACCCATAAGTATTCAAATAACAACCACACACATGTTTTCTAGGCGTAAGTACCCTGAGAATCACCCCTCCATATGAACCAACTGAAACCAACAATGGATGCCCACAAGCATGCCATATACGGGCGTCTTCGATATACAACTGCCTAAACGCATGAGAGTATGGCTTCATGATTGGTGTGAAAGACTAGATATACACATAATGCATATGCAATAAGCCAATCAAATGAATGTACGTAAGACGAGTCTAAGTGTCCCATACCACATAGGCGCATTGTACATACACGCATAGGATGGTAGAAGATAGAAGACATAAATGTGTCTGGAGTGAGTATATGAAACCAATATGATGTCCAATACCATGAGATTAATTCCATCCATCACTTCCTTCATGATAGAAGTTTGAGGTGGAGTGGCTAGTTCCCTCTAAAACTTAAATTTCGACACAAATTTTCTCTATCTAGAAATTTTATTTAAGTTACTGAACTTGAACTAATCTTAATGTTGAATGTTTGGTTTATTAATATTAGATTCTTAATTTGGAAAGATATTATAAAAGATAATGAATGTATACATATACATACCTCCATCGTTTTAGTGTTATTGAAATAATATGTCAAAAAGAATATTAACGCTTGAAAGAGATGTAAATCGTTATAACTTATATGGATAGGGTATATAAAGTTATTAAACAAAATGTCATGAGAAGCTTAACATCATAAGAATAAAAGTTAAATTGGTTAAGGAAGGATAGGAAAATGCTAACCTTAAGTTGGAAAGGTTGTTTGAGGGGATGTGAGATTACAAATGAAGAATGGATAAATTTGATAAAATATGAATGAAAAGTAATGATTCTAAACATTTTGATTAAGTGAACAAGTCTAGATGATGAAAGATTGATTTACATTTGTAGTTGAAATAGACGTAAATAATAAACATGTAACTGAAGCGTAAGAGAGTAGTACCTTTTATATATATTCAATTGCAATGATGCTCTACATTTGTAGTTGAAATAGTTAAAATAGACATAAATAATAAACATGTAACTGAAGCGTAAGAGAGTAGTACCTTTTATATATATTCAATTGCAATGATGCTCTACACTGAGAAAAATGAGAAACAATGAGAATGGATTGAAGTATAATTATTCTTCCAAACATAACTAGGGTTGTATTAAATTATGACTTTATAAGAAATAAAACTTATAGTAGTATGGTTTAAGAATTTTCTTTTTTATTTTAATATACTTTCTTCTACGATTTTTTTGGTTATGATTGTATTGGCTAGTTATTTCTAAGATAAACCTCGGCTAGGGCATGTAGCTCTACAGCCACACATGTAGCCACGCGCATAACTGAGTGTACAATCACGTGTGCAATTTGCACAAAACAAAATGGGGCGAGGAACAAAATGGGAGAGAAACGGATCTGCTTCTCTCTCCCATTCTATCTCCCTCCCCTTTTTTTTAGAGAAAAACTCACACATGCATGAAAAATAAAACATTTATAGTAAAATACTATAAAAAACTTAAAATACATGTACATAAACAAGTTTCATTCATAAATACAAACATATATTGAGAGTAGTTCACATCAAGTTTTACATATCGCTTTTACATAAACCCAAAAAAACAAGTCATTCATATTGAAAATAGGAAGCATCCACATGGTCAACATAAAAATAGTGTAATAAAGAACAAGTGAACTAAGATAATATTCGTAAGATTATGTAGATTATCTTCAAATGTAGTCATCCTCCTCCTCATCATCATATGTATCCTCCCCACCACCACCACCTTCACCATCACACTTTCATTCTTCTTCTACTAATGAAAAAGTATACACATTTAGTGCTAAAAAACACTCATATAAATCTTCAAAGAAACTAAGTACATGTGGAATCAACTCCTCAGCGCATAGTTGCATTGCTTTACGATGTCGTCATCGGTCACCACTCCCTCTTGTTTAAGCCACCCACAAGTTTCAGCTTCAGTATGATGTCTGCGATTAACTATTCTCACGATCTCTTGGGATGCAACCAACTATCAATTCTTACAATTACGAACATGTAGCATGTAAAATTAAATGCATAGAAAACATAACACATATTTCATAAGAAACATTACAAGAAAACTCTATGCTTAATGTCACATCCCTTTAAAAAAAAAGTTTACACTGTATTTGGTTTCTAAGTGGTGAGAGATATTAAAACGTTAGGAGAAAACGATGTTATTACTGATGTTTTAATGTCACAAAACTTACATCGTTGTAAATGTCAGACACAAAGTCATTTTGGGAATGTTTTTGAAGGAAATAATGTTTTTATGATGTTCAATGTCACAAATGTGATGCTAAACATCACAAATTTTGTGCCACCAAGTGTCACAAAGATTATGTCACTTAGTGCCACAAATCACAACCTACAAAGTGATTTTTGGGTCTTTTTTAAAGATAATAATTCCTAGTCCAAGTGTGACGATTAACATTACCCATGGCCAAAAAGAATGCAAATTGGTAGTAATCATGCATTTCAGTCATTCTTTCAATTTTGATCGCTCTTTTTCTCTCTCTTTCT
Source organism: Cibotium barometz (assembly GCF_041138505.1). NCBI lineage: Eukaryota > Viridiplantae > Streptophyta > Polypodiopsida > Cyatheales > Cibotiaceae > Cibotium > Cibotium barometz. The sequence goes on from NC_141083.1 coordinate 26,674,376, forward strand.
TCTTCTGTGTGTGTCTCTTCCCTCTCTTTCCCTTGTCTATTTTGCCAATCTTTATTCTCTCCCCCTCCCTTGCCTCTTCCCTCCCTCTCTCTCATATCCACTTTAACCCTCTCTTATTTCTTCCCTCCCTCTCTCTCACCTCCACTCTTCCCTTTCTTGCTTACAAATATCTTCCCTCCCCCTCTATCATATCCACTCTCTCCTATCTTGATTTGTGAATTTAAATTCTCTACCCTATTTCACATGGAGTCACAAAAGAAACACTTGCTTGTCCTCCTCACCCAACTATTTATAGGATCTCGGGTTTGATGGAGAAACACTGAGAGATGCATTCACTTCTATGCAAGATGCGACTATCAACAAGGAGATCCAAGCATCAATGGGCTGATGAGCAAGAGGCGAATCGTAAGGGAATTAGCTCCCTTGGGCATATGGGTATCAATGGTTGGGTGGTTGCAGGATCAGAGGGCCAGTTTTGTCCACTCAGGAACCCTGTAAATAGTAAAAAAACAGGCATTTGTTTACCTTTAGTGGCTAGTATCTCATAGCTAACGAAGGAATTTCCTTTCAAGTTCTTTTGTTAGAACATCACAAGAAAAGTTGGGAATATAGTTGCACAATCTAATTAAGCATTAGATATTCGAAAGTCCTCATTTTCTTAGGTACATAGTTAAAGTATACACCCTATCCCAAATTTGGATTGATTTCATAAAATGCTAATATCGTTTTTACATATAAACTCATTTGAGATTCCCACTTTGGATCTTAGATCTTCACATAATATAAAACTTAACTTGAGCTTTTGAGAACATTTTAAGCTATTTATCTATTTTTTTAAATATTTTAAGGTATTTAAAGTGTTATAATATATGCCACTTTTTGTACCCACAATAACTACCACTTAAAATGCTTAGTCTTGTAGATTAAAAGAGTGGTAGATAGTGAGACATTAATAGAATGTGGTGGTTAGTCAAAATTACAAATCCAATGGTTGGATTTTTAATGATATCTTTTTCAAATATCTTTTACGCTATCAGAAGACCTGCAAATATTAATAATCTAATTAGTAAAATGATATTTTTTATGTAAATCATCTAAAACCTATAGGGACTAGTGTACTTATAATGGTGCATCTATCGAAAAAAAATTGGATCACTCTAAGTATGGAAAGAATATTTTTTTATTATTTCATCATATTTTTAATTAATTAGACTAATTTATATTAGTTTAAGTTATATTAGGTTAATTTAAGTGCATGGGTATGTTCTATTAGTTGTTTGATCTCGTTTGAAGTACCTTGCTCCCCCAAATTTTCTCTCCAAGCATTGTCCCAATCTAGCATAAAAACTAGACAAAACTAGACACCCTTATCTTGTAACAACCCGGTTATAGAGGAACAAAAAAAGAAAAAGCTTAACCCTAAGTGATAGTAGCAAGGTCTTCTTTTAATATAAATCTATCGATTTCATTACTTTATGCATGCATATTAAAGTATATGTATTACTTGTTATGCATGGAGATGTAACATAAGCATAAGCTTATGTAATATGTGCCTATGAGGCTATGTTCTTATGCAAAGAGATCTATGCATAGCTCTCATGCATAGGAGCTATTCATATAGCTCCTATGTATATTCATATAGCTTCTATGTATAAGATCATTTTTATAGCTTCTATGAATAATGGGTAGAAATAGATCTCTATGCCAAGAGCTTTATGCATACAAAGGATGCCATTTTTTTGTTTGTATTTTTTTCTGGTTTCTTTCTTTTGGGGGGGGGGAGAGGGGGGAGGGGAGAGGTGGGGTAAGAAGTAAAAAAGAAGCTATATATGCTAAATATTCTCTACCAAGGTGAACATGTACTGGAAAACAAAAATCTTGAGATAGAAAACACTATCCAAATACCATAAGTTTCATATGATAGGGTAAGTTTTAGGTCTATGTTTGTGCCGCCTTTTCCTATAAAAGGCTCTTTATTTCTCTCTTATCCTTGTTCTGAGTCAAGGGAGGCTAGTTAGAGAGGCTAAGGAATCAAATGTATGGTCAAGCTCCTATGAAGACTGACATGAGAGTTTTAGGTGTTGGGTGCATCGTGACTTTTGTATCACATGTATAGTTGTGGGCCCAAATCATCATGTTTGTGAATGCTTACTCTCATTGGCTCCAAAGGGGAGTTTGCTGGGTATTTTGAAGCTTCATGTGTATTTCCATCATGTGTGTGAATAATGGTGTTTGTGTACCTATGTGTGTCCATGTTTACAACCTCTTCAAGGGCTAAGTATGTGTGGTAATAGCCTCTAAGGCTAGATATTACGTGTGTGTGTGTGTGTGTGTGAAACCACTTAGGGTGGTTAGAACATTTAGATATTATACCTATTTGGTATAAGCAATGATGTCATCTAGCAAAAGGCTATAAAAGCATTGTACATCTAAGGTAAAGGCACCACATCAACCTAATCTATTGATCATTGGGTCATGCAATCTCTCTCTCACTAGAACATCTATCTTTCTCTCTTTCTCTCTCTACACACTGGGGCAGGCATGGCATTCGTGTTTAAGCCTCCACATCCTTTATCTTCACCCCTAATGCCCTAATACCTATAACAATAAGATAAATTTAGCCACAAAATTTAGATAAAAGATATAAATTTTGTATTGGAGTGTACTTACGAATCTATATTTCCATGCATCCTTCTTGGTTGGCCTCCAATGTCGTACTTTCGATTGGTTGGCCTCCAATGTCGTACTTTCGATTGTTGAGGATGCAATTGATGCGCTACAACTTCTTTTGGGGGAATATAATCCCATCATTTGCTTCCTACACTGCATGGAACCACGCCCTTTCATGTACCCCCCTTGGAGGTCCATGATAGATAGCATCTTGTGCTCTTGCATTCTTGTGAGACCTCTTACTATTGAGAAATCTTATGCAATGGCTACAGACACAATCACATGGGAAATGGTTGTTCTCTAGATTGGGGAATCACTCATGTAGAGTCTGGCAGATGTACTTAAGGTCCCTTTTCATTAAACTTGATGAAGCAAGTTTTATATGTACTATTACATAACTGCCTCAACTGGGTATACACACAAGACTACCCTTTGCATCCATAATTTCCCCACTTGTGTACCATGAGACATGATAGTAAAGGCCCTTGTCATTCCCCTCAACATTGGACTTTGTGTGACAAGCATGGCCAAAACATGGGAGGCAACTGCCATGAGACTTGTTGTCACTATGTCGAGACAACGTCCGAAGTGCCTCGAGCTTGCAAACCCACCACTATGTCGACAGCATCAATGGAGGTTCACTACAAGAGAAGGCATCATTATCCATGTTTATTTGTGACATTTTAGCAGCAATTTATGTTACTCCGCTATTAACATCATTATTAACATTGCTTGAGCGGTGCTAATTAAACGTCGCGTCGTTATACACATCGTTCAAGCGACACTGGGGAAAAAAATAGACTGTTCAAATTGAGTGGAAATAAAAACTTTAAATAAATTAAAACCCAAAAAGCTTGACCAACATCCAAATATTTTTGAAATAAACAACAAAATCATCAAATCCTTATACAAACCAATCAATGTGTACATATGTTATGATGATATATATTTAATTTGTACCTGCATAACACAAAAACATTTGTTCTATTTCATAACCTTACCGAAGCTTTTTGGAGCTCAATATTACATATCAAAGGAGAAGATGGTGCATTGTGCTCTCCTTGCAATGTAATAAATTTTCATTTATTCCCAAATGTTAGTGTATTATGAAAATAGCTTCTCAAAAACTGTTTCTCTCAATGAAAATAACCATTCTCTTCCAAGAATTACATCTACGATCGAGAGACGCATCACTTGAAAATATCAAAGTGCTTCATACTCTTGAATCTTTATCCCAACTTGGTTTACCACAATATCCCACTCATTTTTATCATAGACATTGACTAATGATACTATATACTTATGAGAGCTTGGGACTTGAGGCAACTTAAGGTCTTAACCAAGTTGTAATTTACAACGTTGTGTGTGGTCATATCCTCTATGAGAATTCTAACTTTTTTATCCTTAATATTCCCATGCACTCAAACCAAATCATGTGGTCCAAATGATGGTTCCCACATAGATTTTGACACCATACAACAATGATTTTCATCAGAATGACAAACCTCAACCGATTTATATTCAGAAGAATCCTTATGTGTCAACATTTGAATAGTGTGCACTAATTTTCCTTTAGGTTTATCATTACCATTCCTAGTAAGTTATTGTCCTTGGGACTTAGGACAATAATTTTTATCTTGTCCCGGATCAAGACAAGAGAAACAAAGTTTTTCTTTAACCGCTCTCTCAAAATCTTACTTTTTTAAAAGGATTTTTGCTTTTTTGAAGGTTATTCCTTTTTAAAGAAAAGAACTGTTCTTTTTTGAGAGACAAAATTTTCTCCATGAGGCTTATATGAATAATTCTTATCTTTTTCTTTATGATTACCATTACTCATGTTAGCGTCAAAATGTTTTACAAATCTTATAGCCTCATCTAAGTTTTTTGGCTCTTTTGGAGCGAACTTCCTTCTTGTATTCTCTTTTCAGGTCTCTAATGAAACCTCTTATATTTTTAAGATTTTCAATGCCCTTAAGTTTTAAGATAATTTTTCCAAAGCTATATATTGAGTGAGATTTAAATCATTTTGTTCCATAGAACAATTATCCAATTTCAATCTTCATTTTCAAGAAGATATTTCTTTTTGAATAATTCCTTGAATTAATCCCAAGAATCGTCTACTTGCCTAGATTCCGCTAAACATCCACCACTTAGAAGATTTGCCTTCTAAAAGGATAGGCTAGCTTTAGGCACATTTCTTAAAAGATGAAAGTATTGCCATTTTGTAGAAAAATAATGACCACACCTTTATTTATCCCCTTCTCTTCTCCACTAAAAGTAGGTGTCTTTAAATATTTGAATACCATACCCTGGTCTCTAGTTTTGGGACCCTCTTCAATTATGGTTTCATTCAACCCTTTTTCTAGAGTTTTTTCCCTTCCCTCACCAATGTTATTTTTAGATATTTCTTTTACTCCCAATCCTTCCCCTCCCATCAAGGAGCTAAGAAGACCCATCATTTTCTCAAGTTTATTTTCTATATTAGAGATTTTGTCATTTATTTCCATAATTTCCATACCCTCATAATTATTAAAGTTGTAATCCATATCTATTTCATTTGGTTTTGTAATATCCTCTTTCACATGGAAAGAGGACATTGGGTTTTCCCCCTTCTCACCATTTTCATCCTTCCCACCTTGAGAAGCCATTTACTCTTACACTAATAAAAATGAAAAATTTCTTACAAAGAAAAGTTTTTTACAACACAATGACCTTACTTGGTTGCATAAATATGAATTGTCCCTAATGATGTGAAGAACAGTTCCGTTGATTCCTCCTGGATATTTGCTTCAAAGATCCTTCAAGGTTGTCTTGTACTCCGCTTGATCCATGTAGAACTCCAAAATATGCCCAATTTATTAGGTAAGAGATATTTTGTATAGAGAAGATTTGAGAAATATAGGGATCAAATTATGAAAATGAATAGAAAAGAGATTAGATTTAGCAATGAGTAGCTCAATGGAAACATGGAAGAGAAAGAACTTGGCTCTAATATCAATATAATGATCCTTGCATTATAGACTTAAGGACTTGTAAGACTAGTACTTTGATTCTCTACCCAACCATAATATCCCAAATAGACCCTAAACTCATGGTTATATAGGCCTAAGTGGTGCATGACCTTCCAACTTCAGCCCCTTCACCTTTCATTTGCTAAACGTTGCCTTTTCAATCACCAATGCCTCTTCAATTGCCTCTTCAATTACCCCTAGAAGGGGGAACCCTCCTCTATGTCCCTTGGGCTTCCATTGTGCACCATTAACTTCCCTTTTTAATTTAACTTTAATGCCTATTTACCATTGCTTAGGTATTTCCTATTTGAAATTCCCTGAACCTTATTTATATGCAAAACTTTTACATATAAATAATCTTTTCTAGTCTTACCTTTCAGTGGAGCGTATGCAATTTGAGGGTATGTACATACGAGCATATGTGAGTTACGGGGGGCATGTGTGTTTAAGAGCGTATGTGAGTGAGGGAGCCTATACATGCAAGCATATGTGACTGAGAGGACATGTATGTGTGAGCATATGTGAGTGAGAGGACATGTATGCGCGAGAATATGTGAGTGAAGGGGGAATGTATGTGTTAGCATACACTACAACAAAATCAGAGTTTAGTAGCAAAAATAGCAACGTTTTATAACTAGAAGGGTAGGTAGATATCGAGCAATTTTTGTTGCTGGAAACACTACTATTTTCGCTGCAATGGGTTTGCTGCTTAGCCGAAAATAGCAGCAAAATGTCGTTGGCTACTTAGTAATGATATTTTTCTATCTCGCACCCAAATGTCGTTGGCTGCTCAACGATATTTCTCTGCTATTTTTGCTGCTCAGAGAGCGAAAGCTTTGCACAGCAAAAAAAGAGCTGGGGCAAACTGGGGAGTCTGCACATGACTCCCAAGTCTACCGCCCCAACTCTTTTTTTTAATTAAAATTGAGTCACAGTTTCAGATTTATAACACAAACACAAATATAAGAAACACATACATCGTGGAGAATGCAATTGAGCCCAAAAAGTTATTATATTTTAGAAAGTGTTGGGCCTTTGGCTATATATACATAAAGTTTTTACAATGAAGAGATATCTTATTGGAATCCTCATCGGATTCCGAGTGATTATCCTCATCACATTCCGAGTGATTATCTTCATCACCTTCCTCGTCCTCTTCACTTGCTTCACGCTGATAATTAGGATCCTCCTCTTCATCTTCCCTGTCATCCTTCATACATGCCATCAAGCGCAAGGTAAGTAAGACCATTAAAAAATAATTAGACCTATAAAAGATAATGGTTTAGGCTCACTTACCTCATCTTCTTAAGTCCCCATAAATGGACTCATCCAAGCGTATGCCTCGTGTACGCATCAACACCCAAAAATTACAAACGGGGGGCTCTATACCCATAGTCATACTCCTCCTTTGTTGGGTCACACCCAACAACCTCCCCCTACAAAAAACAATTAAGAAAATATATAATTATTTAAAGAAAACATTATAGTACAAAAAAAATGAAAGAAGAGAAGAAATGATTACTTTCAAAACAAGCAAGAAAGGAGGATTTCTCGCCGGAGCCGAAGTGTAGAGCCCCACTTCCATAGTCGGGAAGCAGTTGCCAGAAAAGCACTTGGGTGCTTTCTCACAAAGCTACGTGCATGCCTCCACTCCTCGGTCATGTTGTAAACACTAAGCTTCTCCAAGTTATTCTTTGCTGCTCTCTTGATATTTGCTCTCCTATTAGAGAGAAAAATCTTGATCTACCTCTTCATCCGCTCCTCGGAGAAGAAAAGACCCACATGTGGTATAGGGAACTTTAACTTAAGCAGCACATCGATAACATATTGCTTAGAAAGTTCATCTTGTGCTTTTCACTTTTTGAAGGAGTTCACGAACTCTAGGTTTGCCAAGTAAATGCATATGGTTCATGACTTTCTTTCCTCGTGCATCCATCATGAGGGCACCATCTACATCCACGTTGTATGGTAGGGTGGATGGATCGAATGGTAGAATGGGTCTCCTAGGGACCGGCTCATAATGTATAGATGAAGAGCCCCATTGTTGGTGAGACACATCGAGACACCTAGTGCTACTTTTGACAAAGCAAAAGCAGCCTGCTCCCCCCCCGCTACTAGCACATCTACTACCCGGGTGAAGACGCATGTGAGGGAGCGGGGGTGGGTCTAGTCGAGGAAGGTGGTGTAGGCTTATCAGAACCATATCATGATGGGCCTGCACCGCTCGGCCCGCGCCTATCAAAGGCATGGTCTGCCCCGATTAAGCAAGTGTAGTAGATTGCCCTCACGATGTTTGCTGGCCAAGTGGGGTAGTCTGCCCCCATGGCATTGACTGGCCCGATTGTAAGCCCGCCTGCATATAAGATTAAAATATAAGACTTAAAGAATGCATGAAAGATTAACTTTGTGTATGTGAAAAGTTTTGATGGAACCATACCTGTGTCTGAGTAAACTGAGACGAAGCTTGCTGCTCATATCGTTAATTTATAATAGATAGCAAATTTCCCATAAGAGGGTCTTGTGATGGGTCGATCGACATTTCTTCTACATACATGCATGACACAACAAAACACAATTCATCTAACAAAAGCCATACTTCTACATACATGCATGACACAACAAAACACAATTAATCTAACAAAATCCATACTTGATGGAACCATACCTGTGTCTGAGTAAACTGAGACCAAGCTTGCTGCTCATATCGTTAATTTATAACAGATAGCAAATTTCCCATAGGAGGGTCTTGTGGTGGGTCGATCGACATTTCTTATACATACATGCATGACACAACAAAACACAATTGATCTAACAAAAGCCATACTTAAATCTTAGAAAAAAAATACATGTGATATTAGGACATTAATAAGACCTCCTACAACACTGCTTAGACAAGCAGGGTGGATAGTGCTCCTTTTGGATGATAGCTTTTGAGGACTTTCCACACGGTCCCCACTATTAAAACCAAAGGCAACTCCTCTTTTACAAGAGATGATAGTGAGAAGATTGAGGGCTTCCCCTCCATTATGACCACCTACGCGTGGATAACCATTCCTAACTTGACATAAGCAGCATTCTAAATGGCATATAATAGTGCCCTATATCTCTATGCATAAGTCCATTTCCTAAACCCGGCACCCAAGGGTGCAATAAAAATGAGGTTGAATGAATAAGGCTGCTTACCTTGAATGCATAGCCAACCAAGAGAAAACAACAACACAAGCTTAGACAAAAAATACATGTGATATTAGGACATTGTTAAGACCTCCTACCGTATACTGCTTATACAAGCTGGGCGAACAATGCCGCTTTTTCGGATGAAAGCTTCTGAGGACTTTCCACATGCCTTGGGGGAGGCACTTCTAAAAAATCATATGTATTACGTGCGTTCAAGGGGAATTAAAAAAACCCCTTAACTAATTTTTTCCCCCCAATAAAACCACCCCTCTTTACTTATGAACTAACCGATTTTTTTTTTGAAGTTGAATTAAAATACCCCTCCTTTTGATCGCATGTGGTAAACTAATTTTTTTGAGGTGAACCCCCTGAGCCACACACTCCCCACTATTAAAGCCAAAGGAAACTCCTCTTTTACCAGAGAAGTATAGTGCGAAGATCGAGGGCTCCCCCTCCACTATAACCATCTACTCGCCACTCCTAACTTGACATAAGTAGCATTCTAGATGGCATATAACATGGCTCAGAGGTTCTTATGGACATGGAATACCAATCAAGAAAACTCGTGCGACACCTAAATTGGTGATCATCACACTGATAATCAAATCTCGGGGGGGTCACTATATGTAAATCCTCTACATCAGTGCGTTCAAGGCCTATTTAAAAAGTCCCTTATCTGTGAATTTTTTAGTGAATATAATGTATCCTTTCCTATTCAAATCTGTATTTTTTTTAATATAATAAATAAATCCCCTCTGTAAATATATTTCTGTAAGTTTTAAATATTTAAAATGTCCTCCTGTTGAACCCACGTGATACTTACATATTTATATGAGTGACCCCCCCGAGAATCAAATAAAAAATAATATGCACAAAAAGCTTAAGACATGATTCACAAAATAAAAAATGATCATCATCTTCACACCATCGCTCAATCCACCAATAGCCATTCGACACCTCAATCGGTACCCTTGTATAGTGTGATATCTCAATCGGTACCCTCGCACTTCTCATTGCTATACTCAAACACTTTCCATGTCAGTTAAAGAATTAATTGAAGATATCAATTAATCCCAACATCATCTTGAGATATAGACAACCCATAAGTATTCAAATAACAACCACACACATGTTTTCTAGGCGTAAGTACCCTGAGAATCACCCCTCCATATGAACCAACTGAAACCAACAATGGATGCCCACAAGCATGCCATATACGGGCGTCCTCGATATACAACTGCCTAAACGCATGAGATAATCAAATGAATGTACGTAACACGAGTCTAAGTGTCCCGTACCACATAGGCGCATTGTACATACACGCATAGGATGGTAGAAGATAGAAGACATAAATGTGTCTGGAGTGAGTATATGAAACCAATCTGATGTCCCATACCATGAGATTAATTCCATCCATCACTTCCATCATGATAGAAGTTTGAGGTAGAGTGGCTAGTTCCCTCTAAAACTTAAATTTCGACACAAATTTTCTCTATCTAGAAATTTTATTTAAGTTACTGAACTTGAACTAATCTTAATGTTGAATGTTTGGTTTATTAATATTAGATTCTTAATTTGGAAAGATATTATAGAAATACTTATAAAAAAAGACAATGAATGTATACATATACATACCTCAATCGTTTTAGTGTTATTGAAATAATATGTCAAAAAGAATATTAACACTTGAAAGAGATGTAAATCGTTATTACTTATATGGATAGGGTATATAAAGTTATTAAACAAAATGTCATGAGAAGCTTAACATCATAAGAATAAAAGTTGAATTGGTTATGGATATAAGGATAGGAAAATGCTAACCTTAAGTTGGAAAGGTTGTTTGAGGGGATGTGAGATTACAAATGAAGAATGGATAAATTTGATAAAATATGAATGAAAAGTAATGATTCTAAACATTTTGATTAAGTGAACAAGTCTAGATGATGAAAGATTGATTTACATTTGTAGTTGAAATAGACGTAAATAATAAACATGTAACTGAAGCGTAAGAGAGTAGTACCTTTTATATATATTCAATTGCAATGATGCTCTACATTGAGAAAAATGAGAAACAATGAGAATGGATTGAAGTATAATTATTCTTCCAAACATAACTAGGGTTGTATTAAATTATGACTTTATAAGAAATAAAACTTATAGTAGTATGGTTTAACATTCTATGCACAATTATTTTAATCACAGGTAATTCTCAAAAGGAAGTTTGAGATGAAGGATTTGGGAGATTTGCGCTACTTTTTGGGAATTGAGATCATTCGCACACCTAATGGTATTTGGCTCAGAGAGACAGTATATATTGGACATGTTGTCCAAGTATGGAATGGCTAATTATAAGTCAATCTCGGTGCCATTAGATCAAAATGGCAAGATTAGTGCGAATGTAGGTTATGTATTGGAGGATCCCACTATGTACAAGAAGATTGTGGGGAGTTTAATCTATGTCATGATTAGCAAGATAGATTTGAGTTACATTGTTGGCTTAGAGAGCCAGTTTATGCAGGTTCCACATAAACCACATCTAGGTAGTGTGCGACACACACTTCAGTATTTGAGGGCCACTATTAAATATGCATTGTTTTATGCAGTAGGTGTATCATTGGAGCTATATGGGTACACAGATGCAGATTGGGCAGGTAGCATCTCAGACATGAGATCGACTGGTGGGTTTATGTTTTCATTGGGGAGTGTTGTTGTGACATGGAACAACAAGAAGCAGCCCATGGTTGCCTTTTCAAGTACAGAGGTAGAGTACAGAGGAGTTGTGATGGCGGCGTATAAGGTAGCTTGGTTATGCAAGCTACTTGGCTGATTTGGGGTTGTATGTGGAGAGGAAGGTTTTCATATATTGTGACAATCTTAGCAGTATACAGTTGGCCAGGAACTCAATTTTCCATGCGTGGACAAAACACATTGAGGTACATTACCACTTCATCACGGAGAGAGTCTTGGTATAGGCGACATCAACTTGGTCTACGTCAGCACACATGATCAGGTCACTGACATCTTCATGAAGGCTTGGGAGCCGAGAAGCTCCATAGATTTTGAGATAAGCTTGGAGTTCATGAGTTGGAGTGTAGATTGAGGGGGAGTGTTGAGATGTCAAACTCAACATGAGCTGACACTCATCATGAGGCGCCTGCATGACTATTCAACATTTACATCACTGGCGGGTTTGCTAGCTGGTACTACCGACATATCTTTGCCAGAGATTCTATAGCTGGACTACCACTAGTCCACATCTACCCACTCTACTTAGCGTAATCACAATATGAACCGCTTGTATATACTCTATTATGTGTGTTAGTCACTTTATCTTCTTTGTAGATCTCTTTTTTTGTGTGAAGAAGAACTTTGAGCCTTTCACCTTGTGTGTTCTCTTCTAAGGTTTGTGTGAGTGTGCGTGTGCTTGCAAGAGCTTAAGCTCTCTTCTCCCCTACATCTTTTCACTCATCTCTTAGTAAAAATATATATGTAAGATACTCAAGCCTATATTTGGCATGACTGAATGTAAGGAAAATAGTAGCCCAATGAAGGTCAAAAAAATTGACTCCCCAACCAATGAGGTGATAGCTCAAGTAGTGAAGGTTTTTGTCTAGGACCAAGAGATCTTGGTTTCAAGACCCCCTTGGTTGGTTGCATCACCTACAACAAGCGGATAATTAAGTGCCTACGCGTGGGACGTGCCTATGGGTGGTTGAAAATCAGTAACTATAGGAGGATCTTGGGCCTGAGGCCTGAGTTAAAACAAAAAATGTCTCCCCAATGAAGTTTTATCAAAATGTATGTGTTAAAGATAATATTGATAAAAGATTGTCTCCCCAATGAAGGTTTGTCAAAAGTTGTCTATTGTTAAACCTTATGAATGAGATCTTATCTAGGAAACTTGTTGATAGATTTATCCTGTAAAGACTAGACTAAACATTGGTAGAATTGTGAAATAATCATTAGAAAGTATGTATATCGATGTTATGATGCATTCAAAGTACTCAGGCATATCGAATCACCTATGTTACATGCAAAACCGTTAGTGGATTTTGTGACTCAAATTGGGTAGAGGTGATTATTACCGCTCAGTAAACACTATATTATTTTCTTTTTGTTTGGGATGAATTTCTTTGTGTGAGACGTTATGAGTGAGGAGGATTCTACAAGCCATGGAAGTAGAGCAGAAACAACATATAATGTTGTAAAAACTGACAACTAAGGTTGCATGGCCATTTCTTGGAATCTTTACTTATGCCATGCTCACATGAAACACATTGACATTCATTGTCACTTTGTGTTTCATGCCGTGCTCACATGACACACATCGAGATTCATTTATCATTTTGTGTGCAAGGGATCCTTATTTTAAAAAGTTACTCCCCTCACAAAATATCCTCTCTCTCTCTCTCTCTCTCTCTCATGGTCATGGAGGTAGATGATAGATTTAGGTAGATGATAGAGATGTGAAAATATCTTCACAATGGTATAATCTAAAAGAAAATTCTCATGTCTTATCCCCATGCATTCAGGTGTGTTTTAAATGGATTTAGTCATCTTTGCTTCATGAGTTAGGTTCCTTCCACAATGCCATTGTTCAAATCACATTATAGTTAAATTATATCCTCTACTCCAATATTTTTTCTGCTGTTTGCTATTCATGTGAGAAAAAAGTTCCTCTACTCTATGACTTATTGAATTTTCTTTTTTATTTTAATATACTTTCTTCTACGATTTTTTTGGTTATGATTGTATTGGCTAGTTATTTCCAAGATAAACCTCTACATCCTTAACAAGATATTAAAGATTTGATATGGTTTGATCCTCCTTGAGGATATGACTCCCATAAAGAGGTAGGCACTTTAAAAGATATTAAAGATTTGATATGGTTTGATGCTAGTCAAGTATATGAGTGGCATAAAGTGGTAGGGACTTTCAAAACCACTTGAAAAGTCTTTGGAATATATGATTGGCATAAAGAAGTGGGCTGCCAATCACTTGAATGTTTGTGGTATATGATTGACTTTAAAGAGAAGGGCTCTTGAGAATTTGAATACATGGGGTGTTGAGCCTATTTTCATTATGATTTGATGCTACCTAGGGACATGATTGGCATAAAGTGGTGGGCTCTTAAGCATTGGTTCAAAAGAGTGCTAAAGGCTTGAGAGGAAAGATCAAAGTAGAGCAACTTATCAATGGGATAGTACATATGGATCTCATGCTGCACTTTAAGGCATGTTACCTTTAATATAGCCAATGAAAGGTGAGGCTGGATGCGTTTTTGTAATAATTTGTGTGGTCATGCGCCCTCCTATAAGAGTTAAGCATGGGAACACTAATTTTGCTTCTAAATTTCATTTTATGCTATGATGGGCCACATGCATATAATCTCCTTTATCCAAGGAAATATCTTGCTCAGGATAGGAAATTATCCCTCTTAGAGTTCTCTTTTATTTGAATAAAAGGAAAATCTTGGGAACTCCCTCTAAAAGGGATCATGAGAAATGGTTACAAGGAAAAGCCATGAGGATATTCTTTTGTTGCAGGTTAAGAAAGCTAAGCTCCTAGTCAGGATCATGAGAAATGGTTGGAATGAAGGAAAAGATAATACCATCTTCTTTTGTTTTTCTAGGTTAAGAAAGCCAGACTCGTAGCCAGGAAAACTTCTTTAAAGTTAATGGTGGCTGAGGTCCTAAAAATTTTCCTTTTTAATACCGTGATCAACACGACACAGATCATGTTGAGTTTTTTCAGCAAAATCATTAGCTTTGAGGAAGTGCATTCTGAACATGTTCAAGAGGCTCAAAATAGGATCCTGAAGTTGAATAGAAAATCTATAGATCCTGTAAACATAGCTTAGTGGTTGGATAGGAAAATTTCTCCTGATGAATGTAGAGAGGCTCTATTCTCCATGGGTAAGGAAAAATCTGCTGGCTAGGATGGCATCATTGTTGAATTCATCCAATGCCTTTGGTCTCAGTTGTCTTTTTAGCTAACACGCTATTTGGGGAGGGGGAAGCTGAGGCCGACATGAAATTGGGTTAAATCAAGCTTATTCCCAAACTCCATGTTTGTACTTAACCCAAACACTGGAGGCCCATCACTATGCTTATTGTGGTGTACAAAGTTATTGCAAAAGTAATTGCTAACAAGCTTGCTCTAGTTCTTAATCAGGTTATATCTCCTCATTATCATGGTTTCATTCAGGGGAGATCTATTTTTGATAATATTCTTATAGTATTGGGAGCTATTGATCATGCAAACATTTTTGCTCAAAAATCCATCACGTCACAACAGGATATGGATAAAGTCTTTGATAGGGTTGGGTGGTGTTTCATTTCCAAATCGTTTGCAAGCTTTAGGCTTTGGTCCCTTGATCTCCAAACTTATCTTCAGTTTGTGTTCTCAAGTTGGAGTTGGGGCGGCAGACTGGGGAGTCATGTGCAGACTCCCCAGTCTGCCCCAGCTCTTTTTTTGCTGTGCAGAGCTTTCGCTCTCTGAGCAGCAAAAATAGCAGAGAAATATCGTTGAGCAGCTAGCGACATTTGGGTGCGAGATAGCAAAATATCATTACTAAGTAGCCAACGACATTTTGCTGCTATTTTCGACTGAGCAGCAAACCCATTGCAACGAAAATAGTAGTGTTTCTAGCAACAAAAATTGCTCGATATCTACCTACCCTTCTAGTTATAAAACATTGCTATTTTTGTTACTAAACCCTGATTTTGTTGTAGTGTATGCTAACACATACATTCCCCCTTCACTCACATATTCTCGCGCATACATGTCCTCTCACTCACATATGCTCACACATACATGTCCTCTCAGTCACATATGCTTGCATGTTTAGGCTCCCTCACTCACATACGCTCTTAAACACACATGCCCCCCGTAACTCACATATGCTCGTATGTACACACCCTCAAATTGCATACGCTCCACTGAAAGGTAAGACTAGAAAAGATTATTTATATGTAAAAGTTTTGCATATAAATAAGGTTTAGGGAATTTCAAATAGGAAATACCTAAGCAATGGTAAATAGGCATTAAAGTTAAATTAAAAAGGGAAGTTAATGGTGCACAATGGAAGCCCAAGGGACATAGAGGAGGGTTCCCCCTTCTAGGGGTAATTGAAGAGGCATTGGTGATTGAAAAGGCAACGTTTAGCAAATGAAAGGTGAAGGGGCTGAAGTTGGAAGGTCATGCACCACTTAGGCCTATATAACCATGAGTTTAGGGTCTATTTGGGATATTATGGTTGGGCAGAGAATCAAAGTACTAGTCTTATAAGTCCTCAAGTCTATAATGCAAGGATCATTACATTGGTATTAGAGTCAAGTTCTTTCTCTTCCATGTTTCCATTGAGCTACTCATTGCTAAATCTAATCTCTACTTCTTAATCTCTTTTCTATTCATTTTCATAATTTAATCCCTATATTTCTCAAATCTTCTCTATACAAAATACCTCTTACCTAATAAATTGGGCATATTTTGGAGTTCTACATGGATCAAGTGGAGTACAAGACAACCTTGAAGGATCTTTGAAGCAAATATCTAGGAGGAATCAACGGAACTGTTCTTCACATCATTAGGGACAATTCATAATTATGCGACCAAGTAAGGTCATTGTGTTATAAAAAAACTTTTCTTTGTAAGAAATTTTCCATTTTATTAGTGTTAGAGTAAATGGCTTCTCAAGGTGGGAAGGATGAAAATGGTGAGAAGGGGGAAAACCCAATGTCCTCTTTCCATGTGAAAGAGGATATTACAAAACCAAATGAAATAGATATGGATTACGACTTTAATAATTATGAGGGTATGGAAATTATGGAAATAAATGACAAAATCTCTAATATAGAAAATAAACTTGAGAAAATGATGGGTCTTCTTAGCTCCTTGATGGGAGGGGAAGGATTGGGAGTAAAAGAAATATCTAAAAATAACATTGGTGAGGGAAGGGAAAAAACTCTAGAAAAAGGGTTGAATGAAACCATAATTGAAGAGGGTCCCAAAACTAGAGACCAGGGTATGGTATTCAAAGATTTAAAGGCACCCACTTTTAGTGGAGAAGAGAAGGGGATAAATAAAGGTGTGGTCAATATTTTTCTACAAAATGGCAATACTTTCATCTTTTAAGAAATGTGCCTGAAATCTTCTAAGTGGTGGATGAGTTTAGCGGAATCTAGGCAAGTAGACGATTCTTGGGATTAATTCAAGGAATTATTCAAAAAGAAATATCTTCTTGAAAATGAAGATTGAAATTGGATAATTGTTCTATGGGGAACAAAATAATTTAAATCTCACTCAATATATAGCTTTGGAAAAATTATCTTAAAACTTAAGGGCATTGAAAATCTTAAAAATATAAGAGGTTTCATTAGAGACCTGAAAAGAGAATACAAGAAGGAAGTTCGCTCCAAAAGAGCCAAAAAACTTAGATGAGGCTATAAGATTTGTAAAACATTTTGACGCTAACATGGGTAATGGTAATCATAAAGAAAAAGATAAGAATTATTCATATAAGCCTCATGGAGAAAATTTTGGCTCTCAAAAAAGAACAGTTCTTTTCTTTAAAAAGGAATAACCTTCAAAAAAGCAAAAATCCTTCTAAAAAAGTAAGATTTTGAGAGAGCGGTTAAAGAAAAATATTGTTTCTCTTGTCTTGATCCGGGACAAGATAAAAATTATTGTCCTAAGTCCCAAGGACAATAACTTACTAGGAATGGTAATGATAAACCTAAAGGAAAATTAGTGCACACTATTCAAATGTTGACACTTAAGGATTCTTCTGAATATAAATCGGTTGAGGTTTGTCATTCTGATGAAAATCATTGTTGTATGGTGTCAAAATCTATGTGGGAACCATCATTTGGACCACATGATTTGGTTTGAGTGCATGGGAATATTAAGGATAAAAAAGTTAGAATTCTCATAGAGGATATGACCACACACAACGTTGTAAATTACAACTTGGTTAAGACCTTAAGTTGCCTCAAGTCCCAAGCTCTCATAAGTATATAGTATCATTAGTCAATGTCTATGATAAAAATGAGTGGGATATTGTGGTAAACCAAGTTGGGATAAAGATTCAAGAGTATAAGGCACTTTGATATTTTCAAGTGATGCGTCTCTCGATCGTAGATGTAATTCTTGGAAGAGAATGGTTATTTTCATTGGGAGAAACAGTTTTTGAGAAGCTATTTTCATAATACACTAACATTTGGGAATAAATGAAAATTTATTACATTGCAAGGAGAGCACAATGCACCATCTTCTCCTTTTATATGTAATATTGAGCTCCAAAAAGCTTCGGTAAGGTTATGAAATAGAACAAATGTTTTTGTGTTATGCAGGTATTAAATATATATCATCATAACATATGTACACATTGATCGGTTTGTATAAGGATTTGATGATTTTGTTGTTTATTTCAAAAATATTTGGATGTTGGTCAAGCTTTTTGGGTTTTAATTTATTTAAAGTTTTTATTTCCACTCAATTTGAACAGTCTGTTTTTTTTCCCAGTGTCGCTTGAACGATGTGTATAACGACGCGACGTTTAATTAGCACCGCTCAAGCAATGTTAATAATGATGTTAATAGCGGAGTAACATAAATTGTCGCTAAAATGTCACAAATAAACACCGATAATGATGGCTTCTCTTGTAGTGAACCTCCATTGATGCTGTCGACATAGTGGTGGGTTTGCAAGCTCGAGGCACTTCGGACGTTGTCTCGACATAGTGACAACAAGTCTCATGGCAGTTGCCTCCCATGTTTTGGCCATGCTTGTCACACAAAGTCCAATGTTGAGGGGAATGACAAGGGCCTTTACTATCATGTCTCATGGTACACAAGTGGGGAAATTATGGATGCAAAGGGTAGTCTTGTGTGTATACCCAGTTGAGGCAGTTATGTAATAGTACATATAAAACTTGCTTCATCAAGTTTAATGAAAAGGGACCTTAAGTACATCTGCCAGACTCTACATGAGTGATTCCCCAATCTAGAGAACAACCATTTTCCATGTGATTGTGTCTGTAGCCATTGCATAAGATTTCTCAATAGTAAGAGGTCTCACAAGAATGCAAGAGCACAAGATGCTAACTATCGTGGCCCTCCAAGGGGGGTACATGAAAGGCCGTGGTTCCATGCAGTGTAGGAAGCAAATGATGGGATTATATTCCCCCAAAACAAGTTGTAGCGCATCAAGTGCAACCTCGACAATCGAAAGTACGACATTGGAGGCCAACCAAGAAGGATGCATGGAAATATAGATTCGTAAGTACACTCCAGTACAAAATTTATATCTTTTATCTAAATTTTGTGGCTAAATTTATCTTATTGTTATAGGTATTAGGGAATTAGGGGTGAAGATAAAGGATGTGGATGCTTAAACACGAATGCCATGCCTGCCCCAGTGTGTAGAGAGAGAAAGAGAGAAAGAGAGAAAGATAGATGTTCTAGTGAGAGAGAGATTGCATGACCCAATGATCAATAGATTAGGTTGATGTGGTGCCTTTACCTTAGATGTACAATGCTTTTATAGCCTTTTGAGGCTCATCTAGATGACATCATTGCTTATACCAAATAGGTATAATATCTAAATGTTCTAACCACCCTAAGTGGTTTCACACACACACACACACACACATGTAATATCTAGCCTTAGAGGCTATTCCCACACATACTTAGCCCTTGAAGAGGTTGTAAACATGGACACACATAGGTACACAAACACCATTATTCACACACATGATGGAAATACACACGAAGCTTCAAAATACCCAACAAACTCCCCTTTGGAGCTAATGAGAGTAAGCATTCACAAACATGATGATTTGGGCCCACAACTATACATGTGATACAAAAGTCATGATGCACCCAACACCTAAAACTCTCATGTCAGTCTTCATAGGAGCTTGACCATACATTTGATTCCTTAGCCTCTCTAACTAGCCTCCCTTGACTCAGAACAAGGATAAGAGAGAAATAAAGAGCCTTTTATAGGAAAAGGCAGCACAAACATAGACCTAAAACTTACCCTATCATATGAAACTTATGGTATTTGGATAGTGTTTTCTATCTCAAGATTTTTGTTTTCCAGTACATGTTCACCTTGGTAGAGAATATTTAGCATATATAGCTTCTTCTTTACTTCTTACCCCACCTCCCCCCTCCCCCCCCCCCAAAAAGAAAGAAACCAGAAAAAAATACAAACAAAAAAATGGCATCCTTTGTATGCATAAAGCTCTTGGCATAGAGATCTATTTCTAGCCATTATTCATAGAAGCTATAAAAATGATCTTATACATAGGAGCTATATGAATAGCTCCTATGCATGAGAGCTATGCATAGATCTCTTTGCATAAGAACATAGCCTCATAGGCACATATTACATAAGCTTATGCTTATGTTACATCTCCATGCATAACAAGTAATACATATACTTTAATATGCATGCATAAAGTAATGAAATCGATAGATTTATATTAAAAGAAGACCTTGCTACTATCACTTAGGGCTAAGCTTTTTCTTTTTTTGCTCCTCTATAACCGGGTTGTTACAAGATAAGGGTGTCTAGTTTTGTCCTCTTTTTTTGCTCCTCTATAACCGGGTTGTTACAAGATAAGGGTGTCTAGTTTTGTCCAGTTTTTTGCTAGACTGGGATAATGCTTGGAGAGAAAATTTGGGGGAGCAAGGTACTTCAAACGAGATCAAACAACTAATAGAACATATCCATGCACTTAAATTAACCTAATATAACTTAAACTAATATAAATTAGTCTAATTAATTAAAAATATGATGAAATAATAAAAAAATGTTCTTTCCAGACTTAGAGTGATCCAATTTTTTTTCCATAGATGCACCATTACAAGTACACTAGTCCCTATAGGTTTTAGATTATTTACATCAAAAATGTCATTTTACTAATTAGATTATTAATATTTGCAGGCCTTCTGATAGCGTAAAAGAAATTTGAAAAAGATATCATTAAAAATCCAACCATTGGATTTGTAATTTTGACTAACCACCACATTCTATTAATGTCTCACTATCTACCACTCTTTTAATCTACAAGACTAAGCATTTTAAGTGGTAGTTATTGTGGGTACAAAAAGTGGTAGTTATTGTGGGTACAAAAAGTGGCATATATTATAACACTTTAAATACCTTAAAATATTTAAAGAAAATAGATAAATAGCTTAAAATGTTCTCAAAAGCTCAAGTTAAGTTTTATATTATGTGAAGATCTAAGATCCAAAGTGGGAATCTCAAATGAGTTTATATGTAAAAACGATATTAGCATTTTATGGAATCAATCCAAATTTGGGATAGGGTGTATACTTTAACTATGTACCTAAGGAAATGAGGACTTTCGAATATCTAATGCTTAATTAGATTGTGCAACTATATTCCCAACTTTTCATGTGATGTTCTAACAAAAGAACTTGAAAGGAAATTCCTTCATTAGCTATGAGATACTAGCCACTAAAGGTAAACAAATGCCTGTTTTTTTACTATTTACAGGGTTCCTGAGTGGACAAAATTGGCCCTCTGATCCTGCAACCACCCAACCATTGATACCCATATGCCCAAGGGAGCTAATTTCCTTATGATTCGCCTCTTGCTCATCAGCCCATTGATGCTTGGATCTCCTTGTTGATAGTCGCATCTTGCAGAGAAGTGAATGCATCTCTCAGTGTTTCTCCATCAAACCCGAGATCCTATACATAGTTGGGTGAGGAGGACAAGCAAGTGTTTCTTTTGTGACTCCATGTGAGATAGGGTAGAGAATTTAAATTCACAAATCAAGATAGGAGAGAGTGGATATGATAGAGGGGGAGGGAAGATATTTGTAAGCAAGAAAGGGAAGAGTGGAGGTGAGAGAGAGGGAGGGAAGAAATAAGAGAGGGTTAAAATGGATACGAGAGTAGTTCACTTGTTCTTTATTACACTATTTTTATGTTGACCATGTGGATGCTTCCTATTTTCAATATGAATGACTTGTTTTTTTGGGTTTATGTAAAAGCGATATGTAAAACTTGATGTGAACTACTCTCAATATATGTTTGTATTTCTGAATGAAACTTGTTTATGTACATGTATTTTAAGTTTTTTATAGTATTTTACTATAAATGTTTTATTTTTCATGCATGTGTGAGTTTCTCTAAAAAAAAGGGGAGGGAGATAGAATGGGAGAGAGAAGCAGATCCGTTTCTCTCCCATTTTGTTCCTCGCCCCATTTTGTTTTGTGCAAACTGCACACGTGATTGTACACTCAGTTATGCGCGTGGCTACATGTGTGGCTGTAGAGCTGCATGCCCTAGCCGTGTGCATAGCCACGCTAGAGATATTTGAAACTCCAAATTTTCTTCGTTTGCAACACATTTATGGACGTAGCTATGCACGTATCCTCTCGTAGTGTATGCTTATATACGCACAATTACAACCAATGATTAACAGAGGTTGACGTCGATCTCAAAATAGAAATTGCATGAAGGTACAGTTGAATATGCACCCGAAACGTTTTTTTGTGATTAATTAATTAGTTGGTGTGTGCAAACCTTGGGTTCAAGACACCAAAATTTTGTTATGTTTATTAAGGTTTTTTGTAAGGTCAAAAATGGAAATGGTGTTGGGTCCGCATGCTTTCTTTCTATCTATGTTAGCCTCCATTACATTCTATTTTTAAAGGTTGATGTCCTCCATAATGATTCATTTTTCGGGCTCATAATGTCCTCCATAATCTTCATTTTTTTGGGCTCACGATTTTCTTTAAAAAGGCAAGAGGGCTCATTCTTTTTCACTTGGAGGGGAGAGGTAGGGAGAGTAAGGTATAGGGTATGTATTCAATGAAAGCTTGGGCTATAGAAAATGTAAATCTTTTAACCATAGACTTTAAAAGGTTTGTAACCTTATAAAGTCTAAAGGTTGAGTGACAGAGAAAAAAATTAATTAATAAGTCTAAAGTTTGATTAAGCACACCATGACGATCTCAAAATAGAAAATTGCAGATATCAAACAAAATGATTTTTTATATTAAGCAATCTCAAAGTAGTAAGTGAATCATCAGGACACCATGCCACAGACCATGACAAGCTATTGTATAATTTGGGCCGAGAGTACGTGGTGACTGCATATGCCTCCGGAGCGTCTTCACACGCGCGGCTTTTATCTCTCACTTGATCCTGCGGCGAGTAGAGTTGAAGAGAGAATATTATGTGCGTTTAAACACCCTTCTTATAAGAGCAGACTGCCATGTCGTGTACTTACTTGCTTATAAGAGCAGACTGCCATGTTTAAACACCCTTCTTGCTTGGTGTCGAAGGAGTAAGGGAAGGCGACACCGCAGGCCGTGGGCAGCTTCTTGACAGCAGAGGTGTTGATCTGGACGTTGCGTGCGGCCGCTTCCAGGCATTTGCAGATGGACTGGCGGGCGCCCTTGGACTTGGCAAGGGCGGACAGAGCCCGGACACCCTTGCAGCAGTCGAAGGTCGGGCCATTGCCGCCCTTGGTAAGGTATCCGACGCATTGCACCATGTTCATACTGACCTTGGAGCAGGGAACGTTGTCCTGCGCAACCTCCGACGTGGCGGCCGCCGGGGCACGGCCGCTTCCCAGCAGCAGCACGAGAAGGCTCGCCGCTAAGAGCACAGTCATCTTTCTACTGCCCCACAAGTACATGGCCTCCATTACTAGATTAATAATAATAATAATGATGATTGAGTTCTGTGAGCTCTTGTTAGCACGCAGAATACGTAGTAGTCTCTATCCTTGCTTATATAGAGAGTCTTTTAAGACGTGCGCTCCTCCCGCCTCATCGATGGCATTTACTCTCCAAACCCACCCACCCACCACGAGGGCCGTGGATTATTAGCAGACGTTTATCGCGCAAAGCCACCCTCCTGCGTCCTACCTCGCCCAGCTAAGCAGCATCGGTGACTGCCACCTTGTTTGTGAACTCGGCGTACGCGGCTCAACAGATTTTGACTTTGTGTTGCGCCTCTTAATTAGGCACCGCCACGTCGTAATCGGCGTTGCGAGTTGTTTTGACTTTGGCGTTGACGGTCCAGATTTTTGGGACTCGTGAGAGATCTTCTTGTGGGAGGGGGATGGGTGGTGAGACATGAAAAAAGTTGGGCCATTCCCCTCAAATTCATCTTCAAATTCTGACGAGACAGAGGGTTACATCCACCTACAAGCTCCACCAAAAGATTAGTATGCTTTCACAAGCTAAGGCTTCTTCATCTAACTCTACAAATAGACATTGCAAAAGATGTACAGTGAACAGTTTAACTGGCACTAATCTTCAAATCCTGACACAGAGGGTTGCATTCATCTACAAGCTAAGGCTTCTTCATCAGAGACAAACAGCTTAACAGTCATTAAGAACTGAATACACCTTAATTATGTAGATTTCCATGCAAAACAATTTAACTTTCGAGAGTTGATAAATAGGATCAGGGCAGTGAGAGCATTAGCTTTCACACTCGCTAGCCCACTACTAATCATTTTCCTTTGAAAGGCGAAATCATTTATTTTAGTCACTGTCTAGTCCACCACTAATCATTTTTCTTTAAAAGATTAAATCATTTCTTTCACACCAAATCTCGCACAGCACAAAATATCTGACAAAGCTTATACTGACTTCCTACTCTTGTAGAGGGGTATTAAAAACCCCCCAAAAAATAAATGATTTTTCAATACTCTCCAAGCATAAACCTATCTTAAAGGGCTTTGAGAATCTATTAGTAAGTGTTGGCTATAAGCACACTCAATCATGAGATGTTTAACAGATTTTGTAGCTGCTAGGCATCTCTTACACAGGAGAGATGCCATGTTCCTATCAGCAAGTTTGTCACCAGAGGGAGGAGCCCCCCATTGGGTGGTTGTAAGATGAGGGTACTCACTTTCGTTCACTCTCTCTAAAATTGGGACATCCATGCATCTCGGGCGGAGTACCTCGATCGTGATAGTGCTGTGAATTAAAACACGACACGTGCCTCCCAAGCCTAAATCGACATATCTCGATCAAGATGCCAACTAATGCCACGCTAGCAGGTCCGGATTTCCAGGCATCATCCATGTCACAATTACATGTCACCGCCACCACATTATCTCGATCGAGATATCTATGCCACTCGGATCCACATCAGGGCCACGCTGTATCCCCCTAGGCAATTTGACTAGCACATCTCCATCGTCCACGTATCTCGAACGAGAAATTAACATCAAATCGCGACCATTCATTGTTCGAGGTAATGGGATACAATCTCGACCATCCCCGTATCTCGATCGAGATACTGAGATCAAATCTCCACCGTCCAAATAGCTCGTTCGAGATACAGATATACAATCTCCACCGTCCAAATATCTCGTTCGAGATACGTAGATGCAATATCCACCGTCCAAATATCTCGTTCGAGATACATAAACGCAATCTCTACCGTCCATTCAGGTACATTGGAAGATGCGATCTCAGCCGTTTAAATATCTCGATCGAGGTATATAATGAATCTTGACCGTCGACATACCTTGGTCGTGGTAATGACTTTAAATCGTAGCCATCCATGTACCTCGAACGAGATAGTAATATCAAATCTCAGCCGTCGATCCTTCACCAACCCTAAAATTAAGTGTGTATCTTGGCCGTATGTTGCACTAACCCTAATATCCGGAGCGTTAATCTTGCAAACCCTAAATTGCATGATGCTACCGAACCTCGATTGAGGTTATAAAATCGAAAAACTTTCTTTTTGCCTCATTGTCACAAGTCGTTTTCACTCTCCTTGCTCTCTTGATTTGGATTAGCATTAGTGAGCCCATTAGCATTGTTTTATAGCTTCATTAGTGCTACTTAGCACTAAGCATTAGACCCTTCACATTAGACCCTTCACATTGGACCCTTCACACCCTTCACATTAGACCCTTCACATTGGACCTTTGTGTTTGGCTTAGGTTTTAGCATGGAGGGCCACGAGGAGGGCCGCTCATCTATTGCGGACCTCATCGCGGAGAGTTAGCGGCTGGCTATCCGTAGGAGTGCTAGAGACACACCGTCTACATTACATATCGTGGCAAACTTGGAGGCGATGCTTTCGTCCCTTCGTAGCCTTCACGATATTGTTTATGTAGATGAGTGGATAGCCCACCATCGCACTGCTCCTGTGTCACATGGCTTGACATATCGTCAGGTCTGTTTTCTTGCTCTGATTAGGGATGGAGCCTACCTAGATTTTTTCCTCGATAGTTGTGGGATGAGGCCTGGGGCGGGCAAGCCCGTTACTATTTCGCGGTGTTCGCATCCTCGTATGGCGGCACATATCTATAGTCGATATGTTGCCGCATATGGGAGGATGCCGAACAACCGCCAGATTCCCATATACTTCGCAAAGCAATTATATGCGGATTTTGTCTTAGGGGAGGAGGTGGATTACACCAGCCACCATCGGCCGGGTGGTGGTGCTGGCCGAGGCCGTCTCCAGGACCAGGGTAGGCGGCCTCCACCAACCCTTCGTGTAGCACCTACTACAGATCCTTCATTTGTGCCATTGTCGACAGTAGAGGCTCTTGGCACCCAGGTCGGCATCGACGTACAGAGTACCACACGGAGAGCATCCAGCACGTGGTGCACCTGTTCTCACGATCTATACCGACGAACAGATGTCGAGGTATTTACATATATATTACTTCTTTAGTTTTTTTAGTCATTTATTTACATGTTTATATGTACTTTTCTATATTTTTACATGAGCGGCATGGTTGATTGTGTCACGTAGGGTCCCACACCTACCACTGAGAGACTCACTCAGGAGTTGGTAAAGGCGAGAGCGGAGATTGACCGCCTCAGAGCTACATTAAAGACGGCAGAGGCAGCTACTGCAAAGGCACAGCATCTGAGAGAGTCCGACATCCAACAGGTAGGTTTCTCTTGCACGTAAAAGAGTTATAATTAAGGTCCTAAGTTATAAATTTCTTTAAGTAATACCTAATGAGAGACTAATCAATTATTTTAATGCTTTACTTTTTTGCGTAGGCTCGGACCGAGGTAGAGAGCTCTAGAGCTGAGGCACAACATCATCAGATTATGGAGCGGATTGCCCAGCATCATAGGGCAGAGCAGTTGATGCTGCATGTTCGAGAGTTCCGCAGATCCTCGGACGTGACAGTGCCTTATCTACCTTTATATCCACGGCCTGTCACCACAGAGGTTTTTCGACGACCTCTCCCGCAGGATGCACCACCCTTCCTACGTGATGCGTGCTGCGCTTTATGTATCGAGGACATTGATAGTACTGGTGGATATGCCCTGGGATGTGGACATTTTTTCCATTTGTCTTGCATCACCAAGGAGCTAGTACGGTTCTCAGCATGCCCCTCTTGCCGTGCACGCGTCGACCTAGCGACATACAGAGTTTTGGGCATCGATGATCTTCACCCAGGTCTCGTTCGAGTAGATGCTAGGACTGGCAGGCCTATTGATTTTACATCAGCTCTATTGACTTGGGACTCGACGCCTTCGACGATAGAGATCAGGAGCCTGAGGTGCCTCCACAGATTGAGTGGAGCTCACATGAGTTTGATGCATACCAGAGAGTCCTACATGAGAGCCAGATCATAGCATATGAGCGCGTGGGTGGTGCTGGTCCTAGTGGCACCTCGGGTGATGGTGCTAGCAGCAGTGCTGCTTCTCATGAGCAGCGTGTCCTTACAGCAGAGGAGCTTACACAAGCAGAGTGGCAGACACGTACCATTGCAGATTATAGATTTTGGTTTTACAGACAGAGACGTCTTGCATTAGCACGACGTAGAGAGAGAGAGAGGGCTATAGCAGCTTTTGGGACTCGTGAGCTCCCGAGTACACCGGCACCAGCTCACGATCCTGCCTTTAAGGCAGACCTCCTCGTAGACATTCGACGACCCCCGCAGCCGGCACAGCCTCCTCGACGTGCACAGCAGCCTCGACGCGCACGTCGACCAGAGATGACGATTTTGATTCGGTTGCCGTTGATAGTGACTAAACTCAGACTAGCTGGGTTAGCTCACTTACATTGTACTTAGATTTTTGGGCAGTGACTAACCTCAGACTAGCTGGGGTAGCTCATTTTCATTCTGATGTACTTATTTGATGTTTATATCATTATGAGTTTTTTCATTATTGAGTATCATTACATTTTAGTTGATGTTCTTGATTTTATTATATTTTTTAACACTTTGGCTATCATATTGTTTGTTGAAAATCTCCATGCCATCATACCCAAACATGCTCCGATGTGGGGACCAGACTTTGCAAGCATGGGGGGGGGACCCACCCCCACATGCTTGCAAAGTTTGGTAACAATCAGAGCATGTTTGGATTGGTAATTAGTGGCCAGTGTGGGTTTTTGAAGTCTCTTGGTGCTTAAGAGGCCAAGGAAAATCCGGGCCTTCCCCATACCATCGTACCCAAACATGCTCCGATGGGGACCAAACTTTGCAAGCATGGGGGGGGACCCACCCCCACATGCTTGCAAAGTTTGGTCATAATCAAAGCATGTTTGGATTGGTAATTAGCGCCCAGTGCAGGTTTTTGAAGTCTCTTGGTGCTTAAGAGGTCATGGAAAATCTGGGTCTTCCCCATACCATCGTACCCAAACATGCTCCGATGGGGACCAAACTTTGCAAGCATGGGGGGGGGAGCCCATCCCCACATGCTTGCAAAGTTTGGTCACAATCACAGCATGTTTGGATTGGTAATTAGCACCCAGTGCGGGTTTCTGAAGTCTCTTGGTGCTTAAGAGGCCATGGAAAATTCGGGCCTTCCCCATACCATCGTACCCAAATATGCTCCGATGGGGACCAAACTTTGCAAGCAGGGGGGGGACCCACCCCCACATGCTTGCAAAGTTTGGTCACAATCAGAGCATGTTTGGATTGGTAATTAATGCCCAGTCCGGGTTTTTGAGTGAAGTCTCTCGGTGTTTAAGAGGCCATGGAAAATCCGGGCCTTCCCCATACCATCGTACCCAAACATGCTTCGATGTGGGGACCAGACTTTGCAAGCATGGGGGGGGGACCCACCCCCACATGCTTGCAAAGTTTGGTCATAATCAGAGCATATTTGGATTGGTAATTAGCACCCAATGCGGGTTTTTGAAGTCTCTTGGTGCTTAAGAGGCCATGGAAAATTCGGGCCTTCCCCATACCATCGTACCCAAACATGCTCCGATGGGGACCAAACTTTGCAAGCATGTGGGGGTGCGTCCCCCCCACATGCTTGCAAAGTTCGGTCACAATCAGAGCATGTTTGGATTAGTAATTAACGCCCAGTCCGGGTTTTTGAAGTCTCTTGGTGCTTAAGAGGCCATGGAAAATCCGGGCCTTCCCCATACCATCGTACCCAAACATGCTCCAATGGGGACCAAACTTTGCAAGCATCGGGGGGGGGGGGGACCCACCCCCACATGCTTGCAAAGTTTGGTCACAATCAGAGCATGTTTGGATTGGTAATTAGCACCCAGTGCGGGTTTTTGAAGTCTCTTGGTGCTTAAGAGGCCATGGAAAATTCGGGCCTTTCCCATACCATCGTACCCAAACATGCTCCGATGGGGACCAAACTTTGCACGCATGTGGGGGTGGGTCCCCTCCACATGATTGCAAAGTTTGGTCACAATCAGAGCATGTTTGGATTGGTAATTAGCACCGAGTCCGGATTTTTCAAGTCTCTTGGTGCTTAAGAGGCCATGGAAAATCCGGGCCTTCCCCATACCATCGTACCCAAAACATGCTCCGCCGCCGATGGGGACCAAACTTTGCAAGCATGTGGGGGTGGGTCCCCCCCACATGCTTGCAAAGCTTGGTCTCAATCAGAGCATGTTTGGGTTGGTAATTAGCGCCCAGTCTGGATTTTTCAAGTCTCTTGGTGCTTAAGAGGCCATGGAAAATCCGGGCCTTCCCCATACCATCGTACCCAAACATGCTCCGATGGGGACCAAACTTTGCAAGCATGTGGGGGTGGGTCCCCCCCACATGCTTGCAAAGTTTGGTCACAATCAGATCATATTTGGATTGGTATTTAGCGCCCAGTCCGGATTTTTCAAGTCTCTTGGTGCTTAAGAGGCCATGGAAAATCCGGGCCTTCCCCATACCATCGTACCCAAACATGCTCCGATGGGGACCAAAGTTTGCAAGCATGTGGGGGTGGGTCCCCCCGACATGCTTGCAAAGTTTGGTCACAATCAGAGCATGTTTGGATTGGTAATTAGCACCGCCCCAGTGCGGGTTTTTGAAGTCTCTTGGTGCTTAAGAGGCCATGGAAAATTCGGGCCTTCCCCATACCATCGTACCCAAGCATGCTCGGATGGGGACCAAACTTTACAAGCATGTGGGGGTGGGTCCGATGGGCGCTAATTACCAATCCAAACATGCTCGGATGGGACCCACCCCCACATGCTTGCAAAGTTTGGTCCCCATCCGAGCATGGAGATTTTCAACAAACAATATGATAGTCGAAGTGTTAAAAAATATAATAAAATCAAGAACATCAACTTAAATGTAATGATACTCAATAATGAGAAAACTCATAATGATATAAACATCAAATAAGTACATCAGAATGAAAAAGAGCTACCCCAACTAGTCTGAGGTTAGTCACTGTCCAAAAATCTAAGTACAATGTAAGTGAGCTAACCCAGCTAGTCTAAGTTTAGTCACTATCAAGATAGAGATCTAGTCAGCAGCACCCTCTCTAGCTCTCAACTACTCTAGAATGCTCTCATGGTCATCCACTTGAAGCCGAAAACGAGGGTGAGATCTGTGTTTTCGGCTCTGTACTCGAACAAGAGTGAGCCTGGTAGCAACCACTAGATGAGAGAACTGAAATGCCTCTAACTCCCACTTCCACTGCTGGAACTCAAGACTCCCCCGATGAAGTTGAATCTGCTGGTAGAACCGGCCTGCCACAATCATGCTATGGGCGTCATAAGAAAACCCATGATCATCCACTGTATCCTGGTCAAGGATGCACTTTGGCCTAGTGCAACTCATCAGATAGTAGTCTACTCCCTCGCTATTTCCCTCACTGGCAATAACAACAAATACATCACCCTCCCCTGTAGCAAATCTGTCAGGTCATCATAACTGACCATGAACGCAGGACCTGTGTGCTCATCAGACAGCACTGGATGTGAAGGATGCTCGGGGGAGAGGAATGTCTGTATCCATGCATCTGCCCATCCTCTCGAGGCACAATGTGACCAATCGCCATCCATACATGCTCCACAGAAGCATGCAAACCGTCGTGTGTAAATCGTGGGGGCCGCCATGCACGTGCTCCTGATGGAATGTAAGCCCAAGGTGCCAGGTACTATGTCACAATCATGCCACCATCCACATGCCAAAAAAATCTCCTGACAATCCGAGCATCACGTTTGGGGTACGATGATGCTGCACTCCCACACAAATGTTGGGAGCACCACTCGACTACGTGGCCCGCATCTCTGAACCACTGAGCATCCTGCCGCCCCCGCAGCTGATGACGCCTCAAGGCACATTTCACACATGCGCCCGTACCATCATGCTCTCCCTTCCCGTGACCAGTCTCAAAGAATGACCAAATCACTGGGATACTAGACTGCACATGCCACCTATAAATCCATAAAAGATAGTCTTAGTTATTGTTTTCTTTAAGATGTTCTAGTGAATTTAGTTTAATTGTAAATGTAAGAAAACCATAAGTACTACCTGTAGAGCCAATAGAATTGTCATGATGACTTGAACTGTGCACCACAACCATCCGACCAAACCCATCGCTGGACATGTCTCTGATCCCACAATCTCTTAAAAAGTCATCATGGAGACGAAAATAGTGTTGCACAAAATGTGCATCATGTGAACGATCATCACTGATATAGAAATGATACTCTCGAATAATGACACGGGTCTCGGGGGTACTCGCTATCCCATCTACATGAGCCTCTACATGTCGATAGCTAATGTGGACCATAATAGCAACCTGGTGAGGTAAGCAATACATACGTTTAGGACACAAAAAATCAAATAAGTAATGTAGCTCAAACATAAAACAAATATTACAAAATATAACCATTACCTGCTCTGAGAAGTAATACTCAGATTGTATCTCCTGTGAAAAGGTGTGAAAGTGTAGTTCTTTGCAAAATCAATCACAGAGACGACCACACCAATAGGAAACTCTGCTAGGCATGCTCAGAACTGACGATCCTGCCACTTGGCACAATGACTGTGTCATATGTAGGGGTAGATCTGCTCCCTAAATGTGGCTGTGAAGTGACAACGTGGTGTATGTTTGTCCACGAACTGCAACTTCTTGGACTGTCCACCACTCTGGAGCTGGTGTGTCATATACTCATAACATTGCCATGCCACTATCTCTTGGTCACTTGCATCAAGATCTACCATCTGTAGATGTGCAAGTGAACCACATGATGTGCAATTGCTCTCCACACAAGGCATCCTATGGAACTGGGCATCCTATGGAACTGGGCATCCTCCATGCGTGCACACAAAAGAGAGTGGATGAAATCACGTGGACTACGAGGCAACTCTCTATGCCCACTAAGAGAACGGAACACATCATAAAAAAGTCTGAACTCGACATGGTAGCGACAACAACATGTGTCACGCTGACGTGAGTACCTCACAAACCAAGGCTTACACCCCTCAAATGACCTTTGCCCAATTTTAAGCTCTGGATACGAAGCCACAAACTGAGAATACAACTCAGTTTGGGTCATTTCAAGAAAGCAAGCACCGTGCTCAATGAACACTCCTCTTGTCACTCTCTTACGCAAAGCTTTCTTGAAAACTGGCGAGGCACGACAATTCTCCTCCCAAAAACTTTCTATCAAGGTTCTAGTGGTTTCATCTAGTAGGCGATCATGCCTAGCTACATGACCATTACTCACCCACAAAGCACCAACCTCATTGGCATCTAAACTTTGTCGCCTAATAGACCCAACTCTAAGTGCGTGTGGTGCTATGGAAAGGATGCAAGATGTGGCACTAACCTTACCCTTCATTTGGGAGCTACTTATGGCTGCCACAATAGCCCGTCGAGCAGCCAAAGCGTCCGCAGAGTTCCTCTTCTTGTTAACTATATAGGAATGACGAACACTTTGTAGCACCGCCATGCCAGCTCTCCTCTCTCTTCGACCTCCAATGTCGGAAAGCGCTCTGGAGTTGGCCATGTTGGGCAGATCAATCAAAGCATCAAGCACACATGCCTGTGATGAAGGCGTGAGGTCTTTGAAATAGGAATGGAAGATTGCATGGGCACGATGATGTGCCCCTGACTTTGATAGTTCTTTCCTATCCACACGAAGGGCGCCCAAAGGAGGGGGGGGTGGGTTCTTATAGAAGAGAGGACTCAAGAAGGGCGGGTTCATGTGGATTATCTAAACTAAGAGGTAGTGGGGGGGAAGAGGGTGAAGGGAGAGGAAGTGGAAGAGGAGGAGCAAGGCTTGGATCATCGCCACAACGAAAGGTGTTGCTCGTTGACGTGCTCTCCACTCTCTCTTTCTCTCACGAGCTACCCTTCTCCTCTCCTCTTCTTGAACTTGGTGGATGGGGGGGAGTCTAGTCCTATCACGTTTTCGACTCCTACGACTTTGAGAACCCATTCTCAAGGAAGCTAAGAGAGAAAATATTATAAAGGCTCAATGATGGGATAGTACTAGAGATAAGTGTGGGATAGTACTAGAGATGTGTGATTATATAGGAAAAATAGGTTATCTACTTCAAATCTCATTGGATTTCCTATCTAAGATTGATTGGATAACTAAGATAAACGTAAAGATAATTAAAGATAAACTATTATCCACTTAAAAATTAATATTATTTATAATATTTATTAACAAGTCTAAATATTTATCATTGAGGCAAAATTAGTGTTCCCATGCTTAACTCTTATAGGAGGGCGCATGACCACACAAATTATTACAAAAACTCATCCAACCTCACCTTTCATTGGCTATATTAAAGGTAACATGCCTTAAAGTAACATGCCTTAAAGTGCAACATGAGCTCCATATGTACTATCCCATTGATAAGTTGCTCTACTTTTATCTCTCCTCTCAAGCCGTTAGCACTCTTTTGAACCAATGCTTAAGAGCCCACCACTTTATGCCTTAAAGTGCAACATGAGCTCCATATGTACTATCCCATTGATAAGTTGCTCTACTTTGATCTCTCCTCTCAAGCCGTTAGCACTCTTTTGAACCAATGCTTAAGAGCCCACCACTTTATGCCAATCATGTCCCTAGGTAGCATCAAATCATAATGAAAATAGGCTCAACACCCCATGTATTCAAATTCTCAAGAGCCCTCCTCTTTAAAGTCAATCATATCCCTCCTCTTTAAAGTCAATCATATCCCACAAACATTCAAGTGATTGGTAGCCCACCTCTTTATGCCAATCATATATTCCAAAGACTTTTCAAGTGGTTTTGAAAGTCCCTACCACTTTATGCCACTCATATACTTGACGAGCATCAAACCATATCAAATCTTTAATATCTTTTAAAGTGCCTACCTCTTTATGCGAGTCATATCCTCAAGGAGGATCAAACCATATCAAATCTTTAATATCTTGTTAAGGATGCAGAGGTTTATCTTGGAAATAACTAGCTAATACAATCATAACCCAAAAAAATCGTAGAACAAAGTATATTAAAATAAAAAAGAAAATTCAATAAGTCATAGAGTAGAGGAACTTTTTTCTCACACGAATAGCAAACAGCAGAAAAAATATTAGAGTAGAGGATATAATTTAACTATAATGTGATTTGAACAATGGCATTGTGGAAGGAACCTAACTCATGAAGCAAAGATGACTAAATCCATTTAAAACACACCTAAATCCATTTAAAACACACCTGAATGCATGGGGATAAGAAATGAGAATTTTCTTTTAGATTATACCATTGTGAAGATATTTTCACATCTCTATCATCTACCTAAATCTATCATCTACCTCCATGACCATGAGAGAGAGAGAGAGAGAGAGAGAGAGAGAGAGAGAGAGGATATTTTGCGAGGAGAGTTAACTTTTTAAAATAAGGATCCCTTGCACACAAAATGATAAATGAATCTCGATGTGTGTCATGTGAGCATGGCATGAAACACAAAGTGACAAATGAATGTCAATGTGTTTCATGTGAGCATGGCATAAGTAAAGATTCCAAGAAATGGCCATGCAACCTTAGTTGTCAGTTTTTACAACATTATATGTTGTTTCTACACTACTCCCATGGCTTGTAGAATCCTCCTCACTCATAACGTCTCACACAAAGAAATTCATCCCAAACAAAAAGAAAATAATATAGTGTTTATTGAGCGGTAATAATCACCTCTACCCAATTTGAGTCACAAAATCCACTAACGGTTTTGCATGTAACATAGGTGATTCGATACGCCTGAGTACTTTGAATGCATCATAACATCGATATACATACTTTCTAATGATTATTTCACAATTCTACCAATGTTTAGTCTAGTCTTTATAGGATAAATTTATCAACAAGTTTCCTAGATAAGATCTCATTCATAAGGTTTAACAATAGACAACTTTTGACAAACCTTCATTGGGGAGACAATCTTTTATCAATATTTTCTTTAACACATAGATTTTGATAAAACTTCATTGGGGAGACATTTTTTGTTTTAACTCGGGCCCCAGGCCCAAGATCCTCCTATAGTTACTGATTTTCAACCACCCATAGGCACCCACGTGTAGGCACTTAATTATCCGCTTGTTGTAGGTGATGCAACCAACCAAGGGGGTCTTGAAACCAAGATCTCTTGGTCCTAGACAAAAACCTTCACTACTTGAGCTATCACCTCATTGGTAGGGGAGTCAATTTTTTTTCGACCTTCATTGGGCTACTATTTTCCTTACAATCAGTCATGCCAAATACCTTGAGTATCTTACATATATAATTTTACTTAGAGATGAGTGAAAAGATGTAGAGGAGAAGAGAGCTTAAGCTCTTGCAAGCACACGCACACTCACACAAACCTTAGAAGAGAACACACAAGGTGAAAGGCTCAAAGTTCTTCTTCTTCACACAAAAAAAGAGATTTACAAAGAAGATAAAGTGACTAACACACATAATAGAGTATAAAAAAGCCGTCCATATTGTGATTACGCTAAGTAGAGTGGGTAGATGTGGACTAGTGGTAGTCCAGCTGTAGAATCTCTGGCAAAGATATGTCGGTAGTACCAGCTAGCAAACCCGCCAATGAATAGTCATGCAGGCGCCTCATGAGATGAGTGTTAACTCATGTTGAGTTTGACATCTCAACACTCCCCCTCAATCTACACTCCAACTCATGAACTCCGAGCTTATCTCAAAATCTACGAAGCTTCTCGGCTCCCAAGCCTTCATGAAGATGTCAGCGAACCTGATCATGTGTGCTGACGTAGACCAAGTTGATGTCGCCTATACCAAGACTCTCTCCGTGATGAAGTGGTAATGTACCTCAATGTGCTTTGTCCACGCATGGAAAATTAGGTTCTTGGCCAACTGTATACTGCTAAGATTGTCACAATATATGAAAACCTTCCTCTCCACATGCAACCCCAAATCAGCCAAGTAGCTTGCATAACCAAGCTACCTTATACGCTGCCATCACAACTCCTCTGTACTCTACCTCTGTACTTGAAAAGGCAACCATGGGCTGCTTCTTGCTGTTCCATGTCACAACAACACTCCCCAATGAAAACATGAACCCACCAGTTGATCTCATGTCTGAGATGCTACCTGCCCAATCTGCATCTGTGTACCCATATAGCTCCAATGATACACCTACTGCATAAAGCAATGCATATTTAATAGTGGCCCTCAAATACTGAAGTTTGTGTCGCACACTACCTAGATGTGGTTTATGTGGAACCTGCATAAACTAGCTCTCTAAGCCAACAATGTAACTCAAATCTAGCTTGCTAATCATGACATAGATTAAACTCTCCACAATCTTCCTGTACATAGTGGGATCCTCCAATACATAACCTGCATTCACACTAATCTTGCCATTTTGATCTAATGGCACCGAGATTGACTTATAATTAGCCATTCCATACTTGGACAACATGTCCAATATATACTGTCTCTGTGAGCCAAATACCATTAGGTGTGCGAATGACCTCAATTCCCAAAAAGTAGCGCAGATCTCCCAAATCCTTCATCTCAAACTTCCTTTTGAGAATTACCTGTGATTTAAATAATTGTGCATAGAATCTTAAACCATACTACTATAAGTTTTATTTCTTATAAAGTCATAATTTCATACAACCCTAGTTATGTTTGGAAGAATAATTATACTTCAATCCATTCTCATTGTTTCTCATTTTTCTCAATGTAGAGCATCATTGCAATTGAATATATATAAAAGGTACTACTCTCTTATGCTTCAGTTACATGTTTATTGAATATATATAAAAGGTACTACTCTCTTACGCTTCAGTTACATGTTTATTATTTACGTCTATTTCAACTACAAATGTAAATCAATCTTTCATCATCTAGACTTGTTCACTTAATCAAAATGTTTAGAATCATTACTTTTCATTCATATTTTATCAAATTTATCCATTCTTCATTTGTAATCTCACATCCCCTCAAACCCTCTTTCCAACTTAAGGTTAGCATTTTCCTATCCTTATATCCATAACCAATTTAACTTTTATTCTTATGATGTTAAGCTTCTCATGACATTTTGTTTAATAACTTTATATACCCTATCCATATAAGTAATAACGATTTACATCTCTTTCAAGTGTTAATATTCTTTTTGACATATTATTTCAATAACACTAAAACGATGGAGGTATGTATATGTATACATTCACTGTCTTTTTTTATAAGTATTTCTATAATATCTTTCCAAATTAAGAATCTAATATTAATAAACCAAACATTCAACATTAAGATTAGTTCAAGTTCAGTAACTTAAATAAAATTTCTAGATAGAGAAAATTTGTGTCGAAATTTAAGTTTTAGAGGGAACTAGCCACTCCACCTCAAACTTTTATCATGAAGGAAGTGATGGATGGAATTAACCTCATGGTATGGGACATCAGATTGGTTTCATATACTCACTCCAGACACATTTATGTCTTCTATCTTCTACCATCCTATGCGTGTATGTACAATGCACCTATGTGGTACGGGACACTGACTCGTCTTACGTACATTCATTTGATTGCCTTATTGCATATGCATTATGTGTAGATCTAGTCTTTCACACCAATCATGAAGCCATACTCTCATGCGTTTAGGCAGTTGTATATCGAGGACGCCCGTATATGGCATGCTTGTGGGCATCCATTGTTGGTTTCAGCTGGTTCATATGGAGGGGTGATTCTCAGGGTACTTACGCCTAGAAAACATGTGTGTGGTTGTTATTTGAATACTTATGGGTTGTCTATATCTCAAGATGATGTTGGGATTAATTGATATCTTCAATTAATTCTTTAACTAACATGGAAAGTGTTTGAGTATAGCAACGAGAAGTGCGAGGGTACCGATTGAGATATCACACTATACAAGGGTACTGATTGAGGTGTCGAATGGCTATTGGTGGATTGAGCGATGGTGTGAAGATGATGATCATTTTTTATTTTGTGAATCATGTCTTAAGCTTTTTGTGCATATTATTTTTTATTTGATTATCAGTGTGATGATCACCAATTTATGTGTCGCACGAGTTTCCTTGATTGGTATTCCATGTCTATAAGAACCTCTGAGCCATGTTATATGCCATCTAGAATGCTACTTATGTCAAGTTAGGAGTGGTTATCCGCGAGTAGGTGGTTATAGTGGAGGGGGAGCCCTCGATCTTCGCACTATACTTCTCTTGTAAAAGAGGAGATTTCTTTGGCTTTAATAGTGGGGAGTGTGTGGCTCAGGGGGTTCACCTCAAAAAAATTAGTTTACCACATGCGATCAAAAGGAGGGGTATTTTAATTCAACTTCAAAAAAAAAATCGGTTAGTTCATAAGTAAAGAGGGGTGGTTTTATTGGGGGGAAAACATTAGTTAAGGGGTTTTTTAAATGCCCCTCGAACGCACGTAATACATATCAGTTTTTAGAAGTGCCCCCCCCAGGCGTGTGGAAAGTCCTCAGAAGCTTTCATCCGAAAGCGGCATTGTCTGCCCTGCTTGTATAAGCAGTATTGTAGGAGGTCTTAACAATGTCCTAACCATAAAACGTGGATGTAGATGGTGCCCTCATGATGCATGCACGAGGAAAGCAAGTCATGAACCATATGCATTTACTTGGCGAACCTAGAGTTCGTGAACTCCTTCAAAAAGTGCCTTTCTAAGCAATATGTTATCGATGTGCTTAAGTTGGAGTTCCCTATACCACATGTGGGTCTTTTCTTCTCCGAGGAGTGGATGAAGAGGTAGATCAAGATTTTTCTCTCTAATAGGAGAGCAAATATCAAGAGAGCAGCAAAGAATGACTTGGAGAAGCTTAGTGTTTACAACATGAGCGAGGAGTGGAGGCATGCAAGTAGCTTCATGAGAAAGCACCCAAGTGCTTTTGTGGCAAGTGCTTCCCGACTATGGAAGTGGGGCTTTACACTTCGGCTCCGGCGAGAAATCCTCCTTTCTTGCTTGTTTTGTAAAGTAATCATTTCTCCTCTTCTTTCATTTTGTTTTGTACTATAATGTTTTCTTTAAATAATTATATATTTTCTTAATTGTTTTTTGTAGAGGGAGGTTGTTGGGTGTGACCCAACAAAGGAGGAGTATGACTATGGGTATAGAGCCCCCCGTTTGCAATTTTTGGGTGTTGATGCGTACACGAGGCATACGCTTGGATGTCCATTTTGGGGACTCAAGCAGATGAGGTAAGTGAGCCTAAACCATTATCTTTTCTAGGTCTAATTATTTTTTAATGGTCTTACTTACCTTGCGCTTGATGGCATGTATGAAGGATGACGGGGAAGATGAAGAGGAGGATCCTAATTATCAGCGTGAAGCAAGTGAAGAGGACGAGGAAGGTGATGAAGATAATCACTCGGAATGTGATGAGGATAATCACTCGGAATCCGATGAGGATTCCAATTAGATATCTCTTCATTGGAAAAACTTTATGTATATATGGCCAAAGGCCCAACACTTTCTGAAATATAATAACTTTTTGGGCTCAATTGCATTCTCCACGATGTATGTGTTTCTTATATTTGTGTTTGTGTTATAAATCTGAAACTGTGACTCAATTTTAATTAAAAAAAAGAGTTGGGGTGGCAGACTGGGGAGTCATGTGCAGACTCCCCAGTCTGTCCCAGCTCTTTTTTGCTGTGTAGAGCTTTCGCTCTCTGAGCAGCAAAAATAGCAGAGAAATATCGTTGAGCAGCCAGCGACATTTGGGTGCGAGATAGCAAAATATCATTACTAAGTAGCCAATGAAATTTTGCTTTGGGGTGGCAGACTGGGGAGTCATGTGCAGACTCCCCAGTCTGCCCCAGCTCTTTTTTGCTGTGTAGAGCTTTCGCTCTCTGAGCAGCAAAAATAGCAGAGAAATATCGTTAAGCAGCCAGCGACATTTGGGTGCGAGATAGCAAAATATCATTACTAAGTAGCCAATGAAATTTTGCTACTATTTTCGGCGACTGAGCAGCAAACCCATTGCAGCGAAAATAGTAGTGTTTCTAGCAACAAAAATTGCTCAATATCTACCTACACTTCTAGTTATAAAACGTTGCTATTTTTGCTACTAAACCCTGATTTTGTTGTAGTGTATGCTAACACATACATTCCCCCTTCACTCACATATTCTCGCGCATACATGTCCTCTCACTCACATATGCTCACACATACATGTCCTCTCAGTCACATATGCTCACACATACATGTCCTCTCAGTCACATATGCTTGCATGTATAGGCTCCCTCACTCACATACGCTCTTAAACACACATGCCCCCCGTAACTCACATATGCAGGTATGTACACACCCTCAAATTGCATACGCTCCACTGAAAGGTAAGACTAGAAAAGATTATTTATATGTAAAAGTTTTGCATATAAATAAGGTTCAGGGAATTTCAAATAGGAAATACCTAAGCAATGGTAAATAGGCATTAAAGTTAAATTAAAAAGGGAAGTTAATGGTGCACAATGGAAGCCCAAGGGACATAGAGGAGGGTTCCCCCTTCTAGGGGTAATTGAAGAGGCATTGGTGATTGAAAAGGCAACGTTTAGCAAATGAAAGGTGAAGGGGCTGAAGTTGGAAGGTCATGCACCACTTAGGCCTATATAACCATGAGTTTAGGGTCTATTTGGGATATTATGGTTGGGTAAAGAATGAAAGTACTAGTCTTACAAGTCCTCAAGTCTATAATGCAAGGATCATTACATTGGTATTAGAGCCAAGTTCTTTCTCTTCCATGTTTCCATTGACCTACTCATTGCTAAATCTAATCTCTACTTCTTAATCTCTTTTCTATTCATTTTCATAATTTAATCCCTATATTTCTCAAATCTTCTCTATACAAAATACCTCTTACCTAATAAATTGGGCATATTTTGGAGTTCTACATGGATCAAGTGGAGTACAAGACAACCTTGAAGGACCTTTGAAGCAAATATCCAGGAGGAATCAACGGAACTGTTCTTCACATCATTAGGGACAATTCATAATTATGCGACCAAGTAAGGTCATTGTGTTGTAAAAAAACTTTTCTTTGTAAGAAATTTTCCATTTTTATTAGTGTTAGAGTAAATGGCTTCTCAAGGTGGGAAGGATGAAAATGGTGAGAAGGGGGAAAACCCAATGTCCTCTTTCCATGTGAAAGAGGATATTACAAAACCAAATGAAATAGATATGGATTACGACTTTAATAATTATGAGGGTATGGAAATTATGGAAATAAATGAAAAAATCTC
The DNA here is from genome assembly GCF_041138505.1 of Cibotium barometz. Lineage (NCBI taxonomy): Eukaryota > Viridiplantae > Streptophyta > Polypodiopsida > Cyatheales > Cibotiaceae > Cibotium > Cibotium barometz. Next base: position 26,716,150 of record NC_141083.1, read on the forward strand.
TAATATAGAAAATAAACTTGAGAAAATGATGGGTCTTCTTAGCTCCTTGATGGGACGGGAAGGATTGGGAGTAAAAGAAATATCTAAAAATAACATTGGTGAGGGAAGGGAAAAAACTCTAGAAAAAGGGTTGAATGAAACCATAATTGAAGAGGGTCCCAAAACTAGAGACCAAGGTATGGTATTCAAAGATTTAAAGGCACCTACTTTTAGTGGAGAAGAGAAGGGGATAAATAAAGGTGTGGTCAATATTTTTCTACAAAATGGCAATACTTTCATCTTTTAAGAAATGTGCCTGAAGCTAGCCTATCCTTTTAGAAGGCAAATCTTCTAAGTGGTGATGATTTTATCGGAAAGTAGACCATTCTTGGGATTAATTCAAGGAATTATTCAAAAAGAAATATCTTCTTGAAAATGAAGATTGAAATTGGATAATTGTTCTATGGAACAAAATAATTTAAATCTCACTCAATATATAGCTTTGGAAAAATTATCTTAAAACTTAAGGGCATTGAAAATTTTAAAAATATAAGAGGTTTCATTAGAGACCTGAAAAGAGAATACAAGAAGGAAGTTCGCTCCAAAAGAGCCAAAAAACTTAGATGAGGCTATAAGATTTGTAAAACATTTTGACGCTAACATGGATAATGGTAATCATAAAGAAAAAGATAAGAATTATTCATATAAGCCTCATGGAGAAAATTTTGGCTCTCAAAAAAGAACAGTTCTTTTCTTTAAAAAGGAATAACCTTCAAAAAAGCAAAAATCCAATCCTAGTAAGCTTCTAAAAAAGTAAGATTTTGAGAAAGCGGTTAAAGAAAAACTTTGTTTCTCTTGTCTTGATCCGGGACAAGATAAAAATTATTGTCCTAAGTCCCAAGGACAATAACTTACTAGGAATGGTAATGATAAACCTAAAGGAAAATTAGTGCACACTATTCAAATGTTGACACTTAAGAATTCTTCGGAATATAAATCAGTTGAGGTTTGTCATTCTGACAAAAATCATTGTTGTATGGTGTCAAAATCTATGTGGGAACCATCATTTGGACCACATGATTTGGTTTGAGTGCATGGGAATATTAAGGATAAAAAAGTTAGAATTCTCATAGAGGATATGACCACATACAACGTTGTAAATTACAACTTGGTTAAGACCTTAAGTTGCCTCACTACAAGATAATGCTGCCATACACGCGTTTCATATACGCGATAAATTACGGGCGCGTGTATGGTCGCGCATGTATTTGAATAGAATCGGACGCGTGTATTTTGGCATTTAAATTCGCGGGTATATTGGCATCTATCAGCGCGTGTATAAGCGCGTGTATATACACGCAATAATACACGCATCAATATACGCATTAATACACGCATCAATACACGCTTGGTAAAAAAAACTGAATTTCTTTACAAAATTAAAAACTATTTTCTTTAAACCATCTCATAGTACATTACAGTATATATCATTACACAATCCCACTACATGCATTTACAACAATGAAATATATTCAAAAATAAATCATGAGATGATAATTAAAAGACAACACATACAATAGAAATGTCATCAATTTAGAACGATACAGTGACGGATTGGTTAGGGTTCGATCTCATCTTCAATAAGATCCATCCTTGCCAAACGATCAACATCAATATCCATTTTATGTAGCCCCTCGTCGCTCTCTGCTCTCTCCATTTCCTCATGTAACCAATCAACATGGATATCATTCGGAAGTGTTGCTAGATGCTTAGGGTACGCCTTACGAGACCCATGTTGCCTCCGAAAGAGAGCTCTTTCTGCTTGCCTTTTTGTCTTTGCATCCTCATATCTTGTAACCCATCTGCTCATCACATCACTATTAAGGATGCAAGTGAAATTGAGATCATCAATCAATGTTCTGTCAATTGCTTTACTCTGTTCTTTTCCTTGAGGCACAATAGAGGTCATCCTCAAGTCCTCTTCATTGCTCCATAGTCGTGGCAAAGAGCTGTCCACCTGACCAAGAAATTCTGAAATATATACAAGAGACTCTTGTATCAACCAACCCTCGGCCATGCTTCCTTCAGGCCTTGCACTTTGCCTCACAAAGTCTTTTAAGGTCTTCATGAAGCGCTCTAGGAAGAACATCCAATGTGCATGCATAGTGCCACATAAAGCGATTTCGTCCACTAAATGCACAATGAGATGTAGTTGACTTGTGAGAATGGTTCGCAAAAAAGTCTCCTCTACCAAACAAACCACCTCCACTGCCATAACACGCGCATCATCCAACGTGGCTGGATCAATTGCTTTGGAACTAACATATCTGAAAAATAAATAAATAGTACGTTATACCTCATGCACGTTCATTTTGCAAGGTATAATGAAGGGTGATCTGACATGGGTTTTACATACCTCACAAGCTCGCCCATCTTATAAATACATTTTTTCAAACTCTTATTTGCACAATGGTCGATGCTAGTAAGTAGTATGAATTGCGCACATAAGAGCACATGTATGTATGGTTTATGGCATTACAAAATTTAATGGAGTGTCTGCGGGAATTCTCCACATGCCATCATCCGATCGATGTGAGGAATGCCATGACATGAGCTCTGCTATGGATTTGCACTTGAACATGTGTTTGATGCAGGGATTTCACTGACGTAAACGAGAACATGTGAACATGTTAATAACATATGTTAATAACACAAAAAATCTTGTGATCACATGTTATATTCACAAAGCTTTCACAAGGGCCTAAAAAATTTATCTTTGTCAGGCATAAAAAATCTTCTTAGGTGGCCCCACTGACCTGCTATTATGTGAAGATGGTAACATGAGAATATGTGAATAGCTTATTCCCATGTGTAGCCAAGCTTTTAAGGGGTTCCCAAATGGCAAGTGACCTGTTATTTTGTGAACGGTAACATGAGAACATGTGAATAACTTGTTCACATGTGTTATTATCACAAAAAATCTTGTGATCACGTGAATATTAAATCCCTGGTTTGATGTGAGGAATTATAGGAAAGTGTCGCAAGACTTTACGAGGTACATCAAAACTCTTCACATTTGTTCTATACCTTGCTTCACCACAAGTGGGACAATGTCGAGCCTCCTTATGCATCCCACGAAAGAGAATGCAATCATTGATGCATGCATGTATGCGATCATAATCCAATCCTCCAAGAGATGTCACATAGCGCCTCACTATGTCTCTTGAGGTGGGTAGTCTATTTCCCTTTGGAAGCATGTTTGATAATAGCCTGCATCCAATATCATCAATTAGTCCTAAATCCTAAACCTTAAACCACTAATTCAGATTTGCAAGTTAGAATGCTTACTTCAATAATGCGTCAAGACTTGCATTGCTCTATCCATAAACTGTTTGTATATTGAGTAGTTCAAGTGAAGCACGTAAAATAGAGAATGTGCACCCTTCAAAAACCGGTGTCGATGAAGCCTTGTAAAGATGCTCTTGTTCCATATCATCGTCGTCCATACCTTTAGGATCATCCTTAAAAAGATTTCGCACCATATCATCAAACACTTCCTCTTCCACAACTTCATGGGGTGCAAGGCTATTGTCATCCCTTTCCCACTCATCTTTGACAATAGATCCCGAAGCTCCAGCATCATCTCGTCATGCGTAGGGCACCATGTTAGGGTGTGGTACTGCATCCTGCTTCAATTAGAGTTTATATATTACAACTCCATTAATTTAATTTGGATACCATGAGTCATTTGAATACCATCAATTTACATCTACTCACCTCTAAACCTGTTTGATTCCATTCTCCATACATGGAGATGTGATTCAAGGTAATTCGACGCGCTCGTACAATGCATCCTTGACATCGATCACACATACATTTGATCCGTTGTCCCAAACCACACATCGCGATTACGATGACGCATTGTCTCATCTTCCCCAGAACTGCTTGAGGAGGTTGATGACGTCCTATGTACAAACCAGAAAACACAAAATCATAATATGTTTTTAATGAAAGTATAAAAATCGCGTGTATTAACACGGCTATTTCCTAAAAATTACGTGTATTAACGCGGCTATTTCCTAAAAATCGCGTGTATTAACGCGGGTACTTCTTGAAAATCGTGTGTATAAACGCAGCTAGATCCTTAAAATCGCGTGTATAAATGCGGCTAATTTATCATACACGCGTTTCTACATGCGACGGCCTGTTTAAACTAAAAATAACCCACCTTCCCCAAATAAACATTTTGAACTACCATATCTGCTCTCTTTCGTTTTCGCCTCTTTCAACAGACACTAAACCTAAGTGCAAGGAGGGAGCAGAGAAGGAGCACACACGGGTGAAGGAAACCGACGAAGAAAGAAGACTCACTTTTTTAGAGGTGAGTCAATTTGTCCTTTCCCTTGTCTCCTTCCTCAGATTTGTTTATGCTATTTTCTCTTTGCTTTTTGGGTTTGTCTCGGTCCTTTTGCTTGTCCGGCTGTGATTTTGGGTGACTTCTGACAGGGGCGACAGTGGGCCTTTTATAAGGACACATTGTCGGAGGTCGGTCGCTTTTAAAAAAATTTTTGCGCAGGTCGCGTGTAAAAACGCGTGTATATCTGCGTGTATCCTGTCTGCACAGACTGTTCACGCGGATATACACGCGATTCTGGATGGGTGTATACACGCGTTTGTGGACGGGTGTATACACGCGTTTCTAGACGGGTTTATACATGAGACTGTGTTTTGTGTTTCTATGGTTTGCAGGCTGATAGGTGACTTAGATAGATGATGATATTTGTGTGAGTCAAGAGACAGCCCATGATGTACATGAGGATTATTTTTGCAGATTCTTTATGGATATTCCAGGTTCTTCATCCGATCCATTTGCGTACAGCAATTGGCTGATGGAGATGCTAAATCATTTTGGGCACCATCCTCGTCCAGTTGAGCTTACAGAGTACATGTATGCCCATCCCCCTCCTTCCATGCTTGGTGTCTATACCCCTACCGCGAGTATCCAGGGCACTCCACAGCCGTCTATGCCTACGAGTCCAACGAGACGGCATGCAGCTTCTCCTCTTTCACGCCCACACCGAGGAGACATACCTTGTCCTAGACACACTCACGCACACCCTCCCAAGAACCATCACGTCAGGGCTCACAGCCACCATCACATACTCCCTCAGAGCCACCGTCACGTCAGGGCTCACAGCCACCGTCACATAGACAATCCCCCAGTCGTGACTCCACCCGCAGTAGTAGGAAGAGTGGGAGTGGAGGATGCGGCGGGTGCTTTGGTGGGGGAGGTAGTAGGGCACGCGGTGAGAGAGGAGATAGAGGGAGAAGAGTTAGAGGAGACAGTTCGGAAGAGGAGGAGATGAGAGAGGTGGAGGGAGTAATCTGCTATGATGTGACGGATAGGGGGCGGGATAGTGATGGATGCGAGGGGGAAAGAGGTAATGGAGTACATGCGTGGGGTAGTATCAAACTTGTATAGAAATTATTTTATTAAATTTAAAGATCAAAATAGCCGATTAGTTGGGGAGGTGATAGAGGCTGTACATAGTCGGTACCCCAATCCCCCACATGCTACATTCTCGGATGTATGGGGAAGGACGCGAATACGGGAGATCTTAAGTAATAAAAGATCTCACCTTAAAAAACTCGAGACGGACGGTGATGTGTGCGCTGTCGGCAGCTCCCATGGTGGCCGCCCACCACCATTGCATTGGGTGGCGAGAAGCCCGAAAACATTCGATTGTTGCCTCCTCTTCTCCCGTCTCTTTAGAGTTGGCCGGCCGCTTGGCAGGTGTTATGCTAAGCAGAGAGGGAACATTAAATCAAATATTAAATTAACCGATGATGGGCTAAATGTAGCTACGGGGTGGCTATCCTGCCGAGAAACCTGCCACTGCGCACAAACGCGAGTGGAAGGAGACAAAGAAACGAGCAGAGGGTGGCGTGAAGAGCAGGCAGCATGTGGAGGCACGACGGATCCAGATGGAGACCATTGGATCTTCGCATTTCGGATCTGGCGGCGTCGAGTCATGGGGGGCAGAGTTCGTAAGTATCTTGCCACTTATTTGATTGTTTACTTAATTCATTGATTCTATGATTGTTTTAATCTTACAAATTGTGTTGATTATGATACAGCGAGACGGGTTACGGGGAGGAAGCCCACAACCCACGATACTGCGTATGCTCGTCGGCATAGCAGACGTGACATGTGGGCCATCTTCAGAGCCGAGGGACGTATTACGGACGCACAGTTTGAGATGGCCATGAGACCATACGGTCGACAGGTACTTGAAAACTCTAAACGAATGATTTTGGTTTATTGAACTACATATATATATACTTATATACTATATATTACTTGAACAGGCACAAGCTGCTGATGATCCACCCGCCGCCACTGTAGAGGGTGGACGTGAGCACTACTCATCGGACATTCCGACTGATGTGAGCTCATCTGACATGGAGGGAGCACCGAGTCATCATCTGGGTCTGAGTAGTACTCAGACTTATAGTATCACATTCCATATTGAGGATGTGGTTGTATATATTTTTTTGTAAACTGAAGCCATGGGCTACTTCGACATATGGACTCCCTTGTATATATGTGTGAAATTTTGATAGTAATATTGAATCGTGAATCGATAGTATTGCATTCATGTCTGTCTTGAATCATGTATTGACAATGTATGCATTCATGTCGTTCTTGTCTTAATCTTCCTTGTGGATATGTTCTTCGTGGATGGTCCAATGCACCCAAAAAAAAAATCCAGAGAGTGTTATTGGGTGCTGGAATGCTGGAACAGCATTCAGGTACCAAATAGCACTCTCTGGAATTTTTTTTTGCTCTCTGTTCGCGTGTAAAAACATGTCAGAACTGCAAAAAGCCGCGTGTATGTACGCGGATAATCTGTAAAACACGCGTGTATAAATGCATCAAATCTGAGAAATACGCGTGTATAAGCGCATCTAAAGTCACAAAATGCATGTATAGACGCTTGTATCAGCGCGTCTAAATGCAGCTGAACTGACAGAATATTGCGTGTATACGCCCGTGTACCAGCGCGTTTGAACAGTCCTATACACGCGCTTTTACACGCATGTCTCTGGCTGCGATGATACACGCGCTTATACACGGGCCCGCTACTTTTTTCACAAGTCATTTTTAGCGGAGCGCGGGTATGAGCCCGATCCCTTGTAGTGCCTCAAGTCCCAAGCTCTCATAAGTATATAGTATCATTTAAAATGTCACAAATAAACACCGATAATGATGCCTTCTCTTGTAGTGAACCTCCATTGATGCTGTCGACATAGTGGTGGGTTTGCAAGCTCTTCGGACGTTGTCTCGACATAGTGACAACAAGTCTCATGGCAGTTGCCTCCCATGTTTTGGCCATGCTTGTCACACAAAGTCCAATGTTGAGGGAAATGACAAGGGCCTTTACTATCATGTCTCATGGTACACAAGTGGGGAAATTATGGATGCAAAGGGTAGTCTTGTGTGTATACCCAGTTGAGGCAGTTATGTAATAGTACATATAAAACTTGCTTCATCAAGTTTAATGAAAAGGGACCTTAAGTACATCTGCCAGTTGAGGCAGTTATGCAAAGGGTAGTGTATACCCAGTTGAGGCAGTTATGTAATAGTACATATAAAACTTGCTTCATCAAGTTTAATGAAAAGGGACCTTAAGTACATCTGCCAGACTCTACATGAGTGATTCCCCAATCTAGAGAACAACCATTTCCCATGTGATTGTGTCTGTAGCCATTGCATAAGATTTCTCAATAGGAAGAGGTCTCACAAGAATGCAAGAGCACAAGATGCTAACTATCATGGCCCTCCAAGAAGGGGGGTACATGAAAGGGCATGGTTCCATGCAGTGTAGGAAGAAAATGATGGGATTATATTCCCCCAAAAGAAGTTGTAGCGCATCAAGTGCAACCTCAACAATCGAAAGTACGACATTGGAGGCCAACCAAGAAGGATGCATGGAAATATAGATTCGTAAGTACACTCCAGTACAAAATTTATATCTTTTATCTAAATTTTGTGGCTAAATTTATCTTATTGTTATAGGTATTAGGGCATTAGGGGTGAAGATAAAGGATGTGGAGGCTTAAACACGAATGCCATGCCTGCCCCAGTGTGTAGAGAGAGAAAGAGAGAAAGATAGATGTTCTAGTGAGAGAGAGATTGCATGACCCAATGATCAATAGATTAGGTTGATGTGGTGCCTTTACCTTAGATGTACAATGCTTTTATAGCCTTTTGAGGCTCATCTAGATGACATCATTGCTTATACCAAATAGGTATAATATCTAAATGTTCTAACCACCCTAAGTGGTTTCACACACACACACACACACACACGTAATATCTAGCCTTAGAGGCTATTCCCACACATACTTAGCCCTTGAAGAGGTTGTAAACATGGACACACATAGGTACACAAACACCATTATTCACACACATGATGGAAATACACATGAAGCTTCAAAATACCCAGCAAACTCCCCTTTGGAGCCAATGAGAGTAAGCATTCACAAACATGATGATTTGGGCCCACAACTATACATGTGATACAAAAGTCACGATGCACCCAACACCTAAAACTCTCATGTCAGTCTTCATAGGAGCTTGACCATACATTTGATTCCTTAGCATCTCTAACTAGCCTCCCTTGACTCAGAACAAGGATAAGAGAGAAATAAAGAGCCTTTTATAGGAAAAGGCGGCACAAACATAGACCTAAAACTTACCCTATCATATGAAACTTATGGTATTTGGATAGTGTTTTCTATCTCAAGATTTTTGTTTTCTAGTACATGTTCACCTTGGTAGAGAATATTTAGCATATATAGCTTCTTTTTTACTTCTTACCCCACCTCCCCCCTCCCCCCCCCCAAAAGAAAGAAACCAGAAAAAAATACAAACAAAAACATGGCATCCTTTGTATGCATAAAGCTCTTGGCATAGAGATCTATTTCTAGCCATTATTCATAGAAGCTATAAAAATGATCTTATACATAGGAGCTATATGAATATACATAGGAGCTATATGAATAGCTCCTATGCATGAGAGCTATGCATATATCTCTTTGCATAAGAACATAGCCTCATAGGCACATATTACATAAGCTTATGCTTATGTTACATCTCCATGCATAACAAGTAATACATATACTTTAATATGCATGCATAAAGTAATGAAATCGGTAGATTTATATTAAAAGAAGACCTTGCTACTATCACTTAGGGTTAAGCTTTTTCTTTTTTTTGCTCCTCTATAACCGAGTTGTTACAAGATAAGGGTGTCTAGTTTTGTCCAGTTTTTATGCTAGACTGGGACAATGCTTGGAGAGAAAATTTGGGAGAGCAAGGTACTTCAAACGAGATCAAACAACTAATAGAACATACCCATGCACTTAAATTAACCTAATATAACTTAAACTAATATAAATTAGTCTAATTAATTAAAAATATGATGAAATAATAAAAAAATGTTCTTTCCAGACTTAGAGTGATCCAATTTTTTTTCCATAGATGCACCATTACAAGTACACTAGTCCCTATAGGTTTTAGATGATTTACATCAAAAATGTCATTTTACTAATTAGATTATTAATATTTGCAGGCCTTCTGATAGCGTAAAAGAAATTTGAAAAAGATATCATTAAAAATCCAACCATTGGATTTGTAATTTTGACTACCCACCACATTCTATTAATGTCTCACTATCTACCACTCTTTTAATCTACAAGACTAAGCATTTTAAGTGGTAGTTATTGTGGGTACAAAAAGTGGCATATATTATAACACTTTAAATACCTTAAAATATTTAAAGAAAATAGATAAATAGCTTAAAATGTTCTCAAAAGCTCAAGTTAAGTTTTATATTATGTGAAGATCTAAGATCCAAAGTGGGAATCTCAAATGAGTTTATATGTAAAAACGAAAGTTAGCATTTTATGGAATCAATCCAAATTTGGGATAGGCATTAGGGAAAAACGGAGCTCATTTTGGGGCCCTGTAAGAAATTCACTATTTTTTGATTTATTTCTCTCCTAAAAGATCTAAAAAATAATAAAATATGGAAACGTGGCTCAGAACTGTCAGTAAGGACCACTGAACTGTCAGTTCAGAAAAGAATAAGATAATCTTTTGTCTAACTAACACGATTTTGCATTAAATATCTCCTTAATTTTTTTTGTTTCTCGAAGATTTCGCATCTCTTTTGACGACGTGTGCAGGCCTCTCATAAAGAATCCATCACTGAACTTAATGATTGTATAGATACCGCCACACTTCCACAATTCATGTTACAAAAAGACTATGAGATTGACAAGCCAACTTTGCAACCTCAGAAGCACAAAAATGGCCGATACTAGTGAAGTACAATCTCAGAAGAAGCGATTATATCATCTCACATCGACTTAGAAGAACAATATGCTCCAGCACAAAAAAGACGAAAGGATACAGTGCTAAATGCTCAACAACGGGAAAATATGAGAAGAGAAGGGCTCCAACATATTGACTTATGGTGTGATGGAAGTATATATCCAAAATGTCTAGTACAAAACTCTACACCTCCATTTGTCAATCCAACCACACTATTGAGGTTTGCGGGCGATGGACAAAATGGACTTCTTGGTTATATTTCAGCACAGTCTGCATTTGCAGAAACATATAAAACAATGTACCTACAAGAAAAGGGAGCCAGGATTCAAGAGATAGCTATTCGTGCAAAATTGGAGCAGCAGTTGCAGAATGAAATTGAGGAGCATTCAAAGAGTAAAAAAGAGTTAACAAGATCAAGAAGCAAGAGAACCATGCTTGGAGACATACAACGAAGTAGGAAGATTAAAAACATTGCAAATTTGAAGGCTGGGAGTGGTGGATGCAAGCGAAGAATTCAGAAAGCAAGGTTAGTTTGCAATTTTTTATTTTTTAAACTCAAAAATACTCTCAAATGACTATGTATTTTGTCCATTAATGCAAAACAGGATTGGAAGTGTTGAATAATATAGGCATATTGTGTTGTTACTATATTGTTACTATAGGAAATTATTGGAGCCTGCAAAAGAAAATATGGATCCCAACCTTCTTCCAGTTAAACAAATGAAAGGATTGCTTTCTTATGGTGTAGCAAAAGGTTTGATTGAAGAAAAAAAATACAAAACAATCAAACGCAATGTTGTAGAGGACTTTATATCCAATAATCAAGTTGATGGTACTACAATCCAAGAGGCTCTTGATGTTAGTGGAGTTAGCGGGAAGGGATATAGTTCGATTTTCCATGCGATATCCTCAACTTTGAGAGATCAAAGGATTAAACGAGTTTTACTACCAAGTCCAGCAACAGTGTGGAAGATAAGAGGTCATTTGAATGAAAGTATAGATGAGTTTATTGGACCATATATCCATATTGAAGATATATTTCATGGTGCTAAAGGAACCACTGTGTATGACCCTTGGAACAATATATTTGTAGATCTACAACAACTTCAAAGAAGAATGGTCGAAATTTATGGAATAACATTTGAAGAGTGCAAAGGCATTTTGAAATTTGTTATCAAACTGGATGAGTGTGAGGTTGTAAAGGAAAAGAAAATGGAAAGGATTACTATCACATTGATGAATGGAGCACTTGATACATCATTGAATGAAGCGAGTTCGAAGTATTTTAGTGTGCAGTCGGAGAAACACATATGGTGGTTGGGCTCATTCCAGGTATGATCATTTTTTATTTCGTACTTGATTTTAGTCAATGTTTTCAAATCTTTTATAGTAAGACTTTTGTTTTGTATAATCACAGGTAAAGACAGAAGACCATGAAACACTAGATTGGGTGTTTCACCACACGGAAATACCAAGAATAATTAAAAGACAGGTGCAAGGAGAGAATCTCCATGTTGCAGGAAAAGGTGATTTTCAAGTAGAGTGGCACATGGCGGGGGATCTTAAAACACTTAAGTGCATGTATAACGTTAGTAAAGGAGGTAACTCAAAGTCTCCTTGTCTTTACTGCAAAGAATCAGCGCAAGTAATGGATTCTAAATGGTGGAAGAGAGCACCTAATAGAGATAAAGTTGACCCTGACTTCAAGGCCATTCTTGAGATTCCACTATGTAATGTTCACATATGCACATTGCATGCTCTATGTCGAATTATTGAGAAATTGGTATTTTTGTATATTGGATTTGCTTGGAAAATCCGTCCCGAAAGAAATAGAAAGGATGCTCTTCATGCATTGGAAAAAGTGTTATCCGATATAGGTCTGCATGGAGGTGATGTTCATATCACAAAGGATTTTAAAAAGTCTAGCAATGGCAAGGAGGTACCAATCAAGCCCTCTATTGGTGGTGTTAAGGCAAGAAGATTCTTGTCTCGACCCAAACACAATAGTAAGCAAGTAAGGCAAGGTAGAACAGTTTCAAGGATTAGTTATGGATTGTGGAAGCAAGTCCATAATGCCGTGAAAGATCATGAGGCAGATGGGGAAGCACGAAATGTGAAGGCAGAGGTGTGGAGGTCTCTTGATCAACTCTTCATGTTCTGTGGCAATGTAACATGAACAAAGAGTGATTACAAGAACTTTGAAGAGGCAATAAAACATTTTGGGAAGTCAATGAAAGACGCATGGACAGCCTGCAATATAACTCACTACATGGTAAAGTGATGTCTTCTTCTTTTACTTAAGTGTGATCCTCTTTTCTTTTATAACTTACTATGCATTCTTATGTCTTTGTGAAAACAGCATATCATCTACAACCACCTTCCCTATTTTGTCAAAAAATAGAGTCTGAATAAACATCGTGAATTGTATTGTGGCCCGAGACTACGCAGACACACTTCCAACTTATCATCATCATCCACAGAAATGCCAATTGATGCAAGGGATTCCACAATGCCCTTAATCTTCAAAGAATAATCATTCACAGACATATTCTTCTTCTCCACAATATGAAACTCATTCTTCAGTTGAATCTTTCATGCCTTGGTGTTGGTTTCATATAGCTTCACCAAGGTGTCCCATTCCTCCGCATCTTGTATATTCCCAATCATTGTGTCTTGTATGTTGATAGAAAGCCAATACATGACTTTCCTTGCTCCTTGATTCCAATAATTGAACTCTTTATATCTGTAGCAGTTGGATTAATCTTCGATATCTCCAGTATCTTCGATGCCTCCTCTTGTTCACCTTTCATGTAGTCCCAGTAACATTTTTCCATTAGGAAATTTGTCAATCTAAACCTCCAAGCATGGAAGTTGTTCTTGTCAAGCTTCTCTACAACAATTTGGTTTATTCCATCATTCGACATCTTTTTTTGTAACACAAATTTACCAACAACAACACTCTTGCTTGACTTGCACAAATTGTTGTATTCTCTACAGAAGCATTATATTGCACCCAAACTGTCAACAAGTGACCTTACTTTGCATACATACACCCAATGGAAACTTTGAGACCTCTTTCCAGCACACACAGTGATTGCACAACCAATCCTCCTTCCTGTTGTTCCAAAAACACAGTTCTAAAGAGAATTAAAACTTACCTATAGTGCTTGTGAACGCCTACAAAAAACTGAAGAACGGAGGTCCAGACGCACCCAAAATGCATTTCTAACCCAAAAAATATTATCCAACAAACTATATAGTTGCTTTGTAGCTCTCCTCCCATGAAGAAAGATCCTCAATTGGAGTTCGTTTGCCTGTGCCTCTCCTGAAGAGCTCCCGACAAGGGTGTAGTAGCCAACACAAAGGGGGAAGAGTAGATGAAGCTCTTACCCTTCTTGTACCACTTCCTATGATTCTCTTGCTTGCTGGTCAACCCTTAGCATGAACTAGGCTCTGATACCATGAAAATATGCAGGGGAGAGCTTGAGCTCTTGTAACACTCACACAAACCCTAGAAGAGAACACACAAGGTGAGAGGCTGAAAATTCTTCTTCTTCTTCTCACCCCCATCGAATGTCATACAAGCATGATGTCCCTCCTGAACCTGCTATGTTTTGCATAGGGGACCCCATGGGCACTATACAAAAAATAGTGGGTGAATACACACCATCCAACCCATCCCACCTTTGATGGTGGTAAAACTTTGCAAGTGGAGAGGTGGAAATCCCATGGACCCACTCGTAAATTTTTACCCCCATTGGATGCCATATGGGCTTTTGCATAGGGGACCCCTTGAGTAGTATGCAAAAAATAATGGGTGGCAACACACCATCCTACCCATCTAGCATCCGATCATGGTGAAACTTTGTGAGTGGAGGGGTAGTATCCCCATGGACCCACTCACAAAGTTTCACCCCCATCAGAATCTATTTGAGTGTGATGTCCGACCCAAACCCGCTATTGTTTGCGTAGGGGGACTCCTTGGGCACAACACAAAAAATAGCAACGGGTGACTACACATCGTCCCACAACAACCATCAAGCGCCCCATGATGGTGGTGAAACTTTACAATTGGAAAGGTAGTAGTACCATGGACACACTCGCAAAATTTAACCCCATTGAACACCATATGAGCGTGATGTCCCATCCAAACCTGCTATTTTTTGCATGGGGGACCCTGGGCAATATGCAAAAATAAGCCGGTGACTACACACTGTTTCACCCATCCAGCGTTCGACGGTGGTGAAACCTTGCGAGTGGATAGTAGTTGTGCCATGGACCTACTCGGAAAGTTTCACTCCCATCGGCACCATACGAGAATAACATCCCACCGAAACCAGCTATTTTTCTCAGTGGATCCTCAAAGGATGCACTACTAAGAAACCCTATGTATCACGTGCGTTCGAGGGGTATTTGAAAACCCCTTACTTGTTGTGAATTTTTAAATGAATAAAATGACCCCTTTTTCTTTATAGACTTACGCGTTCTTTTTCAAAGTAAATTAAAAAAACCCCTTCTATAAATGTATTTCTGTAAATTTACCTAAAAATTTTGCATTTCGTCTTACCCGAGCCCGCTATTTTTTACATTGGCGACCCCTTGGGCACTATGCAAAAAATAACAATTGGGACCACACCGTTCTGCCCATCCGGCATTGGATGGTGGTTAATCTTTGCAATTGGAGGGGTAGTATCCCAATGGAACCACTCGCAAAGTTTCACCCCCATCGAGTGCCATATGACCGTGACATCCACCCAAGCCCGCATTTTCTTGCATAGGGGACCTCTTGGGCACTATGCAAAAAATACCAGGTGTGGCAACATATGGTCCCGCCCATCCGGCATCCGATGGTGGTGAAAATTTTCAAGGGGAGGGATAGGTGACCCAAATGGACCCACTTGTAAATCTTCACCCCCATCAGAAGCCATACAAGCATTATGTCCCATCCAAACCCGCTTTTGTTTTGCATAGGAGATCGCTTGGGCACAATTAAAAAAATAGCGGGTGACTAGACACCGTCCCCCCATCGACATCCCGATGATGGTGAAACTTCATAACTGGAGGGGTAGAAGCCCCATGGACCCACTCGTAAATTTTTAACCCTATTGGACGCTACATGAGTGTGACGTCCCACCCGAACCCGCTATTTTTTGCATTGGGTACCCCTTGGGCACTATGCAAAAAATAGCGGTGGCAACACACCATCCCACCCATCTGGCATGATGGTGGTGAAACTTTATGTGCCTTTAAATAGGCTTGCTAGTGGCCTAGGGTTAGGGGTCTCCCTTAGGACCATTCACACCCACACACACCTTCTACACCCTTGTTCACTAAGGCTCCAAGCCCTATATCTTAATACTCCCTCTCAATACCAGCCATGAAAAAATGTGCTTGGAATGGGTGGTATTGGACATATGAACAACAAACTATGCCTTTATAACATTAGGCTTACAAGAATGTTCATGGTGGTGTGGTTATCTAGGACTTAAAACTATGTTCCTATAGCCTTAGAGGCTAATAAAATGATGCCATCTAAGTCTTTATATTTGATGTTGAGGAAGATGTACACCTTAATGATGGTGCACCCCACTCTTTTTGCTTGCTTGACCTATTGTAGTTGACATGCTTTGGAAATACATGCCATTGTTTCCACATGCTTTCCACCTTGACCATTCTCACACAATGATCAAAACAAGGTTGCCACCCTTGCTTAAGTTGTTTGCACATAGCCTATGGAGAAGTCTCACTACATGGCACGTAATGCATTTTTCAGACACACACAACACTATGGAGGGAGTCAAAAGGCAAATAGTCTGAAGGAAGTCTTCCAATGGTTTTACCGAGGCATTCTACAAAGCTGCATGCTAAAAGAAAAGTTGCTAGCTCCAAAGTCAAGCTTGCTTTTATTCTAGCCCAAAAGCAAAGACGAAGACAAACTTTGGACAATTCAATGGCAGCAGAGAGACATAGACAGTGGAGGGATTCGAAGATATTTAGAAACCATAAATGGACAAGTAAACATGAATAGCAGTTTGTAACTTATTGGTGTTATGTCCACATGTTTTCAAACTCAATCAATAGATTTTTATTCTATGGAACAAGTGACTCTTGGTGTAATGCCTATATGTTTTGAGACTCCATCAAAAGTAAGTCTTTTGTGAAACATGTGATCTATATTAACAAGCATCAATACATCCATATATTAACACACAAAAAATTCAATCAATACTACTTAATTATGCTAGACATACTGTTGATCCTTACCAATAAAATACTGAGTGTCAAACACTTTTAGAAGCTTTTGAGTGTGGGAAGAGTATTGAAGTGTCGTACGGTGATGGGACAAATGCAAAAGGGTACTGATCGTCCGTACGGACAAGGAACTGATGAGGATCAAAGACTTTGTACAAATCAGTTCGACTTCAACATAATGTTTGTGCTATATTTGATGACTAAATCCTATTACTCCCAAGGCTTGCGAGTCGGAACTCTCTTTTTGAACTTGATTGGACTCTTTTTCTTCCTTATTGGCTTGATGTCGACTTTCTGTTTATCAATGCTTGCCTCTGTTGCTTGTCTGAGAGGGGTATCCTAACGAAACATATAACCATCATCATGGAACAACACCATGGCATCATGGATACAATCCATGGAAACGTAATCAATCATCATCTACGAAACATGTAACCATCATCATGGAACAACACCATGGCATCATGGATACAATCCATGGAAACGTAGTCAACCATCATTGACGAAACATGTAACCATCATCATGGAACAACACCATGGCATCATGGATTGTAGTGAGTGAATTACATCAATGCAATGAACACATATACATATATCAATAAAATGTGTAACCATCACCACCATGGCATCATACCAAGGCACCAAAATTACAAACTCACCAAACCTGTCAGAATCACAGAGACTTGCATGCTTAAAATAATAATTGTCAAGTCCGTGAGACTGGTTGTAATGTAACAAGCAAAGGTAGAACACATGGCACCTTTAACTATTTCTTGCAAAGGCTCCCGAGAAATAGTTGCATGCTTACAAAGCCTCTCGAGTAGTAATAGCATGCTAAGCATCAATAAAGTCCTCTTTACGCACAAGACAAACTTCCTCGAAGCCATAGAAAGAACAAATACACAACTTCCTTGTGAGAACAATCAAACGAGAGATCAACATCACCGCCGAGATAAAAGGATAATGAGATCATCACCAAGATGACCATGACCAAGTAACTGTAATGATTCTGAAGTCATGAGATAAAACAATCAGATCATCACCGAGATGACCACGAGCAAGTAACTATAACGATTCCTAAATCATGAGTTAAAACTATCAAATCATCACCGAGATGACCATGAGCAAGTAACTGTAACGATTCTGAAGTCAGGATCATTGAATTTACCACAAGCATTTCATGGGCACAAATTAGAACCAACCTATTTTAAACAAACTAATGCACACCTTTGGTTTGGTATGCGAGATTTTTTCTCACACGCACAGGGCTACGAATTGATATTTAGAGAAGGAGTAACCATTCAAAAAAGTAAGATCCAACATTAGATATGTAAGTAATATCAAGCAGACGTACACCAAAAGGATAGCAAGCCAAAACCATGACATCATGGATAAAGTCCATGGAAACGTCATCAACGAATATAAAGAAATCATCATAATGAGCATCACAAAATAAAACCATGGTAGGATGAACAAAATCCATATACATAACATCAGTCGATCGAAAAGAAAGGCATAATTACCATCATGTGATAATACCTTGGATTGTCAATAAATACATTATGAACGTCCAAGCTTAATTATGTGATTCCTGTAGCTAGCACTAAAACAAGATCACAACATATTAGCTCATGAAGCAATCAAAAAGATCAAGATTATTGTAGAAGTACATCATGGTAGCATAAGAGTTATACCAGACCATGGCATAAGTCATGATCAATGTGAGTTGCATAAGATACGAAAGATCTTCTTCTACTTACATCATGAAAGTAAGAATCAAATATGTTGATTATCATGGACAAACAACTCTAAGGAATATGCATCTCATCAATATCAAATACCATCATGATATTGATGAACAAAATCCATATACATAACATCAGTCGATCGAAAAGAAAGGCATAATTACCATCATGTGATAATACCTTGGATTGTCAATAAATACATTATGAACGTCCAAGCTTAATCATGTGATTCTTGTAGCTAGCACTAAAACAAGATCACAACATATTAGCTCATGAAGCAATAAAAAAGATCAAGATTATTGTAGAAGGACATCATGGTAGCATAAGAGTTATACCAGACCATGGCATAAGTCATGATCAATGTGAGTTGCATAAGATACGAACGATCTTCTTCTACTTACATCATGAAAGTAAGAATCAAATATGTTGATTATCATGGACAAACAACTCTAAGGAATATGCATCTCATCAATATCAAATACCATCATGATATTGGCTAAACTCTATGCATGATGCGAGAGATCTTTTAACGCTAAATATGAATTTTCTCTTAGTTTTAATAAAATTTCCATGAGCCATCGTAGGAAGTAAACCTGTAGAAGCCATCGTATCAACCTATAAACTATCTTCAAAGTTGAAATGTTTCAAGGGAATTCACCTAAAACTTCTTGAGGGGGTCTTGCAACCATAGCCCCTTGTGTCGCCTGTGGATTCCGCTTTCATAGTGCTCCACGAATCTGTTTGGATATGTTGCTATGGTGTACATAATATATAAAAATATCATATCAGTAAGGCTCCGATAATTAGCATTAGCAGAGAGATGTTGGACATCTGGACGGGATATCTGGACGGTGGAACAACAGAACTAAAGAATTGGATTTGAAGCAACGAGTAGAAGGGAGGATCATTCTTCTAGTCATGAGGAAAGATTCTATTTTTCTCAAGTCTCTTCTTCATGATAGAAGTTTGAGGTGGAGTGGCTAGTTCCCTCTAAAACTTAAATTTCGACACAAATTTTCTCTATCTGGAAATTTTATTTAAGTTACTGATGAACTTGAACTAATCTTAATGTTGAATGTTTGGTTTATTAATATTAGATTCTTAATTTGGAAAGATATTATAGAAATACTTATAAAAAAAGAGAGTGAATGTATACATATACATACCTCCATCTTTTTAGTGTTATTGAAATAATATGTCAAAAAGAATATTAACACTTGAAAGAGATGTAAATCGTTATTACTTATATGGATAGGGTATATAAAGTTATTAAACAAAATGTCATGAGAAGCTTAACATCATAAGAATAAAAGTTAAATTGGTTATGGATATAAGGATAGGAAAATGCTAACCTTAAGTTGGAAAGGTTGTTTGAGGGGATGTGAGATTACAAATGAAGAATGGATAAATTTGATAAAATATGAATGAAAAGTAATGATTCTAAACATTTTGATTAAGTGAACAAGTCTATATGATGAAAGATTGATTTACATTTGTAGTTGAAATAGACGTAAATAATAAACATGTAACTGAAGCGTAAGAGAGTAGTACCTTTTATATATATTCAATTGCAATGATGCTCTACATTGAGAAAAATGAGAAACAATGAGAATGGATTGAAGTATAATTATTCTTCCAAACATAACTAGGGTTGTATTGAATTATGACTTTATAAGAAATAAAACTTATAGTAGTATGGTTTAAGATTCTATGCACAATTATTTAAATCACAGGTAATTCTCAAAAGGAAGTTTGAGATGAAGGATTTGGGAGATCTACGCTACTTTTTGGGAATTGAGGTCATTCGCACACTTGATGGTATTTGGCTCACAGAGAGTATATATTGGACATGTTGTCCAAGTATGGAATGGCTAATTATAAGTCAATCTCGGTGCCATTAGATCAAAATGGCAAGATTAGTGCGAATGCAGGTTATGTATTGGAGGATCCCACTATGTACAGGAAGATTGTGGGGAGTTTAATCTATGTCATGATTAGCAAGCCAGATTTGAGTTACATTGTTGGCTTAGAGAGCCAGTTTATGCAGGTTCCACATAAACCACATCTAGGTAGTGTGCGACACCCACTTCAGTATTTGAGGGCCACTATTAAATATGCATTATTTTATGCAGTAGGTGTATCATTGGAACTATATGGGTACACAGATGTAGATTGGGCAGGTAGCATCTCAGACATGAGATCGACTGGTGGGTTTATGTTTTCATTGGGGAGTGTTGTTGTGACATGGAACAGCAAGAAGCAGCCCATGATTGCCTTTTCAAGTACAGAGGTAGAGTACAGAGGAGTTGTGATGGCAGCGTATAAGGTAGCTTGGTTATGCAAGCTACTTGGCTGATTTGGGGTTGCATGTGGAGAGGTAGGTTTTCATATATTGTTACAATCTTAGCAGTATACGGTTGGCCAAGAACCCAATTTTCCATGCGTGGAAAAAACACATTGAGGTACATTACCACTTCATCACAGAGAGAGTCTTGGTATAGGCGACATCAACTTGGTCTACGTCAGCACACATGATCAGGTCGCTGACATCTTCATGAAGGCTTGGGAGCCGAGAAGCTCCGTAGATTTTGAGATAAGCTTGGAGTTCATGAGTTGGAGTGTAGATTGAGGGGGAGTGTTGAGATGTCAAACTCAACATGAGCTGACACTTATCATGAGGCGCCTACATGACTATTCAACATTTACATCACTGGCGGGTTTGCTAGCTGGTACTACCGACATATCTTTGCCAGAGATTCTACAGCTGGACTACCACTAGTCCACATCTACCCACTCTACTTAGCGTAATCAAAATATGGACCGCTTGTATATACTCTATTATGTGTGTTGGTCACTTTATCTTCTTTGTAGATCTCTTTTTTTGTGTGAAGAAGAAGAACTTTGAGCCTTTCACCTTGTGTGTTCTCTTCTAAGGTTTGTGTGAGTGTGCGTGTGCTTGCAAGAGCTTAAGCTCTCTTCTCCCCTACATCTTTTCACTCATCTCTTAGTAAAAATATATATGTAAGATACTCAAGATATTTGGCATGACTGAATGTAAGGAAAATAGTAGCCCAATGAATGTCGAAAAAGTTGACTCCCCAACCAATGAGGTGATAGCTCAAGTAGTGAAGGTTTTTGTCTAGGACCAAGAGATCTTGGTTTCAAGACCCCCTTGGTTGGTTGCATCACCTACAACAAGCGGATAATTAAGTGCCTACGCGTGGGTGCCTATGGGTGGTTGAAAATCAATAACTATAGGAGGATCTTGGGCCTGAGGCCCGAGTTAAAACAAAAAATGTCTCCCCAATGAAGTTTTATCAAAATATATGTGTTAAAGATAATATTGATAAAAGATTCTCCCCAATGAAGGTTTGTCAAAAGTTGTCTATTGTTAAACCTTATGAATGAGATCTTATCTAGGAAACTTGTTGATAGATTTATCCTGTAAAGACTAGACTAAACATTGGTAGAATTGTGAAATAATCATTAGAAAGTATGTATATCGATGTTATGATGCATTCAAAGTACTCAGGCGTATCGAATCACCTATGTTACATGCAAAACCGTTAGTGGATTTTGTGACTCAAATTGGGTAGAGGTGATTATTACCGCTCAATAAACACTATATTATTTTCTTTTTGTTTGGGATGAATTTCTTTGTGTGAGACGTTATGAGTGAGGAGGATTCTACAAGCCATGGGAGTAGTGCAGAAACAACATATAATGTTGTAAAAACTGACAACTAAGGTTGCATGGCCATTTCTTGGAATCTTTACTTATGCCATGCTCACATGAAACACATTGACATTCATTGTCACTTTGTGTTTCATGCCATGCTCACATGACACACATCGAGATTCATTTATCATTTTGTGTGCAAGGGATCCTTATTTTAAAAAGTTAACTCCCCTCGCAAAATATCCTCTCTCTCTCTCTCTCTCTCTCTCTCTCTCTCTCTCTCTCTCTCTCTCTCTCATGGTCATGGAGGTAGATGATAGATTTAGGTAGATGATAGAGATGTGAAAATATCTTCACAATGGTATAATCTAAAAGAAAATTCTCATGTCTTATCCCCATGCATTCAGGTGTGTTTTAAATGGATTTAGTCATCTTTGCTTCATGAGTTAGGTTCCTTCCACAATGCCATTGTTCGAATCACATTATAGTTAAATTATATCCTCTACTCCAATATTTTTTCTGCTGTTTGCTATTCATGTGAGAAAAAAGTTCCTCTACTCTATGACTTATTGATTTTTCTTTTTTATTTTAATATACTTTCTTCTACGATTTTTTTGGTTATGATTGTATTGGCTAGTTATTTCCAAGATAAACCTCTGCATCCTTAACAAGATATTAAAGATTTGATATGGTTTGATCCTCCTTGAGGATATGACTCGCATAAAGAGGTAGGCACTTTAAAAGATATTAAAGATTTGATATGGTTTGATGATCGTCAAGTATATGAGTGGCATAAAGTGGTAGGGACTTTCAAAACCACTTGAAAAGTCTTTGGAATATATGATTGGCATAAAGAGGTGGGCTGCCAATCACTTGTTTGTGGGATATGATTGACTTTAAAGAGGAGGGCTCTTGAGAATTTGAATACATGGGGTGTTGAGCCTATTTTCATTATGATTTGATGCTACCTAGGGACATGATTGGAATAAAGTGGTGGGCTCTTAAGCATTGGTTCAAAAGAGTGCTAACGGCTTGAGAGGAGAGATCAAAGTAGAGCAACTTATCAATGGGATAGTACATATGGAGCTCATGCTGCACTTTAAGGCATGTTACCTTTAATATAGCCAATGAAAGGTGAGGTTGGATGAGTTTTTGTAATAATTTGTGTGGTCATGCGCCCTCCTATAAGAGTTAAGCATGGGAACACTAATTTTGCTTCTAAATTTCATTTTATGCTATGATGGGCCACATGCATATAATCTCCTTTATCTAAGGAAATATCTTGCTCAAGATAGGAATTTATCCCTCTTAGAGTTCTCTTTTATTTGAATAAAAGGAAAATCTTGGGAACTCCCTCTAAAAGGGATCATGAGAAATGGTTGCAAGGAAAAGGCATGAGGATATTCTTTTGGTGCAGGTTAAGAAAGCTAAGCTCCTAGCCAGGATCATGAGAAATGGTTGGAATGAAGGAAAAGATAATACGATCTTCTTTTGTTTTTCTAGGTTAAGAAAGCCAGACTCGTAGCCAGGAAAACTTCTTTAAAGTTAATGGTGGAGGTCCTAAAAATTTTCCTTTTTAATACCATGATCAACACGACACAGATCATGTTGAGTTTTTTCAGCAAAATCATTAGCTTCGAGGAAGTGCATTCTAAACATGTTCAAGAGGCTCAAAATAGGATCCTGAAGTTGAATAGAAAATCTATAGATCCTATAAACATAGCTAAGTGGTTGGATAGGAAAATTTCTCCTGATGAATGTAGAGAGGCTCTGTTCTCCATGGGTAAGGAAAAATCTGCTGGCTAGGATGGCATCGTTGTTGAATTCATGCAATGCCTTTGGTCTCAGTTGTCTTTTTAGCTAACATGCTATTTGGGGAGGGGGAAGCTGAGGCCGACATGAAATTGCGTTAAATCAAGCTTATTCCCAAACTCCATGTTTGTACTTAACCCAAACACTGGAGGCCCATCACTATGCTTATTGTGGTGTACAAAGTTATTGCAAAAGTAATTGCTAACAAGCTTGCTCTAGTTCTTAATCAGGTTATATCTCCTCATTATCATGGTTTCATTAAGGGGAGATCTATTTTTGATAATATTCTTATAGTGTTGGGAGCTATTGATTATGCAAACATTTTTGCTCAAAAATCCATCACGTCACAACAGGATATGGATAAAGTCTTTAATAGGGTTGGGTGGTGTTTCATTTCCAAATCGTTTGCAAGCTTTAGGCTTTGGTCCCTTGATCTCCAAACTTATCTTCAGTTTGTGTTCTCAAGTAGAGTCCATGCTCTTCTTTAACACAAGAATAGTCGGCATTTTACTTTGAAGAGGTCTGTGAGGTCCTCTTGCACCCTTACATTTTGCCATTATTACTCATCCCTTCATCTTAGCTATAATGAAGTACATTTGGTGTCACATGCACATGGGGGATGGGGCCTTGGGCTTAGGGTCATTTACATGTGTGCCTTTGGGGGCCTTGGGCTATATGATACTTAGGGGCCAGGGCTCATGGGCATTGTACACCTTTTTTATCATTCTGACTATTACTTTTCTTGGAGCTCTTAGGCCCAAGCTTGCATGGTGGACTTCTCCCTTATGAGATGTTAGGATGGTGACCTTACACCCATGCTATCTACTCCATGTCTTGGTGGGTCATTTGCTTTCTTGCATTAGCTCTTGAGTATGCTACTGCTAAGGGGTTAATTGTAGGATGATGGTGAGGAGAGTTTAGCTAAACCCTCCTCACGATGGCTAACCTACACCCCTGTTATCTACTCCATGTCTTGAGTGGGTCATTTGATTTCTTGCATTAGCTCTTGAGGATGCTACTTCTAAGGGGGTTAATTGTAGGATTATGGTAAGGAGAGTTTAGCTAGACTATTTCCTCATGATTCTCTCCTTTTTCTAACAGAGGTTTCTTAGAGAAGCTTTATCCATTATGCATTGCTTTGCTATTATCTCTGGCTCTAATTGCAACATTGAGAAATCCTTGCTCATTTCTTTCTCTAAAGATTCTTCTTTTGACATCTTGGTGGTCAGGTGAAATAATTAAAAGAGGCACTATTTTCAGACAGTTGGGGGTCCGTGAAGGTGTTGGAATCTATGATAAGCAGATTTTTGATTGGGTCCTTGAAAAAGTGGGCAGAAAACATAGAAAATGGAACTTTGTTTCTTATCTTGGCAGGGAAAATCAAGGTGATCAATTCCATTCTGATGCCCTATTTCTTGTTCTATGTTTCAGTGCCAGGTTTAAACAAATGCCATTGGAAAGAAGTTTTGAAACCTATTAAAAGTTTCTTTTGGAAAGAAACTTGAGTCAAAGTGATCGGTTTCTAGCTTGGTGTAAGTGGAAGCTTGTCTGTTCTCCAAAAACACGAGGGGGTCTTGGAGTGATCAATCTGGAAAAATCATCTTTAGCTATGTACTCTAAATCGATAGCCTCCATTTGTAAAGGGGAGCAGGTTGGAGCTAAAATGTGTATAAAGGCTCCAATGTTTGTTCTGAAAGGGGTAAATTGTTGGATAAGAATGGGCAGGAAACTTTTTTGTCTCAGCTATCTTTATCTTGAGGTAAAGCAGCATTTATTCATAAGCTTATCAAAAGATGCCCGTTTGTGCTGGAAACTGTTCAATGGAAAGGATCACATAGACATCTCGCTTCAGTGGTCTACTTAGTGGGCTCCTTTGTTTGACTCTCCTTTGGCTCTAAGCAATATTAGAATGGCTAGGTATTTTTATAACAAAGGTATCATGAAATTGGATCATTTATGGGATGGCCCTCTTTTTGGTTGGAGAGGCCTCGAACAATTAAAGGTAATGTTTTCCCTAAAAAACAGGACTCTTTAGAGCTCCTAGAAGGAGCCTTAAAGGTTTGTGTCAGATGGACTCCTCAGGTGAGAGCTATTGATTTTTGCTGGAGAGACTGGGTTTGGTCTTCCATCATAAATTTTCATTTTCATTTTACAATTGGGCACTACTAATTTCAAATTGTTTCTATGGAAAGTGTAATGGGGGGCTCCTCCCTCTGGTGACAAACTTGCTGATAGGAACATGGCATCTCTCCTGTGTAAGAGATGCCTAGCAGCTACAAAATCAGTTAAACATCTCATGATTGAATGTGCTTATAGCCAACACTTACTACTAATAGAAATGATTTAATCTTTTAAAGAAAAATGATTAGTGGTGGGCTAGACAGTGACTAAAATAAATGATTTCGCCTTTCAAAGGAAAATGATTAG
Organism: Cibotium barometz; assembly: GCF_041138505.1. Lineage (NCBI taxonomy): Eukaryota > Viridiplantae > Streptophyta > Polypodiopsida > Cyatheales > Cibotiaceae > Cibotium > Cibotium barometz. The sequence goes on from NC_141083.1 coordinate 26,742,445, forward strand.
TAGTGGGCTAGAGAGTGTGAAAGCTAATGCTCTCACTGCCCTGATCCTATTTATCAACTCTCGAAAGTTAAATTGTTTTGCATGGAAATCTACATAAATAAGGTGTACTTAATGACTGTTAAGCTGTTTGTCTCTGATGAAGAAGCCTTAGCTTGGGAAAGCAAACTAATTTTTTGGTGGAGCTTGTAGATGAATGCAACCCTGTGTGTCAGGATTTGAAGATTAGTGCCAGTTAAACTATTCACTGTACATCTTTTGCAATGTCTACTTGTAGAGTTAGATGAAGAAGCCTTAGCTTGTGAAAGCATACTAATCTTTTGGTGGAGCTTGTAGGTGGATGTAACCCTCTGTCTCGTCAGAATTTGAAGATGGATGTAACCCTCTGTCGCGTCAGAATTTGAAGATTTGTACCAGTTCAATTGTTCACTGTACATCTTTTGGAGTTTCTGTTTGTAGAGAGGATATTTATGTTAAGTGTGTAGTTTGACTGGACATTCATTGCAGCTCTGATGTCCGAGCCATTTTGTACATATTTTCTTGTCTTTTTTCTTTAATTTTATTTTCATGGAAAAAAGGTTGGACGAGGCGGCCTGAAAAGGAGAGGGGACAGGGTCCATTGTATTCTTCAGGGTAGACTCTGAGTTTCACCACCATCGCTTAATTTCACCTAGGAGGGGGGAAAGGGCACCTCTGTATTCTTGGGGCTACTGCTTTATTTCACCTAGTTTCGTAAAGTTGGACGAGGCGGCCTAAAAATGAGAGGGGAATGGCCCAACTTTTTTCATGTCTCACCACCCATCCCCCTCCCACAAGAAGATCTCTCACGAGTCCCAAAAATCTGGACCGTCAACGCCAAAGTCAAAACAATTCGCAACGCGCCGATTACGACGTGGCGGTGCGTCCCAAAAATCTGGACCGTCAACGCCAAAGTCAAAACAATTCGCAACGCCGATTACGACGTGGCGGTGCCTAATTAAGAGGCGCAACACAAAGTCAAAATCTGTTGAGCCGCGTACGCCGAGTTCACAAACAAGGTGGCAGTCACCGATGCTGCTTAGCTGGGCGAGGTAGGACGCAGGAGGGTGGCTTTGCGCGATAAACGTCTGCTAATAATCCACGGCCCTCGTGGTGGGTGGGTGGGTTTGGAGAGTAAATGCCATCGATGAGGCGGGAGGAGCGCACGTCTTAAAAGACTCTCTATATAAGCAAGGATAGAGACTACTACGTATTCTGCGTGCTAACAAGAGCTCACAGAACTCAATCATCATCATTATTATTATTAATCTAGTAATGGAGGCCATGTACTTGTGGGGCAGTAGAAAGATGACTGTGCTCTTAGCGGCGAGCCTTCTCGTGCTGCTGCTGGGAAGCGGCCGTGCCCCGGCGGCCGCCACGTCGGAGGTTGCGCAGGACAACGTTCCCTGCTCCAAGGTCAGTATGAACATGGTGCAATGCGTCGGATACCTTACCAAGGGCGGCAATGGGCCGACCTTCGACTGCTGCAAGGGTGTCCGGGCTCTGTCCGCCCTTGCCAAGTCCAAGGGCGCCCGCCAGTCCATCTGCAAATGCCTGGAAGCGGCCGCACGCAACGTCCAGATCAACACCTCTGCTGTCAAGAAGCTGCCCACGGCCTGCGGTGTCGCCTTCCCTTACTCCTTCGACACCAAGCAAGACTGCTCCAAGTAAGTACACGACATGGCAGTCTGCTCTTATAAGAAGGGTGTTTAAACGCACATAATATTCTCTCTTCAACTCTACTCGCCGCAGGATCAAGTGAGAGATAAAAGCCGCGCGTGTGGAGACGCTCCGGAGGCATATGCAGTCACCACGTACTCTCGGCCCAAATTATACAATAGCTTGTCATGGTCTGTGGCATGGTGTCCTGATGATTCACTTACTACTTTGAGATTGCTTAATATAAAAAATCATTTTGTTTGATACATGCAATTTTCTATTTTGAGATCGTCATGGTGTGCTTAATCAAACTTTAGACTTAATAATTAATTTTTTTCTCTGTCACTCAACCTTTAGACTTCATAAGGTTACAAACCTTACATTTTCTATAGCCCAAGCTTTCATTGAATACATACCCTATACCTTACTCTCCCTACCTCTCCCCTCCAAGTGAAAAAGAATGAGCCCTCTTGCCTTTTTAAAGAAAATCGTGAGCCCAAAAAAATGAAGATTATGGAGGACATTATGAGCCCAAAAAATGAATCATTATGGAGGACATCGACCTTTAAAAATAGAATGTAATGGAGGCTAACATAGATAGAAAGAAAGCATGCGGACCCAACACCATTTCCATTTTTGACCTTACAAAAAACCTTAATAAACATAACGAAATTTTGGTGTCTTGAACCCAAGGTTTGCACACACCAACTAATTAATTAATTACAAAAAAACGTTTCGGGTGCATATTCAACTGTACGTTCATGCAATTTCTATTTTGAGATCGACGTCAACCTCTTTTAATCATTGGATGCAATTGTGCGTATATAAGCATACACTACGAGAGGATACTGCATAGCTACGTCCATAAATGTGTTGCAAACGAAGAAAATTTGGAGTTTCAAATATCTCTAGCGTGGCTATGCACAGGGCTAGGGCATGCAGCTCTACAGCCACACATGTAGCCACGCGCATAACTCAGTGTACAATCACGTGTGCAGTTTGCACAAAACAAAATGGGGCGAGGAACAAAATGGGAGAGAAACGGATCTGCTTCTCTCTCCCATTCTATCTCCCTCCCCTTTTTTTTAGAGAAACTCACACATGCATGAAAAATAAAACATTTATAGTAAAATACTATAAAAAACTTAAAATACCTGTACATAAACAAGTTTCATTCAGAAATACAAACATATATTGAGAGTAGTTCACATCAAGTTTTACATATCGCTTTTACGTAAACCCAAAAAAACAAGTCATTCATATTGAAAATAGGAAGCATCCACATGGTCAACATAAAAATAGTGTAATAAAGAACAAGTGAACTAAGATAATATTCGTAAGATTATGTAGATTATCTTCAAATGTAGTCATCCTCCTCCTCATCATCATATGTATCCTCCCCACCACCACCACCATGAATTCATCATCACACTTTCATTCTTCTTCTACTAATGAAAAAGTATACACATTTAGTGATAAAAAACACTCATATAAATCTTCGAAGAAACTAAGTACATGTGGAAGCGCATAGTTGCATTGCTTTACGATGTCTTCACATCGGTCACCACTCCCTCTTGTTTAAGCCACCCCCAAGTTTCAGCTTCAGTATGATGTCTGCGATTAACTATTCTCACGATCTCTTGGGATGCAACCAACTGTCAATTCTTACAATTACGAACATGTAGCATGTAAAATTAAATGCATAGAAAACATAACACATATTTCATAAGAAACATTACAAGAAAACTCTATGCTTAATGTCACATCCCTTTAAAAAAAAAGTTTACTGTATTTGGTTTCTAACTGGCGAGAGATATTAAAACTTTAGGAGAAAATGATGTTATTAGTGATGTTTTAATGTCACAAAACTTACATCGTTGTAAATGTCAGACACAAAGTCATTTTGGGAATGTTTTTGAAGGAAATAATGTTTTTATGATGTTCAATGTCACAAATGTGATGCTAAACATCACAAATTTTGTGCCACCAAGTGTCACAAACATTATGTCACTTAGTGCCACAAATCACAACCTACAAAGTGATTTTTGGGTCTTTTTTAAAGATAATAATTCCTAGTCCAAGTGTGACGATTAACATTACCCATGGCCAAAAATAATGCAAATTGGCAGTAATCATGCATTTCAGTCATTCTTTCAATTTTGATCGCTCTTTTTCTCTCTCTTTCGTCCATGTGTGTCTCTTCCCTCTCTTTCCCTTGTCTATTTTGCCAATCTTTATTCTCTCCCTCTCCCTTGCCTCTTCCCTCCCTCTCTCTCACCTCCACTCTTCCCTTTCTTGCTTACAAATATCTTCCCTCCCCCTCTATCATATCCACTCTCTCCTATCTTGATTTGTGAATTTAAATTCTCTACTCTATCTCACATGGAGTCACAAAAGAAACACTTGCTTGTCCTCCTCACCCAACTATTTATAGGATCTCGGGTTTGATGGAGAAACACTGAGAGATGCATTCACTTCTATGCAAGATGCGACTATCAACAAGGAGATCCAAGCATCAATGGGCTGATGAGCAAGAGGCGAATCATAAGGGAATTAGCTCCCTTGGGCATATGGGTATCAATGGGTGGTTGCAGGATCAGAGGGCCAGTTTTGTCCACTCAGGAACCTTGTAAATAGTACAAAAACAGGCATTTGTTTACCTTTAGTGGCTAGTATGTCATAGCTAACGAAGGAATTTCCTTTCAAGTTCTTTTGTTGGAACATCACATGAAAAGTTGGGAATACAGTTGCACAATCTAATTAAGCATTAGATATTCGAAAGTCCTCATTTCCTTAGCTACATAATTAAAGTATACACCCTATCCCAAATTTTGATTGATTCCATAAAATGCTAATATCGTTTTTACATATAAACTCATTTGAGATTCCCACTTTGGATCTTAGATCTTCACATAATATAAAACTTAACTTGAGCTTTTGAGAACATTTTAAGCTATTTATCTATTTTTTTTAAATATTTTAAGGTATTTAAAGTGTTATAATATATGCCACTTTTTGTACCCACAATAACTACCACTTAAAATGCTTAGTCTTGTAGATTAAAAGAGTGCTAGATAGTGAGACATTAATAGAATGTGGTGGTTAGTCAAAATTACAAATCCAATGGTTGGATTTTTAATGATACCTTTTTCAAATTTCTTTTACGTTATCAGAAGGCCTGTTAATATTAATAATCTAATTAGTAAAATGACGTTTTTCATGTAAATCATCTAAAACCTATAGGGACTAGTGTACTTGTAAGGTGCATCTATGGAAAAAAAATTGGATCACTCTAAGTATGGAAAGAATATTTTTTTATTATTGCATCATATTTTTAATTAATTAGACTAATTTATATTAGTTTAAGTTATATTAGGTTAATTTAAGTGCATGGGTATGTTCTATTAGTTGTTTGATCTCATTTGAAGTACCTTGCTCCCCCAAATTTTCTCTCCAAGCATTGTCCCAGTCTAGCATAAAAACTGGACAAAACTAGACACCCTTATCTTGTAACAACCCGGTTATAGAGCAGCAAAAAAAGAAAAAGCTTAACCCTAAGTGATAGCAAGGTCTTCTTTTAATATAAATCTATCGATTTCATTACTTTATGCATGCATATTAAAGTATATGTATTACTTGTTATGCATGGAGATGTAACATAAGCATAAGCTTATGTAATATGTGCCTATCATGAGGCTATGTTCTTATGCAAAGAGATCTATGCATAGCTCTCATGCATAGGAGCTATTCATATAGCTCCTATGTATAAGATCATTTTTATAGCTTCTATGAATAATGGCTAGAAATAGATCTCTATTGCTTGGCAAGAGCTTTATGCATACAAAGGATGCCATTTTTTGTTTGTATTTTTTTCTGGTTTCTTTCTTTTGGGGGGGGGAGGGGGGAGGTGGGGTAAGAAGTAAAAAAGAAGCTATATATGCTAAATATTCTCTACCAAGGTGAACATGTACTGGAAAACAAAAATCTTGAGATAGAAAACACAATCCAAATACCATAAGTTTCATATGATAGGGTAAGTTTTAGGTCTATGTTTGTGCCGCCTTTTCCTATAAAAGGCTCTTTATTTCTCTCTTATCCTTGTTCTGAGTCAAGGGAGGCTAGTTAGAGAGGCTAAGGAATCAAATGCAAGCTCCTATGAAGACTGACATGAGAGTTTTAGGTGTTGGGTGCATCGTGACTTTTGTATCACATGTATAGTTGTGGGCCCAAATCATCATGTTTGTGAATGCTTACTCTCATTGGCTCCAAAGGGGAGTTTGCTGGGTATTTTGAAGCTTCATGTGTATTTCCATCATGTGTGTGAATAATGGTGTTTGTGTACCTATGTGTGTCCATGTTTACAACCTCTTCAAGGGCTAAGTATGTGTGGGAATAGCCTCTAAGGCTAGACATTATGTGTGTGTGTGTGTGTGTGAAACCACTTAGGGTGGTTAGAACATTTAGATATTATACCTATTTGGTATAAGCAATGATGTCATCTAGATGAGCCTCAAAAGGCTATAAAAGCATTGTACATCTAAGGTAAAGGCACCACATCAACCTAATCTATTGATCATTGGGTCATGCAATCTCTCTCTCACTAGAACATCTATCTTTCTCTCTCTCTCACTAGAACATCTATCTTTCTCTCTTTCTCTCTCTACACACTAGGGCAGGCATGGCATTCGTGTTTAAACCTCCACATCCTTTATCTTCACCCCTAATGCCCTAATACCTATAACAATAAGATAAATTTAGCCATAAAATTTCGATAAAAGATATAAATTTTGTACTGGAGTGTACTTACGAATCTATATTTCCATGCATCCTTCTTGGTTGACCTCCAATGTGGTACTTTCGATTGTTGAGGTTGCACTTGATGCGCTACAACTTGTTTTGGGGGAAGATAATCCCATCATTTTCTTCCTACACTGCATGGAACCACGCCCTTTCATGTACCCCCCTTGGAGGGCCACGATAGTTAGCATCTTGTGCTCTTGCATTCTTGTGAGACCTCTTACTATTGAGAAATCTTATGCAATGGCTAGAGACACAATCACATGGAAAATGGTTGTTCTCTAGGTTGGGAAATCACTCATGTAGAGTCTGGCAGATGTACTTAAGGTCCCTTTTCATTAAACTTGATGAAGCAAGTTTTATATGTACTATTACATAACTGCCTCAACTAGGTATACACACAAGACTACCCTTTGCATCCATAATTTCCCCACTTGTGTACCATGAGACATGATAGTAAAGGCCCTTGTCATTCCCCTCAACATTGGACTTTGTGTGACAAGCATGGCCAAAACATGGGAGGCAACTGCCATGAGACTTGTTGTCACTATGTCGAGACAATGTCCGAAGTGCCTCGAGCTTGCAAACCCACCACTATGTCGACAGCATCAATGGAAGTTCACTACAAGAGAAGGCATCATTATCGGTGTTTATTTGTGACATTTTAGCGGCAATTTATGTTACTCCGCTATTAACATCATTATTAACATTGCTTGAACGGTGCTAATTAAACATCGCATCGTTATACACATCGTTCAAGCTGTAATATCCTCTTTCACATGGAAAGAGGACATTGGGTTTTCCCCCTTCTCACCATTTTCATCCTTCCCACCTTGAGAAGCCATTTACTCTAACACTAATAAAAATGGAAAATTTCTTACAAAGAAAAGTTTTTTTACAACACAATGACCTTACTTGGTCGCATAATTATGAATTGTCCCTAATGATGTGAAGAACAGTTCCGTTGATTCCTCCTGGATATTTGCTTCAAAGATCCTTCAAGGTTGTCTTGTACTCCACTTGATCCATGTAGAACTCCAAAATATGCCCAATTTATTAGGTAAGAGGTATTTTGTATAGAGAAGATTTGAGAAATATAGGGATTAAATTATGAAAATGAATAGAAAAGAGATTAAGAAGTAGAGATTAGATTTAGCAATGAGTAGCTCAATGGAAACATGGAAGAGAAAGAACTTGGCTCTAATACCAATGTAATGATCCTTGCATTATAGACTTGAGGACTTGTAAGACTAGTACTTTGATTCTCTGCCCAACCATAATATCCCAAATAGACCCTAAACTCATGGTTATATAGGCCTAAGTGGTGCATGACCTTCCAACTTCAGCCCCTTCACCTTTCATTTGCTAAACCTTGCCTTTTCAATCACCAATGCCTCTTCAATTACCCCTAGAAGGGGGAACCCTCCTCTATGTCCCTTGGGCTTCCATTGTGCACCATTAACTTCCCTTTTTAATTTAACTTTAATGCCTATTTACCATTGCTTAGGTATTTCCTATTTGAAATTCCATGAACCTTATTTATATGCAAAACTTTTATATATAAATAATCTTTTCTAGTCTTACCTTTCAGTGGAGCGTATGCAATTTGAGGGTGTGTACATACGAGCATATGTGAGTTACGGGGGGCATGTGTGTTTAAGAGCGTATGTGAGTGAGGGAGCCTATACATGCAAGCATATGTGACTGAGAGGACATGTATGTGTGAGCATATGTGACTAAGAGGACATGCATGTGTGAGCATATGTGAGTGAGAGGACATGTATGCGCGAGAATATGTGAGTGAAGGGGGAATGTATGTGTTAGCATACACTACAACAAAATCAGGGTTTAGTAGCAAAAATAGCAACGTTTTATAACTAGAAGGGTAGGTAGATATCGAGAAATTTTTGCTGCTAGAAACACTACTATTTTCACTGCAATGGGTTTGCTGCTCAGCCAAAAATAGCAGCAAAATCACGTTGGCTACTTAGTTATGATATTGTGCTATCTCGCACCCAAATGTCGCTGGCTGCTCAACGATATTTCTCTGCTATTTTTGCTGCTCAAAGAGCAAAAGCTCTGCACAGCAAAAAAAGAGCTGCGCCGGCAGACTGGGGAGTCTGCACATGACTCCCCAGTCTGCCGTCCCAACTCTTTTTTCTAATTAAAATTGAGTCACAGTTTCAGATTTATAACACAAACACAAATATAAGAAACACATACATCGTGGAGAATGCAATTGAGCCCAAAAAGTTATTATATTTCAGAAAGTGTTAGGCCTTTGGCCATATATACATAAAGTTTTTACAATGAAGAGATATCTAATTGGAATCCTCATCGGATTTTGAGTGATTATCCTCATCACATTCCGAGTGATTATCTTCATCACCTTCCTCGTCCTCTTCACTTGCTTCACGCTGATAATTAGGATCCTCCTCTTCATCTTCCCCGTCATCCTTCATACATGCCATCAAGCGCAAGGTAAGTAAGACCATTAAAAAATAATTAGACCTAGAAATGATAATGGTTTAGGCTCACTTACCTCATCTGCTTAAGTCCCCAAAATGGACTCATCCAAGCGTATGCCTCGTGTACGCATCAACACCCAAAAATTGCAAACGGGGGGCTCTATACCCATAGTCATACTCCTCCTTTGTTGGGTCACACCCAACAACCTCCCTCTACAAAAAACAATTAAGAAAATATACAATTATTTAAAGAAAACATTATAGTACAAAATAAAATGAAAGAAGAGAAGAAATGATTACTTACAAAACAAGCAAGAAAGGAGGATTTCTCGCCAAAGCTGAAGTGTAAAGCCCCACTTCCATAGTCGGGAAGCACTTGCCAAAAAAGCACTTGGGTGCTTTCTCACAAAGCTACGTGCATGCCTCCACTCCTCGGTCATGTTGTAAACACTAAGCTTCTCCAAGTCATTCTTTGCTGCTCTCTTGATATTTGCTCTCCTATTAGAGAGAAAAATCTTGATCTACCTCTTCATCCACTCCTCGGAGAAGAAAAGACCCACATGTGGTATAGGGAACTCCAACTTCAGCACATCGATAACATATTCCTTAGAAAGTTCATCTTATGCTTTTCACTTTTTGAAGGAGTTCACGAACTCTAGGTTTGCCAAGTAAATGCATATAGTTCATGACTTGATTTCCTCGTGCATCCATTGAGGGCACCATCTACATCCACGTTGTATGGTAGGGTGGATGGATCGAATGGTAGAATGGGTCTCCTAGGGACCGACTCATAATGTATAGATGAAGAGCCCCATTGTTGGTGAGACACAGACACCTAGTGCTACTTTTGACAAAGAAAAAGCAACCTGCTCCCCCCCGCTACTAGCACATCTACTACCCTGGTGAAGACGCATGTGAGGGAGTATGGGTGGGTCTAGTCGAGGAAGGTGGTGCAGGCTTATCACAACCATATCATGATGGGCCTGCACCCTCGGCCCGCGCCTACAAAGGCATGGTTTGCCCCGATTAAGTAAGTGGGGTAGATTACCCCCACGACGTTTGCTGGCCAAGTGGGGTAGTCTGCCCCCATGGCATTGACTGGCCCGATTGTAAGCCCGCCTACATATAAGATTAAAATATAAGACTTAAAGAATGCATGAAAGATTAACTTTGTGTATCTGAAAAGGTTTGATGGAACCATACCTGTGTCTGAGTAAACTGAGACCAAGCTTGCTGCTCATATCGTTCATTTATAATAGATAGCAAATTTCCCATAGGAGGGTCTTGTGATGGGTCGATCGACATTTCTTCTACATACATGCATGACACAACAAAACACAATTGATCTAACAAAAGCCATACTTAAATCTTAGAAAAAAAATACAACATGTGATATTAGGACATTAATAAGACCTCCTAATACACTCCTTAGACAAGCAGGGTGGATAGTGCCCCTTTTGGATGATAGCTTTTGAGGACTTTCCACACGCTCCCCACTATTAAAACCAAATGCAACTCCTCTTTTACAAGAGATGGATAGTGAGAAGATTGAGGGCTTCCCCTCCATTATATCCACCTACGCGTGGATAACCATTCCTAACTTGACATAAGTAGCATTCTAAATGGCATATAACAGTGCCCCATATCTCTATGCATAAGTCCATTTCCTAAACCCGGCACCCAAGGGTGCAATAAAAATGAGGTTGAATGAATAAGGCTGCTTACCTTGAATGCGTAGCCAACCAAGAGAAAACAACAACACAAGCTTAGACAAAAAATACATGTGATATTAGGACATTGTTAAGACCTTCTACAATACTGCTTATACAAGCAGGGCAGACAATGCCGCTTTCGGATGAAAGCTTCTGAGGACTTTCCACACGCCTTGGGGGGCACTTCTAAAAAATCATATGTATTACGTGCGTTCAAGGGGCATTTAAAAAACCCCTTAACTAATTTTTTCCCCCCAATAAAACCACCCCTCTTTACTTATGAACTAACCGATTTTTTTTTGGAAGTTGAATTAAAATACCCCTCCTTTTGATCGCATGTGGTAAACTAATTTTTTTGAGGTGAACCCCCTGAGCCACACACTCCCCACTATTAAAGCCAAAGGAAACTCCTCTTTTACAAGAGAAGTATAGTGCGAAGATCGAGAACTCCCCCTCCACTATAACCACCTACTCGCGGATAACCACTCCTAACTTGACATAAGTAGCATTCTAGATGGCATATAACATGGCTCAGAGGTTCTTATGGACATGAATACCAATCAAGAGAACTCGTGCGACACCTAAATTGGTGATCATCACACTGATAATCAAATAAAAAATAATATGCACAAAAAGCTTAAGACATGATTCACAAAATAAAAAATGATCATCATCTTCACACCATCGCTCAATCCACCAATAGCCATTCGACACCTCAATCGGTACCTTTGTATAGTGTGATATCTCAATCGGTACCCTCGCACTTCTCGTTGCTATACTCAAACACTTTCCATGTTAGTTTAAGAATTAATTGAAGATATCAATTAATCCCAACATCATCTTGAGATATAGACAACCCATAAGTATTCAAATAACAACCACACACATGTTTTCTAGGCGTAAGTACCCTGAGAATCACCCCTCCATATGAACCAACTGAAACCAACAATGGATGCCCACAAGCATGCCATATACGGGCGTCCTCGATATACAACTGCTTGCCTAAACGCATGAGAGTATGGCTTCATGATTGGTGTGAAAGACTAGATATACACATAATGCATATGCAATAAGCCAATCAAATGAATGTACGTAAGACGAGTCTAAGTGTCCCATACCACATAGGCGCATTGTATATACATGTATAGGATGGTAGAAGATAGAAGACATAAATGTGTCTGGAGTGAGTATATGAAACCAATCTGATGTCCCATACCATGAGATTAATTCCATCCATCACTTCCTTCATGATAGAAGTTTGAGGTGGAGTGGCTAGTTCCCTCTAAAACTTAAATTTCGACACAAATTTTCTCTATCTAGAAATTTTATTTAAGTTACTGAACTTGAACTAATCGTAATGTTGAATGTTTGGTTTATTAATATTAGATTCTTAATTTGGAAAGATATTATAGAAATACTTATAAAAAAAGACAGTGAATGTATACATATACATACCTCCATCGTTTTAGTGTTATTGAAATAATATGTCAAAAAGAATAGTAACACTTGAAAGAGATGTAAATCGTTATTACTTATATGGATAGGGTATATAAAGTTATTAAACAAAATGTCATGAGAAGTATAACATCATAAGAATAAAAGTTAAATTGGTTATGGATATAAGGATAGGAAAATGCTAACCTTAAGTTGGAAAGGTTGTTTGAGGGGATGTGAGATTACAAATGAAGAATGGATAAATTTGATAAAATATGAATGAAAAGTAATGATTCTAAACATTTTGATTAAGTGAACAAGTCTAGATGATGAAAGATTGATTTACATTTGTAGTTGAAATAGACGTAAATAATAAATATGTAACTGAAGCATAAGAGAGTAGTACCTTTTATATATATTCAATTGCAATGATGCTCTACATTGAGAAAAATGAGAAACAATGAGAATGGATTGAAGTATAATTATTCTTCCAAACATAACTAGGGTTGTATTGAATTATGACTTTATAAGAAATAAAACTTATAGTAGTATGGTTTAAGATTCTATGCACAATTATTTAAATCACAGGTAACTCTTGAGATGAAGGATTTGGGAGATCTGCGCTACTTTTTGGGAATTGAGGTCATTCGCACACCTGATGGTATTTGGCTCACAGAGACAGTATATATTGGACATGTTGTCCAAGTATGGAATGGCTAATTATAAGTCAATCTCGATGCCATTAGATCAAAATGGCAAGATTAGTGCGAATGCAGGTTATGTATTGGAGGATCCCACTATGTATAGGAAGATTGTGGGGAGTTTAATCTATGTCATGATTAGCAAGCTAGATTTGAGTTACATTGTTGGCTTAGAGAGCCAGTTTATGCAGGTTCCACATAAACCACATCTAGGTAGTGTGCGACACACACTTCACTATTTGAGGGCCACTATTAAATATGCATTGTTTTATGCAGTAGGTGTATCATTGGAGCTATATGGGTACACAGATGCAGATTGGGCAGGTAGCATCATAGACATAAGATCGACTGGTGGGTTTATGTTTTCATTGGGGAGTGTTGTTGTGACATGGAACAGCAAGAAGCAGCCCATGGTTGCCTTTTCAAGTACAGAGGTAGAGTACAGATTGGGTACACAGATGCAGATTGGGCAGGTAGCATCTCAGACATAAGATCGACTGGTGGGTTTATGTTTTCATTGGGGAGTGTTGTTGTGACATGGAACAGCAAGAAGCAGCCCATGGTTGCCTTTTCAAGTACAGAGGTAGAGTACAGAGGAGTTGTGATGGCAGCGTATAAGGTATCTTGGTTATGCAAGCTACTTGGCTGATTTGGGGTTGCATGTGGAGAGGAAGGTTTTCATATATTGTGACAATCTTAGCAGTATACAGTTGGCCAGGAACCCAATTTTCCATGCGTGGACAAAACACATTGAGGTACATTACCACTTCATCACCACGGAGAGAGTCTTGGTATAGGCGACATCAACTTGGTCTACGTCAGCACACATGATCAGGCCGCTGACATCTTCATGAAGGCTTGGGAGCCAAGAAGCTCCGTAGATTTTGAGATAAGCTTGGAGTTCATGAGTTGGAGTGTAGATTGAGGGGGAGTGTTGAGATGTCAAACTCAACATGAGAGCTGACACTCATCATGAGGCGCCTGCATGACTATTCAACATTTACATCACTGGCGGGTTTGCTAGTTGGTACTACCGACATATTTTTCCCAGAGATTCTACAGCTGGACTACCACTAGTCTACATCTACCCACTCTACTTGGCGTAATCACAATATGGACCGCTTGTATATACTCTATTATGTGTGTTAGTCACTTTATCTTCTTTGTAGATCTCTTTTTTTGTGTGAAGAAGAAGAACTTTGAGCCTTTCACCTTGTGTGTTCTCTTCTAAGGTTTGTGTGAGTGTGCGTGTGCTTGCAAGAGCTTAAGCTCTCTTCTCCCCTAGATCTTTTCACTCATCTCTTAGAAAAAATATATATGTAAGATACTCAAGGTATTTGGCATGACTGAATGTAAGGAAAATAGTAGCCCAATGAAGGTCGAAAAAAAATTGACTCCCCAACCAATGAGGTGATAGCTCAAGTAGTGAAGGTTTTTGTCTAGGACCAAGAGATCTTGGTTTCAAGACCCCCTTGGTTGGTTGCATCACCTACAACAAGCGGATAATTAAGTGCCTACGCGTGGGTGCCTATGGGTGGTTGAAAATCAGTAACTATAGGAGGATCTTGGGCCTGAGGCCCGAGTTAAAACAAAAAATGTCTCCCCAATGAAGTTTTATCAAAATCTATGTGTTAAAGATAATATTGATAAAAGATTGTCTCCCCAATGTAGGTTTGTCAAAAGTTGTCTATTGTTAAACCTTATGAATGAGATCTTATCTAGGAAACTTGTTGATAGATTTATCCCGTAAAGACTAGACTAAACATTGGTAGAATTGTGTATCGATATTATGATGCATTCAAAGTACTCAGGCGTATCGAATCACCTATGTTACATGCAAAACCGTTAGTGGATTTTGTGTGACTCAAATTGGGTAGAGGTGATTATTACCGCTCAATAACATTAGGGCCAAAAACGTCTCAAAATGGGCTGTGTAAGGAATTTCGCTAACTTGCTAATTAGTAGAATGTTGACGGTCAAAACGGCTCCAAATTTAGCCCTTTTGGATATTTAAAGCGTATCTATCTGATTGAATACGTATCTAAGTACATATTTTAAAATCTAAAAAAATATATCGTTTTCATGCTACTCTTTAATGGCTCGTCTCGAAATTTGTCCTCTTTTAGTGACTTCGCGGCAAAATGACCATTCCCTCCAAACGCGCTCTCATCCATTCTCCAAAAAAATTTCACTCCTCTGCTTCTCTAAGAATTTCACAAGCTACATCTCATTCTCATTCTTCTGTGTCTCTCATGTTCTAATAGCTCTGCTTATATTTTTAGCTCTGTTAGTAATGAGTGATACATCTAATCGTAAGTTTCATTTGAATATCAAGCTCAACCAAGAGTATGCAACTACACGGAGTGTCTACCAAAGATCCCTTTCATGTGCAAAATGAAGCTCAACATCTTCGTAACGAAGGAAAGAAGCATATTGACCTATGGACAGATGGAAGTCTATATCCACCGGATCCCAAAACAGGAAGGTATCCTTCTTTTCACACACCACATGATTTGATTAGATTTGTTGGTGATGGGGTGGATGGCTTACTTGGTTATAGTTCAAGACTATCTCAATCACATATTAATTATGCAGAATATGCTACATATCTTCAAAATACTTCATCTTTGAATGCAACAAAAATTATAGAATTTGAAAACAAAATAGTGTCTTTGAAACAAGAAAATGATCAATTGAAAACCTTAAAAGAAACTCCAATAGGGTTAAGAGCACGAGTAAAACGAATGCGGGATGTAGTTAACTTAACAGAGAGATCTGGATAAAGAAAAAAAAGGTTAAAACTTGTAAGAGATCATGTTACTAACCTTCTAGGATTTGACATGTCTAATGCTCAGGAAAGGGTAAGATTTTTGAATGAGCTTATGAATAGGTCGGATATCTTGAAACTTTTGGAACTTCCTGAAAATCAAACTCAAAAAAAACTAGTCTTTCAACATCTATTAAAAGATATGGACTTATTAGTCCAGCCTTCCCAAATGCAAGAAGTTTGTGACACAGTGGGAGTGAGTAGAAAGGGATATAGAGCCATCTCAAAAACGTGGTTCAGGGTCAAGTATTAAAAAATCAAAGCTTTTGGGTTGCCTAGACCTCACAATGTTGAAAAATATAGAACTCTGTTAAATGAGAAAATTTCTAAACATTTCGGAGAGTATTTCCATATTGAGGGAACAATACCATATGAGAGACAAAAAAGAAAATCGTCTTTTGAATACAACGTTTATAATAATATTTGGATGAACATTAGAAAAGTCCAATATTTTATGGTGAGATATTACAACATAAGAGAAATAGATTGTGAAGGAAAACTTGTATTTGTTTTAAAATTAGATGAAGCTCAAATCCAAAAATGTCAAAAAATGAAAAGAATATCTATATCCCTAATGAATAAAGCATTGGACTATAGTCAAGGTAAGCTTGATTCTCCATACCACAAAACTCAATCAGAAATGGAGCTATGGTGGATTGGATCAGCTCATGTACCAGTAACATTAAAGTGGCTCTTCTCACAAACAGACATTCCTTCAGTTATTCAGAGCCAAAATACAGGTGAACACCTTCATGTAGACGACATAGGAGATTTCATTGTGGAATGGCATTTGAGTGCCGACCTCAAGGCGTTGAAGTGTATGTTTGGTGTATGTGGAGGAGCAAATACCAAATATCCATGTCTTTATTGTATGGCAAGCACAGGGACAAGAGAATGGCTTGCAGAAAATGAGATTGGAAAACCACCATCCAGAAATAATGTGAATGTTGTCGATTATCCAACTTCTATTAAAATATGGGATCCAATTCTACCAATACATTTTAAAAATGTGCATATATGTACATTGCATGCAGAGATAAGAATCTTGGACAAATTGCTCAGACTTCATCTGGACTATGCATATTCTATTAAGCCAACTAAACTTGCAGATGAGTGCATAGGAAAATGCGAAGCCTTGCTCTCTCAAATGGGTTTCCATGGTGGGGAAGTGCATCTTAAAAAAGATCCTGTTCTTTCTGGAGGTACAGGTGATGTTCTGCAAGATGTTTCAATGGGAGGAGCAAAAGCGAGAAGATTTTTGAGCAACCATGACACCAAACAAGTCAATGCAATGTGGAACTGCTGGAAACAGCTATGTGTCATCACCACAAATGTCAAAAGTAGACCAGATGTAGCCAACAAACGTATGGAAGTTTGGAAAAAACTCGACAATTTTTTCAAAGTCCTTAGACAACAAGTTGGTTCAAATACTTATGCAGATGATTTCAAAAAAGCAATAAAGCTTTTGATCAAAGCTATCATAGATGCCTGGGGAGAAAAAGACATAACTTATTACTTGGTGAGTGTTCAGACTTATCAAAACAGTTAAAATATGTGTAATTTCTTAAATGTACTAACAAAAAATTATCTTTGTAGCATATTCTTTACTTGCAAGGACCATATTTTGCTACAGAAGGACCCCTTGCAACATGGAATACACAAGGAATGGAAAAGTCTCATTATCAAGCGAGAACTTCCTTTTTTAGATGTACCAGAAGAGGAGGTGGTCAAAGAAGAAGCAATGCACTTAAAGAATTATTCAACTGGTTCTACAGGAGGCAATTATAAAGGATGAGATCAAAGACCCAGCAATCTGAAACTACACAAACACCTCACGACAGAGACTAATGATTACTAACACATTTGTACATCTTACAAAATATTTGCTGAAATATAATCAGTCCTTGCAAAATATTGTGTACATTAGTTTTTGATTCTCTTGGGACTATTTGGCATGTTACCTCTGTATCTCAAAAATTTTCTCCTTCTATAACCTCCAAGAAGATTGATATCTGACACCTCAGCTGCAGCTGCATAGCTAGAGTAGCAAAGAAAGTATCCTGCTCTTGAGGCATTGAAACCTGCAGCATATCCAAAGATTCTAAGAGCAACAGCTCTCTCTAGAAGCAAAACCTTGTTAGCATTTATTTGAAGGGGAGTGTATCCCATGAACCTTGACAACACCTTCAAGGCAAATATTGGCAACTCAGCATCTTCAGAGAAGTTCATGTGGAATGCACAGAACACAGCCTTATCCAATGTAGGCAAGTAGTGCATGAGAGCAGATGAAGGCCTTCTTGACCTAGTGTCTGTAGATTTCACTCTGCTGCCTCTAGCTCTTCCTAGAAAATCATCCTTATCAAGCAATTCAATCTGCAAGACAAAAACCTCAATTTAAAAAAATTACAATCACAATAACAATTTACAAAAGATTAAATGGAAGCTACCTTCTGCAACTCATCCTCAATTACTACTTTGTCTTTCATCAAGTTGCATGAGCCAACCCTTTCCACTTTATCAGAATCTGCCTGAAGCTTGAAATCTCTGCCAAAAGACTCAATTCCTAACTCAATAAGCCTATTCTCAAAATCCTCATCTCTTAGGGAACGTTTCCCCTCATCCACTTTTTTAAGGCACAAGGCAAGTGCATCAGTAGAGCAGGGATAAATGAGTGGTCAGATGTTTGCAAATCAAGTGCCAAAAACTCTTCCTTTGACTCTACTTCTGTATCAATAAAGTCTTTGGCCACTTCACAAGCTTCTAAAATTGCTGCAATACAGTAGTCTTCTCTGATATTGAAGAGACATTGAAGAAAGGACAGAGGAATAAAATCTTTCTCATTGATATAGAAGAAAGGAATAAAATCTTTCTCATTGATATAGAAGAAAGGAAGATTTGGAAGAGTAACAGAGGATTCAGATATGCTTGCTTCCTCTGAGGTAGTGAAAGCCCTAAATTCTGCAACATCAAGATGGGCACTTTCTCTCTCCTCAGCTTGAACATCAATTTCTTCCTCCTCTAAAATCTCACTTTTCTCTAACTTTGAGACTCTGGTGATATTTAAATTTTCTTTCTCATTCTCTGCATCAATTTCTGGTTGTTGCTCTTTATCCTGTATTTCTGCTTTCAAAAATAGGAAGAAAAGAAAGGAGACATCCTTGGGGACAAGGTTGCAATGCTTTTTATGGATTGGACAAGAAATGGATGAAGGGCATGTGAAAGAGGTTCTATTTGAAAATCTACTGAACCTCTTTGTAACTTTGGCTTTCTCCACTGACAGCTGTGTAAAATCTGTAAGGTGACAAAAATCATGGTCTCCGATACGAAAACAATGAGCTTCAATTGACATTTCAAATTGTTTGTACTCATCTTCAAGAATGTCCTTAAGCTTCAATTGACATTTCAAATTGTTTGTACTCATCTTCAAGAATGTCCTTAAGCTTCAACAAAACATCTGAAAGAGAAAACCTTGGATTGAATATCTCCACTACATTTACGTATATCTTCATATCATGACCATCTTGCAAAATAGCATTCAACAGTTTTTCACTTGGGCTTTCTTCAACAAGTTCATGTCGACCCGCAACACTTTTACTCATTGAGATATTTGAAAAAAATGCTGGAATAGTTCTGATGAACCCGAACGAAGCGAAGATGAATGGTCCAAAAAATTTGGAATTCCTCTATCGCTTGGTGCGGGCTTTGGCAATTCCAAGGTCTCAAAAAAATGTAGAGTTTTGCAAAATAGAGCTAGGTAGACACTATGGTGCACAGCTTGATTTGACGAAAATAAGTGGTCCAAAAGCGGGGAAAAAAATTGTAAGAGAGCTTTTTAGAATATTTGTAGCGTGATAAAAACACCTTAAATAGTGACCGTTTACGTCACGTGGCAAAAATGATTACATGACACGTGTATCCAACGGTCCTTTGTATGACAGATTCGAGGTATAAAATGTTAATTTGGTTGAAAATATTTCTATTTTTCACCGACACTGTATCAAGCGAGATCAGTCCACCTTATTTTCCCAAACCTCCTTTTGCATTTCTTACCCATATCAAGCGATTGCACCTTTCCACGAGATTTGGTTTCCTTCAATCGCTTCGTTCCGGCTTTTTCTGGATTGCCCGAATCAAGCGATTAAGCTTATCTGACATTTTTGGATTTGCCTCATCGCTTCGTTCGGGACTGCATCATTTGTAATTGCCTGAACCATGCGATTATCCTTTTCCAACACATTTGGATTCGCTCTATCGCTTCGTTCGGGCCACTTTATTTTTTTATCTCATTATTCAAATCACTTCCATCGGGTCTCTTTTTTAAGCTCCAATGGCAAGGACAAAACAGACTGCAAGGAAAGTCTACCCACCTTTGGAGACTGAAAAAGCTGAGGACAAACCAGGACCTTCCAAACAAGAAAAGCCTCTTCCAAAGCCTCGTGCGAGGGCGATAGCAAGAAAGAGATTAAATTATCAGGTGAAGTCCTTAAGAGAGATAAGGGCAGCAGAGAAATCTACTAGTCTTCTCATCCCTCGACTACCATTTACTCGGGTTGTCAGGGACATATCAAAAAGGTTAGTTGGCAAAATGAGAAACACAAATCTTGAGAAAGTGCGATGGGAGACCCAGGCCCTTATGTGTCTTCAAGAGGCTGCTGAAGATTTTTTAATCGACTTTATGAATGATGGATACATTGCTGCTGCATTTGCTCATAGGATCACTCTCATGAGCAAAGATTTTGTGCTTGTGTCCAGACTTAGATATAAGTTTGACAAAGCTTTGGAGCCCATTCCAAGTCAAGATATGAGAGCTTTTCAAATTCTTAATATCCCTCTCCAGCAAGGCAACCTAAACAATCAGTTGTTATTGAAGATATTTCTTATACTTATGGTACAAGAAAAGCTCATGATATCAAAGAAGTGGAGAAAGAGAGGGAGCAGGAGAAGATAACAGAGGATGCCATTCTTTCTCAGCAAGCTGAAATTCTCCATGCAGCCAATTCAGAGCTTTATCAGAATGTGACATGTCAAATGATAGTAGATGTGTCCTTGCATGGAGATGATGAGGTTTATTGTGACATTGCCCCTGAAGACACAAGCATGCTTGTGAATCACAATATTGAGATATCTGACACAGTCCTCTTCATCTGTCTGAGGTTTGTGTGGATTTGCTTCTGCTTTCTTGATGAATTTCTCAGAGTCCATATTTTGTTGACATGTTTTGTTTATGTCTCCAGATGTCTTATGAGGGATCTTCATGAATCAATGGTTGAGCATGTATGGGAGAAGGCAATGGATGTTGAGATGGACGCATTGGTTCAAAATGACACTTGGGATTTGGTTGCCTTACCACAAGGCAAAAATGTCATTGGTTGAAAATGGGTTTATAAGGTGAAATGCAAATCAGATGGTTGAAAATGGGTTTATAAGGTGAAATGCAAATCAGATGGTTCCATTGAGCGCCATAAAGCGCGATTGGTAGCTAAGGGTTATGCACAAACCCAAGGCTTGGACTATGATGAAATATTAAGTCTAGTTGTTGCAAAGATGGGAACAGTGAGATCAGTCATTGCTATGGCTACAGCAAATGGTTGGGAAATTCATCAAATGGATGTGAAAAATGTATTTCTATATGGTGATTTACAAGAGGAAGTTTATATGGCACAGCCAGAAGGATATGTACACCCGAGGTACCCCACTCATGTATGCAGATTAAGGAAAGACTTATATGGTTTGAAGCAAGCACCTCGTTCTTGGAGTGATAAGATAAGCCGATATCTTATCTCCCTTGGATTTCAGATTTCTTCAGCAGATTCTTCACTCTATGTGAAGAAAACAGATCATGGGATTGTCTTACTTGTCATCTATGTAGATAACTTGTTTTGTCACAGGAGATCATGCTACAGATGTTATACATGTCAAGAAGGCATTGAGTGGGCAGTTTGATATGAAAGACTTGGGTGAGTTGAGATATTTTCTTGGGATTGAAGTGATCAAAGACCATGCAGGGACATGGATAGTGCAACGCCAATATGCATTGGATATGTTGGCAAAATATGGGATGACAGGGTGTAAGCCATGAGTACACCTTTGGAGCAGAATGTGAAGCTATGGGCTGATTTTGGTGAAGAGTTGGATGATCCATCTATGTATAGAAAGATGGTTGGTAGTCTTATTTACATGACTATCACATAACCGGATCTCAGTTATGCTGTGGGTGTAAGATTCCTCCCCAACCTCTCAAAATGTCCAGCATCTTCCCCTGTAATCAATCCCTCTTCAGAAATATAAAAGACTTGTTTCTAACTGTTTTAACCTAGAGAGAGAAAATATTTTAGAGAGAGAATATTCAAATTTTTAATATTTTTGGATAGAAAATTATCTCATCTTATTAAAATAAGTTCCCTTGAAACAGAAATTCAAAAAGAACTTTCCAATGTGCAATTGGAATTAATTGGAAATGGGTATAAAGGACCTTAGCCTAAGGGTCTAGATTTTCAGAAATTTTTAGATTATGGTCCAATTAAGGTTCCTATGGGCCAATAGCATCAATCCATGTGTAGGGAGGAGATAAATCCAATTTGTAAAAGAAGATACCCAAAAATGAGTAAATGCTCACATAAGATGAAGAGTTGAAAATGTACAAGGTTTATTAGTAAAAAACTATGAGCAATATTAAAAATATGAGATATTTTGGGTATCCAAAAATGAGTAAATGCTCACATAAGATGAAGAGTTGAAAATGTACAAGGTTTATTAGTAAAAAACTATGAGCAATATTAAAATGATTCCATTATGACACATATGTAAGGAAGGGGAGTTCTTTAAAGGAGGTGCATATTTCACATAAGATGAAGAGTTGAAAATGTACAAGGTTTATTAGTAAAAAAAACTATGAGTAATATTAAAATGATTCCCTTATGACACATATGTAAGGAAGGGGAGTTCTTTAAAGGAGGTGCATATTTCACATAAGATGAAGAGTTGAAAATGTACAAGGTTTATTAGTAAAAAACTATGAGCAATATTAAAATGATTTCATTATGACACATATGTAAGGAAGAGGAGTTCTTTAAAGGAGGTGCATATTTCACATGCTTGAATGAGTTTTAAACTCATAAAAATTGAGATATTTCATCTCTCCTCTCTCCTCATTCAAGTCTAGTTCCAAAAAGTTAGCTTAATTGACCTAAAAATGGTCAAATATTGACCAAACTGATTTAGAAAATTCTAGAATCAGTTTGTTTGGTTAGGAGCTCAATTTCTCCTATAAATAGAAGCCTCCCCCTTGTTGAAAAATATATAGTGTTTATGCATCGTTACTCTACTCCACCTAAGCCAAGAACTGTGAATTCATTTAATAATTCACTAGTTTTTGGAGCTTCCCTCTTTCTTCAATCTCCATTAGTGGCTCCATCAACATACTTAACCAATTGATTGGTTGGGGGCCTCTACCGTGAACAAAGAATCAAGCAATTTGTAAGGTAATTAGTGAATATTGATCTTTTCTATAATTTTTCAATGTTTCTCTCTTCTCAACCCCTCTCAAGCTTGAGAAGCTTAATTGGTATGGTTTTTTTAAATGCTATTGAAGTTAATTGGTGAATAGTAGTGAAGAGTTACATAATTTAATAAATGCTATTGAAGTTAATTTCCATTTATGTTTAAATTCTAATGGTTTTTATATAAATTCTCTCTCTAACTCAAGAAATGGTCATACTCATGACCCATTCTCAATCCAAATCAAGCTTTTCACAAAGCTTTTCCTTAACCCAAGATTAAGCTATGCTTGAAGCCCAATTAATGGCTTTTTTCTATGCTTTTAGTTTTTGTATATTGATGATTCAATCCATTATGGATTAATAATCCAATTAGAGATCATTTTAATTATTTCCTTAATGATAAGCTTTATCCCTTAGAAAAATTGAGATTTATCAGTCATAGCAGCGGAGCTATGGCAAAATTTTTATAAAAATTATGCATAAAATAATTTCATTCAAAGCATAAAAAGAGGACTTCCTACCATATTCTAGAATTATCATCCTAGATTAATTGAAAGAATTTCATTATAATCATGGAGAAATTGAATTTTAATATCATGCATAATGGATAAATTTTTATATCAAAAGTGTTATTTTTACCATTTTTATTTTCATGCATAGAAGTATGCATAATGGATAAATTTTTATATCAAAAGTGTTATTTTTACCATTTTTATTTTCATGCATAGAAGTATGCATAATGGATAAATTTTTATATCAAAAGTGTTATTTTTACCATTTTTATTTTCATGCATAGAAGTATGCATAATGGATAAATTTTTATATCAAAAGTGTTATTTTTACCATTTTTATTTTCATGCATAGAAGTATGCATAATGGATACATTTTTATATCAAAAGTGTTATTTTTACCATTTTTATTTTCATGCATAGAAGTATGCATAATGGAAAAATTTTTATATCAAAAGTGTTATTTTTATCATTTTTATTTTCATGCATAGAAGTATGCATAAAGGATAAATTTTTATATCAAAAGTGTTACTTTTATCATTTTTATTTCATGCATAGAAGTATGCATAATGGATAAATTTTTATATCAAAAGTGTTACTTTTATCATATTTGAATTTCATGCATAAAGGTATGCATAAAAGTTGATTATTTTATTATAAAAGTGTGACTTTTATCATAATTGAATTTCATGCATAAAAGTTGATTATTTTATTATAAAAGTGTGACTTTTATCATAATTGAATTTCATGCATAGAGATATGCATAAAATTTGATTATTTTATTGTAAGAGTGTTATTTTTATCATATTGGATTTCATGCATAGAGGTATGCATAAAAGATATTCTTTTTATACTAAAAGTGTGATTTTCATCATAAATGAATTTTATGCATAACTTAGATGCATAAGAGAAATTCTTTTATTCTAAAAGTGTAATTCCTATCAAATTGAATTTATGCATAAGAAGATGCATAAAAGATTGATTTTAATTTCGAAAGTGTTAGTCTCCTTAAATGGAATTTATGCATAAATAAATGTGTAGAGAAATCTTATATCAAATATAAGAATTCTCTTAAAAAAGATATGAAATGTGATAAGAGGTGTATGAGATGTGATAAGATTTGATAAGATGTGTATGGAAAGTGATAGGATGTGATAAGAGGTGTATGAGATGTAAAAAGATGTGATAAGATGTGTATGAGATGTGATAGAATGTGTTAAGATGAGTTAGGATGTGTTAAGATGTATATGGGATGTGTTAGGACGAGAATGGATGTAATATGGTTGTATGAATGTGATGTGGATGTATACATGTAGATGTATATGTATGAATGTGAATGTGGATGTGGATGTGGATGTATGGATGTAGATACGGATGTGTATGTATATATGTGGATGTGTATGTATGAATGAGGATGTGAAAATGGATGTATACATGTAGATGTATATGTATGAATGTGAATGTTGATGTGGATGTGGATGTATGGATGTAGATACGGATGTGGATGTATGTATGTGAATGTGGATGTATGAATGAGGATGTGAAAATGGATGTATGCATGTGAATGTGGATGTATGAATATGAATGTGGATGTGTGGATGTGGAAATGGAGGTATGGATGTATGAATGTGGACGTGGATGTATGCATGTAGATGCGTATGTATGAATGTGAAATTGGATGTATGATGTGGACGTACGAACATGGATATGTATGTAGAATAATGAATATGAAGGTGTATGTGAGATAATGTGTAGTCTATATGAGTGAATGGATGAGAACGAGTACACATTGAATGGAATGTGGATAAGTAATGTGGTCCGAGAGTGGATAATATGGAAAGACAAGAGTTCGTTATAGAAACTGTATTTTGTGACTGTTTGTAAATGACTGTTTTATGTCAAGAATGCTGGAGAAGCATTTTGACCGTCTTGAGGATTAAGGTCATGAAGACCGAACTGATAAAGTTGCAACTACTGACGGAGAGTCAATGGAGGACGTCTCGCGTAGCAAGGTCGATCGAGGTCTTGACCAGCCTCGGTTCGATTTAAATGGTGAGCTTCTGGTACGGTGGATGAGGGACCAAGGAAGCGGCCTATGAGTGAAGCGCTAGGTCACCTGCGAAGGATCCTAGAGGGTGCTGACCATACGGTGCTCGGGCTCTGGGTCGCCGAAGATACCCACACGTGCATCGTGGAAGATATTAGAACAAGGAGTAAGAGTTGTTTTCTGAAACCGGGCATGGATCTGGTTGATTGACCTTGCTGGTCCTCAACGGATGAGTCCATGGCTCTTTTATATGGATCTGTGGGTTGATCTTGGTGATCTTCCACGGAGATTCCATTCTATTATATGAATATATTACCGGTTACTATGAGCTAGGAACTATGGAAAAGGCCCCTGAGTGAACAGGTGGTGAGCGTTCTGGTTGCCAATGATGCCATAAGTATACCGATGAATGAATGACTGGAAATAAGGATTCAACCAGAGACTTTGAAGATTATCATCAGTGACATAATGGTTTCATTAAAGGATTGTTTTAAAGTTAGCTGATGCTAAGAAAAAGGCAATTTCATATTGGGTGTGTAAGTGGTGTGACTAGTTTTATGTTTGCATGAACTTCCGGCTAGGGGGCCTTGGAACTCTTTTCCTTGGTACCCGGGACAAAACCTAACCAAATTCTTAATTGGATCCCATCACTACAGTGGTTGGGCGGTTGGCTGACCCATGGGACTGGATGGGGTTAGGCTGGACTGATGGATCCGTAAATCGAGATTTAATTTCTAGTATTACGATAGATGAAGTAAATCCCGGATAGAAATTGTTCTATGGATAGGAATCAACGGCTGTGCCTCTTGATGGGGAAAAAAGCGTTGATCCCAATGATCCAAGTGCAAGTTTCTTCCTTGATTTGACCAAGTACCGTTAAAGGTGCAGTCAGATCAGTTGATCCGTAAATGATCTTGACTACGTTAGAGTAAAGAGTTATCCTGGTGGAATCGCCCATGCTTTCCGGGTAAAGGAAGTTTTTCCGGTTTCGATTTTGGACAAACCGACGGATTAGTCTCTTGTCCGGATATCCGTGGGTGAGGCCCTGAGTGTGAGACTCCTACCCGCGCATGATGTGCTACTTCCGCTGTTTGTACCCCGAATCCGTTGCGCGGTGGAGACCGGGATCTTAGAGTTGGTATCAGAGCCAAATTGGAAGCTAATAAAGATAATTAAATTCTTATCTGAAATTAGTAATAAGAATTCAGAAACAGCATTTTCATAATGTATTTTCATTCCGTAAGCTTCTTTAATGAAGAAATTTTAATCAAAGAAATTGTTTTTATAGATGGAAGTTCCCCATTTATCTGGTATTCCCGACCTCACCTAGTCTCAAGATATGACTGCGTTCGCCTTCGAACATCTCATCTCTTCCGCTTCAACTCAATCAAGCCGAGCAAGACTCGCACACCATTTTGCAGATTTATATTTTCCTACCCCAGCCGAGAGAATACAGCATAAGTGGTTTGCAAGGCAATATGTCCACACCCCTTGCGACCGCCGTACAATGCTGTGGCAGAATCTCTCTTTGACTATGATCTTGTTAAAGCTGAAAATGGTGCGTGGTGTCATTCTATATCATTCGACGCCTCGAAATTTCAGACTTTCATGTCAAATTTATAGACTCCTTAGTCGATTTATCCCTAAGGAGAAAATAATAACTCCCTTCGCAGTTAGAGAACTTATGTAACAGGGCATGACTGTGGCCCGTGACTATGGCCCAGTATGGTCCTCTTATATGTCTTCCGAGGAGATTTTGAACTCAGAGTCGAGTTGCTCTATGTACATATTGCAACTTTTATATAAATAAAGAAACGTTTTCCGGTGAAAAAAATTCATGTTGGATAAATGATTGTTTATGGCGGACGACCTGCCGCTGATTTTTTTTTTAAAAAAAAACTTTTATCGGACATATGTCATAGATCTCGATTAAGATCTTGTCTTGTATAAGAAATTGTTTTCCGAACTCTTAAGTCTTAGGATCTCGTGAATAATATCAAAATAAAAATTTAATAATATATAAATTTTGGCAGAATCATGAGACGAGGAAACCGTGGTCATCTGCCAGACCCTGTCTCTGAAGATGACGAGCTTGAACTTGATGTTCGCAAGGCTCTTCATAGGACTCAGCCAGGACCCTTCAAAGAAGAAGGGGAGAACCTGGGCGAGACTGTGGAGAAATGGGTGAAAACCTTGGAAGAATATTTTAACGTCACAGGATACAATCATCAGAGCAATTGGCTAATAAAGATCAACTGAGAAGCCAAATATGTCAAAAATTTATCAAGAAACACAAAAAGGTTGTAATTGTGTGATATAATTCATACAATTTGATATTCAAACTGAGAAATTCATAATTTAGTAATTGGGTCTTCAAATAGAAGTACCGCAATTATATAGAATCCCTGACTTGCTTGAGGCCTAGACATGATGGTAATTACCTTATAATTCCAATGGCCGTGACTACCCGTATATACCGAGAGTATAACTGCAGCTCTTTACTGACAGTATATACGAGTAAATCTAAGACTTGAAATTATAAGCGTTAATGCTATCCAGAGGATGATTTTGAATGTGGTTGATATGATTTTTAATTCTGTTTGAGAATTGATGAATTGATTTGGATTCTGATTGAAAAATGATGATCCCTGAAAATTGGTTGAAATGTAATAAGCTGAGCGAAACCACAATGAGGATGAATGGGACGAGTCCCTGTAATGATAAATGATGATAATGATTTCAGCAAATCACTATGAGATTAGTGGATTGTGCTGTCAAATTGCTACTGTTAATACTTGTGACGGTAGATCAAGTTAAGGGATGACAAATTGAGAACTTGCTTAACTGAAATTCCCGTGGAGGAATGTTCAGAAGGAAATTTTTCGGTCTAATGGACCATTATCGTAGGAATGATATGATCTAAATGAATTATTATTTAATGATGAGTTCTATATAAGGAATATTTATCCCAGTATTCTGTTGGGTTGACCAGAATATAAGGAACCCAGAATAAATTGGATCTTAAGAAAAAGAGCTGTCCTCTACTTGCGAGATGAGGACATCTCGCACCTTTTTAAGTGGGGTAGAAGTTTGTAAGATTCCTCCCCCAACCTTCGAGGTATACAGGAGTAAGAATCTCCTTTTGTGATCTTATAATTATTCCCTCTCTAAATAAAAGAAAGATTCTGTTTAAAAAGGGAAGACACTTTACCCAGAATACCTTCTCAGGGCCCACCTGTTTTAAAGATTCAGAACGATGAGTTTAGAAGTGAGAACCAGTGTTTTGGATGCCAAGGTTTTGACCATCAGTTAAAAGACTGCCCGACTCCTACCATGAAAAGGGCACAGGGAAGTCTAGAACCCAAATTCAGAGACCAATTCCTTCATACCAATCTAATCCGTCTCGAACAAGATTGCTTAACTCCATTAACTAGGTCCGACCCATTGATTAGGGTCGAGATGACCAGTCAAATGCTTGGCGACTTAGAGCAACAGATGCAGGCAATTCATAAAGATATAAACGCTGCCCAGGATTGACAGAGACAATATACAGATAAGAAGAGGACAGTCAGAGAATTCAAAGAAGCAGTTATAGTCTTCATTTGAATACGGACCAAAAGAATTTCTTTATCTCTAGGGGAGTATAAGTAGTTATCAGGGATTTCATTAACGTCTTCACAATTTCGTGATCACGTTAACAAAACCTGTTGTTTACATAAAAAGTCTTGTGATCACAATGTATATTCACGGGCATTTTTTATGACCTGCAAAAACCTTCTCTGCCAACAATCCCGCCGGGGAAATGTACATTTCCCGGCGGGCCCACCGGGAAAACCCATTTTTCCGGCGGACAAATTAAAAAAATAAAATAAAATAAAAAAATAAAAAAATAAAAAAATCATGTTCACAGTCATTCTTACCATTTTTGGGCCTTCTGGACTCATTTATGATGTCAAAAGTTCAAAATTCTTGGCACAAAAAAAGTTTTGTATAATTTGTTGGCCTTAAGTTCAATTGACACACCAATTAAATCTAACTATACTTACATCAATTGACTCAATTGTCCATGACATCATTGCACTCAATTGAGTCCAATTGGACTCAATTACACTTGATTTACACTCAATTGATATTAATTGGGTGTCAATTGATGTCAATTGTGCCTAATTCGACGCAATTAAGCCCAATTTGCATAAATTGGGTGTAAACTAAGTATCAATTGAGTCGAATTGGACTCAATTGATAATAATTGGATGTTAATTGATATTAATTAAGCCTAATTGACTTCAATTGGGTGTTAATTTATTACAATTAATGTCAATTAAGCTCAATTGAGCTCAGTTGACATCAATTGGGTATCAATTGAGCTCAGTTGATATCAATTGGGTGTCAATTGATATCAATTAAGCTCAATTGAGCTCAGTTGACATCAATTGGGTGTCAATTGATATCAATTGAGCTCAATTGGGCTCAATTGGGCTCAATTGCACTCAATTGACACTCAATTGGGTGTTAATTGCATCCTATTGTGCTCAATTGAGCCCAATAATAGGATGCAATTAACATCAATCGGGTGTCAATTGATCACAATTGATATCAATTGGACTCAATTGCACTCAATTGTGTGATCGATTGTGTGTCAATTGATGTCAATTGAGCCTAATATGATACAATTGAGCTCAATTCATGCCCAATTGGATGTATGAGTGTCAATTGAGCCGAATTAGACTCAATTGATAGCAATTGGGTGTTAATTGATATCAATTAATATCCAATTAACACAATTGAAGTCAATTAAGTCTAATTGACTTCAATTGGATAATTTGGGTGTCAATTGAGCTCAATTGGACGTAAATGACATCAATT
Organism: Cibotium barometz; assembly: GCF_041138505.1. Classification (NCBI taxonomy): domain Eukaryota; kingdom Viridiplantae; phylum Streptophyta; class Polypodiopsida; order Cyatheales; family Cibotiaceae; genus Cibotium; species Cibotium barometz. Next base: position 26,772,979 of record NC_141083.1, read on the forward strand.
GGGAGTCAATTAACATCAATTGAACCTTATTGACATTAATTGGGTGCCAATTAACATCAATTGGACTCAATTGACATCAGTTGGGTTTCAATTGAGCCAAATTGGATGCAACTGACATCAATTGGGTGTCAATTGATTACAACTGAGCTGAATTGGGCTCAATTGCACTCAATTGATATTAATTGGGTGTCAATTAAACCTAATTCCATGCAATTGAGCTCAATTGACATCAATTCACATCAATTGCTCTCAATTGATATTAATTGGGTGTCAATCGATGTCAATTGAGCCTAATTCGATGCAATTGAGCTCAATTCACATCAGTTCATATCAATTGGGTGTCAATTGATGTCAATTGAGTAAAATTGAGTCTAATTGGGTGTCAATTGAGTCAAATTGAGTATAATTGGGTGTCAATTGATATCAATTGAGCCAAATTGAGTCTAATTGAGTCCAATTAGACTTAATTAAGCCAAATTGAGTCTAATTGGGTGTCAATTGATGTCAATTGAGCTAAATTGAGTCTAATTGGGTGTCAATGGAGCCTAATTGACATCAATTGGGTGTCAATTGATGTCAATTGAGCCCAATTGAAGCTAATTATGTATCAATTGACACACAATTGATGTCAATTGGGCTCAATTGACATCAATTGGATTCAATTGACACACAATTGATGTCACATGGGCTCAATTGACATCAATTAATTGATGTCAATTGGGTGTCAATTGATTATAATTGATGCTAAATTGAATGAATTGAGTCCAATTGACATCAATTAAGTCTAATTGGGTATTAATTGATCAATTGGGCTCAATTGATATCAATTGACACCCAATTGGACTCAATTGACATCAATTGGACTCAAAAGGGTGTTAACTGATATTAATTGAGCCCAATTGACATCAATTGGGTGTTAATTGAGCTCAATTGGATACAATTAACAATAATTGGGTATGAATTGAACTCAATTGACATCAATTAGGTGTCAATTGAGCTTAATTGCATCCAATTGAACTCAATTGACATCAATTGGACAAATTGTATTCAATTTAATTCAATTGACATCAATTAAGCCTAATTGCATCCAATTTAACCCAATTGGACTCAATTGAATCCAATTGGACTCAATTGACATCAGTTAGGTGTCAATTGAGCCTAATTGTATCTATTTAGACTTAATTGACATCAATTGGGTGTCAATTAAACCCAATTGGAGTCAATTGATATCAATTGGGTGTTTATTGATATTAATTAAGTTTAATTGACATCAATTGGGTGTTTATTGATGTCAATCGAGTCCAATTAGATGCAATTGGACTCAATTGGGTGTGAATTAGACTTAATTAATATCAATTGGGCTCAATTGATATCAATTAGGTGTGAATTGATGTCAATTGAGCCCAATTCGATGCAATTGATATCACTTGGGTGTCAATTAGACTCAATTGGCACCCAATTGATGTCAATTGAGTCCAAGTGGATGTCAATTGATATCAATTGAGCCCAATTGATCAATTGATACCCAATTAGACTTAATTGATATCAATTTGACTCAATTAGGTGTTAATTGATATCAATTACACTCAATTGGATACTAATTGATGTTAATTGAGCTCAATTAGACTTAATTGATATCAATTAGATGTTAATTGAGTGTAATTGATATCTATTAAGCCCAATTTGGCTTAAATGATATCAATTGGATATCAATTGACTACAATTGATGTCAATTGAGCTCAATTGACATCAATTGGGTGTTAATTAATGTCAATCGAGTCCAATTAATATCAATTAGGTATCAATTAAGCCAAATTGATATCAATTGGGTGTCAATTGAGCCCAATTCACATCAATTGGGTATAAATTGAACCTAATTGGACTCAATTAACATCAATTAGGTGTGAATTGATGTCAATTGACCCCACTTGGATGTAATTGATATCAATTTGGTGTCAATTGGACTCAATTGGCACCTAATTGATGTCCATTGAGTCCACTTGGATGTCAATTGATATCAATTGAGCCCAATTGATCAATTGACACCCAATTGAGTGTAATTGATATCAATTGAGCCCAATTGATCAATTGACACCCAATTGGGTATAAATTGAACCTAATTGGACTCAATTAACATCAATTAGGTGTGAATTGATGTCAATTGACCCCACTTGGATGTAATTGATATCAATTTGGTGTCAATTGGACTCAATTGGCACCTAATTGATGTCCATTGAGTCCACTTGGATGTCAATTGATATCAATTGAGCCCAATTGATCAATTGATATCAATTTGACTCAATTGGGTATTAATTGATGTCAATTGAACTCAATTAGATATTATTTGATGTTAATTGAGTCTCAATTGACATCAATTGGGTGCCAATTGAGTGCAATTGATGTCAATTAAGCCCAATTTGGCTCAATTAACATCAATTAGGTCTCAATTAACTACGATTGATGTCAATTGAGCTGAATTGACATCAATTGGGTGTTAATTGATGTTAATTGAGTTTAATTGACATCAATTGGGTGTTAATTGATGTCACTTGAGTCCAATTAGATGTAATTAAACTCAATCGAGTTTGAATTAGACTCAATTGATATCAATTGGGCTGAGTTAATTGGGTGTCAATTGAGCCCAATTGACATCAATTGGGTGTGAATTGAACGTGATTGGACTCAATTGACATTAATTAGGTGTGAATTGATGTGAGCCCAATTGGATGCAATGGATATCAATTGGGTGTCACTTGGACTCAATTGGCACCCAATTGATGTCAATTGAGTCCAATTGGATGTCAATTGGTACCAATTGAGCCCAATTGATCAATTGACATTCAATTAGACTTAATTGATATCAATTTGACTCAATTAGGTATTAATTGAATCAATTAGACTTAATTGGATGTTAATTGATGTTAATTGAGTCTAATCGGACTCAATTAATATCAATTGGGTACCAATTGAGTGCAATTAATATCAATTAAGCTCAATTCGGCTCAATTGGCATCAATTGGGTGTCAATTGACTACGATTGATGTCAATTGAGCTCAATTGACATCAATTGGGTGTTAATTGATGTCAATTGAGTCCAATTAACATCAATTGGATATCAATTGAGCCCAATTGACATCAATTGGGTGTGAATTGAACTGAATTGGACTCAATTGACATCAATTAGGTATGAATTGATGTCAATTAAGCCCAATTGGATGCAATTGATATCAATTGGATGTCACTTGGACTCAATTGGCACCCAATTGATGTCAATTGAGTCCAATTGGATGTCAATTGATATCAGTGGAATCGAATTGATTAATTGACACCCAATTATACTTAATTGATATCAATTTGACTCAATTGGATATTAGTTGATGTCAATTAGACTCAATTGGGTGTTAATTGATGTTAATTGAGGACTCAATTGACATCAATTGGGTACCAATTGAGTGCAATTGGTGTCAATTCGGCTCAATTGGCATCAATTGGATATCAATTGACTAGGATTGATGTCAATTGAGCTCAATTGACATCAATTGGGTGTTAATCGATGTCAATTGAGTCCAATTAAGCCCAGTTGTGTCCAATTGGGTGTCAATTGATTGAATCCAATTAAGTCCAATTAAGCCCAATTGAGTCCAATGGGGTGTCAATTGATGTCAATTGAGCCCAATCGATCAATTGACACCCAATTAGACGTAATTGATACCAATTGGACTCAATTGGATATTAATTGATATCAATTAGACTCAATTGGAAGTATAATAAGATCTAATTAATGGTAATCGAGCTTAAGGTGATAAATTTGGAGATAACTTTTTTTTTACAAAGAATTTTGAACTTTTGACATCATAAATGAGTCCAGAAGGCCCAAAAATGGTAGGAATGACTGTGAATATGAATATATTTTGACCATTTTTTTTAACTTTTTTCCCGTCGGGAAAATAGATTTTCTCGGCGGGCCCGCCGGGAAAACAAAAAGCCCGGCGGGCTTCGGCAGGTTACCAGGTCACTGGTAACCTGTAATTTTGAGAACATGAAAACATGTGAACATGTGAATAACATGTTCACAAGTGTTATTAACAAAAAAAATCGTGTGATCACGTGAATATAAAATCCCTGGTAGTTATCCCCCAGATATTGTGGACCAAAGAAAGTAAGTGACTTAACCTACGAACTTCTTTTATCTCCTCATCTCAAAGTTCTTAACGCCTTCTATCGAAATATGTGCCAAACCCAAATCATGAAAAGACGGTAAAACTTCAGTGGCAAGATACCGTTGGCTTCTAGGTTACGCTAACTCCTTCCTTTATATAAGTCATAACTTTTACTTATCGCTCACAGTAATCTTACTTCCATCGATCTCCCTTCTTCTTAAACTCCTTCATGGCTTGGCAACAGGAATTAGTTTTATCCATGATGATTTCTCACCTTCAAGACGCAAGCGAGTCTGTGAAGAACGATTTTATAGAACAGTATGAGCGCTCACTTTTTCCTCACTTGGGAACGTCTGTAGCTCAGACCAAATGGCGGACCTATCAAGACATAACTAGGGTAACACCCTGGGGTCAGCAGCACTTTCGTAACAATGTCCGCTTGGCCATGGTTATCGAAGCCTTGGGTTTGGGTCCCCGATACTACTGCGTCATGAGATCAAGACATCTTGGGTTTTCCGAGCGGGTCTTCTTACTGGCGTGTTTTCTTCCTCATCAGAAGATATGCCTTTACCCCGTTTTTGGTTTGCCTCTCAGAGGTCCTTTTGTTAGAACACCTCATACCACTGAGACAGGCGCGGTAATAACCAACAGAATCATTCCCATAGATGAGTTACCTTATACGTGCGCAGCTTGTGAGTGCTGCTTTTGTGATCATATGATGGACGGGCTTATGGAAGTGTAAAGAGTTCTTCTATCTTTACTGTATATGTTCCAAGAATGAATAAAGTTTAAATCTTGTTCTTGTCTTGACCCTTACTCTCTTTGAGACTTTTTTAATTGGTGATTAATCTTAATTAAAAAAATTCTCTCAGTCTCATACTTGTGCATCTTGCGAAACTACCCCCAGT